>NC_141995.1:15216122-15831204 GCF_049901715.1 Pseudonaja textilis
TTCGATAACCTAGAAATAAAATGGGGATCCTTATTTTTATGTATTTAATTTTCAATATTCTTTCATAGCAAAGTGTTCTGAATGGTTTACAAGAATATTCAATAATAAAATCAAAGGTGTAGAAAATAACAGAACATCATACACAGGATAAAAGTTAATAGCATGGAAAACCATCAAGAAAACATGACATGCATCTTAATATGATCAAAAGGAAGAAAAAATAAACTGAAAAGAGTCTACCAAATAGAGCTCCCTGGCCAGGATGACAGTACTATGAAGTCTCTAAATGTAATTTCCATGGATCTTACTTTAGATTTTAAAACTATTTCACAAAAACACTGCTTAGTACCAATGGAGAAAATGACCACAGCTCCTTAAGTGGGCCTGGAAACTGATAATTAATGCAAGCAGGTCGCATTAGATATTCTTAAATACAAGGTCTTCCAAGATAAGTGTAATAAATATCTTATCACAGAACTACAGTGCTACAGAACTACAGAGCTTTTAGGACATTCCCTATTGTCAAATCCTCATACAATATGGACCAGAAGCAAAAAATAAAGAACCTATTATAAAAATTTACCTGACAAGATTTGATCACTTGTTAAGATACCCCCAGTCAGTGGTGAAATTCACATTTTTTTACTACCGGTTCTGAGGGCATGGCGTGGCTTGGTAGGCATGGCTTGGTGGGCATGGCAGGGGAGGGATACTACAAAATCTCCATTCCAGTGATGGTGTTCCAATTTTTTATTACTGGTTCTGTGGGCGTGGCTTGGGGGTCATGGCAAGGGAAGGATAGTGTAAAATCTCCAGTCAGAAGTGGTATTTGCCACTTCTCTGAACTACTCAAAATTTCCGCTACCACTTCTCCAGAACTGGTCAGAACCTGCTGAATACCACCTCTGCTCCATTCCCCCGCAAATCCAGGGGAAGGATACTGCAAAATCTCCATTCCCATCCCACCCCACTAACCTGCTTTCCAGGTCCATTCTCCTATGCAGGGCAACAAAAGAAGACCCAGCTGATCAACTGGGACTTGGGAGGCAGAGAATAGATAGGGGCGGGGCCATTCAGAGGTGGTATTTGCCAGTTCTCCAAACTACTCAAAGTTTCGGCTACTGGTTCTCCAGAAGTGGTCAGAACCTGCTGAATGCCACCTCTGCCTTCAGTCAACAAGTGTTCAGTTTATGTATGTTGAATGTGTATGCACGTACACACACACTTCAGTTTATCTCCGGTTATTCTGTATGTTCATTACTCAAGGTATCTAACAACATTAAAAATAACATAGAAATACAAGGTAAAACAATTCCACATGTACTAATATCATTCATACTCAAAGGGGTATCTAGAAAGATCTTATGTGAAGTTAAGCAAAGTATGGCTATTCAAGTAACAACCTAGGTTCTCAATTTTGTAAGTTTAGTCTCTAGACAGTGAATAAAACAAGTTGTTTATTTTACAAGTCTGTTGCTTTATATTCTGAACATTAATTGAAAATTCCGCAAAGCAAATATTTCAATATAAAACCAGCATATTAAAGCCTAGATATGATTTTAGAACTGAAGTATCTGGTGTTTTATTCAGTTGCTATTTCTATACAAGTAGCAAACAATTCAAATTAGTATGTCAAGTGCATTTTACAAAAAATAATTATACAAAAATGGTCAGATTTTCAACAGAATTGCAACAGCTATGTTTTCCTTTTTTCAAATCAATATGCTACCAGAAGTAAATCTAAAAGGAAACAGTATGTGTTTCTTTACCAGATAAGTACAATATTAAGCAAGCGTGTCCCAAAACTAACAGAGAAACAATGCTGACTACTTTAGTGAAGGTACAGATTTATTAGCAGGCGCCTACTGCAAAATAATGTATAGGTTGTAATCTGCTACTTATAACAGTTCATTTGATGTTTGTTTGAAGTTACAACAACACTGAAAAAAAAGACTTATGACCACTTTTCACACTTACGACCATTGCAACATACCCATGGTCACATGATCAAAATTCAGATGCATGGCATATTTATTCATATTTATAATGGCTATAGTGTTTTAGGGTCATGTGATCAACTTTTGTGACCTTCTGACAAGCAACGTCAATGGGGAAGCCAGATTTACTTAACAACTATGTTACTAATTTAACAATTCCAGTGATTCACTTAACAGCTGTGGCAAGAAATGTCATAAATTGGAGCAAAATTCACTTAACAACTGTCTTGCTTAGACACAGAAATGTTGGCTCAATTGCGGTCATAGGTCAAAAACTACCTATATTACTCTTTTGTTCCAAACCTGTTTGGATATATTTCCAACCACTGAGTAGATAAAAGAGTTATTAATACAATAAAACTGGACTGAAGAGATGTTTATTAAAAAAGAAAGCCCATTATACCTTATCTTTTTACCCAGTGACTTTCAAGTATAAAGTTAATGTTAGATTATAACAAAAGATAAAAACATTTCAAGAAATCATAAGTTATAGCACTTAGGTTAAGATGGAAATGTCTGAACTAGATATGCCCCCTTTACATCTCTGTATTGATAGGGGAAGTCTAAAGAAGAACTGTTTCAATACTTGGTTGAATGTGATTATTTTATTTTGTCTGATCAAGTTTTATCTCTGGGTCTATACAAAATTTTCAAGTTCACAAAAGGCTGTAGTATTCATATGAATATTACATTCCTCTTCAATCTTTCGATATCAAGATGGAAGAACCAAATGTATATGGAGTGTAACTAGATACATCCCATTAGTCCTGCATGCTTCTAAGAGTTTATGAATTAAGAAAACAGCTTAAAATGACCACAAGTGTTCCAGAAAAGAAAAGAAAGAATAGAAATTCTCCAAGCTCTACCGTCTTCTGATAAACATTTAGAACTTATTAAAACCCATTTACCTACCCAAAATCTGCTTAATGCTGCTGGCATTAATTCTTATTTGATAGTATTGGCATGAATCACGGTTTTTTTCCCATGATTTTCCCATAGCATACCAAACAATCAGGAGTAACACAATATATTGTCTACTATTCTTCGGAATTTATAGCTCTACCCTTTAATATAATAGCCTGCCAAGATGCAAGTAAAAGGTAAGGGTAAACGTTCCCCTTGCACATATGTGCTAGTTGTTTCTAGCTCTAGGAAGCAGTGCTCATCTCCGTTTCAAAGCTGAAGAGCCAGTGCTCTCTGAAGATGTCTCTGTGGTCATGTGGCCAGCATGACTAAACCAGAGGTGGTATTCAGCAGGTTCTGGCCAGTTCTGGAGAACCAGTAGAGAAAATGTTGAATAGTTTGAGTAGAACTGGCAAATACCACCTCTGGCTGGAGATTTTACAATATCCCTCCCCTGTCACGCCCATCAAGCCATGCCCACAGAACCGGTAGTAAAAAAAATTTGAATCCCACCACTGGGGCACGGAAGGGGCCGAAGGGGCACGGAACGCTGTTAGCTTCACACCAATGGTGATCCCTATTTTTCTACTTGCATTTTTTACGTGCTTTCGAACTGCTAGGTTGGCAGAAGCTGGGACAAGAAATGGGAACTCACTCTGTTACGTGGTGCTAGGGATTCGAACCGCTGAACTGCCGACCTTTCGATCAACAGGCACAGTGTCTTAGCCACTGAGCCACTACATCCCTTAGATGCAAGTATTAAAAACTCAAAACATTCCATGGAGATTGCAGTCCCAACACTCAGTGGGAAATGTGAATGAAATGATTAAAAAATGGTCATGATACATACATTTCAGGAAAAATATATTTTAATGGATATTCGATCAGACAATGTGAACCATGCAAGTGAAAGGCAAGAACCTCACCTCCCATTGTCCCTGGTCCACTTGGTTCTTCAACTGAATTTTCCAGTCTTCGGTGTTTGGTTCTGCACAGTGGTGCATTGTTAAAATGACAGGCCGAGTTAGTAATGCTCCTGGAGGCCCACAGCTCACTACAGGGGTCAAAAGGGTTTGACAATCTTCTACTGGTGGCCTGAATGGATTGCAAAGGAAGAAGAAAATATACATTCATCAGGTACCATTGTAATTGATTCATTATAAACCCTGTTATTATTTATCCCTGAACTGATATCAAAGAGAACTTTAGTGTTATTTATTATTAAAACGATAATATATTAACAATTATTTGTGCTTAAAATCATTGCAAAAGAACAAGAAAGAAAAACAAAAAACAGAGGGAAATAACTCTCATGGCAGGCAATTTATGTGACTACATTGGTAAAAAAATCAATTAAAGAGTATGCTGCTATACACTCTATAGCAAATTTGAAGTTGTAATTCCTCTATATTTTATTTATTTATCCTTGTAAATGACATTACTTCCACCACATAGATACAACAATTCATGTAACATCTTGTTAATTGAGGATAATATAGGAACATATAGCTGAACATGTGAGCTGAAAGAGGACAATCTATTGAAATTAAATGCAGAATAATTCAGGATTAACACAAGTTCTTTGTCTTAATTCTTTTACAGTTTATGCTGAAATTAAAAATAAAAATAATTAGTGATGTTATAACTCATTAAGTCATCATATTTTTTCAGTTTTTTCTCCCTTCCTTTCAACTCATTCACTCTTCCTTATATATTAGTTTTGCACTTTGACCCTTATTCTTTGTCTCTATAGAAGACCAAACATCTTAAACTATTACTGGTAACCAACTCTATATTAAATCTAGAATCCAATCATTATTAGTGATCCACAGACTACTTATTATCTTTCCAATAGTATTTGTCCATCTTAGAAGGTCTGCTTTTATTTTCCCATACTTGGTAAACCGTTTACCAAAGTATATCAATACATCCCCTTGTTCTAATTTCTCCCATTTCTATAATGCACCTGTGCATGCGCACATATACAGACATGTAAGTATAAAATCACTTGATTTTCTTTATCAAACCCATCTATGTTTTTTCTTTGACACATGAATTTTCAGCTTCACACTCCTTGCTACAACGTACAAACATTCTATTGGACATTCATTGCAAATCATTCAGATTTCAGCCAGCAAAATACATGGAAAAGTACATGTGCATTATATCTGCAGCCAACACACCTCGAATGTCACAAGAACAATTGCTTATACATTCTCCCGCTTGGGTGGGAGGTTGGACTAGATGACCTACAAGGTCCCTTCCAACTCTGATTATGTGTTAAATCTGTTACACCATACAGCAAGGAGACATGACAAATCCTTGTCTTACTTGTTCTTTGTGCCAAGCAATTTCTAAAGCATTCTCATTGTCAGCTAAGCTTTGCCTTTAAATCACTTTTATCATATTAGCAGCCAAATTTAAAACTCATATTCACACAAAGCATTCCATATTCTGGGCCTAATCATTTTATCACACAGACAATATCTTTTTTCATCAACTTTCCATTCGTTCTTCAAGATTAATCTGCCTTATAATAGAGGATTTATACTTTTGTTTCCTGAAACAAAGCAAAACATTATGCAGATTTCTACAAATTCTTCATGCAAAAATTCACCCTAGCAATAATGCAAATATTTTCCTAATTGAAACCCTCAGTTTGAGCCAGAAACAGTAATACGAGGCTGCCACTAATCATAAAACCCAATCTAATGCTCATCCTCATGCTAAAATTATGCAGAGGCATACTGCTTGATTACTCAGCTGATCGCTCATGCTGTCAGTAGGAGCAGCTAACCAAGATAGGAAATCTGCCTGCAGTTTGTTTAGCATTATGTGTAACCTGTGATGCCTTGTTTGTCCCTCTACCCAAGCCAGAAAGAAGAAGCTGGGGTGATGGGGGACAGAATCAAAATAGAATTCGGGTTTCAGTTTCTTAAAGAATAATCCAAAATCACTAATTTGAGGCCTCAGTCAGAGACTATCAAGAGGCGTCAAGTAGAAGATTTAAGTTGGGAGATTTCTGCTAATGCAGGTTTTTGTGTCGATGTTCTATATTGCACTCTATAGAAGGATATTTTGATTGACTGATTGACTGATTGATCTCTATGCTACAGAACTCATAAAGAGTCATTGTAGCATATGAATGACAACTGGAGCTACAGTGCCATTCAGGTATATTTTATAGTCTTATTCAGATATATTTATAACTCTTTCCCCCAGCCAGCACTATTCAAAGGATATTAACTGCAGAAAAGACTTGTATATTTGATAACAATATACACAAGAGAAAAAAATTACATAGACTTCTTCATTAGGAAAAACCCTGTCAGCTGGTGCTCCATTCAAAATCCAAGAGAGAAATACTTAGACTCCTTTAATCAGAGAAAAGATATCTTTTGTTAGAAACCAAGCAACAAAAGAATTCTGAATCTGAGAGAATGGGCGCATACATCACATATACAAAGTAATGGCAACGTTCCCACCCCCAATAGTTCAATTGGCTCATCCAATTAAAAGTTGTGTATATCATCATGTGAGTATCTCCAGGTGGTGATGAGGCCTCTGTCCGTTGACCTTGACATATTTTGATAAAGAGTTGCAGCTGCGCATAGCATAGGATAGAAACCTAAGCAAGAATCTACCCCCCCCCCCATATACAGTTCTGATTTGTAACATCTCCAGCTCATTTCCCATAACCATTTTCCCTTCCTCCCCCCGTTACTTATGACAGCCGAAAGATGAAAAGCAAAGGGAGAAAATCTTGAAGGCTGACAAACCGTCACAATGCAGTGTTGTGGCTCATGTGGTAACTGAGATACCTTCAACAGTTTTACTCTTGCAGACAGTTCTGCTCTACAAAAGTCTGCATCTATAGAACAACGCTGCCTGGAAATTCTTGTGAACTTCCTATGGTAAATATCCCAAATATTGAATGGGGCTCATTAAACTGAAATCAATCTCTTCTCTCTCTCTCTCCCCAGTTGCACTGTAGTCCAGGTGTGTGTGTACGTGTGTGTGTCAGAGAGAGAGGGAGGGGAGAATGAACTTAATTCATGAACATATTTTAGCCATAATGAGCCATTAAATGTTGTTTTTCTATATAGATAAATATTCATTACTAGACACAGAACAAAGTAGAACTAAGTAAGCCATTTAAATATTTCAATTCTGTTGATGCCTCATTAGTCATATTTTGCAACACAGATTTAAGAATGGTCACAACAGTAGACTGTCTGAGTAGAAAAATGTAAAATATCTTCTGTTATTCTAGGCTAGTTCTTATTTGCATGCTAAAATCTAGGATTATGTTACAAATGCAGTTAGTATCAGGAAATGTCACAAGTGTATCTTCACCAGTGTAAATGAAGAGTGTATTAAAAATACCCATAAATTGTTATTTTTGTACCTCCAAGATTTTTAATGACCCCATTTCCCATTTTCATAGACTTATGACTTAGGTTATTCATACCACAAGATTTCGGGTGGTGCTTTCTATTCTCATTAGAATGCATTAAAATAGTTTAAGAAATAACAGCTGTGAACTCCAGCAATGAATGACATTGCTTCTTTTAAGAAGCATAAACCAGAATAAATTTTTAATGGGCAGAGAATGGTTTATAGTAATCTGCTGTTGGTTCCTCAGAAATATGTGGTGAATGTCATGTACAACTTAAGATGACATTCACTTATGTACTACAATTACCTATGTTACATCTCTTAAAACTTGCTAGGAATCTTTTTTCCCCCTATGTATTTATCCTAGAGGGCATCATTACTATATTAAGCATTCATCTAGAAAATCAAATTCAGTAAACAGTTATTACGACTTTTCCCAAGAAACCTGGTGTCTGTAGTTATGATTTCTGAGAACGCTATTAATGATTCTCTTTAATCTAAATTACAATATCGGGTTTTCCTCAGGGAAAGCCATGCTGGCAATTAGTATGCTTGCAGAAATTTATAGTATATATAATTCTGAGTGACAAACAGATTTCATTATTTCAATTGGGTCCTCTTTGTTATTATGCCAATTATTCAGTTTGCTGGAATAAAATACTATGCTTTGATTAACACCAAATTTAAAGGTGGTGGTAGTGGAAAGAATACAGAGTGAAAGAATTGAGATGAATATCCATAGGAGCAGATGATTATCCTTTCAGACATACTTTGCAAATTTTAAACTTTTTGGTATTTTTACTGAAGTTTTACTTCATGCAAATGTTTATACAAATGTATTGTCTCCTCCAAATTGGCATGATCAAAAATGTTTTGGGCAGCCTCCGCCAATCCTACATTTGTACTTCTTTCTTTTGCCCAGAAATGCCATGTGCTAGATTTTTATTTTATTATTTTTATTATTTTCTTATAACAAATATTAAGTTGAAAGAACAATGCCAGATTATTGTAGGTGGCAAAAATACCCAAATTGCACCAGTAACAGCAAAATCAACATTACATAAGAACTAAAAAAAAGAAATGTGAAGATATTATAATAGAAACTGTTGTTATGTGTCTTGATAATTAGAACAAAACTTTATTCATTTGATATTAATCATTTACTTGAGACTTCCATAAATTGACACTCAACATAATTTTGGCCAAGAAAGTACATATGTATGTCTATTGTTATTATTGTTCACAACACAAAAAATGCTTTCTGGATCCATCTAATCTACTATTGCCAAAAATGCATTCAGAAAACACATAAACCTAAACATATTTCAAATACTCTTTCAGAAAAAAAATTATACTTATACAAGGTAGGATGATAGCAGAGATGTCACACTGAACTTGCAAAATTATCCTTGCCTTAGAACTATTTTTTGAAAAGAGCAAAACAGGATTGTGCAGTGTCAGGGAGGAACACATACATTTCATGAAAATAATGTAAATACATCTTACAATCCAGTCCTGAAGATTTAGCATAATGAGCCATTACGTGTAATGTTGTTTCTACATTGACACATATTCATTATCAGATTGTGCATAGTGAAACTCTAAAGCATCAATGTTTTGAGAGCATTACTTATCTTTCCCTAAATCTCCTTTTTTAAAAATTCCGCAACCCAACTAATGCCTCTAAGTTTATATGCCTCTAAGTTCATTCTCTTCTACTAATAATATAGAATTCATCATTAAGAGTAAGAGCCTAGTTTCACATGAATCTGTATAGTCCCTCCTTTTAAAACCTTTTAGACTGATTATCAGCATGCCATATGGCAGCAAATTCCATATTTAACTTTATTTATATTTTTGTTACATTTATATGACCTCCCATCCTGCAATAGCGACCAATTTAAAAATCAGCACAATACAGTAACTCAAAATGAAAATGAAAAACCAACAACACTAAACAAGAACAAGTACAAAAAGAACAAAACAAAAACCTATGTGTTATAACACCTTATTTTTATTTTTAATCTCAGCATAAACTGTAAACCAAATTAGGACAAAGAACTTGCTGTGTTATTCTGCATTTAGTTTCAGTACACTGCCCTGAGTCCAATATTTTCAAAGATAAAAACATTTTCCTTTCAGCTTATGTATGTTCCTATATTAGATAGACTTTGGAAAAAGTGCAAAGAAGAGCAAGACGATTAAAGGCCTGGAGACAAAAACATATGAAGAATGATTGCAGAAATTGGGTATGGGTAGTCTAGGGAAAATAATGACGAGGGGTGACATGATAGCAGTGTTCCAGTATTGAGGAGCTGCCACAAAGAAGAGGTGGTCAACTTATGTTTCAGAGCACCAGAATGCAAGACAAGAAGCAATAGATGGAAACTAAATCAAGGAGGGAAGCAACCCGGAATTAAGAAGAAGCTTTCTAACAATGAAAACAATTAACCAGTGGAAAGCTTGCCTTCAGAACTTGTGGGTGCTTCATTACTGGAGGTTTTTAAATAAAGACTGGACAGCCACCTACCTGAAATGGTATAGGGTCTTCCGCTTGAGCAGAAGGGGTGGAATAGAAAACTTTCAAGATCCCTTCCAGCTTTATTCTGATTAAATATATGTCCTTACCAGTGGTGGATTCAGTTTTTCTTTACTACCAGTTCTGTGGGCATGGCTTGGTGGGCGTGGCATGGCAGGGGAAGGATACTGTAAAATCTCCATTCCCTCCCCATTCTAAGGGAAGGTTACTGCAAAACCCATTCCCTCTCTATCCCATTAACTTGCTTTCCAGCTCTGTTCTCCTGTGCAGGGCAACAAAAGAAGACCCAGCCGATCAGCTGGGACTCGGGAGGCAGAGAATAGATGGGAGCGGGGCCAGTCAGAGGTGGGATTTGCTGGTTCTCTGAACTACTCAAAATTTCCGCTACCGGTTTTCCAGAACTGGTCAGAACCTGCTAAATGCCATCTCTGCTCCTTACTGTCCTACATCCAAGTGAAAAAAAAAGTTTGAACATTGTAATTTTCCCATCTAGGAGAGTTATTTAAGCCCCTAATGCGCTGATTGCTTTTTTTGCAACTCTACTATATCCCTTTTTAAAAGACAGTAACCAAGTTAGCATTATAATTGTGATTTCCATTTGAAAGGGCAATGTTTGTTTCTTAAAAGCAAAATGGGTGCTTTTATTTAATCCATCGCTACAAAAGCAGAGGGGAAAAGCACCAGGCCAAATATGTACCATAGGCAATCAACAGTGTATTTGTGTCAAAGTACATTTGAGGTGGGCTGAGTGTGAAGAAATTGTAGCTGTGATGACCTATTAGACATGGATTGAATAATAGATCCTACCTTCGTGCAGCAAATATAGGGACAGCATTTATTTAAAATTCGACCTGCCTTGGAAGTTAGGCTTATGAAGATGGAGGGAATAATAGTACTTTATGAAATAACTGGCAAATAGTCACACAGTCAGACCTTTGTTATAATTCCCCGTTTCCAAAATATAAGTGACATATTTCTCTTATAATTAATTTTCGGAAGCAATTAGTTTAGGGATAGAGAACAGATTATCAGATTATAGAAGTGCGTCTAGCTGCAGCTGAGAACAGAACAGGCTGTGTCACTGGAGAAAGTAAGTGAAAGCTGAAATGATCAGATTAAAATTCAAGGTTTTTTGGATCCACTGTTGTAAAATTGAAGTGTTCAAAATACACATCACCTTCAGTAGTCCTTGTTCAATGAATACCTGTTCAACAATTGTTCAAAATTACAACAGTACCATGGTGCATGGTCACATGATTGCCATCTGGCTCACACTTATGATGGTGGCAGCATTCTGCAGTCATGTGTTTGCTCTTTGTAATCTACTCTGCTGGCTTTCCACCAGCAAAGTCAATGATGAAGTTACCAAGGAAAGTCACAAGTCCTTCGGGTAAGTCTTCCCCACCTGGCAGCAATCACCCCTGGCTCTGCCATACTCAGGATGCAGCTTGTGCCTCCTCCCCTCTCTGGTAGCAACCATTCCCTTGCCTGTTGGGAGCCTCCCGACACTCCATTCAATGTTTACATTCATGCACTGTCATTTCAGATGCTGGGAATAACACAGTTGGAAGGGATCTTGTAGGCCATCTAGTACAATACCAGGCTCAAGTAGGGGTCCCTGTATCATTTCTGACAAGTGGCTGTCCAGTCTCTTCCTGGAAGCTTCCAGTGATGAAGCTCCCACAACTTCTGAAGGAAAGCTGTTCAACTGTTTGATTGTTCTCAAAGTCCGAACATTTCTCCTTATTTCTAGGTTGAATTTCTCCTTGATCAGTTTCCATCTATTATTCTTTGTCTGGCCTTCAGGTGCTTTGGAAAATAGGCTGTTCCTCTCCTCTCTGTGACAGCCCCTCAAATATTGGGACACTGCTATCATGTCACCCCCGGTCCTTCTCTTCACTAGACTAGCCATGCCCAGTTCCTGCAACTGTTCTTCATATGTTTTAATCTCCAGTCCCCTGACCCTCCTAGTTGCTCTTCTCTACACTCTTTCTAGAATCTCAACATCTTTTTATAGTGTGGTGATCAAAACTGGATGCAGTGCTCTAGGTGTGGCCTTACTAAGCCTTTATAGATCAATAGTAGTACCTCGCCTGACCTTGATTCAATCCCTTTGTTAATGCAATTTAGGATTACGTTGCCTTTTTTGGCTCCTGCCATATACTGCTGGCTCCTTTAACCCCTTTAACAACCTGCATTCCTTGCTTAATGGCAGGACTAAGGAATTCCAGAAGTGCTGTCACTAAGCAATGAGGTCACATGACATTATGCTTTACAACCTTATGACGGAGTGATAGAAATGTCAGTGCGAATTACTGTCATTAAGTAAGGACAACCTGTACGTAAGGGAATGAGATGCAGAATATAAAGTTTGAATGGTAGAGAATACCATCCTATTCCATTCTTTCCCCTGGCTTGGGGAATGTACCCTTATAGCTGCGATTTTCCTTCATTATTTTGATACTGCTGCCAAATAGCTATTAACTACTCAAGCTGTTCAATTAACTGTCTAGAATCATACTGTGAGTGAGAGAGGTGGTAACTAAATTTGACAAATAAAAAACAAACAAACAGCTCGAGTGAAATATTTCATCACTTGCTCCTGTCAATAGAGAAGAGAGATCATTCCCTCAGTAAGGCTTGTCAGTTTGCTCGCAAACCATTTTATGGCCTCAGCATCTTTTCAGGTTTGCCTCAGTCCAAGCAGATATGCTGATCAGAATGTTACATTAGCATATGCGACCTCCTCCTTTCAGCAAGCATTCAAGCAAATGCAAGCAGCAGAATCTCTTTTACCTCACGTTCTCCTTTCGGTGAACCGTCACATACATTTCATAAACTCTCCCCTGAGGAATCGCCCCTGCAGGAATCAGCAAACTTACTCCTATAGAACAAGATGACAAAAGGGAGAGAGGGAGAGAAAGAGCTGAAGCAAATAAAAGAGAAGGGAGAAACCGCCTGAACTTTTGAATAATATGCTTTTTTGGAGATTGACAGGATTTTACCAGGACTCTTGAAATAGAAATGGGATTTTTACAGCCATCTTAATAGATGTAGTTTTCTGACTTGTTGGTGCCTCAGTGTTTGCCTTCTGCATTCTAGGAGTCTGAAACTGCTTTTATTTTATTTAAGAAATGAACAGATGGTTATGCTGCTGCTTAGACTGTAAAAATGAGGAGGGGAAAGCCCAGAGTTGCATTTACTATTCCAAACAGTAGTAATGGGATCATTGTTCTTGGCAATTCTTATTTAATGAAACTTGGAAAAAAGGGCAACGAAACATTGCTCATGAAACAACAGTAGTCTCTTTCATGTTTCTGAGGATATCAGCTTTATCTGGTCATTATTCACCATTTAGATGAACCAATGTAAGTCTGGTTACAGAATAGGGAATATTCATTGACTTTTTTTTATTACCAGCAGCTTGGAATATTTGTTAGAGTGTAGCTTAAAACACAGCCTGTAAAAGTATGCTGTCAAAATGCAATTAAATTGTAATCATTTAAGATGATAGCTGCAAAATTAAAGATACTGTTAAAATCTCTCAACTAATTCTAGAATCCTTACCAGATCTTCTCCTCTGAGAGGAAGTCTTTAGGCAGGTGTGGTAGGGATACTAAAAATCCCAAAAGTGCTTTTTCAAAAGTCAACTGGACTGTTTTTCATTGAAGATGTTTCCTTTCTCATCTAAGAAGCTTTTTCAGTTTCAGTTCATTCAGTTTTTGCAACTGAAGAAGCTTCTTGAATGAGAAGCAACATTTCTTGAAGAAAAACCAAAGTCTAGTTGCCGTTTGAAAAAGCACCTTTGGGACAACCATGAACAGGATGGCTGAGCATCTCCATAGTCATTTAGGGATCCTAAAGTTTCCATTGGTGAACATTCTTGTTAGTTCAGGAAGCAATCACGTTTCCATTGGTACCCTTTCATTTCAGATATTCTAAATGGGAAGAAGAGCATCTGGGTGATGGGAGGAAAATGATGTGTTATCTCCGTGACCCTGATCAATATATGCTTATGAGAATATTTGCAAGCTCCAAGACAGAGAGATAAACAAGTAGAGAGTTTGCTAGGGGTTAGGTGCTGTCCTCATGACCATCCAGATTCAGACACCAACAAACTCCCTCAACATCATTCCTGGCCCGTTGGTCTTCCCTGCTATGTTTTGTATATACAGACTATGATATGATCTCAACAGCTAAATAAGCACATTAATTAACAATGATGATAATACAATGAATATTCCCTACCTTCCCTTTCTAAAACCTCTCCTGTATGGGAAGGTTCCCCCAAAATCCAGTAAGAACTTCAGTTAAACTAAGAGCAGTGGTGGTACAGTGGTTAGGATGCAATATTGCAGGCCAACTCTATTCACACTGCCAGGAGTTTGATTGCTTCTATCCTAACCTAAAGTTTTGACTCAGCCTTTAATTCTTCTTAGGTTGGTAAAATGAGGACCCACATTGTTGGGGGCAATATGCTGACTCTGTAAACTTGCTAAGAGAGGGCTGTAAAGCACTGTGAAGCGGTATATAAGTCTAAGTGCTATTGCTACCTTGTTCTGTGTCAGAACATCTCTTCTTATGAGGAGACAGAACTTCACACGCAAATGAGTTTATTGGAATACCTGCAAATGGTCATTATAATTATGGAAGATAGTTAATTTAATTCCACAGTGCATTTTCTTCTTCATTATTGGGTTATTTCCCCCTAATAGACCTTCAAAGAGTTCATTTATTTTTAAAATATAAATAAATAAATTCTGAGGTTGCAAATGCAGAGAGAAAGAACTATTGTATTATAAACATCTGCCTTCTGACTGAGCTGGAGGAAACAAACAGAAATTTGGAATGGATTTCTTTCTTATAATTAGTTTGTTCTTTTTATGTCAAGTGAGAACAGAACACTTTTTGCCCTGAACTTCAAGGTTTTCTCCCTCTTCCCTCTTTTTTAATTGTGACACATGAAAGGGAAAAAAAGCCAAAGGGCTGAGCATCCTACTTCAAATAAGTTGACAGTTGAAGGTCTCTATCTGAAGGCAATGACTCAGAGTTCTGCATATTTCTCCTTCAGAAGAAGTTAGAAGTTAGTGAGAAGAATATGTATAATAGTCAAGTAAAATCAAATGGGAGAAAAATATTTCTCTGATTTAAATGTAGGATACAGCTTTCTATAATGATGCAAAATCTTTGCTAGAGAGGAAAAAAAAAACAACCCCCACAATTCTGGAAATAACACGAGAAATGTTCTTTGAAAGCGAATGGGTGTAAATAATAATTTACCTGAGTTGGGTACAATCAGATGACCCCCAAGAGAATTGAAGGTCCCAAAAGCAGTGCACGATGGGTCTGACTGCCGTGCAAGGCTCTGATTTTTAATGTTTAATGCTTCATTATCCAGTAGGGATTGGGTAATCTGTGGAGAGAGTTTGGATGAAAAATCCGACAGCTCATCCTGGGGTGTGACTGCACCTGAATTGTTGTAAACTTTGATCTTCAAGTTGGGCAGGGGATCCAGGATTGGAGAGTTGGTCATTGGAATTTTATCAGAGACATCATGCAAAGCATAAACTGGGCCTCTGTACATAGCTGCTGCAGAAGTAAGGTCAGGAGGAACAGCTAGGAGATCTGTTTTAAAGAAGAAGAAGAAAAAAAAATGCAACATTAAGATCAAGAAGCTATGGCCTCAACAGCAGCATTCCCATCAGTCCCTGTCTGGATTTGATATGAATGGAACCCTCAGAGTTCCAGGATAACTTTGAACATACGGTGTTAAAAAAAATGCGCTCATAAACTACAGATAAAAAGTAACTTCTATTAGTCAGGAAAGGCTTCACTAAATCATGACTGAATCTCAGGTTTGGCTGCGGAACTTGAAATCTGAAAATGTTTGAAAATATTAAGCTGCTGCATGCAGCCAAAATTATGTGAGTAGTAATGTAAGCAGCAGTGGTGGGATTCAATTTTTTTACTCCCGGTTCTGTGGGCATGGCTTGGTGGGCGTGGCAGGCGAAGGATACTGTAAAATCTCCAGTCAGAGGTAGTATTGCTGGTTCTCCAAACCACTCAAATTTTCTGCTACCGGTTCTCCAGGACTGGTCAGAACCTGCTGAATACCACCTCTGGTATGTAGTCATACTAAGGCATTTCACATATGAAGATTCACCTTTCCAGGTAAGAATCTGATGTTTTTCCAGATGAGTTTTGCACATCATGGTTATGGGTGAAGAACATGATTAAGTGTTCCTAAAATAGGATAGAAGGGAGCAGGGCTGTAACAGAAGCAGCTTAAATAATTGAACTACCTGTAATCAATAATTTCTCATAGATGTGGTATATCAACCTGCAGTTCTAGAAATGTCCCAAAGTAGAACTTTTTTTTCCAGAAAGGTCAGCAAAGATTCCAAAAGCATTGGCAGAATAACTTTTGACTTTGCACAGCAGTTGCAGACCAGCAAAATGATCAGCAAAATTGACAGAAATGTTGGGAAGAGACAAGAAAGCTCCTGCAATGTCAACATGGCAGAAAACAGATGTAGGAGATTGTAAAGGCTTAAGAACTAGCCAATGAAAAGAAATCCCCAGGAGGCTGAGAAAAGATGTGGAAAGTACTATATCCTGAGCCTTTGAAAAGTGGAAAATACTTCGTAGAAGTTTAATCAAACTGGAGAACAACCTTGTCAATCTTATGCCATGAAATATAGGAAGCATCTTGTTATAGTGCACAAATAGCACAAGTACAGATGATCATCTATCATCATGCAAAGGTACAAAAGATAGTGTAGTAGAATACTCTAATGAGTTAGAAATGAAATAAGTAAATAATCTATGAGATAAAACTGTATTGTTATGTAATGGTATGTTTATTTATAATTAATGCAATAATAAAGAAAAGAGGGAAACATTGTAATTGTGTCTAAAGATTGATAAAATATTGAAAAGAAATGTGAAAGATTTATAAGGAAATTTATTCCAGTTACTAGAATGAATTTGAATAATTAATTTTCTTATTAATAGTAAATAACTTATAAGATAAAACTGTATGACTATCCAATGGTATGCTTATTAACAGTTAAGTAATAATGAAGAAGAGAGGGAAACATTTCAACTGATAAACATTGAAAAGAAATGTGGAAGATTTACAAGGCTCATACCAGTATTATTTGAACAACTATTTTGTTCACTAATGTTTATATATATGTATTGTTTTTGCTATGTTTTTAGAATTTTTCTTTTTACATTTTTGAGGGGAAGTACCAAGCAGAGTCTGAATGATGAGAATTACATGATATACAATAGATTAGAAATTTGAATGTTATAATTTTAGAATGCACAAATTTAATGTTTAATGAAATTTCATGATAATAACAAGACTTAAAGGTGTTGCGCTCCGATTGGCAATCCTAGAGGGAATTTTGCTTTTTAAGAATGTTGCAAGAGAACATAATGGAATTGTAAACAAGACAGACAAAAGTATAAGTATAATGAATAAAAAGTTATAGAAATTTAGGTAAAAGAAATACAATTAAATAAGAAGAAAATGAGATAATCATAAAAGAAAATTAAGAGAAGTAAAGGGCGAAATAGTGAGAAGTTAGAAAAAGAGTAATAAGATATGAAGTTGAATATATAAGATGAATATGCATATGAAATTGTGTCTGTATGGAAATGTGATAACCCGGAACCATGCTGTACTCAAATAAGATGTTTTATTTGTTTTGTTAAAACTTAATAAAACTTTATTTAAAAAAAAGACAGTTGTTAGGCCATATGTTGTTACAGAAATAGACAGAATTGAAATTCTAGGATGTGAAGGTTCCTTTCTTCAAAAGTCCATAAAGCTGAAAGGCCTACAAGATGCCCCTTCCAGTCAATCTACTGTGTTTATCTGTGGTAGATGTGATGTGAAGTGGTCTTACAAGCTAGATGTCAGACCTGTCACAGCTTAAACCTCTAATTAGAAATGATCCTTGATTCCATTGGTTGAGAATGGGATAGTTTATTAGAAGTCAAGCGTATTGCAGTAAAGCATATCCAGAACTGAAATCCCTAAGTTCAATTTTTCCCTCCCTTAATTTAAGCTCCCATATCCAATCAGGTTTAAGCAAGATGTTTTCAGAGTGGTCACTTCAAGCCTAAGTTGGAAGGCAGCTGCCTTCTTCTCCCAGCCAGGTGACCTTGAAGCAGCATCCCATCCACACTTCCCAAAGTTCGTGGCAGACTGTCGTCACAGGGTAGTGAGGCAAAAGCAAGTGTGAGGTGGCAGCTGACACTAGATTGCATTGATTTCCTTGCTAAATAAAGGACTCAATAGAGAGTATGGCAGAATGAAGAAAAAGCTGCAGCAGCAAAACCCATAGAAACCAGTTGTGGAGTGAATGAAGTCAGAAAGGGAGAGAGGAAATATAAACAAGTATTGTATAGGCCATAGGCCTGTCAACATTTAATCATAGAATGCTCCCAAACCCAGGTTGGCCATTCAAAGCATTCTGGTCTTGAAAATAGCATTTCAAGATTGTAAGATGTTCCAGACCTTTTGGAATGTCTCATTTTGAGGTTGAAGTACCTATTTACAGGTCAGACTATCATGATAAAATTCACTGAAAAACCACAATGAATTTTTGAAGAAGAGCAGAAGCATGTCAGGAAATAGATTTTATGTTATCTTTCTCCCCAAAATTTGTTTTTCTAGGCTATAAATTATTGGATAGCACATGACTACCATGTAGCTTTCAAAACTGAACAATTTAATCATATTGCTATTGAAATGAACAAGGAGCGGATTCAGGTCATTTTTTTAATTTTTATTTTCCATCTTCTAAAAAGTTTCTTTGAATCGACATAGGAAGGGACTTTCCCCTCACAGAAGGAAGACACGCAAAGTGGCAGAAGTGATAATAGAATAAATTGGAAGAGCTGGAAGAAGTGAGAAAATTAAAAAGGTTCTTTCTTATTTAGTATCACAACCTATTCTAAAAATATGAGTTCCAGGTATACTTGTAAAATAAGAAACAGAAATCCTGCGATTTCCGGAACTTAAAATTACATTTAATGTACTTACTAAGCTTTCATCAGCCTCTGCTGATATTGTCAGAGTATTAAGCTACCATTACAGAGATCTTTGCCTTTATATATCATTAATCAATTTAGCCCTTGCACTCATAATAGGCCCTCTCAACTGCCTCCCACCCATAATTAGCTCTGTTGTTTTTACTTCCGTCATGTGGGTTAAAGGAGACTTATCTCTTGTTGTTGCTTTCTCCTGTGCCCGACCCAGCCTGGAATGCTTATCTCTAGGAGGTGATGTTAACATGTCAGCTATTGCAATTTGTTGCTTTGCTTGTGACCTGGTTCTTTGGCCCAGCTCTTTCTTCATTATTCCTGGCTGCTATAACTTGAGGCAGCTTTACCGAGCTCCTCTGTATTTAGACAGGCCTGGCTGTGCCTTCATAGGATGGGTCCACATGCCCAGGGATGGGAGGGGTGGCATTGGTCCCTGCTCCCCAATGGGAAGTGGTCTCTGCTCCTCCTACAGGGTCTTTCCTGGTGTCTCAGTGCTTGGTAGGCTGGTGATGGTTCGATATGCGTACTGATAGAATTGCTATTGGAAAACCAGGCTTCTTTTAAAAGGCATCCTCCTTTAGTTATATCACGGGCAACAACCTCAGCTTCTTGAAAGCTGAATGTGTGATTAGGCTCCCGCATATGTGCCCATATCTGAGAGCACTGTTCTTTGCGCTGGACAGCTAATTTGTGTTCATGTACCCTGGTCTGTAGCCACTTGGTCGTTTCCCCTATGTAATTGCTTGCACAATAACTACAGTTATTTAATACTGCATCTAGGAGACTATCAGAACTTTCCAAGCTTCTGGGGGAAAGTCAAAAGAATCAAAATGTTTTGGGTGTTTTATAATTTTCTTATTCATTTGGCATTTCTTATTGTTCACGTAGTTTCTTCTACAGCATGGAAAAATGTAATCCTTGCATGGCTGAATTCTATGGGTTACATGGATCTTCATGGAAAATCTTTCTTCTCAAAACCAAATCCTGAAAAAATGGCCAATCACAGGTCTATCATGTTAGGTCTCTAGTAAATAAACTTTACTAGAGACACAGGTCTCTAGTAAATAAATAAACTTATCAGAAATAATTCTATAGACCAAACTAGTGGAAGTTATCTTGGTACTGCAAAGCTAAATAGAAAAGGGAGAGGAATTTGGAAAGGACTGCGTTTCACCACCCAAATTATTTTTTCTTTAAATCCTATACAGGATATATAATTGATAAAGAGTCCCTGATCAAAGAACTCACAATTTAGATCGGGTAAGAGGAAAGAAAAGGTAATTATTTTTTAAAAAGAAGAATGCAGAAGAGGGCCAAATGACATTAGTTCTTCTAGATTAAGTTTTCTAGATAAATTTATCTACAGGATATTTAGTTGGAGAAATCTGGTTTATGGCATATCTCTAAATTTTGTTAATGGTGACTGTCTGGAAACAAACAAATGGCACCTGTCTTGCAGCTTTTGTTTAAATTTTGTTAATAGTGACTGAAAACAAACCTTGTCTTGCAGCTTTTATATTTACAGGCTGAAATCCACCATTTAGTGCCGAGGAATCTATAATATCTGACTCGAAGTCTCGATGGTTCTTCCGGTAGATGAATAATGCAACAGTTACCGAAATAGCCAAGCACACAATCACGGCTATCACAATGCCAACGTAGAGAGCGACATCATCCGAATCAGGAGCAGCTAGGAGGGGAAAAAATAATAATTGGAGCACAAAAGTAGAACAGATTAATTGTCCCACATATTTCTATTAGCTCCTATAGGTGTTTATTATAGTTTTGCATGTTAATTTGAAATTGAATGCTCTGCCACATGATTTTGGAAGGAGGAAAAAATATTCAAGGCTTTAGTCATAACTGTTTTCTTACTCTTTGTCTATGTGCATTTTTTTTTTGTCTTGGAGGCAAGTAAATTAACACATTGTTTATAACTAGACTGTCAAGGCAAATTTAATCAAAAGAGCCATTTAGCACTCTTTTCGGTGCTAATTTATTCAGCGGGGCACCTGTTAATAAAAGAGGCTATATTTCCTTTTGGCATACTGAAGCTTAATTTTTAAAAGTAAACACATCTTAAAAGAAAATAAATGGGAAATGGTGATATGCCTGATAGACAGCTTACCTATTTCTTAAAGGAAATACTTTGAGGACAGCGCTCCATAATATGAAGACATAGAAGTAACTGTATGTTAATACTTTTCAAATGTGCATGCATATTTTATTTATTTGAGTCTCTGTGGATCAATATGTGCATCTGTATGTATATATAAGTTGGAACGGCTGCTTATACTTTGCCTAAAGAAACTTTAAATATCTACATATTGTTGATGTGCCCCTCCCAGGCAAGCTGTGGGGAATCTAAGTCCTAAATATGCTCTTAGGCTAAAGGTGACATTGAAAGACTAAGTGGCACATTCAAACCTAGAGGAAAGTATCATAATGTCAAGAAATTCAAAACATGTTTCTAAGGCATCACTGATTGTTTTGTTACAAAATCATATTTTCTATTTTTGTGTGTGTGTGTGTGTGTGTGTGTGTGTGTGTGTGCGTGTGTGTGTGTGTGATTTATAGTAAGCTTCAGATTTGAGAACATCACTGTTTTATGCATGCTGACAGAATTCAAGAAGTCTGCAATCTGTCAGAGAGCCTAAGGCAGCTGTCCAAATCAGATTTGTTCCTCCTGTTTCAAACATGGTCTGACATGAAAATCCAAACAGCCTCTGCTTTAAACAACTTTCAAGAACAAAACAACAATTAACAGCAACAGAACAAGCTGATACCTCAACATGCCTTGGATAGCTTGCTGCAATGTACTGAGATGAAGGATGAAATAAGAACCAAAGCCATCTAGGCTTAAATATTATTATTTATAGTGCTGTATTTTTGCTGTATGAATATTTTTCATGCATTATCAGCCTCCTTCCCTGGAGCCTATTCTTCCAAATGAAGTGACCGGTGACCACTGATGAGTTCTTTGATTGCCTTGAAAGACTGTCATCATTTGAATGTCTTTAATTTATAGTTAAGCTTAAATTTAAGGCATCAGGCACATTTCTTCTTTTCTACCAGACTTTTAAAATACAATTGAACTCCAACTGGTTTGTGTGTACTCTTTGACGATCTCTTATTGTTCTGTTGTTTTCATTTTGAAGTTACTATCTGTTATTTTGGTTGGATTGTGAACTGCTCTTCAAGCTTTATGTTTGATTTGATTTAATTTGGTTTTTATTGAAAGACCAGGCAGAATTTCAACAAACATATAGTGTCTTTTCTCCCAAGAGCTCAAGACAATGTTTATGGAATAACACTTCATTTCATCAAACAAACCCCTGTATCTAGGTTTGGACTGACTGCAAGTGACTGTCTCAAAGTCCCCAATTTCCCATGAATAAGGCTGGATTGGAATCCAGGTCTGTTGATCTAACTCATTATAGTCCAGCATCTTAATTAATACACCATACTGGCTTTATTGGATGTTGGAGTCCTTCACTTGTTCCCAAATATAGTGCTATAAGGTAGGCCAGCACGATCATGTCCACAACACTGGTGAGGTGAGGCTGAATATAATCATCATCCACCTACTGTATTCATAGTTTATTCTTCATTTATTCAAAATATCTAAATATTTATCCTCTAAATTTTACAGTTTGTTGATTTTCACAGTGCAGATGAGCAAACAGAAATGCAGATGAGCAAACAGCTTTGGTGATCTTTTCACTTATATGTTTGTAATACATCTTCACCAATCCCACTGTAATATTACATGCCAACCCATGGCTTCCCTCTACAAGTCTTTCCAAAAAAACCTGCCTACGTGACATAAATATGATGGAACATTTTTCATGAACAGAAAATATTTTAACTTATTTTTAAACAGACCAATATTACAATATTTAAATGTACTGATATGCTTAAGTAGTAAGCTTTTGGATTCCTTATGTACGTAGGCAATACCTTCTCAAAAGAAAAGATCATGTTCTAAAATACTTGGTTTTGGTTTTCTTTAACTCCTAATACAATAGATGGATACCAATAGATGACCAAGGGACATCTATTATATATTCTGCCTAATTGAACTCAAAAGGTGCCTTTGAAAATGCTAATGTTTTATTCTATCTTTCAGAAATGGCTTTCATGGAAAAAAGTGTGAGAAAAATCACCAAGGGAACCATTCACACCCATTGTCTTATCCTCTTTAATCAAATTAAAAAGTTGCAATTGTTTCATGCCTTGCTAAAATCTTAGTTGGTTTTCTTTGATTTTCTTTTATCTTCCTTCCCTAATATTTGTTCCCCAAGTGTGGACTCTCTCTTAAACAAGCAAAACATAACTCTGGAGAAGTTGAATCTTTCTTCTCCAATGGACATACAACCTAGTGGAAAGTAATTCTTGGATCAGCTAATCAGAATCCAAGCACATATTATCAAGCAACACTTACAAGAAAATCCATATTCATTCTGGGTTCTCTGTTCAGTTGAAATAGGGTAAATGAAACCTTTAAAAGAAAAAAAAATGGGAATAAAATCAAATTAACATAGGGAGCTTTTAAACACACACGTTCACACATACGCACAATTGTACCCAAATATTTTAATTTAAAAATAAAACAAAAGGAATGGAAAAGAAAAAAAGGGAAGGAAAAGAAAAAAACTCATGGCATTTTAGAATTCAGAATCAGCACACTATTATAATTTTGCATCTCCTGTCTGCTCAATAGTCTTACTCAGAATTAATAAGTAGACAGATTGAATTTCAAAGCCAAAAATTGGTCTCGAGTCACTAACTTTGGAGTGCTTAAAGTCTTTCTTTTATTGAGCATAAACTCTAATGGATCTAATTTATTTCAGACATCAAGGATCATTAGCATATGGAAAGTCTTCTTCCTCCCAATTTCTGCCATATGCGTTAATTCCCAGGATATATTCAGCAGAGCTCTAAATAGTTTTTTATTTAATTATAGAAGCTAGCTGCTGGTCTAATAGGACTGCAAGTGCCTTGTCTTCAATGGTCAAAGGTTAAATATCCATTTACCAAGTGTTCAACCCATGGAAAAGCATCATTCCCTCCACTCTTCCTTTTTCCCCTAGATTTCAGGGGAATGGTTTTTAACCTTCCTTTTAATAGAAATCCAATTCTGTTCTCTGGGGAGCAAGCAATTTGCCAGAGAGTTGGAAAAGGCATGTGTTCCATTTGAGATCATTAGAAAATCAATAGGAACCTTGACATCATAAAGTAATTTATTTCGGATTTTGAAGCTTTGTGTAATATTGACAAAACTATAACACAATTTTTTTCCCCTACAAGAAACAAATAGAAAGAAAAATGACTTTCCCCTGATTTTTAGTGATAATGCAATTCTCAAGAAATCTATTTTTTTTTTCTTTGAGCAATTTGCTCTGAAGCTGTGCAGTAAAGAAAAAAAAGGTGTTGGGATTTTTTTTTGTCTATGCCAACAGAGAAACATTTAACTGGAACCAAATTCCCACTGTGATGAGTGGAAATTTTACTTCTAAGTAAGCATGTTCAGAATCAAGGAAACAGCTGTTGCGGGGGGGGAATACTGGCTTACTTAAAAAAAGGAACCAAATCCCAAAGAAAATTGAAATGGATTTTTTTTCATCGTAAAATATTGCATTCCTAGGCCTATCAGCAATTAAATTTGAAGGCATTGTAAAATACCATGAGAATGAGATTGAAAATCAGAAGACACTTTCACAACAGAGAACTATTGAGAAACCATACATAAATTTCAATATAATATTACTTAGTATTTGATGACTGAAAATGTTTTTCAATCAAGGTAGGCTATACTGATATAAAGAAATGGCAACCAAGTTTATCCACTTTCTTACAGAATCCCTACAGCATGGATCTATTATCTTCAAGGCCCACATAGTTCAAAGTATGAAAACCAACAACTTTAACAATTTTCATTCTTTAGCATTTTCAATAAGGAAAGCACAATTTATAATATTTTTACTTTCAAGTTTTTACTTTCTCTTGACCAAGTAGGGCAGGGGTGTCAAACTGGATTTTTTGAGGGCTGGATCAGCAATGTAGTTCTCCTCCATGGGCCGGCTGTGGGGGGAGATAGGACGGACACCTTCTGAAGCACCTGCTGGTCAAAACAGGGCATGGGGAGGCTACACGCAGACAACCCGTCTTTGGGCTGGACAGCCTCCTGCAGTACTTTGCCAGCCAAAACGGGGTGTGGGAAGGCTGCACACAGCTCCCTGTGCTTTGTTTTGGCCAGCAACATGTTGCAGGAGGCTGTCCAGACCGAAAATGCACTACACTCCTTATTTTGGCTGCCAGAGGCACCGTGGGCCAGTCCTTTGCTATTTCCAGGCCGGCTCTGTGGGCCAGATTTAAGCACCCCACAGTTGGTTCTGGCCTGCGGGTCTTGAGTTTGACACCCCTAAAGTAGAGTAAGACCATTTTTGCAGCCATCCTTCATAAACTAGGGACATGTTACACATTGAGCAAGGGAATTCCGCTGCATATGTAACTGCTGATGCTCAAACGTTGCTCTACAAGTAGCATTTGGAAAGACAGGATATGCTTCTCCAAGGCACCAGTCTACACAGACCTTTTTATAATCATGGCTTTTTGCACATGGATTTCAACATCAGTATGTAAAACAATGACGCATATTGTGGTATCTTACATTAATTACAATAAGCTTCAAGAAATGTAATTTTCTTTTTAACAAAAAAAAAACAACCACCTCACAAAGGTTCAACTTACGAATTGCTGAAATTGAATCATTATTAGTTATGAAAACACTGTACATCATTCTGAGAATATTCATGACTCTGCTCTTGAATAATAAAATGATTTCAGCTGACAGCATTTGGAACTATCCAGCACCTATTCTAATGTACTTCCATTATGAAATACTCCTAACTTATGTATTTTTCAGTTTCCCAATTTTGTTTGTTATGCCACTGAGATTGGCATAGGCATGTGTTCAGTGGTGGTATGCTGCTGGTGTGTACTAGTTCTAATGATCTGGTAATGGCGGTCAGCAGTTGGCCCCACCCATCCACTCACCCTTTCCTGTCCTATATTTCCTTTATTTGTAGCTCATCTGATAGGCACAGCAGAGTGGATTGCCATACCTCAGCTGTTTTACTCACCAGCACTGACAGTAATTGCCCATTTTAGAACACTCTGTGTGCGCCCACAGAACCAGTAGTAAAATATTTTGAATTCCACCACTGCATGTGTTGCCATGTAGTTCCTCAGACACTCATTCTTCTGTCTCCCTCCCTCCCTCCCTCCCTCCCCCCCTCTCTCTTTTGCAGCTCAGCTGAGAAGTAACAAGAATTGCTAATCCAATTTTCCATTGCTATGCTGGCTTTATAGAACTGCTGCTTCAATTCTGAGGTGCTGTAATAGTACTTCAAGGTAAGTCACCTTTCCCATAATCCAAAAGTCAACTTCCTGAATAAAGACAACAAATACACCCACACTGGGAAGCCCCAAGCCAAGCACAAATTCAAGGTATAGCTACAGGTAGTCCTGGATTTGCTATTGTAATTGAGCCCAGAATTACGGTCATAAACAAGTCATCACATAACCGACCTGATTTTACATTTTTTGCGGTAGTCATTGAACAAACCAAGGACTTGTTAAGTGAAGCCATTTTTTGCCGGAAACCAAAATTAAAGTGCACGCTCACAAAACAGGTTGTTAAACCAGTTGCAGCCCACCATTGCCTATACCCCAGCAACTAAAACAATTATTGCCTGTTTTATTAACTGTTCTGGGGGGAAAGTAACTTAACAAACCTGATTCTCTTCATTGCTGTTTCTACACACCTTGGAGAACAGGGACTGATTTTAAGAATTTGTCATATATTAAAAACAATTGTTCCTACAGCATTTCAAAAGGTTTGGACCAGCAAAGAAAATATTGTGAGGATACACATGATTGACAGTTGACAATTGCTTCCACACAAATATGAGAATTTCAAAAGCTGAAGTTTCCCCTCTTCTGCTTCCCTATCTGATCTTTACATAATAAGAAAGGGCATTTTCCTCAGATAATGAGGCAAATCTGGTGAGATTAGTACCTGTAATAACAGAAAAATGACTTTTCTCCGAGCTTCAAAGCGAGAGCAGGCAAAACTGGGATTTGTTCTTCTTCCTTGATCTATTTTGCTCATGGTGTCAGCACTACTGCATGGTAAGTACCTGGGGTTCTTCTGATAACACTATCACATTTAAAAAAAAAACCTCAGGTAAATGTATAAAAAGCTGCTGCTTAATTTGACTCCATAATAATTTCTGGCACTGCTGCTCTGAGACTTAAGCTGCTGAATTACAGTCAGTGACTTGCCTTGAGAAAAAATGTAATTTAAAAAGCCTCAGGTATTTCTTTTTTTTTTTAAAAAAAAGCAACATATTTCCCATGGATTCTGTAATGTTTTTCCCCCTAACTTCTTGTGACTTTACTACTAGAATAGCTATAGTGAGATCAGTACAATGCTTACATATCTCCCTGCATTTAAATTAATGAATTGAATTATTTAAAATCTGGGAAATTAATTCTTACAGTTTCAAGGAGGAAAAAGTGGGACAGGGTTAAACTTAAAAAGCTTTGTTGAAATTCCAGTTATCATTTATATTTTTTTCTTAAATTATAGATAGAGTTAAAATGTATTTGAGTTTTTATTTTCTCATTCCTTATCAAAAGTCAATCTTTGGATGTCTTAACTGCTAAAGTCTGCTATTCTCCAATTTTTGCAATAAGGTCTCATGAATAGATCCAGATGGATGCAGTAAACTAGAGAGCCATCAGCTTAACATCAATAGCTAGGAAAATCCTGGGAAAGATAATCAAGCAGTGAGTTTGTGAGCATCTAGAAATGAACAAGGCGATTACTAGAAGCTAGTGTGAGTTTGTTAAGAACAGATCATGCCAGAGAAATCTTCTTTGATAAAGTGACTAAATTAGTAGATCAGGAAAATGTGGTGGATATAATATATTTAGATTTTAGTAAGGCGTTTGATAAAGATAGGCTACCTTTTGGTGAGATAGAACAAAATGCTGTTACATATAAGCTGGGTTGACAAAATCAGAAAAGAGGAGGTGATAGGCCGCATGGAAAAACCAAGATAAATCATCAAAATAATTAAAAAGTGGAAGTTATATTTCGGACATGTGATGCGATACCTGGAAAAATATGGCATATAATCATCCAGGGAAAGACTGAAGGCAAATGAGGTCCAGGCAGAAGAACATCATGGCTTCAAAATCTAAAGGACTGGTTTGGACAAAACTCAGCAGCACTTTTTCGTGCGTCTGTTGATAAAAAATAAGATTGCCAACATGATCGCCAACGTCCGATGATGGATATTGCACAAGAAGAAGAGGAACAAAATGAGATAGTACCATCATCACTCAGCATGTAGTCTTCAATGGAACTACATCCATGTAGAGGGAAACATGCTGGTGTTCTTCAACTTGTTAAATGAACTACATGAGGGGATAGAAGGGGAGCTCATCAAATCTGCAGATGATGCTAAGCTGGGGAGAATTGCTAACACTTTCTAAGACAGGCTCAAGATTCAGAAGGATTTTGACAGTCTTGGTCCTTTGACCCTATCCAACAGCAAAACCAAATGCACAGGTACAGAATGGATGGTTCCTTGACTCAGCAGTAGTAATGGTGAGAATGATCTAGATGTCCTAGTGGGCCACCACTTAATATGAGCCAGCAGTTTGCTGCAGTTGTCAAAAGGCTAATACAGGCCTAAGTTGCCTCAACAGAGGGATAGCGTCAACATCACAAAATGTGATAGTATCACTTTATACTGCACTTGTAAGGCCACACTAGGAACAATGCATCCAACTGTTGTTATCAGGATACCAAAAAATATACGCTAAGATTCTAGAAAAAGTGTAAAGAAGAAGATCGAAGATTATAAGAGGTTGCAGGCTAAATTGTACAATGAATGGTTAAGAGAACTAGGTATGGTTAACCTAATGAAGAGAAGGTTTATGGGTAGCATGATAGCTGTCTTCTGGTACTTGAAGGGTTCTCAAAAGAAGAAAGGGTGACTTCTTCAAAGCATCTGAGGATAGAACAAGAAGCAATTTGTGGAAGCTCATCAAAGAGAGATCCAACTTGTAACTAAGGACAGTGAGAAAACTATTAATCAATGGAAGAGCTTGCTTCCTGGAGTTGTGAGTGCTCCATTGCTGGAAGTTTGGACATCCATTTGTACAGGGTGGTATAAGGTCTCCTGGCTTTGTCAAGGGATTGACTAGAAGACCTCTAAGATTCCTTCTAGCTCTATGATTCTATGAATAAAAGGCAAAGCATTCTACTTAGGGTTATCCTGGAAGAGTATCCAGAGACTTCAATTGGCACAGAATGTGGCTGCATGAGTCATACTGGGCACTCAAAAGAAGGGCACATTTAATACTTTTGTTCCAGGAACTGCATGACAGTTTGGGTGCCAGTTTGCTTCTGGGTCTAATTCATAGGGCCTGGGTACCTACAGAACCAGGAAGGGAGATGGGCGGTTAAGAAATATGAAAAATAAATAAATAAATAATAAGACCTATTAGAAACTATCACCATCCGCTTAGCTAAACCAGTGGTGGGATTCAAATAATTAAACAATTGGTTTGCCCAGGGTCAGGTTGGCTGTTGTGGGAGGCATGCCCAATCCCCATCCTCCAACTCCATCGTACATGAGGGACGAGCCTCCTGCGATCGCCAACCTGACCCTGGGTGAACTGGTTGTTACATTACCCACCCCACCCTGCTATCAAAGTGAATTTTGTGTGCTGCGCTGTAATTGAGTAATGGGAAATGGAGTGGCCAGCACGAGGCAAGGAGGAGGAGCAGGAAGAAGAAAGAAGGAAAGTGGCCTTCTCCTTCTCTTGTGCCAGCCACTCTGTTGCCCGTTTCTCCATTGCAGTGCAGGGTAGCTCCCAGGATCCACTTTGATGGTAGAGTGGTGGGGTGGTATAATTTAACAACTGGTTCACCTGAATCAGTGTGAACCAGCTGAATCCCACCACTGAGCTAATTTTGCATTTAAAAACAAAAAATAAAAACCGATTTTGATCTTTAAACTGAAAGTACATGAACTTTAAAACAAGATTGCAAAACATCATGAGGTTTGCATAATAATGATCAGGATCAGTTTAATCATAAAAGAGCAATTTCTGGAAAACGCTAAGGAATCTTGCAGTGAAACTAAGAATATACTGCATAATAACCTTGTGCTTAAACACTGATCTGGAAGACATGACCAAAGAGGACCCAAATGAAACATGCTGATTTAAGAGGAACCAGCAGTCTGACAGCCTTCAAAAGCAAATAGTAAATTTTGCTGCAGGCTTTTAGGGATATTTTTTTTAAAAAAAAAAAACTAATTCAGAAGGGACTAAATAAGAGCATTTTGTTGTGCTGTAATTCTACATCTGTATCTGAATTGTTCTTTCAAAATAAGGGAAACTGCCATTAGAATTCTATAAATTAGGACATAAATGAACATTTCAAAGGGCTATTCTGAATGTTGATGCACATTTATGTAAAACAGTTGAATTGATTTTTAAGATTGCAAATTCTTAAAAAGAGGTATTTTGGAACATAAAAGGAAGCCACAGTTTTTTTCAGGATTGTACAATGCTTCAAATTTTATGGCACTAACGACACATACTTATGTACATATGCATATACATACATACATACATATGTACATGCACATGTCCCATTGGGTCATTGTTTCAGATATATTTCCAGAGGGAAATATATATATATTAAAGAGATATATTAAAGAGGAAAACAGAATGAACACAACTAGCGTCTCCCCAGAAAAAAAAGATATCAGGAGGGACTTCCAACTTCCTGCTGGCTTTCACATTGAGTGTCCTCATGTGGAGCTGGCAGGCAGCATCAGAAATCTTCCTTCCCTCCTTTTTCAAATTCCTGCTGGCTTTCCCACTGATTTTGCTTATGGAAAGCTTGCAGAAAGAAAGTTAGTAAGAAAGTTACCAGGAAGTTGTTTACTCAAGGCCAGCAGGAAGTTAGTAGCTGTTTCTGGATGAAGAGGAAGTGAGCATGTGCGTGGGAATATAGATTGGAAAAGATATGAGAGAGTATGCAAGAGGTGTCCTATGGGTCCTGAAGGATTGGGAGGGTGCATAAAAGGCAGTGTGGATTAAGAAGGGTGCCTGGGAGTGCTTGGGAGTATCACGCAGACAGAGAAAAGGGGGTAATGTGAGTTGGGAAGGGCATGTGGAAGAGGTGCTGCACAGGTCAAGGAAAGCACATGTGTTAGTGGCACAGGTTGGGTAAGGTGCATGAAGGTGCACAAGAAGTGCTACATGGGTCTGGGAGGGTGAACGGCAACAACATAGATTGGCAGACAGAGCAAGAGATTGTTAGAGTGGCTGGGAAACTGTCATGTTGAAAATGAGGATCATATCACTCGAGCACCAGCAGCCTAACCAAGTAGCAACGTGAAGCTATTTCCCCAAATGTCATTCTCTTGAAAGACATGCACCTCAGATTTTGGACACATTCTGTAAGTTAGCCCAAAAATTGTTGCCTGAGGTTGCACAGTTAAAGGTTATAGAAATGACTATTTTCATAGTACATGAATCTTACTTTTCAAAGTATTTCATTTTTAAAATTATGAACAAAAGAGCTTATGTAACTGCACTATTAAATAGCTATGTCTCTTGAGCTTTGAATTAGATGTCAAGATGCTTATGTATATAATGGTATGCAAGGAAATGGATTTCTCCTGAAATTTTAGTTGTGACAACCTGCACTTTTATAGCCTTTTACAGGCTGTTGAGATAGAATGAAAACTGCTTTCAAATGTTCCTGGTTGTTTTATTAACCTGTATTAACTCTGTTTAATTAATATGGCATACAAAGTAACTGCTGCTCATTTTAAGAATCTATTTTGAGGATCAGGGACTGAGTTAAGTAATCTTTTATGTAGGCAACTTTCAATAAATTTAATAAATGTAATATATTTTATTTAATAAACAAGACCTAAACACACATTCTAGTAGATTCTGTGTACACTTGCCATATTCTAGCCTACCTATTGTTTTTAAGTATAGCCATAAAACTACATTCCTTAGAAAAATAAACACACACACACAAATAAAAATATATTATTTTTACTTGCTATCCAATCTATTTAATTTTTGCCTTTACAAACTATTTCCAAATTACAAGAAGATTTATATTTATATATATATTTGTGACCAGAATTTGCACTGCAAAGCAAGGTGATTGTTAAGTGAGTTGTGCCCAATTTTACAATCTTTGCCACGTTTGTTAAGCGAATTACTATAGATGTTAAGAAACTCCTGCAGTTGTTAATATCTAGCTTCCTCCATTTTCTTTGCTTGTTGGAAGCCAGCTGGGAAGATCTAAATGGGGATAACATGATCCTGGGACTCTGCAACCATCATAAATTCATGCCGGTTGCCAAGTGCCCCAATTCCGATCACATAATCATGGAGATGCTGCAATGGTTCTAAGTGTGGGACTGGTTGTATGGTAACTATACAAATGATTGTGAGTTGAGTATTACTATTGGTGTACTTGAAGATCACTGAAGAATCTTTTCTTTCTTTGGTCCTAGGATATTTACATTTATATGTCCTGAGAAAATTAAAGACTGCAGTAGTTCCTGGTACACTGTGATGGAATGTAGTAAACTGGATTCCCAGGTGGGAAGGGGTACATTGCAGGGGAATAAGAGGTACCTCCATTCAGATATGTTATGTAAGAGAAGGAAGGCAAAGACAGCCCCTTCCTAATAGTTCTTAGAATATATGTTTGATGTAGATAGTACAGCACTTCAATTTGGCACGATTCTGTCTATAAAGAACTCTGCTTGGAAGAATCACCATATGCCTTGCCTTATGTTTGCGCCTGACTCAAACCAACAGGAGACGAAGTTGATAAATTAGTGTCTTCTCTGTTCCACTCCACTAATGTATCTCTGAAGTCTAAGAAATTCAAAAGATGTTATCCATGAATTATCAGCATTCTTATGCAAATCTTTGAAGCTAACCAAAACACAGGGTGCACTGGGTTTGATAGGCAGTCTGGATATTTAAGTTCCTGTTGCTAAGTGTAACATTTCTGAAATTCACACTTTTTATATTAAATAACCAAAGAAATAATGGTTTCCCTCGCTTTGATACTTCAAGTTCTGCAGGATTACTATTTGTTTACAAAGAAAAACATGCAAAATGTTTTGAAAATCAGATAAGGAACAAGAATGTTTGGTTTATTTTGACTGCCACACTTCCCCCCTTTTTTTGGCCTAGAAAGATTGGGGTGAGGGTGCACTAATGCTAGGGAAGATGGAAGGAATGAAAAATAGAGGGTGAGTAGCAGCAAATGGGATAGATTCAGCTATACAAGGAATGGGTGAAACTCTAGAAAACCTGAAGGTCCAATCTAAGGACAGGGCATCCCAAAGAAGATCTATCTATTTATGTGATCACTAAGAGTCAACACTGACTTGAAGGCACATAATCACCATCAATCAGAAAGACTTTGGTTTGCACTAATGATGCCATAGGTCAGTGCTGACACTAGATATACTAGCAATAAATCACATACATTTATCTTCTTTCTGAATGGCTAATTATTGCCAACTATAGAATGAGAGATCACCTTGGAATATGAGGCCCAGGAGATTCTCCAGCTAGTTACTCATCTATTGGATACTGATTTTTTTTTCCTGAGCGGTAAGCTTAAGTGTCTTCTGCCTTTCAAACAGTGGAAATGACATTCCACACTTTAGAGACAAATACAAAATGCACATGGTTAGGCATAAGTTGTCTTTTGAAGTAATCACATAATAGCTATTAAACGTTCCTCCACCCCAATGTCAAACTAAATATTACCATTGTTTTTAAATCTTTCTTTTCATTAAGGAATGATACATTTCTCTTTGGAGAAATGCAAGGCATGCATATGTATAATATTGTTAAAAACAAACCCTCATAATTGCTTTTCAACAGTGATCCGCTTTGAGGCTTTGTGACTGACCACGGATCTGGTATTAATACAATTTGTATGTTAAAAAAAAAAAAAGTTCAAGGATTCCAAAAGCAAGATGAATAGATTAAGACTATAAGGGAAAATGAAAGACAAGTTTGTTGAGCAGCCTTTAATTAAAAGTCATTTGGGAAGTGAATGAAATGCCCTTTTTGAAATGCCAGTGGGATATTAACATCTCATCAAATAGGGTTAAATCTTTGTTCAAATCTCCATCCAGTCACAAGACTCATAAAGAGCTTTAAGAATAGTCATTAAACACAAAAGAGAGTTGTGAAGAGAAAAGAGAAAAGAAGAAGTATGTACGCTGAGCTGGGCAATTTGAAAGTGGACAAGATCTAGAAGTAGCAACATGAATGGGACTTTTCAAGTAAAACAAATGCAATTCCTCTATTGCAGGAGTCTTCTTCAAACTTGACAGCTTTAAGACTTGTGGACTTCAACTCCCAGAATTCCTCCTCCAGTCATTAGCTCAGGAATTCTGGGAGTTGAAGTCCACAAGTCTTAAACTTGCCAAGTTTGAAGACCCTTGCTCTATGGCAAAAGACCAAAGTAGACTTCCTCATGATGTGTTGCTCCATTGTCTATTTATAACAGATTTTTCTGGCCTTTGAAATTATTTTGCCATTGCATCCTACTCTTGAAGTAGAAGCTGCAGGGAATATTCCCTCTTGGCCAAGGTTAATTGCAAGGAGAAGGAAAATATGTTGCATCCTCCAGGTTCTTTCTTGTCTGCTTGCTGCCTGTGGGAAATTGCTTCTGTACATAATCAATCAATGACTTAGATGAGGGAACGGAAGGAGAATTTACCAAATTTGCAGATTATACTAAGCTGGCAGGAATAGTTAACACCCTAGATGAAAAGCTCAATATCCAGATGGATCTTGACAGACTTGAGCATTGGGCCCTATTTAACAAAATGAAATTCAATGTAGAGAAAAGGGAAGTCTTATCCTTAGGCAGGAAAAAACAAAAGTACACATAGAGACTTAATAGCAGTAACTGTGAGAGGAATCTTGGAGTCTTAGTAGACAACCAGTTAAATAGGAGCCAACAGTGTGCAGCAGCAGCCAAGAAAGCCAATGCAATACGAAGTTGCATTAACAGAGGGATACAATGAAGATCAAGTGAGGTATTAATACCACTATATAAAGCCTTAGTAAGACCATACCTAGAATCCAGTTTTGGTCACCACACTATAAAAAAGATGTTGAGATGCTAGAAAAAGTGCAGAGAAGAGCAATCAAGATGATTAGGGGAATTGAGGCTAAAACATATGAAGAATGGTTACAGGAACTGGGCTCCTCTAGTAAAAAGAAGACCGGGGAAACATGATAGTAGTGTTCCAATATTTGAGGGGCTGCCCCAGAGAGGAGGAAGTCAAGCTATTTTCCAAGGCAGTTGAAAGCCAGGCAAGGAATAATGGATGGAAACTGATCAAGGAGAGATTCAACCTAGAAATAAGGAGAAATTTTCTAACAGTGAGAACAATCAACCAATGGAACAGCTTTTCTCCAGAAGTTGTGGGGGCTTCATCACTGAAGGCTTTGAAGAAAAGACTGGACTGCCATCTGTCAAAAATGGTGTAGGATCTCCTGCTTGGATTGGGGTTTGGACTAGATGACCTACAAGGTCCCTTCCAACTCTGTTAATTGGTTAATCTATGGCCTGCTGCAGCTTCTTGGAATAAGGCTGAAAATAATCATTGTTTGGGGTATTGAAGTTGCTTTTGGCAAGGTCAGCATCAAAGGGCTACGTAGCAGAGGCCATTCCTTTGGACTCTTGGCAGGGACAGAGCTGAAAAATATATGGATGGTGGCTGGAATCTGGTTTGTCATGAAGTTTGTTAAGATCTGCGTTATGAAACTGAGGCAGAGTGGACCATGGAAAGTAGGGGCTGACTGAAATCAATGAAGAAAAATCTGGCAGGGACAGAAATGGTGAAAAACTACAGTTGATAGACATTAGATATAAAGGTTAGAGAAAGATAACTTACTCTATTCCTCTGAATGAAACTTGTTGCTATTTTGTTTCTAGCCAGCTCTAAACATTTTAGCTACTATTTTGTTATCTCTGACATTTATATTGGTACAAATGTAATTTAATATAATGATATATTTACTAAACTTTACAACAAAAAATCCCTCTAGACTGTTTACAACTAGCTCTTTTTATTGAGTTATATTGTGTCGATGCCTTGGTATGATTTGCAAAAAATAAAGGAAAAAAGTGCATAGTAAAATAAATTCTTCTGGATGACAACTGCATAGTGTTTGTTGGTCAACATACAATATAGAAGTCTAATTAAATCCCTTATAATGACTAAACAGTTGTAAGGGTTCCACTTTAATGTTGTTGTCTACTGAGGCAGCCTCCTCTAGCAATGGCACTATAGCTAGTTTTCTCATTCAGTCTCTGTGAAGGAATTGGCTTATTGACTATTCATCCTTTCACATTAGGGGGAAAATACTAACTACAGAATGAGAGAGAGCCAGTGTATGGGCAAGATCATTAGTCTGAATAAATGTGACAGCAAAGCTGCACCAGAAATACCACAGTTAGCAGTAAGCACAAACTACAGCTTTGGGTGAAAAATACAGTAATTACAAGCAATGGAGAGGGGAAAGGAAAACTCCATAGTTTTTAATTCTAAAAGAAATCAATACCAGTTCAGACTGCTATTTTACACAGGAATAGGGATAGATGTATGAAGCAGCTTATTGATTGCCTGAGTGATATAACTGTAGAGAATAATATACTGCAAAGAAAATACTTGTAAATGTGACCAAGATTTACTAGGGTATCTTGTTTAAATATCAGCCTTTCTTGTTGATTGTGCAAGAAAGGTGCAATCGATTGTAGAGAAAACATGAGACTGTTTGTGATTTTTTTGTCTGTTCATTTAAATTAGCTTGGATGATGATATGGTTATTTACGCTACTTCCTCAGTAATGGTTGCACTTGCACGGATATAAAAGTGCTGTTAGAATAGAGGTAAGCAACTGTCACCATCACTGCAATTCAGATAGTGCGGAAGGGTAGGTAAGAGAGGAATGGAAAAGGACTGGAGAAGAGATAATAGAAGTTGGCAGGATCCATACAGTGCTGGTTTGAGCTCTTGGATTTTTAGAGGTACCAAATCATTCTGACTAGTTCCTGTTCTGTTTCCTTCAAGTATAGAATTCAGATTAATATGAATATATAATAAGTTATATCCAACAAGTACTATGAACATATTTTACATCAGAACTTACATTAATCATCTATTACTTTGAGCAAGCTCACAAGCAATATACATTTATTTGAATGTAACTGGAAACTGAGGAAAAGTATATGATAGATACCTCCTGTTAAAGGAGGCATTTCAGAACTGAGATTCAGCCGGTTCAGGCTGCTTCATACAAACCGGATGTTAAATTTACATCTGGTTCACCAAACTGGTAGTTGAACCAACTGGCTGGCCCTGCCCACCCCTTCCCTCCCCTTCCAGGAGTCTCCACACAGATTTGAATGAAGGTAAGTGCAGGGTCCATGTGGAGACTCTGGGATAGCAAAAACAGGCCGGTTTTCTGGCTTCTGAAGGCCTACAGAGCCCAGGGGAGGCTATTTTTTTCCCTCTCAGAGGCCTGACGGAAGCCTCCAGACTCCAGGGAAGGTGAAAAACTGCCAAACTGGAAGTTCTGGAATTCCAGAAATGGGCCTGTTTCCAGCTTACAGAGTTCTCCTGGAGCCCGGGGGAGGCCGTTTCAACCTCCTAGAGGCCTGAGAGAAGCCTCCGGACTCCGGGGAAGATGAAAAATGGCCAGACCGGAAGTTCTGGTAGAACTTTCACACCCAGCCAGCAACTGGGCAGAGAACTAGTTGCTAGGATTTTTGAATCCCACCCCTGAGGCATTTGATATGCAAGGTTATCCTGAATCAAGATTGTCTTTAGTGGTTGCACAATTGAAAGAATTCAGCATGATGGAACAGTAGAATTATAACTGTGTAATAGATGGAGCTATCTAGGAAAGCATTGAGCCCTTTTGTATTAGATGCATTTAAACTGGCATTGGAAAGTCACCTGAGATGCTCTAATATAAGTTTCTATATTCAGCAAAAGGGCTAACCCTTAAATGACTGCATTCTTTTCTAATTCAGATGGGTAATCTATGATGAAGACTTTTAAAACTTTGAAACAACATGGTTCATACTGAAAATGAATGGTTTAAGAGTCTGTTTGAATTAGTCAAGATAGCCAAGGACAGAACTAACAACTGAAGAAAAGAGGCAGATGTAGGAAAGATACTCGAAGCTGAAGGAACAAAGCACACTAATTCTTTCTCTTGATTTGACTTGATTTGATAGGAGTTAGATGTTATCGGTTTCATTATGATCAGCCAAACATATCTAAATTCCTTGTTCTGCTGATGTAAATTATATGACAGGGTTATAACTTACATTCTTGCAGAGTATCTCTTGCAGAGTCTTTTAACAACTGAATGCTGTTAAAAATTGGGGGAAAAATAGCCATGATCACATTATGGGCAATTAAGGTACTTGTAAGAAAGATTCTTGAAGGCAAAGAGAGGGAGGAAGGTACAAGAGGCTTGTTTCATTTAAGTTCTTCGTTCTTCACCATATCAGTGGACCACTGATATTAATAGACCATTGCCACCAGTGAAAAATCGTTGTTTGTAAGAAATCTTAGTATATTTAGTATCCTGTAGTATAATTACTAGGTGGAATAATAAATAATTAGATAAATTCACAATCACCTAGTCATGCTGATATGTATGGCTTCTTGTTACATGTGAACATTAAGGCATTAAACAAACCATTGCTTAGCTCAAGATTATAATCTAGCTTTAGTTTGACATTGATTAATCTAATAATAATGCATGCAGTGTGGCAAATTACATATTACTTTTAATGCACAATATTTAGCGAAATTTGTTTGGGAAACCCATGGGAGATCAAGTAGGCTGGTGCTTTATTCTGCAAGCAGAAAAGACCCCTTAATTTGCTTCAATGGGGGCTTTTGGTTTCCTATTCAGGAAAAAAGTCCCAGCACACTATGCATTAAAGGCAGTGTTTATTTTGTCTCTAGGCAGAATGGCACTCTGTGGCTGAAAAGAATAGCCTCTCTTTAGTTAACCATTTGTTCTTGAAGAATATTGGTGGAACCAAACAACTGGAATACATTGGTAGATATGAAAAGTGGAGAGGGAACATTTGTGGATGGTCTGGACCAATTCTGGGTAGCAAATCAAAACTTTTAAAGATCTCATTAAGGAGTGATTAAAAAGTCAAGATGATGGCTGCAATGTTGCAATAGAAAATCCACTTGCTTTTTATCTGGGATGCAGAGATGGTATTTTAACTTTTTTTTTATTATAGTCTGTAGATCAAGGGTGTCAAGCTGGATTTCCTGGACGGCCGGATCAACATAGTAGTTGTCCTCTGCAGGTTGGCCGTGTGGGGGGATGTCCTCCTTCAGCACCCTGCTGGCCCAAACAGGTCACGTGCTCCCACCCCCATGGCCCGTTTTCACTAGCAGAGGCACCCCGGTCTAGTCCTTTGCTATCTCCAGGCTGGTCACATGGGCCGGATCCCAAGCACCTGACTGGCCCGCGAGCCTTGTGTTTGACACCCCTGCTGTAGGCACCGCTTGGTTGGTTCATATTTCAGGATAAAAAATGAGCGACTGTGCACCTCTCAACTGTAAAACATTTGGACAAAATTCACTTAAGCAAAGAAAGCTTAATTAGCACAGGAGTCTAAGAATGTGATACCATCCTGGGGATGGCTGATGGCACTTCCTCTGCCTTGTTAACTTTTTAGTCCTGTGAATTTTTTTAACTCTGATTTTTTTTTTTTTTGCTTTAACTTGTAAGTTTTAACTTTTTTCTAAACTTTGTTTTAAGTTGTACTTTTATTCATGGCTTATAAAGTTTTATTATGTTGTACATCACCCAGAGTTACTTAAGTGATATGGGTGGTATAGAAATTTGATAAATAAATGTAAGCTTAGTATACATACACAGTTTTCTTAATAGATCATAAATTTTCCTAAAAGTAGTGAAGTCTTTAAATTCAGCAATACAACCTTGCTAAAGAAAAGGACAGTATAGGGAGATGGGAGGAGCTTGCGCCGTGGCGATACGGTTTGCAATCGAGCTCCTCGATTGCAGCCGATATCTCCGCCACTGGCCGGTCCAACGGACCTACGCTGTCCCGTAGGGACAGCCATCGTGAAGAGCATATCCTGAGGATTCCGGGATATCGCAAAATCCCTGGAGAGCCCGGGTGAAGCTCTTCTTGCCAGCGGCGGAGAGGCAGCCCCCATGCTGCTGAGGCCGGGGCGACTCCAGACGGAAAGAGTTTGAGAAAGAGTTTGTCGGTTGGGTGAGAACTTCTTTTTTTTATTTAATTTTTTGAATTTTGAAAGTTTACTCTAATTATTTGAAGAAACCTGTGTGATTTTTGTTTTGTTTTTTGACAAAATTGATTTAGCGGCGTTTTTTTAGGGAAACGTCAAAGAGAGAATCCATTTTTTTTTTCTTTTCTTTGCTTCCGGACTCTATTGTTATTTATTGGATAACTGGACTGTTTTCTTTTTTCTATATATTCATATGTTTTATTCTTCTTCTGGACTTTTTTTTTTTTTTTTTTTTCTGGGCTAGAGGCTTCTCTTGATTTTGTTTGATTTTTCGGTTTCTGTTTTGTGTATTGCAAGTCGGCTTTCCCTTAAGAGAGGAGGGGGAAAGTGAGAACTATGATACTTTGTAACACTGCCACCTAGAGGCTCGGAAATATTTAAAAAAAATAAAAACAGACTCTTCTTCTCAAGGACATCCCCTGATAAGATAGAGGAAAGCACTTTGTGGAATATTATTACAGGTGTCTTTCTGGATATACATGGCTCAGCTTTGAAGCTTGTGGGAAAGAGAAGGGAGTTATAATTAGAGCCTTGGATAATTAAATAGAGTGCAGTGTTGTTGTTGTTTTTGAGTTCTGCCAACCCCTTCACTAACATCAAGGTCCTTACTTTTAAGCTTGATTTATTTGCAAAGGAAGCCTCTGAATTTCTTTTTTCTACTTATATTTTATTTTGATTTAACTGATTTTATTTTTTCTTTTGCCTATTTGGATCCTGTTTTCTCTTTTTCCTTTTTTTTTTTTAATGTACATCAGCGGACTATTTCTTTTTCCTTTTTTCAATTGTGGTTTTTTCTTTTTTTTTTTTTTCTGGCTGGACTAAGGTGTGGAATCTGAAGAAACTTATTTTTCTTGGTTTTTGTTTTGTTTTTTGTTTTTTCTCTTTTTCTTCTTCCCTTCTTCCTTTTTGGCTTTGTCTTGTTTATTATTATTATTGGGTTTTTATTTTTACTGTTACTTTTTTTTGGTTTTTTTTTTCTTTTTATTGGACTAAGGTCAGGAAGAATTTGAAGAATTTTTTTTTCTCTTTTTTCTTTTTTTTTCTCACTTTTGGCTTTTTTATTGTTGGCCTTTTACCTTGGATTATAATTTCATATTTTTTTTCTTTTTTTTGTGGATTAAAATTTGAAAAACTTGAAGAGTTGGAACCACTTAAAATGAGTAAGAAATTTATATCTTCGGGTGCCTCTATGTCTGCTTCTGCCTCCCCACCATCTGGACAGCGCTCAATTCAGACATTGTTAAAGCAAGATAAAGAGAAAGAAAAAGAACAAGAAAGAGTATCCTTCCAGATGATTATGCAAGGAATTCAAGATCTTAAGGTAAAAATGGATACTATTGAACAAAGAACAGGTAGGATGGAACAGATGATGGAAAAATATGAAGAGAGACTCCAAAATGTTGAAGAGGGAGGCAAACAAAGAGAGGAGAAAATTGGAAATATCGACAATAGATTAACAGCGATTGAACAAGAAAAAGTGAGATGTTGAAGTGGGAGTTGGATAGATCAGAATTTTATCTTAGATTCCAAAATATAGAAGAAGAAAAAGGACAAGATTTGGTTGCGATAATGGTAGGAATTCTGGCGGAGGCGCTCGAGATAACAGAAGAGAAGATGATGGATGGAATTGATGAGATATATCGAGTTTTTACAAGATATGCGATGAGAAATAACCTACCCAGAGAAGTTCATATTAGATTGATCAAAAATCTTTGAAGACACAAATATTGCAAGTAGCAAGAGAGAAGCCACTGAAATACAAAAGTAAAGAAATTTTGGTTTTAAAACAAATACCTAGAAGAGTGAGAGAGATGAGAAGAGAATACCGATTCCTGACTAAAAGGTTATTGGAAAAAGAGGTGTCTTACAGGTGGTTGATTCCAGAAGGATTGATGTTTACGTGGCAGGAACAGAGACATAGAATTGATTCAATTGAGAAAGCAGAACTGTTTTGTGCAGAGGTTTTTGGAGGCAGAGAAGGAGGAGCAGGAAAGGAGGTCCCATCAATTGAATCCCAAGAGGAACAAATGGAGGTTGGAAAAGAAGAAGGTGCAGTAGGTGGACAAGTGGATATTAAAGATCAACGTGAGGCAAGACCCACGAGAGTGGTTAAATCTAAATATAAAACATAATTATGGAAGAGAAAAAATTGATTACAATGAATATAAATGGACTGAATTCAGCTGCTAAGAGAAGGAAGATTTTTCATAAATTAATGAAATTAAGGTTCGACATAATTTGTTTACAAGAAGTTCATATTAAAAAGCAACATGAACAATTGTTATTACAACCAAAATTAGGGAAATTCTTTACCTCTTTGACACAATCCAAGAAAAGAGGGGTGGTTTTATATATTAAAGAGGCCATTCCAGCAAAAATGATTTATACAGATGATGATGGGAGAATATTAATGGTAGAAATAATGGACAATAATAGAAAGATACTTTTGATTGCAATTTATGCAATCAATGATAAACAGGAAGAATTCTATAGAAAATTACATACTAAGACTGCCGAACTTGACTATGCTAATGTAATTATGATGGGAGACTTTAATGGAATTGTGGATAATAGACTTGACTATATTGCAACAACAGTAAAGCATAACAGGAAAACTCTTCCTAAATCCTTTTTAAAATGATAGATGAATTAACTTTAAAAGACATATGGAGAGAAAGAAATGATAAATCTAAGCAATTTACGTTCTATTCAAATAGGCATCTATCATGGTCCAGACTGGATATGATTTGGATTTCAACAGATTTAATGTCTAGTATTCAAGAAGTAAATATTGAAACAAGTACTTGGGCTGACCATAACCCATTGACAATTGAATGGAAGGGACAAAGGAAAAGATCGAGATGGACATTAAATAATTCTATTTTAAAGGATAAGGAATTTATACAATGGATGGAGAAAGAATTGGCCTTTTTCTTTAAAGAGAACAGAAAAGAAGACACCTCAATACAGAATGTTTGGGACACAATGAAGGCCTATGTTAGAGGCTTGATAATAGACTATACAAGAAAAAGAATAACAGGAAAAGGCGAACTCTTAAAGCCTTGGATGATGAATATAAGGGACTTGAAAAAGAATTACAGAAAATGCCACACAGAAAAGATGTTAAAATGAAACTGGATATAACTAAACATAAAATGGACTTAATAGAGAAAGAAGAACTGGCACAGAAAATTAGGAATGCTAAACAGAATTATTTTGAGGATGCAAATAAGCCAGGTAGATGGCTAGCATACAAATTGAGAAAGGAGAAAGAGTCGAGGAAAATACCGCAGTTAATAGATGACCAAGGTAAAATTTGTTATGGCAGCAAAGAAAAAAAAGAGATTATTTATGATTTTTATAAGCATTTGTATAAGAAAGAAGACATTGATGAGGAGAAAGTTAAACAATACCTGCAGAATGCAAATCTACTTAAGATACCTAAAGAGATTGAAGAAATGCTAGAAAGTAATATAACAATGATGGAGTTAAGTCAAGCACTTAAGAAACAAAATAATGGAAAGGCACCAGGTCCAGACGGGTTTCCTGTAGAATTTTATAAAATCTTTCAAGAATCACTGTGTATTCCACTGTTAGAAGTTATGAATGAAGTTATGTTAAAAAAGATGATACCTAAAACATGGTCAGAGGCTTACATTACACTTATTCCAAAAGAGGAGGCGGACCTACTGCAAATCAAGAATTATAGACCGATTTCTTTACTAAATGCAGATTATAAAATTTTTGCTTCAATATTAGCAGAAAGACTTAAAAAGTACTTGAATAACTTTATTCACCCAGACCAAAATGGGTTTTTGCCAAAGCGACAAATCAGAGACAATATGAGAGTAATTCTGGACACCCTGGAATACTATGAGGCGCATCCTGAAAAGCAAATGGCTTTGATATTTTTTAGATGCTCAAAAGGCATTTGATAACGTGAATTGGAGATTTATGTTACTTTTAATGGAACAGATGGGCTTTGCTAGAAGATTTATTCAGGCAATAGAAGCAATTTATAATGAACAAACAGCTAAGGTAATGATGGAGGGAGAATTTACAGATCCTATTAATATAAGAAAAGGCACAAGACAAGGTTGTCCTCTTTCTCCCTTGATATTTGTATTGACTTTGGAAGTGCTGAATAGAAATATCAGAGAAGATAAAACTATAAAAGGAATGAAAATTAAAAAGGAAGAATTTAAACTACAAGCCTTTGCAGATGACCTAGTCTTTATCTTGGAAGACCCTATAGAAACAGCCTCGAAACTGTTGGAAAAGATAGAGGTCTATGGGGAGGTGGCTGGTTTGAAAATAAATAGAGATAAAACAAAGATTTTGTCAAAGAATATGTTGCTGAAACAAAGGGAAGAGTTGGCAGAACTGTTAAAAATTCAAGTTACAAACAAGGTTAAGTATCTGGGGATATATTTGACATCAAGATGTAGTACATTGAAGGAGAATAATTATATTAAACTTAAACAACAGATAGCTCAAGATTTGAAAAATGGGAGAACTTACAATTGTCATTAATAGGAAGGATTTCAACAATCAAGATGAACATTTTACCCAGAGTCTTATTTTTGTTTCAAACAATACCAATTAGGCTTGGAAAAGAATATTTTGAGGATTTAAATAAAATTGTTTTGAAGTATATATGGCAAGGCAAGAAAGCAAGAATAAAGTTAAAGCTTTTACAGGATGCTAGATTTAGAGGAGGGTTTGGTCTGCCTAATTGGGAGTTGTCTACTACCAAGCTGCAAACTTGACGTGGGTTAAAGAATGGATAACATTAAGGAAAACCAGATTGTTGACATTAGAAGGTCATGATTTGTTGTTGGGCTGGCATGCTTTTTTATGGTACAAGGAACTAAAACACAGGGGTATTTTAGAAGACATTATATACGGGAGTCTCTGTGGTTGAATTGGGAGAAGATAAAAAACAGTGTTATTTGAAAATTCCAGTTTGGTTATCGACGATAGAAGCGTTTTCTTATCCTATAATTTATAAAAAGGAACAAACAGTTAACTATGGGGAATTATTAGATGAAAAGGGTGAACTTAAATCGATGCAAAAATTGGAAGAACAAGGTATACAGATGAATTGGTTTTCATATTTGCAAATACATTCAAAGTACTATGAGGATTCCAAAGCAGAGGGATTTTATGATAAGCAAACTGACTTGGATAAGATTTTGATGGGTACTGATGAAAAGGTGATTAAAAAATTGTATGGTTATTTATTGCAAATTAAGCTTGAGGAAGAACAAGTTAAAGAAACTATGATTGCGTGGGGGAGGAATTTTGGATATGGGATTGATTTAGAGAAATGGCAGAAATTATGGTCGCAAAATTATAAAATGACAATGTCTACAGCCTATAAAGAAAACTTGTATAAGATGTTTTACAGGTGGCATTTTCCCCGACAAGGATAGCAAGAATGTTCAAGAACAAATCCGAAAAATGCTGGAAATGTCATCAGAAACCTGGTTCATACTATCACATGTGGTGGACTTGTGAGGATGCTAGAAAATATTGGACTAAAATCCACATGTGGCTGGAAAAAATGACAAAGAAGCATATAGACTTGAAACCGGAGTTTTTTCTATTGGGAATACTACCAGATACTTATAGTAAAGAGTTGAAATATTTGATTGTAAATGTATTGACTGCTGCTAGGATTGTATTTGCAAAAATTGGAAAAATGAGAAAATTCCATTGCAAGAAGAAGTTGTAAAGAAAATTTTGGAATGTGCTGAGATGAGTAGATTGACTTTTGAAATTAGAGAGCAAGAAGATAAACAATTTTATTTAGTTTGGGATCTTTTCTATCAATGGTTGAATGATGAAATATTAAAATATAAAAGTTAGATAATAAGGAATAATAATGACTTTATTTTCCCTTTCCTTTTATTGGTTTTTGATACTATATCTATATAATAGTTTTCTTTGTTTCTTTCTTTTTCATATTTGGGATAGAATTGGTATGATTATAAGATTTGTTTTAGAATAAAATATTTAAAATATAGTTATCTCATAAAGGCATGACCGAATAAAAGTTTAGTCAAATTTTTTTTTTTTCTTTAATAGCGATACTAGGATTTATAAATTTGTATTGATAAGAGTATTATATAAAGTAACTGTAATTGTGACTATGAGGTGAATGCACAAAACCGATGGACCAACCGACTTACTGTGTGTACAAAAATATGGGGGAGCTGATACTTTTATGCTTTGTTGTTGTGTTTTTTATGTTAAAAAAATAATAAAAATTTATTAAAAAAAAAAAAAGAAAGAAAAGGACAGTATATAATATTAGCACCTGAAGGCAGGGGTGGTATTTAACTGGTGCTACTACCAGTTCAGTGATTAGGTTTTGCTCATGCATGTAATACAACTTAAGCTGTGCTGCCTGGACAGCTGATAAGCGCTGTGCGCGGGTGCACAGCGTTTGCAAAACCACTTTTTTGTTGCTTTTTCAACCTCAGCTGTGCTGGGCAAAGCAGCTGAGGTTGAAAAAGCAAGAAATACAGGTCAGGTAAGAGCCCAGGCAGGCGGGTGGGGCAAAACTGCAGCAGACACAGAACCGGTTCTGTGTCTGCTGCTCTTCAGAGCTACCAGTTCTATAGAGCTGGGCAGAACCGGCAGCATCCCACCCCTGCCTGGAGGTACTTTATGGTATTTTCACTCCAAATTTCTGCACAAAAGGTTATTTCATCATACATGCAAGAACAGTATCATCCTATCTAAATATCAAGTGATACCAAAACATATAAAATAAAGAATATTTTGTCTTCATAATGTATCACGACAGGTCATTCAGAACTACAGGTAGTTCTTGACTTATGACCACAAATTGAGCCCAAAATTTCTGTTGCTAAGTGAGGCATTTGTTAAGTGAGTTTTGGACCATTTTATGACCTTTCCTGCCACAGTTGTTAAATGAATCACTGTAGTTGTTAAGTTAGTAACACAGTTGTTAAAGGAATCTGGGTTCCCCGTTGACTTTATCAGAAGGCCATAAAAAGTGATCACATGACCCTGGGACAATGCAACCATCATAAATATGAGTCAGTTGTCAAGCATCTGAATTTTGATCATGTGACCACAGGAATGCTGCAACAGTCATATGTGTGTAAAACAGTCATAAGTCACTTTTTGTCATTACCATTGTAGCTTTGAATGGTCACTAAATGAAATAGTAGTCTGCACTACTATTACTATTAATCTTCTCATACTCCTTATCACCCATCCCCTCCCACTTGTGACTGTATGACTGCAACTTTGTCGCTTGTATCCTTACGATCTATATTGACTGTTTACTAGTATGATTTGATTGCTTATTGTGCCCTATGACTATTATTAAGTGTTGAATCTTATGATTCTTGACAAATGTATCTTTTCTTTTATGTACACTGAGAGCATTTGCACCAAGACAAATTCCTTGTGTGTCCAATCACACTTGGCCAATAAAGAATTCTATTCTATTCTATTCTATTCTATTCTATTCTATTCTATTCTATTCTATTCTATTCTATTCCATTCCATTCCATTGCATTCAATTCTAAATGAAATGTTCAAAGTCGAGGACTAGCTGAATTGAAGCGATGCATAATTTGCTGTATTATAAAAGTCAGACATTTTTTCTCCTCCATCTAACGTTACCAAAGTTTGACACTTTTGCAAATCATCTAATTGTTTTGTCTTCCTTTCTAGAGATTCCTTTCCTTCCTTTGGTGAAATGAAACATAAAATGGCTATCAACATTTTAGATGAATATTATGAGCTTTAATTGTTTTTCCTTTACAATACCTTGAACATAAAAAGGTGCAATAGTGTAAAGGAATTATCTGCAATGTGTTCACTGTCGTAATACTTCAAAAGCTTTCTTAATCTGTATGACTAAAGACCATAGGAGAACATAAATAATGGTATGTTTCTTAATAAGTAATAATTGTTCCTTCACATCTGTGCAAACTATTAATATACACAATCTAAAATAGAATCCAAAACATTTATAGGCAAGTATAAATATAATTTGTATGCAATTTGGGGATTTTCTTAGACTCACAGCTCCAGCTTGAAGAACAAGTGACAGCTATGTCCAGAAACACCTTTGTATGCCAATTGTATCACGAGCCCCCTCTCATTAGTCACTTGTCATCTGAGTTACTGGAATATCCTGTACTTGGGATGGTTTCTGAAGACCACTCAGAAGACCACCTCAGCTGATCCAAAATGTGGTGGCACGAACAGTTATAGCTATGCCAAAGTGTGTTCATTTAAAACAGGGGTTTCAAACTCAAGGGTACTTAGATCTGGCCCATGGGACCACTCTGGAAACAGTGAACGACCGGCCAACAGTGCCTCTGCCAGAGAAAACCGGAGCTCAGGAGGGGACGCTCTCTTTTTGGCTGCTTGGGAGAGCTGCGCACTCAAATAGGCCTCCCTGGCTCTGTTTTCACTGGCAGAGGATTGCAGGAGACCATCGCAACTGGACGTGGCCCTCACAACTCCACTTTCCCTGGCAGAGTGCTAGCAAAACAAACTACTAGCAAAAGTGGCATTTGATCACATGAGTGATATTGAGCTGGCCATTCCCACCCTGGCTATGCCTCCCCCAGCCCCCGATCAAACACAACCCTGATGCTGCCCTTAATGAAATCAAGTTTGACACCCCTGATCTAAAACTTTTGGTACATGAGTTAGGTGCAATTCAATATATTAGTTGTCATGTACTGTATTAAGTTTTCCACGGCATGCAGCCTTGTTATTTAAAGTATTATCTTTCTCCCATGGTTTTGTCTATCCTATAAGATCTGATAGAGTTGGCATGTGTTCTGACCCAAACCTGGTTCCAAGAGAGCAAACACAAGACAAAGGCAGCAGCACAACCTTTTAATGTTTCATCTATGAATCCTGTTTCTTCACAGATTAAAGACTGTTTCCAACTAATTAGCTCCTACAAGGAAGAGCCTTGCCAAGTTTTTGCAAGGCTGCCAAAAAACAACAGATAAGAAATATTTTACAACACAAGTCTTCAAATACTAACTGTAATGTCCACGAGGCTGAGTTCAAAATGTCTTTGCTTCCTGCAAAGAACGTTCGCTTCACAGCTGCCTTTTATCTTCTTGAAGGAGGGGCCATTACCTTGCAGCCTTACTCCCAAGTTGCCCATGCTGTTGCAGCTTTTCTTTCCTATGAGCAATCCTGCATGCATGCGCACATGGCACAGGCTCCTTGGAAACCTCTTCATCGCTGCTGCCAACCCCCACAATCTCTGAAGGCAGCAGTCCACTACATAATGGTCCTGGCCTGGCATCTGTGTCCTTGCTCTCCTCAGCCATCCGCACCTGCTGCCAGCTAACCACAACAGCATGCTTCAGGTCCCATATTTGTGTCTCAGAAATGGCATGCTTCATTATTTGCCTTTTGAAACAGAATTCTCCCAGATAGCTGAACAGTTCTAACCCTAATTTCTTTCAGAAATGACTCCCCAAACATTGGGCTAAGGAATGCTGTGAGCTCATTACATGGTGGTTTTCATGTTTCAACATTTGTTTGTCCCCTCCATTTTCTCTTGTCTTTAGTTTAGATTGTTATTGATTTTTAAGTTTTTAATCTGCACGCTTATCAGAGTTGTTCTAAGTGGCTAGCCTGCAAATATCATTAACAAGTAAAATAAATACAATTTTATTAAAGTACTTTCGAGGGAAGTACACAGAATCACCAAATGCAACTGTATGCATGTTTTCAAATTCTATGTTTACTACTGCTGATTCCCTAGTATTTTATGTAAAGACACAACTAATTAAGAAGAAAAAAACTTAACAAGACTCTAATAACATAATCACGATCTTTCCTTAAAAAATCCATATGCACTTGTATGTTTAAAGAGAAACTAATTCTTTTTCAATGAAATTTGGTATCTTCTCTATCCAAAGGATTGCCATACTGATATCCATCATAGTGGAAATCTATGTGTGAAATAGATATAATAATACTATAGATTTCATACTTCTCAGACATTTGGGGATGTTGCTCTTGTTATCCCTTTGCCCCAAATATTTAATACAGTAGAACATTTGGTCATGACCATAATTCGTTCCATAACTTTGGTTGCAATCTGATTTGACTGTGACCCAAACTTAATTTTGGAAATTTGGTGCTTACAAAAAAATTGGCACGGAAGGTTTAATTGGCTGTGAAAAAAAATTGGGGGGGTTAATTTTTTGGTTGGAACCCGATTTGGTCGTGGTCAGAAGCGTTTGGAGCCAGAGGTTCTTCCCTCTCTCTCTCTCTCTCTCTCTCTCTCTCTCTCTCTCTCTCTCTCTCTCTCTGTGTAATATGTGCTGAAGGACAAGGGTGCTAATTATGTGCAATTAATTTTCAGAATGAAACTGCATTTACTACTGAACAGATTTGCAATAGGATTGCAGTATCAGAAAGGTTTATGCTTTCCTTCATTTTTAAAATATGGAACAGAGCAATGAGAAAAATGATAATATGGGCTTATGAATGAACACATGCAAAGCAACAGAGATACCTATTCACAATACAGCTAGTACTTTTTTTTCAGGTGCCAACTACAGTCAAGAACAACAAGATAAAGAGGATATTTTGCTCCTCCTAAAAATATCTCTCCTAGCTTAAATGCCAGGCTGAGTAAATCAATAGATGGAAGGCTTTAGATGTCATGACCCAACATGAACTGTACGAATTCTGTTGGAATTTTGAGGGACATCTGAAGGTCAATTCCTTCCATACTCAAACTAGAAGGAAGCTATAATCCAAACACACCGAAAAAGGGATTAGAAGAGCACAGGAGATGACTTGTTTCTGCTAAGCTATGCCAAACCTTTTAAAGGTGAGTTTGTTCCTCTGCTATGGGGAATTTCTTCCGAATTTTTTTCTGATACAGAGTTATATGAATTCTTTCTTTCTTCAAATATCAAGAGAAGGCTAGAGCTCTAAACTGTTTCACTCTGTCTATCCATCCCAAACGGCAATGTCAACAAAGCAGCATTAGGGTACTTCCACTTACTCTGCATACACAGCCCATCTGTGCAGTTCTTGGACTGCAAGACAAGGCCCTCACAGTCTCTGCCGCCGTTCTTGGGTGCCGGTGCGGTGCAGTCCCTCCTGCGCCAGTGGGTACATTCTGTTCCACAGGTAGACCATTTACTCCATGCTGTCCACCTCCCATCCACTGTCATAAGAAAATGGAAAAATGTAAAGGCAAAATATAAAGACAAAATGAGGTGGGAGTGGAAGAAATAGAAAATACCCAGATTAAAAAAAAATGATTTTACATGAGACTCTATAAGAGGTTCTGTCAAACTCCTGGGCCACGGGCTGGATGCATCGCATGCTGGCCACCCCCACGCCCAGTTTAGTGAAGGGGAAAAAAGTTCTGACATGTCACATGATGCTGCTATGACAACGTCAGTTTGACACCCCTGCTCTATAAGGAGTCTGCTTAGTGAAAATAACAGATAGAAGTGCCTTCCTTTCCTTTCCTTTCCTTATTTTGTTTCCTCTTCTCTCCTTCCCTCTCCTCCTCTCCCTCTTCCCAGCCAAAGTAATACATTTCAACTCAATACTGGTCAGATCATTTGTATATAAGTAGCAGCTTCATTTATTGGAATGCAATGATGAAATCCCAGGATAAAACCTGCCTATAGAGTCTATGTAAGATGAAATCCTTTCTATCCTACTGCCAATCACCGAACTGCAGAACACCATAAGAATCACCTAGCCCAACTCTTTGCAATATGCAGTAAAACCAGTAAACCACCCACCAGAGGTAGCTATAGAGCTTCTGTTTAGAACACTTCAGAAATGGAGAACTATATTGATCAAAATTTCTGTTTTGGGTTCTGCTGAACTTACTAAAAGAAGCATGAGTGAAAGATGTTCAGTTTTTGATATGTTTTCTCTTTAACGCATTCCTCTGGCATGCAGCAGAAGCAGAGATGCAGTAAATCAAAGAACTGAAGCTGTCATTAGAAATGGTGCCACTAGTAGATCATATGAGATTTACTAATCCAAACTGTATACACCAGTGTTTTTCAACCACAGGGATGCTAAGACACGTGGACTTAAACTGGCTGCCTGAGGAATTCTGGGAGTTGAAGTCAACACATTATTGAGGTTGAGAAAGTCTGCTATACATGATAACAATCAATAAATTGCCATGCAAATGTTCTAGTTCACTAAATGTGAACAGGGATGGAAATTCTGATTCACCTATTTTCTTCAGTGACATCAGGAAATTTGTAAGTAAGCAAATTAGAAATGTCCTATTCTGTCAGTAAAGATTCAAAGATTCTACCTACTCCACATGAAGAAATAAAAATAGAACATCTGCAGTTTATTATTGTTTTTTAATCAAAATATTTCATTATATCATACCAATGATCAGTATGAAACATTAATGGTGGGGTATCAGTTCTTAAAATAAAGAATGATACTTCTCCATTCTTGGTCAGCAGTAGACATACTTTACTACAGAAGCAATATTCCTTCCCATGTTCAGATTTATGTATTAATTTTCCAGAGGTTTCCTTTAGCAAAATCAAGGATAATCCTGGATGTATGATGGAATGATACAAAAAGAAATGATACTAGTAATAGAAAGCTAAGAGTCCAACATACTGCAGTATAACCAATGCAGAACTCATACTTGAAAAGGAGATTATTTCGGAGTTTAATAGAGCATTCTATTTCCCTGATCATATGGAGATGGGAGATTCTAACAAAAATACAGTATTAACAAGTTTCACAAAGTAAAAAATGCTGTAAATTTGTTGAAACCCTACTTTGATTTTAAACTTATTGATTTATTTTCCATTTCTATTCTGTGCAGGAAAAAAAAAATCCTGACTATCTCAGCAACACCAGTTGATTTTTGCCACAAAATAGCACCCTTTTCCCTATAATGCAGGTTAATGTCTCTACCTTCTGAAGAAACTTCTTGGATGACAAATGAAACAACTTCAAAGAAAACAACAAAAGAAGTGCACGGTAGTACACAATGAAAGAAGCTTTCATGGGGAATTCATATATAAACAAGAGGGAAGAATAGTGTAGCTATAAGCAAAGAGATTTAACACTGGGATTAATAGAATAATTGGGTAGAAGAGCTGTTAGATAGCTTCTGCTTTTCCTTCACCCAGATAACTCATGGTATGCCAACAAGTTGAATTGTGTTTGGTGATACTGCTGAATTCCCAAAATCCTTAATTAAGAAAAAATAAGACAGGAGGAAGATCTTCTATTTAGGACTCCAAAAGCCAGAGGTCATATTCTTGCTGACTCATCCTGGGTCATATGTAAAAAGTTACCTAAAATTGCTCTAAGAATATTCTGAAAAGTCTTTCTTGAAGTGCACCTTTCACAAAAAGTTTTAGATAGGTAATCACTAGACAGGGTTGTCAAACTCATTTCACTGATGGTTGAATCAGGGTTGTATTTGACCTTGGGGGGCCAGGGTGGGTGTGGACAGCTTAATGTCACACTTCTCAGGGTATGTGCCTGTGGTTGCCTGAGCTCTCTGTAAGCAAAAACAGGGTTCTGAGCTCCATTTTCAGCCTCAATGTCCTCTTACAGCTCTCTGCCAGTGAAAATGGAACTCGGGGAGGGGCACCCCCCCCCCCCGGAGCTCTGTTTTCACTGGCAGAGGACTACAAGAAGCCATCGTGGGCAAAAACCGAGTCTGGGAGGGCTATGCCTGGCCCTCATGAGCTCCATTTTCATTGGCAAAGGCACTGCAGGCAGGTCCCTTGCTATTTCCAGGGTGGCCCTGCAGACCAGATTTAAGCACCCTCTGGGGTGGATCTGGCCCCAGGGCCTTGAGTTTGACACCCCTGGACTAGACATTTGGATTTCTCAAATTTTGGTTCTGTGATCTCTTCTACCACCCTGAACTTAAAGCAAGATATTTGTAATGTTTGACATATATATATATATATATGTGTGTGTGTGTGTGTGTGTGTGTGTGTGTGTGTGTGTGTGTGTGTATGTATGTATGTATGTATGTGTATATATATATATATATATATATATATGTGGATCTTTGGTTGTTCGGGTTTTCTCCCGCGTAAGATTCGAAGTATCTAGGCAACGTTTCGATGAAGTCTCATTCATCATCTTCAGGCTTCTGTCTCCGGCTCTGTGCTTCTCAGAGTAATGTGAGATTGCAGCTGCTTCCTCCTTTTAACTGCCAGTGGGGGTGGGACTTGATTGGGTGGGGGCTTGGCTGGGTTCTGATTGGGTGGGGGGGTGTTCTCATTGGTAGGGGGTTTGGCTGTGTTCTGATTGGTTGGGGGGTTAGCCGTGTTCTGATTGGTTGGAGGCGTGTTCTGTTCAGGTGGGGGCTTGGTTGTGCTCAGGTTAGTCTTAGTTGCTGGGGGATTTGAGCTGGTGAGTTGTGATCTTGCTGTTTGGCTTCGAGTTCGTGGTCCTTCTGCATCTTCATAGTGGGTGTCGGTTTGCTTCATGTATGGCTCGGAGGGGTTTGAAGTGGGTAGTGATGCACCCCTCTCACCTGTCATCGCAAACCTCTACATGGAACACTTTGAAACACAAGCTCTAGAAAAATACGACCACAAACCCAAACTCTGGCTCAGATACATAGATGACACCTTCATAATCTGGCCACATGGGAAAGAAAAACTGAACAACTTCCTCACACACCTCAAACGTTGCCTAGATACTTCGAATCTTACGCGGAGAAAACCGAACAACCAAAGATCCATATATATATATATATATATATATATATATATATATATATATATATATATATATATATATATATATATATATTTTCTGAGGTTCTCATGGGTATTTGTATGTGGATCTTTGGTTGTTCGGGTTTTCTCCCGCGTAAGATTCAAGTATCTAGGCAACGTTTCGATGAAGTCTCATTCATCATCTTCAGGCTTCTGTCTCCGGCTCTGTGCTTCTCAGAGTGATGTGAGATTGCAGCTTCTTCTTCCTTTTAACTGCTAGTGGGGGTGGGACTTGATTGGGTGGGGGCTTGGCTGTGTTCTGATTGGGTGGGGGTGTGTTCTCATTGGTTGGGGGTTTGGCTGTGTTCTGATTGGTTGGGGGGTTAGCCGTGTTCTGATTGGTTGGAGGTGTGTTCTGTTCAGGTGGGGGCTTGGTTGTGCTCAGGTTAGTCTTAGTTGCTGGGGGATTTGAGTTGGTGAGCTGTGATCTTGCTGTTTGGCTTCGAGTTCGTGGTCGTGCTGCATCTTCATAGTGGGTGTCGGTTTGCTTCATGTATGGCTTGGAGGGGTTTGAAGTGGGTGCAGCTTCTGGTCCACGGTCGTGTCTCATCTTCTGAGTGGGTGTGAGTCTGTTTTCTACATGGAAGTGTGGTGGTGGCATCATGTGTGGCTCTCATGGGTGTGGGTCTGGTGTCCTTCTTCATGTTAGGTACTCGTCTGTTCATGAGGGCGGGTTTCCAAATGGCTGGAAGGCGGGAGGTGTCATCTCGTTTGTTCATGCTGTGTGGGCGTTTTTCTATCTCTATGGCTTCTCTGATTATTCTGCTGTTGACCCAATTCTTCACCCAAGTGCCAATAAAAGAAGCCTTGACAGTCATCCAAAACAAATACAACCCCCCCAAGCACATCCTAGATCTGACCCACCACTGCCTATCCAATACATACTTCACCTACAATGGACAAAAATACAAACAAATAGAAGGAGCACCTATGGGATCACCCCTCTCACCTGTCATCGCAAACCTCTACATGGAACACTTTGAAACACAAGCTCTAGAAAAATACGACCACAAACCCAAACTCTGGCTCAGATATGTAGATGACACCTTCATAATCTGGCCACACGGGAAAGAAAAACTGAACAACTTCCTCACACACCTCAACAGCCTACACCCCAAAATACAATTCACCATGGAAACAGAAGCCAACAATCAACTTCCCTTCCTAGATGTCTTGGTATACAAAAGATCCAATGGCTCCCTAGGACACACCATCTACCAGAAGAAAACACATACAAACCGCTATCTACATGCACTCTCACACCACCACCCAGCACAGATCAATTCCGTAGCCAAGACACTCATCTCCAGAACAAAATGCTTAGCCGATGAACAACACCAAAAACCGAACTACACACTCTCACCAACGTACTTACAGCCAATGGATTCCAAAGAAAGAAGATTACCCACCTAATCCAAAAAGAAACCCCAACCAAAATCCAAGACAGAGAACAAGAAAACGGCAAAGCCCTCCTCCCATATATAAAAGGCACTACAGACAAAATCAGCAAGATCCTCCAAAAACACAACATCAAAACAGCATTCTGCACAAACAGAAAAATATCCACCATCCTAAGAAACCCCAAAGACAAAATCGAATTAGAAAACCAAGGAGTATACGAAATCCCCTGCACTGCCTGCCCTACCACATACATTGGACAAACTAACAGAAGAATAAGTGCACGCATTGAAGAACATAAGAACTCAATCAAAAAAGAAGAAATGACCTCTTCCCTGGTCCAACACCTCAAAGCCACAGGACATGAAATTGATTTTAAAAATACCAGAACTATCGCCAAAACCGAACACTTCAACAGCAGAATAATCAGAGAAGCCATAGAGATAGAAAAACGCCCACACAGCATGAACAAACGAGATGACACCTCCTGCCTTCCAGCCATTTGGAAACCCGCCCTCATGAACAGACGAGTACCTAACATGAAGAAGGACACCAGACCCACACCCATGAGAGCCACACATGATGCCACCACCACACTTCCATGTAGAAAACAGACTCACACCCACTCAGAAGATGAGACACGACCGTGGACCAGAAGCTGCACTGCAGCTGCATCACTACCCACTTCAAACCCCTCCGAGCCATACATGAAGCAAACCGACACCCACTATGAAGATGCAGCACGACCACGAACTCGAAGCCAAACAGCAAGATCACAGCTCACCAACTCAAATCCCCAGCAACTAAGACTAACCTGAGCACAACCAAGCCCCCACCTGAACAGAACACGCCCAACCAATCAGAACACGGCCAACCCCCAACCAATCAAAACACAGCCAGGCCCCCACCAATGAGAAGACACCCCACCCAATCAGAACACAGCCAAGCCCCCACCCAATCAAGTCCCACCCCCACTGGCAGTTGGAAAGAAAAAAAGAAAAAAAAAGAAAAAAAAAGCAGCTGCAATCTCACATCACTCTGAAAAGCAAGAGCCGAAGACAGAGGCCTGATGATGATGAATGAGACTTCATCGAAACGTTGCCTAGATACTTTGAATCTTACGCGGGAGAAAACCCGAACAACCAAAGATCCATATATATATATAGGTCTAGGTGTGTTTGGGTCTTTTTCCGTGTAAGATTAAGAGTATCTTGGTGACGTTTCAGCGAGGTCCCACTCGCCATCCTCAGGCTGGTGCTTTCGGCTTCGTGCCATTGCAAGCAGTGTGTGATCGGAGCTCTCTATAAATACTGGTGGTGGGGACTGGTGTGCTGGGCTGGTTGGCTGTGCTGCTGCCTCTTGATTGGTTGATGGAGTTGATGTTGGTATAATGGGCTGTGTGATGGCCTTGTGAGTTTTATTGTGGAGATATCCTGGATCTTGTGCTGTGATCTCCTGGGTCGTTTGTTTTGTAGTTATCTTTTTTCCAGTAGCCTCCTGTGTTGTAACGGCTTGGGTAATGGGTTTTGTGATGACCTTGTGAGATTTATTGCTTTATTTATTTGCCAGTTGTCACACCCCCTGACCCCAAAACCAAACAAGCTGACATACTCCAAGAACACAGACCCAGTCCCCAAACTCGAAGCCAGACTAAAACCCACAATGCTACATCACGGCAACCCGCCCAAGATATCACATCAGAAAACTCAGGAAATTACACCGTAAGAACTCAAGAAGTTGCTACATAGCAAATGACCCAGGATATCACAGCACAAGACCAAGGATACCACAGCAATAAATCTCACAAGGTCATCACACAACCCATTACCCAAGCCATTACAACACAGGAGGCTAATGGAAAAAAGATTTAAACACAAACGACCCAGGAGATTACAATGCAGGACCCAGGATACCACAACAAAAGAACTCACAAGCCCATCACACAACCCATTACCCAAGCCATTAAAAGAGGCTAATGGAAAAAAGATCACTACAAAAAAAATGACCCAAGAGATCACAGCATAAGATCCAGGATATCTCCACAACAAAACTCACAAGGCCATCACACAGCCCATTATACCAACATCAACTCCATCAACCAATCAAGAGGCAGCAGCACAGCCAACAAACCCAGCACACCAGCCCCCATCACCAGTATTTATAGAGAGATGGCAGCTCTGATCACACACTGCTTGCACTGGCACGAAGCCGAAAGCACCAGCCTGAGGATGGCGAGTGGGACCTCGCCGAAACGTTGCCAAGATACTCTTAATCTTACATGGGAAAAAACCCGGACATACCTATACCTACTTACCTGTACCCGTGAAAATCTACGAAAACAAATATATATGAATATATGCTTACTGAATTTCTATTAACATATTGATTTCTCAAAATATTCCCTACTAAAATAATAGGTTCAGAAAGAATTCAACAGATCCACAACAAATTCTTACAGATAATATACACAATTTTTGAAATTGCTTGCACTGTACTGTGCTTTTATCCTTTTAAATCTATATTTTATTCCTTACTTCAATGTAAAGTTGTATTGTTGAGAAGCATGCAATAACATGGAACCTTGAATTTGTAATGTTTCAAGGGAAAGTTTAATTGATGTCAAGAGCAACAGAAAGATAGAGAGGGGGAACGAAATAGGTTTCTTCCAATCATTATGTTAATACTATTTAGATCACTATTGCCAAATAGATAAAGAAACGTAGCTGGTGATAGAAAAAATATTTTGTTGGTTTAAAGGGCGAATCAGGTTTTGAACTAGAGAAATCAGGCATGAGCTTTATTTAAATGTTTTGTCCTTGGAAAGAACTAAAGTAATTTTCTAAACCATCTAAAATGAATAGGATAGATTTTACTCATCTTTGTGAATAAGACGGCAGCCAAAAACATTCTGAAACATATTCTTAAGAGACTGTGCATGGTTTTTGTTTTTAACATGAAAATTTTGTTATTTTGCAACAATTGCAATAACATGATAATTTTATGTATTTATTCATTCATGTATTTATCACATTTATATGCTGCCCATATTCATAGTGACTTTGGGCAGTTTACAATAAATACAATAATACATCTGCTTCAGATAATATTTTTACTTTTAGTAAAATCTTTGCCTATGTGTAAGCTTTTTAATACGTAAAATCATGTTATCATTTAAATGCAGAGTTTTTAACAGATCCAAGGCCTAGGTTCCCAAGGGTCTAAATCTTGACTCATTATGTAGGTGTTCAGAATAACAACTGCAATGAGAGGCAAACATTGCATAATAATAGTGCTAATTATTCATCTTATTTGTATCTGAATGGCATAATAGAGTTCACATTAAAATTAAAAGTAAGGAGTCATCATTTTTGTCCCCCACACTACCGCCATGAAAAGAAACAAAAACAAGACCGCATTGTAGGGATACAACATACCTGGACATAATGTGGTACAAGCTATTTTCTGTGAACTCTGGCCTTCACAGAAGGTCCCTCCATTGAGTGGTGCTGGATTGGTACATGTTCTTGTACGCTTCTGAGAGCCTTTTCCACAACGGCTGTTACATACTGACCACTCTGTCCAAGTTGACCATCCGCCATTAACTGAAAAATAAAGGTAGGAAAATGATTTAAATGAAGAACTAACCATATATTAAGCTTGTAGGCTTCCAAGCGTTTCTATGAATTAAACCTTTTTTGTATGAAAAAGGAAAGTTTATATACTGTATTTTTCGCTCCAAAAGACGCACCTGAGCATAAGACGCACTTACATTTAGAGGAGGAAAACAAGAAAAAAAAAATTCTGAACCAGAGCCTGAGAGGACCACAGATAGGTGTCCTCGCATGTGCCAGCTCTGCCTATTGACTCCCTGAATTGAAGAAAAGAGACAGAAGAAGCAGGTAGTGACAAAGACAGAAGAGGCAGGGTTCAGCATTGTAAAAGGACCCCGCCTTCGCGGCCCAGCTGCTATTCACCAAAGACATACAGGCATTTCCACCCACTTTTTGGGTGGGGGGAAAAGTGTGTCTTATGGAGCAAAAAATACACTATTTCTTTTATGCTTGCTTGGATTTCAAATGTCAATAATAAAAGAAACAGTAATATCACAACAAAGGTACTTTGTCCACCCTTTAATGTGTAACAAAATGAGATTAAAATCTGGTCAAAACTAGCTTCTGGCTTGTTGAAAATTCAGTAATCTTTGGCTCTCTTAGGAAAGAAATGCCTCTTAGAAAAGCCTGGCCTATTTGGATAATCAGACAGAGCCTACACAGGATCTCCATATACTAGAAGGTGCAATAAGAGATGTCCTGAATATCTTCCAGTGGGGTTTTCTTCCTATGGAAGGCTTATCTTTCAAGTTATGTGGAAAGTTGTACAGATTGGTTTTTGCCAAAGTCTTTCAGGATTGAATCCAGAAACATTTACGGAATACAAATTAAAGAATCCTTTTCCAACAGTGACCACAATATGATTGACTTTTGTCTCAACATATGTCCACACAAAACTCATCACAATGATGGAATCCCCAATTATAACTTCAAAAAAGGCAACTCTGATTTTATAAACAATGATATCTCATCCCTTGATTGGCAATTTCTATTCTCTGGATGCAATACTGTAGAAGACCATTACAACATATTTTTACTTGGAGTCAAAAGAGTCATCAAACTATATGTACCACTAACAACTCCCAAAACCAGAAAAAACAAATTACCCAAAGCAATAAGGAAGCTTCAATCCAAAAGAATGACTTTGGTGGAAAAACAAATCTGGTCACGTTGCCCAAAATTTATGCCACCAGATAAAAACTGAATGCACCAATTATCACATTAAAGAAGAAGAAAACCTTTTATGCACCAATTCCACCCATGCTTTCTACAATTTTGTAAACAACAAACTAAAAGATTCAAGGTCCCTCCCACCCCTGAAAGGGCCTAAGGGCAAAGACTGCAATGATGACACCAACAAAGCCAACCTCTTTAACATATTCTTTGGCTCAGTATTTGTAAACAACGATGGATCATGCCCAGTATTTCCTAGTCGAACCACAGACAACTACAATGATCTAATACATATCGATTTTACAGAAGACAATGTTGAAAAAGCACTATGCAATCTAAAACCATCTCTATCTATTGGACTGGATGGAATATGTGCCTACTTCTTAAAAAAAGCTACCCACTGCCATAGCCGAACCTCTAAGCATAATCTTTGAAAAATCTTTCAGGACCAGCTCCTTGCCAAAACTATGGTCACAAGCCACAGTCATCCCCGTCTTCAGAAAGGAAGACCCCAGCCTAGTTGAAAATTACACACCAAGCTCTTTATGCTGCATCACCTGTGAAGTCATGGAATCAATTATTAACCAATCCATCATCCTCCACTTAGAAACAAACAACCCACTCTCTAATAAACGATTTGGTTTTAGGAAAAAACTATCCTGTAATCTGAAACTCTTACACTGCAAAAACATATGGACTACACAACTCGATCAGGGCAAAGCAATAGATGCAATCTACATAGACTTCTGTAAAGCCTTTGATTCAGTGGTACATGACAAACTACTCCTAAAACTAAAATCTTACGGTATCTCTGGACATCTGCATAACTGGATAGAAGCATTCCTGTCAAACAGACAACAAATGGTCAAAATTGGGAGCGTCCTATCAAATTCTGTACCTGTCAACAGGGGTGTCCCCCAAGGTAGTGTTCTAGGACCAACTCTTTTCATACTCTACATAAATCACCCCTGTGATCATATCAAGAGCAACTGATGATGTAAAGCTCTTCAATACCAGAGACAATACTGCTACCCTTCAAAAAGATCTTGACTATGTATCAGAATGGTCAAACAAATGGCAACTTCAAATCTCAACAAATGCTCTGTCCTACATATTGGCAAAAAAAATCAGAAAATAAAATACAGGCTGAATAGTCAAGATCTTGTTGATGATCCAAACTCTGTCAAGGACCTTGGAGTACTCATCTCAAATGACCTAAGTGCTAGAGCCCACTGTAACTACATAGCCAAAAAGGCATTAAGAGTTGTTAACTTAATCTTATGTAGCTTTTTCTCTGGTAATATTACACTAATAACTAGACCATATAAAACATTTGCTAGACCAATACTCGAATACAGCACATCAGTCTAGAACCCACATTACGTATCTGATATTAACACAGTTGAGACAGTCCAGAAATATTTCACAAGAAGAGCTTTCCATTCCTCTACTCATTGCAGAATACCTTATGCCACCAGACTCGAAATTCTAGACCTAGAAAACATAGAACTACGCTGCCTTCAGTCCAATCTAAGTATAGTATATAAAATCATACATTGCAATGTCCTACCAGTCAATGAATACTTCAGCTTCAACGATAACAACACAAGAGCAAACAATAGACACAAACTCAAGGTTAATCACACCAAACTTGATTGCAGGAAATACGATTTCAGCAACGGAGTGGTCAATGCCTGAAATACACTACCTGATTCTGTCTTTTTCTTTTCCCAAACCCCAAAAACTTTAACCTTAGACTGTCTACTATTGACCTCAACCCTTTCCTAAGAGGTCTGTAGGGGGTATGCATAAGCGCACCAACGTGCCTACCATCCCTGTCCTATTGTTTATTTTATATATTTTTTTTATTTTTCTTATATATAGCCATGTATTCATAACTATGTTTTTACATATACCTATTATCTTGTAAGCAATTGACAAATAAAAATAAATAAGAAATAAATAATTTTGTTGGCAGATGTATTGCTTTCTATATAATTGCAGACATACACACAGACATAAATACACACAGACATACATGCAAGCATACACAGTGGGTATAATAAAATTGGATAGAGGCAGTGTATACATTTCATAGGGCTTCTCTTTTATATCCATTAGTGCAGTGTATCTTTCTAATAAGTTATCTGAAAAAAAAGAGCAGGAGGAGATAATCATTATACTCGCTGAAGTCTTCAAATATTCTTCAGGGAGAGCTTCACCGAGTGCATATTACAACTATCTGAAGGAATGTTATGAAAATAAGGCACATGTTCAACTTTTTCCTGGATGGATAAAACTGGCATACAATTTGCCTGCTCTCACTATTGCCTACTCTCACTATCCATAGACAATTTCAGGATGTCTGCATAGGTTGAAGAAAAATAAATACACATTTTAATGAGAACCATCTGAAAAAAGTTAGATGACCTCCATGCCAACTAAGTAATATGCCAGCATTAGCTTTAATAATAGAGAACCAAAAATATGTATTCTATCAAGGAACAAGGCCCTGCCATATGAATCAAATCTTATTTATCATAAGTAATCATGTAAGCTTAAGAAAAGAAAGTGTGATGTTGCTTCATTCACTTTTCTTGACATGGCACTGGGACTCTAATTCAGAGTATATATCATTCTCAAAACAAATATTAAAAATTATTGCATATTAGCAGATGATAAGGAAAGATACATATAACCAATAAGAGCTTTTCTTTACTTCCCAAGTGAGATATTCCTTCACTCAGATAGTCACGTCATAATGGGCATTAAGACTATTCAATTTCCACCGATATATCATTTAGGAAGGCCAGTAATAGAATCCCCTTTTTCTACGAAGCTTCGTTATGTTTCAGGATATTTTTACACCAAGAAGATGAACACTTATACTTACACCAGCTGATGAAGCTGAAAATTGAGTCAACCAAATTATATTGATAAATCAGAATTTACTATCCCTTGAATTCAATGTTGCAAGTGATTCTGAACAACTATATCAGCAAAGTAATATAATAAATAGTCACATAAAATTTCTAAGATTTCCCCCTTACTATTGTAGGGGACAATATAGGTTCTTTCCTACTCAAATAATTCCATAGACAGTATTGTTTAAACACTAACCTTTTCTTTGCTCCTGCTACTACAGTATGGAGAAAGATAAAGAATATTCCCCAAAAGTTAATATGTGCTTTATTGGATATAGAAGACCCTTGACATGTGGTTATCATGTCAGGCTATAGAATGTACTTAGGAAACTGATCGGTTAGGAAACAATACTCAGGCTGAACATAGTGAAACTGATCATCTCCACGTTGTCAAAGGTATAAGGCAAGGCTATATATTCTCTCTTTATTTGTTTAACTTATAAACTAGATCAGAATTAGACAAATATAATCTAAAAATTGGAGGAAGAAACATCAACATCCTGGCTTATGCTGGTAAAACTATCCTGTTACTAACAATGCAAACAAGCTGCAACCTCTAATAAGGAATGTCACAATGGAAAATGGGACAAAGATTACATTCAACGAAGGCAAAACTAATGACAGCAGGTACAATAATGGTCCTTAGAACTGACAATAAACATATTCAATCCATTGATGATTGATTGATATTGAAGTGGTAGGGTAATTTCTGTCTTTTAGGATCAACTATCAACAATAAAGGAATCAGCAACCAAGAACTATGTCATATATTAGCACTTGGTTTAGTAGCAATGAATCCTGGAAAATATATTCAGATGCCATCATCTTAATCTAGAAAAGCCAGATTAGTGCAGGCAATGGTTTTACTTATCCTTTGCACTCTATGAAACTTGGCATTTGAAGAAGCACAGAAAGAATATTTCTGCTATTGAATTTAAGAATAAAGGGAATAACCAATCCCCCCCAAAATGGATGATGGAACAAATCAACTCAAGTGAACATTCAAGGAACAAATGACCAAGCTCAAATGTTCATATTATTGGAAAAGGTACAAGGAAAGAAAAGGGCGAAAAAAAAGAGGACAACCAGCAACCCCAAAATCCAATTGCCTCTTGAAAAAAGCTTTGGGAAGATCCTGGAGGGAAAAAAAAATCTATCTACAATGACTAATATTGACTTGGTGGCATATCAGCCAATTAATATTTTGATGCTAAGGACCTTATACTAACTTCTTAAATATTTAGAAACCAAAGAGAGTATGGTGTGTGTCAAAAGAGAGTTACCTAGTCAAATTTCTGTTTCATAGATTAATCTGGAATAATTTTAAAAACTCTATGAATTCTCCTGAATCAATTACTATTTGATGATATTCTACTTTATATTGTAGATGGAATATCCTTTAAATGAAATTCAATGTTTCACTTTTTGTGTCAGTAACCCATTAAATTCTACTCATTAAATTAGTTTCACAAGCTTACATTTTGGAAAATAATACCTACAATTTATTTGTGCAAGGATTACAGTTTCACAAATTAATCATCCCCTGCATTTCATAGAATTTCCCGTCTGCTTTTTTTCCCTTACATTCAGGCCAATTCGTCAGCTAAATGCACTGCAATTAATGTGGTTATCCAACTAATTTAGGTTCTTTCAGCAGAGTGTTTTATTTCCATCTCAGGTGATATATGCAATAATGTAATTCATACATTTTGCACCAACTTAACGACTAAAAAAATAGAAAATGCTATGACATTACAGAAAATATCTGATGAAGCTTTTATTCTGAAGTTTAAAATGTTAAATATATAATTTTTTTTAAAAAAATGTATAGTTTAGGACAGGGGTGTCAAACACAAGGATCACAGGCCAAATCCTGCCCATGATGTGGTCGGATCCAGCCCATGGGGCCGTTTGTAAGGGGTCAGCCCACATGGCTTCAGCCCAGTCTACCCAATGCGAAGAGGAAACATCAGGCCAGCCTGGCTTCAGTCCAGTCTACCCAATGTGAAGAGGAAACATCAGGCCAGCATGGCTTCAGCCCAGTCTACCCTATGTGAAGATGAAACATAGGATCAGTGTGGCTTTGGTCTGGTCAACCCAATGCGAAGAGGAAACATACGGTCAGCATGGCTTTGGCCCAGTCTATTCAGGAGGAAACATCAGGCCGTGTGGCTTCAGCCCTGTCTACCCAATGCAAAGAGGAAACATAGGGCCAGCATGGCTTCGGTCCAGTCTACCCAGTGTGAAGAGGAAATATGCCAACAGTTTGGGGAATGGCACCAAGCTGGGTATGCTCACCCAGTTGGCAACACCCAGTGAGTGGTGTCAAGATGGCCACACCCACCCAGTCAGCCACTCCCCCTGGCCCCTGAGGTCAACCAGAGCCCTGAAGTGGCCCTCAATGAAATTTGAGTTTGACACCCCGAGTTTAAGACATATCACAAAACTGTTTTATATATCAAGCATTTGTCTAAAAGATAAAAAGACTTAGGGGATCTTGAAATGACTCTTTATCATCATTGATGGTAGAAAAGAATACTATTGATGCTCTTACTTTCTACACTTTCATCATTTTGAAGGGTTCCTGGCTATCTACCTACCCTGTCCAAGGTAAAAAAAAAAAAAAAGGGTTAAAAATAGAGAAATTCTTTCTTTATAGGGATTTAATTGAAGCTAGGAAGCTAATAGTTACAGACTGCTGGACAAATAACTGATCAGTGAAAGGTGGAAGACATAGACTTCCTACATACCCTTTCTTGTAACAAAATAAGTGCAAGAACCCAATGATGAAATGCTGTTCTCCTTTGAAAGAAATTTTGAAAGCCTATTCTTTATCACAAAATTGAATGAAAAGTGATGGAAAATGCAGGAATAATTATTCTTTATGGCACTGCAGCAGATTGAGAACTTTGGATATTCTTTGGGAAAAGAGAAAATGAGAGAAAGTGCAATCAGGCAAACAGTTACTTATCTGCTTTTTCCTACCTCTCTCTCTCTCTCTCTTTTCCCTACTCTACCTACAAATCAACAGGAAGAATGCCAAGACTAAATATAATATATGTCCTGGTTCTAATTGCAGGCAGATGGAAAACCGTAAGGCTGTATTATTCAAGCTGCCTTGGTCTTAAGCTTTTGATAAACACAGTGAAATTTGAAAGCATGAACAAGGAGGTTGAGCTAACATTCCAGTAAAATGAGCGCAACAAAACTCAGAAATCTGTGGAGTTTGTTTTCCCTCAGACTAACTTGTTTTAATTAACTACAAAATGAAAGCCATTCTACTTTCATTATAAATTGCCTATATTGTTTCTATTATTCAACTAAATATGCAGAGCAAAAAAAAGTAGAATTCAACCTATATTAGAAGTCCATGGATTAAATTTCTCACGCCTGCATGGATTAAATTTAATTTATACATAGACTAAAATCTATAAATCACTCAAATACATAACCTGATAACTCTCTTACCATAGACAATGACAGCAGCAGTGGTGCTCTTTCTTTTTGCCACAATATTTTTGGCAACACAAGTATAATTGGCTGTATCAGAGAGACGCGCCTGCTTTATGATCAGGTTGTGATCAATAGTGATATAAAAATTTCGGTCTTCAACAGGGTCTATCACCTCTTCGTTTTTCAGCCACTCAACCTGTTGAGAGATTCACAAATATGATCAGATAATATGAAGCACTCTGGTGAACTACATTTTTAATTACATGTATTTATATTCCTTGACAGATTAATAATTCTCTCAAAGCACTTTGTAAATTACATGTACAAAACAAGTAAATAAACATAAACAAAAGTACATTTTAAATACAAACACAAACAAGCAATTGTCAATAATTATCTTCTTCTAGGATAGCTGATAGGTCTCGATTTGGATCACAACTGAGCCCAACATTTTTACTGCTGAGCAATACAATTGTTAAGTGAGTTCTGACCCACTTCACAACCTTTTTGTCACAGTTGATAAATCAATCACTGCAGTCATTAAGTGAATCATGTGGTCCTTAAGTGAATCTGGCTTTCCACATTTGACTTTGTTTATTGGAAGCCAGCTGAGAAGATTACAATGGTGATCACATGACCCTGGGACAGTGTAATTGACATGCCAATTGACAAGTAGTAAGCCCAAATAGGGATCACATGACCATGGGAATGCTACAAAGGTCATAATTGTAAAAAAATGGTCATAAATCACTTTTTTCATTGTTGGAATGTTGAATAGTCATTAAACAAATAGTTGCAAGTTGAGGACATAGGTTAAACATATTTCACCAAAATATAGTGGATACAGGAAAAATGACCAGCTGAAAAGACCTGTAAGGTAGTTGTTACCTTTACACTTCTTTTTATTTCAGGAAATTCCAGAGTTCATTGTGACAACTATTAGTGGTCAATAGCCCTAGAAACATGAGGAGACCATGTATTGCCAAGGCAAATCTAGATTTCCTATCAAGATGTGCTCAAGTTTTTTTTGACTTGTAATTATTTTTATCCTACTTTTCAATCGGGGCACAGTGGCTCAGTGGTTAAAGATGTTCAGCTTGTCACCTGGAAAGCTGACATCCTGGGTTTGAGACCTGAGTGCTGCAGGATGGGGTGAGCTCCCATTACTTGCCCCAGCTCCTGCCCATCTAGCAGTTCAAAAGCATGCAAATGCGAGTAGATAAATGGGTACCACTTCAATGAGAAGGTACAGCATTCTGTGAGCCTCAGCATACAGTCATGTTAGTCACATGTCTTCAGACAATGTCTTCAGACAATGCTGCCTCCCTCAGCTAAGAAACAGGAATGAGAGCACTACCTAGAGCCGGACACAAGTGGACAAGGGAAACCTTTACCTTTTACTTTACCTTTCACTGGAAACTAAACAGTGAATTTTTAAATTTAAAGAATAACAGCATTCAGTGATCTCTTTATGCAGGTGATTCTTTGCCTCTTCCAATTTTAAGAATGTTTTAGAGAACTCTGTGGAATCTATGAGGGTCATGATCTTTAGAAACAAATGATTTTTCATTAATAACTTAGTAGGAACATAGGTTAAACATATTTCACCAAAAATAATGCATCTTCTGTTGACTTAAAATAAGATACTGTTTGCCGTATATACTGTATGGGTATACGTGTATCAATGTGACTCTGTATGACTTGGATATACAATCACACTCTGTATTCATACAAATATTTGGTGGTTTTTTTTTTTTTTTAAGGGCATTTAGAAAGGCTGGAATGCTTAAAGACCTAAAAACATGTTCCTCAAGCTATATAATATTCCATTCATTTCTATAATCAAGAAGCACTCCAGTCTCTTGGAACTGCCTGAGGTAAGCTAGTCTACATAAATTGGCTGAACATTTAGTAGCTTATTTGCTTTTGAACTGAGCATGTTTTACAGCCTGGGATGGATCAAAGAAGTGCCTTCATGCCATTAGATCACTGGAATTTATGCCCAGCACTTTAATCAAATAAAAAAAATTCCTGCCCCTGGCCAACCCAATGGAATACAGAGAATTCTCACAACAAAGAAAGACCTGGTTCGCACAGACAAACATGCCCTTTACAACAGTTTGAACACTTGCCCAAAGAAGATGGAAAGCCAAGAAGCTTTGCTCCTCTGTTTTTTTTTTAAATCACAGAAATGACTGTGATCAATCATTCATCTAGGCAGTTGGGCCTTCTTCTGATTTTGTTAACATAAAGCTTGATTCTTTTCTTAGACAAATCACTGAATGCGTTTAAATAACACTTTTGTTAGTATATAGTGTAACATGCAAAGAAAATACAAAAGTATTTCCCCCACTTTTCTCTTCCCCTTTTCCTTCCCTATTTTTTCCTATTATTTATTTTTGTATTTTCTTTGTATGCTACAAATCACTGAAATTATGCTTAACAAAATCCATCCCATTTAACATAGGAACATGAATATTCTAACTCATGGGTGTCAACTCAATTTAGCTGAGAGCCGCATCAGGGCTGTGGTTGACCTTGGTGTGTGTGTGTGTGTATGTGTGTGTGTGTGTCTGACTGGGTGTGTGTGGCCAACTGGGTGGGTGTAGCTAATTTGACACCATTCCCCAAACTGCTGGCATGTTTCCTCTTCGCACTGGATAGACCGGGCTGAAGCCATTGGGTAGACTGGCTTGATCTTTCCTCTTCACATTGGGTAGACAGGGCTGAAGCCATTGAGTAGACTGACCCAATCTTTCCTCTTCACATTGGATAGACCAGGACACTCCAGCAGGCCAGATCCAACCATTTCATGGGCCAGATGCAACCTGTGGGCCTTGAGTTTGACACCCTTGTTCTAACTGGATATTTTGTTTTATCACCTAAAATAAAACGTAGTTGCAAAGTATGCAACTCTTCGTTCTCAGATCCATACATTAATGTTCATCAAATTAATATTTTTCAATACAGAATTACTAATGATTCTATGCACTGCATAAATGAATTATTTCTAGTGGAAACTATTTCATTTAAAATAGTGTGAAATTGCATATATTTTCTGTGATAAAATACCACATGCAACCATGCCTTAATAAATCTACAACCTTAGATTTTTCTTATTCTGAAATTATATTTCATGCCAGAATGTTAGACAAAGAATATTTCTTCATGGAAACAGTCATTATAATTTATAGAGTGATTGTCTATCACATGTATTCATCCTATATTTTAAGATAGCCCTTTCTAGGCATCTGGGATTTTAAACAGCTACACAATTTGCACAAAAGGACCAGAGGCAATGGTAGTATTCCTTATTGCACTCCTGCACTCACGTTTTTTCCCTAATACTTTCCAGAATGTAATTCTCAAAATAGTCAGCTTTAATATAATATATATATATTATATATTATATATTATATATTATATATTATATATATATTGGGCACTATTAGAACGTTCTTACTGAAACTAGATTCCACCACCGTACAGCACTTAGATGCACTTTTCAGGTATGTTTTGGAGCATGTGGAAATATAGGACACCTGCAACTCTATAAACCAAATCCTTTTTGTTGTCATAATTACCCAAGAAGGATACATAATTTGCAGAAGATAACAAGCTCACCCTTGACATAATCATAATCCTTTGTTCCTTGCCCTATTTTCGTACAGTACTGTAGCATCTTACAGAGAACACGGACAATATGTATAAAGATAGATAATACTCCATGTTCGCTTATTCACCAAGAGGTAATGGTACTACAACCCACACAGTACAGCCTGTGGCAACACTAGTTAACCTTGACTTTGACTAGAGGCAAGACCTGGATAGCAGTTGGGGTGGGATTACATGATTGCTCTGTGATGCCCAAGGAAAGGCACAAGTTCTTGAAAGGGTTGCGGATAGGTGCCATATTTATGTTTTCACGTGTTCCGAATGTCTTTTTTGGAGACAGAAAATCGCATAGCTATATTTATTTCACGAATGAAGATAAATATACATGACGTTTATTTACTTCCATGTACAAATGTCAGCTCAATGACAGTCTGTGAAGCAGAATTTGTCTTAGTTTACTTTCTTGGATTATAAAGAAAAATCTTACTGCATATTATTATATTAGCATATATTATTATATTACAATCTTATGGAAAAGAAAACAGAATTCTGATAAAAGGCAACCTTTCAAAGAGCACTTGTTTTTCCCTTTTCAAAACATTTTTCAAAGCTAAAGTCTTTTTCAGAGCTGCTAATATTTTTCTCTAAAACTCATCACACACAGAGAATAAGCATTCAAGTCATTTTCCAATGTTTGATGCGCCTAATTTATCAAAGAAGACAAGATGTTGCATTTAAAGCTCCTTAGGTTGTTGAAACCACAGGTCTTATTTGTAGGGCCTTTTAATAATGAGTCACTTATAATGTCCTTAGTAATAGTACTAAATGTCAAATTAAAATTGATTCAGCTATAAACAATTGCTCCAGAATTAATACTTGTTCTGAATAAGGCATTTCTTCATTTAAAGCTTTTATATAAAATGCCAATATAATTTGGAATTCCAAAAATACTGAAGTTTTATGCCTATGTTCAAAGAATGTACCGAACCAAAATGTCAGATCACATTTTAGCACAACATGCTATATGAACCCATTCCATTGTATAGTAATATTCAGTGTGTTTTGCCAAGTCGTAAAACAGAGTTAATTGAGGAAATCACAGTTAACCATAGATAACCATGTAATTCATATTAGGAATTATGCTTCTTTATACAAGCTACATACAACAAACCATTTTTCAGCCTCTGTTCTGGAATTACTCCCAGAGCATACAAGTTGTTCTTCATTCTTAGCCTCTGCCAAGACATTATTTCTTTCATTTTATTTCCTAACACATCTTTCTAGGCTACAATGATATGGAGATTTTATTAATAGCAATAGCACTTAGACTTATATACTGCTTCATTTATTTATTTAGTTGTTTGTTTGTTTGTTTGTCAAGCATGTATTAGGTAATAAATATAAGTATAAACATGATTATTAATACATGAAATGGATACGAATAAAAGGGAACATTAGGACAGGGATGGTAGACACAGTGGTGCACTTATGCACATCCCTTACAAACACTTAGGAATGGGGTGAGGTCAATAGTAGACAGTCTAAGATTAAAGTTTTTGGGGTTTGGGGAAGAAACCACAGAGTCAGGTAGTGTATTTCAGGCATTGACCACTCTGTTGCTGAAGCCTTACTTCCTGAAGTTGAGTTTGGTGTGGTTTACCTTGAGTTTGTATCTATTGTGTGCTCGTGTATTGTTGTGGTTGAAGCTGAAGTAGTCATTGACTGGTAGGACATTACACTGGATAATTTTATGGACTAAGCTTAGGTCGGACTGAAGGCAGCATAGTTCTAAGTTGTCTAAGCCTAAAATTTCAAGTCTAGGGACATAAGGTATTCTGCGAGTAGAGGAGTGGAAGACTCATGGTGCTTTACAGCCCTGTCTAAGCAGTTTTCAGAGTCAGTACATTGCCCCCAACAATCTGGGTCCTCATTTTACCAACCTTGGAAGGATGGAAGGATGAGTCAACCCTGAGCCAGTCAGGATTGAACTCCTGGCAGTGGACTATTAGCTTGCAACACTGTGTTCTAACTACTGCACCAACAAGGCAAAAAGACATTGTTTTTACACATCTCTTTTGTGATGGCTCTTCCCTAAAACCAAAGTCACCAAATGAGAGATACATTAAAGAAGAGTAGCTTTAAAGACTTTCCTAATTGCCAGGATGAAGCTCAATCACATCCTGGAATTGGCAAAAAAAACAGGTACTATATATCCAGATATAACATAAAACCTGGACTTTAATATTATTATTCCTCCAGTCGCTGTTCATTGCAAAGTCATGTCTGACCCATCGCAACCCCATGTACAACGTTCTTCCAGGCCTTTCTGTCCTCTACCATCTTCTGGGGTCCATTTAAGCTCACACTGACTGCTTCAGTGACTCCATCACAGAATCACTTATTCTCTGTCGTCCCCTTCTTCGATTGCCCTCAATCTTTCCCAGCATTATGCTCTTTTCCAGTGAATCATTCCTTTTCATTAGGTGGCAAAAGTGTTTGACTTTTATCTTCAGGATCTGGCCTTCTAAAGAGCAGTCAGGGTTGATCTCCTCTAGGACTGACTGGTTTGATTGCCTTGCAGTCCAAGGGCCTCAACAGGAGTCTTCTCCAGTTGAGTCCTGAAGAAGACTCCAGAGTCTTCTTCAAAGACCTCAATTCTTTGGTGCTCAGCCTACCTTATGGTCAACTTTAATTCCTCTAGTACAGGGGTGGGCAAACTTTTTGGCTCAGGGGCCACATTGACTTTTAAAATTTGATAGACGGGCCGGGTCAGCACAAGATTTTTTGAGAATTCCCCCCCCCCCATTCCCCCCTTCTTCTCCTCTTTCCCTCCCCTCGGAGGCCCCCTGAGTCAGGAGTTGATATCGCCGGCGCAGCTCTGCGCGGCTCCAGTCCCGCGTTGCCTCAGGAAGGGAAAGGCAAAAAGGAAGAGCTGCGGTGGCGCTTTGCAACGGCAGCAGCGGCACCGGAGGCTCAGGCTCAGCAGCTCCTGGTTTTGCCTTTCCCTTCCCAAGGCAACGCGGGACTGGAGCCGCGCAGAGCTGTGCCCGTGGTAGCAACTCCTGACAGCCCTAGCTTGGCACCTGAGCGGAGCCCGGGCAGAGGGAAAGCAGTGGGCGTTCCCTGGGCAGCGACCTCGGCCCCGCCACCAGGGAAGTGGCTGCTCAACTCCGTGTTGTGTGTGTGATTTTATGGCGTGTGGGGCGGGGTTTCTTTTGGCCGGCCCCAATTTTTTTTTCAGAGGGGATTTTTTTTTTTCAGAGGCAGGCCGTATTAAAATGACCAACGGGCCAGATGTGGCCCACGGGCCGTAGTTTGCCCACCCCTGCTCTAGTAGCTCTTCACAAAACTTTCTTGCATGCAATTCTATATTAATCAGTACAAAAGCCAGTTTGGTACAGTGTTTAAAATATTAGGCTAGAAATCAGAAAACCCAAGTTCTAGTCTTGCCTTAGGCAGGAATCCAGGTGGGTGACTTTGGGTCATTCATTTCGTCTCAGCTTTAGGAAGAAGGCAGTGGCAAATAATTTCTGAAAATGCAGCCAAGAAAATTGCAGGACTAGTACAGGCAGTCACCAAGAGCCAAAAGTGACTTGAATTTATTTGTATATGTGTACATATGTGCGTGTGTGTATGTTTATTGAGATGGGTACCTGATCTATTTCTTTGTTACTAATTCAGCAAATGATGGGAAACTCTTGAACACCTGTTTGCTATCAGTCATGGGCTGGATTGAGGGACTAATATTTATGAATGAAGCTGAATAGATGGGTCCCAGGATAATGTTTCAGGATCCAACCTGGGTCGATCACCAGGACTAGAGATTTAGTCTTCCGAGCTTTCGGACACGTGTTGGAGCCCATCTTCAGGGAACTAAAGTTCAGGGAAGTTCTCTGAGGATGAGCTCCAGCACGATTCTGAAAACTTGGAAGACTAAATTTCTGGTCCCAAAGTGATAGACCCAGATTGGATCCTGTGACTAATATTACTCATTTTTAAAGAAGTCCTTAAAGAACATGCTTCTAATGTTTTGGTTTAATGTTTTTACTATAAGATGCTCTGGATCTCCGCAGTTCATATTTTAGAATAAGTCAAACAAAAATATAATGTATAGTTAACACATTTAAAAGTTGTTCATGATATTGTGCATTCATATTTGAAAAAAATGTGCAATCCAATGTGGCAGCAATTTAGAGCGCTTTGCACTTTGTTCTTCTATCTTTTTTTATCCCATTCCCTTAGCGGGAGACAGATGTGTTGCCTCTAATTATTCACTGATTGGCATCAGGAGATATATTAACATAATTGGGACATTTGTTCTAATTAGAAAAGAGAACCTGCCACATGTCACCCAACATGAAATGTGAGGCCAACTGCCTCAACAAGAGAGAAAAACACAGGATTGTCACAATGATTCTTTGTTACAGTCCTAAACCGGTCTATTTTTCAGACCATTATCCTTTACTATTAAATGCTAAAATGCATTCCATGTACAAATAGTAGCATAAAAATAGATAACATTTTTTCTTAGATATAAGTTTTGCCTTCAAATATTAATTGATCAACTACTTAAATACCTGAAATTATTAATGTTTAAGGAACATTAAGATAGTTTAAGTTCACACAAGGCAGAATGGAGGACCAGGAGAGTAATTAAAAAAACAAATTGTTCATAGCAATTAATATTTATTAAATTCATAAACTTAATTTATGAATGCATTAATGTAATTTTAAAATGAATGCATTACAACTGTACATGCTTCAAAACTAATTTTGAAGAAGTGCTTGGTCAAGAATAGGTTCTCTCTGCTCTTCATTAAAATAGTTTGATTTTTTTTGCAACTTCCATGATACACCTGCTTAAAGAATCACTGAAATTTTAAGCAGTAGTTTCCTTAAAGTATTTAAGGAGTGGATACTTAATGTATTTGCATATTTTTTCACAAATATAATAAAAGCAATAGCAAAGAGCTGTTGGGTTAAAGCAGGGGTGTCAAACTTGATTTCATTGAGGCCATATAAGGGTTATGTTTGACCTCGGGGAGGTGAGGGTGTGTGTGGCTGGGGGTGTGGCCAGGATGGGCATAGCCAGCAGCCACTCATCAAGGTTCCATTTTTGGCCGTGATGACCTCCTGCAACCCTCTGCAAAGGAAAACAGCTTGGGAAGGCCGTGTGCACTTGGCCTCGGCGAGCTCCATTTTTGTTCGCAGAGGGCTGCAGGAGGCCATCGTGGTAAAAATGGAGCCCGGGTGTTGTTTACATTGTTTCCAGGGCAGGCCTGAGGACCAGATCTAAGCATCCCACGAGCAGGATATGGCCCCCAGTCCTTGAGTTTGACACCCCTGTATTAGAGAGCGGTTCAAAGTACTTCTGGACTATTTTCAAAGAATTTACAGATCTAGAATTTATCACACAGGTGATAAAAAACAATGCTGTTCCTTGAAGGAAAGAAAATGCAGAAACACCAGAGGTAACAAGGATAAGATAACTAGAGAAAACAGAACAAGAAAGAGAATTTTAAGACTAGTCCTAATCCAATCACTCAACCAGTATAGGCAAGGAATCAGCTATGTACAAAAACCAAGCCTAAGACTGAATAAATACAAAGAAAGAAAAGAAGGTGGGTTGTTTTCAATACAGAAAAATGGACGCTGGCATTCTGCCTAGGTATTCTGAACAGATATTCTGAACTTTTCTGAACAGAATGCAAAAGTGCTGTCAGGTTGATAAAGTACCTGCAAGGAAATACGTACACAGAGGAGTTCCAATTAAAGGCAATGGCTGCAAAATCAGGAACTACTCTCACTAAACAAAGCAAATAGTGGTTATATTAACAATCAATTAGATGCAGCAGCCACCTGATGCTACATGTTTGTATAGGTCCCATTTGCTCCGTACATTTTGCCCAGCTGAGTAGCATTTGTGTCACATTCTTCTTGAGTTGGCAAGCATAATGTAATCACTTGGTAACACAGCAACAGTCTCTTTACTTAGCTTTCCCCAACCCCAGTTGGTCCCTAACTTGATTGAAGTTATTACAACAGTTTTTAAGCTCATTTGGGTCATCAGATGTTATAGCTGATGCTATTGAATTGAATTTTTAGAAACTTCCTTCTATACTTAGAAAGGCTAATTGTTCAACTGCTTATAGTTTATTAACTAATCTCAGGTATCACTGATGGGTTGATCTATAACCTTAGAGTGAGAAGTTAATTTGATGAAGCTGCCTCATCATTTCTCCTAAGGATAGTGGGGCATCTTTGAAAACCTCAGAAGCAATGAGGAAAAAATAATTAACTGCCAATAATTGTCCTTTCTTTACTGCAGGAGAATCCCAGTAACTTCCATAGAGATGCTTTTCAAAAAATTTTTATAGGTATCTCAAAATGTTTTATTTTTCACTCACGAAAAAGGAAAAAATATATTACAGCCAATTGTGGTGTATTGTCAGTACACAAAGTCTCTTCCTCCATACATTGCATATTCCTAACATGATTTATGATAATCCAACAGTTTATCTAAAACTGCAAAAAATAAGTACTAATGTGATTTTGAAAAAATCCATATCCACTGAGAGCTGTGTGAATCGAAGAACTGTTCATCCATCCTTGACTCAGCAGGAAACTATACTAGCATGAAATTGCTATTCCCAACGTCAATTCCTATCCTGCTTTTCTTTTATGTCCCTGCAGACATCTTCCTTCCTTCCAAAATAATGGATAACAATGCTTAACAGATTCTATGCACTAAGGCTGTTCTTGGAGAGTGTTAGAACTTAACCTTGACTGAGTCATGGATTGGGATCAAATGAAGGCAACATCTTGGGGACACAGCGGTGTATTTGTGCCAAAAGGTTCTGAAGCATCTAAAATAATTGAATTATTCTTATTTATCTGATTTCTATAGCCATCCATTTCAAGTGGCTCAGGGCAGCAACAATTAAATCAGTTTGAAATAAATATATATGGGTATTGGACACCAAGAACCAGTTGTCAACTTGTAAAGCAATCCTGGCTTACTCTCAGTTTGCCATAAGAAGGTGTGGGGGAGATCTGATGGAGCAGTTTGTTGCTATGACCAGAAGCACATTCCACACATACCTTTTTCCAGATTGTGTCTCAGGTTACCAAGCCCAGCAGGAGAGGCATGTTTTCCACACCTGCTGGAGAAGCTGGAGAAGGTGATTTATGACACACCCTGGGAGGAGGGAGGGAAACAGGGTCATTGGTGGGCAGTAAATTACATAGGGCAGAGCCGACTGCACTTGGAAAAAGTGCCGACATGTTGCTCCTAACAAATAATTGGATTTCTTTTGAAACTTGGCTGGAGGCTCATGAATTCATTAGAGCATCCGTTGGAACCCTGACCTCAGTTCTGTGGAGAGAGGCTTTTATGTGGACTGGAGCGGACATGGTTTCATATGTTGCCTGCATCCAGTGATGGGGCTTCACTTATTTGCACTGACCAATTTCTGGCAAGCCATGGATTGGGGATTGGGGACCTCTGATCTTAAACATACCCAATCTAACAGATTGGATTGGATGGATTAGAAACAACTGGGAGAAAACAGTCCCTTAGGTAGTTCAATCCTGCATCATGACGTGTTTTAAAAGTGATAACTTTGAATTCCACTTGGAAGCACATTGGCAGCCAATGAAGTTCCAAAGTGGCGATATATACTATATATTAAATATCTAATGCCATTTACAACCCATGTAGCCATATAATGCACCAATTGAAGGTTCCGAATGCTCTTCAAGGGCAGCTCTATGTAGAAAAAAAAATGCAGTAATTGAAATTAGAGGTCACAATAGCATTTCTAATGCAAATGGTGATCATAATCTGTAAAATATATGTTGGGAACCGTAGATAAATAGATGAATTACTTTGTAATATAACAAGAAGTCCTAAGAGAACTACAAATGTTGCTAATAGAAACAGTTATATCAGAACTGGTCCACTTAGAGTTATACTTCCAAACAGATTCTGGGAATTGCTGTTTAGAAGGAATCAGGATCTTTAGCTACTACTAGAACATGGATACTAATGTCTCTTTTCAATAACAATAACACTTAGATTCATACACTCCTTCACAGTGCTTTACAGCCCTCTCTTGCCCTCAACAGTCTGGATCCTCCTTTTACCGACCTCGGAAGGCTGAGCCTGGTGAGATTCAAACTGCCAAATTGCAGGCAGCCAGCAGTCAGCAGAAGTAGTTAGCAGTACTGCACCCTAACCACTGCGGCACCGTCGCTCAGTGAAAATGACAAATGAATTCCCAGGTGTTCAACTATTTCAGCTATTGGTTGAAATTAAAAAGGACCAAAGTACAATTGTAGACTTTCCCATAGTACCCTAATAAAACCTAGTTTGTCATTTAAACTTAAGAGCTTCTAGAACTTAGGAATAAAAAAAGAAAATTTTTAATGCTAGGGGTTTCTTTTAAAGACTCACCAGGACTCCATTATTTAGTGCAGAAATTATTTGTTAAACTGTATCACACACACACACCTTAATTTTCCCATAGTTTTTGAGTTAAAATGCCTGAGACTTGTTAAGATGGGAATTTGGGAGTAAGGTGTTAAGAAAATAATATATTCCCATATATAGTGTTGTGCCAGACTAGAAGCATAATGTGAGAATATAGGCAGCTGACTTTTTAATATTTTTATACCTACCTCCATTTTCAAGTTATGACAAACACTTGGAAGCTTTCAGATTTAGGAAATATTGTAACTTTGGATTTGACATTAAACTTTGGAACAATAAGTCTTGTTATGTCAGAGTGCGCACAGTGAGACTATGTAAGACAACCCAGAAGCAAATACAGCAGACAGAGGTTTGTATTTACCTACAAAAAATATATACATACACATTCTTTAACAAGACCTCAAACAAACAGCAATCGGCAATTTACAGCAGGGAAGCACACACGGAAAGAGAGATACTCCCCAACAGGGACTCTTATTGTTACAGGCTCTTAATGTGATATCAGCCCAAAATCCCTTGCTAACTCCTTCCCAGTGTTACATCATCGTAGTAGCCGGTCAGCTCTTAAATCATTACCCTGACATGTTATATTTACAATAAAAAAATGGCAGAATAACTCCAGATTGGAGTTAGCAGTTAGTATCAAGGTGAGTGTAATGGTTAGTCACTATCAAACCTGACAGATGAAATCTATGCTTTGGAAGGCTGAAATATGAATGAATCAAGAGTTCATTTACTATTGTTAATGATTCCATATACCAATTGCATTAGAAAAGCAAATACTATTGGAAGCTCATACTGCTTTTGTTACAGGTAGTCCTCGACTTACAACAGTTCATTTAGTAACCGTTCAAAGTTACAATGGCATTGAAAAATGTGACTTATGGCCATTTTTCATAGTTGCTGTCGTATTTTGTAATAATACTCTTAACACGTGAATTCTCTGAACACAAAACTGCTTTATTTTTCTTAACTCCTCCCTTCTGGTTCCTTCATACTGTGTCACCTCAAAATATGTCCCTCGCTACTCGCTGTCTAACATTGGTTCCTCTTCACAGTTAAACATCAACAGGTTCCATTTACCCTACACCACATCTCCCTTTTCTAGAGAACAAAGGGTAGACTACCTTTGTCTCAACAGACCTCTTAGAGGATTATTCTGCCTCTTTTGTTGAAGGTCTGTTCCTATGTAAATCCTGTAGGGAAGAAAATGTTATCATATAACTATTTACTAATCCAATACACCTAACTGTGTTTAAACTATTCTGCACCTCAGATTTTTTACTGAATTATACATCAACATTAACTCTTTTTCACTTTCTCAGTTCACAGATTCAGTCTCTCTGGTTTAACTATAGCTCTCCTAGACCTTGTCCTTGGGGTAGCTGTCACACTAGGAAAGTTTTTAAGTATTTTCCCAGGTGCTGTAGAAACTTGTTCACTGTTTGTCTCTGGTAACTCCTGCTGCTCCACCGCTCCTCCTTCACTTGCATGTGTGTGTAAGGGTATCAAGTGCTGATGATTGCATCTCACCACACCTTTAGATACATCCACCAGATATGACCTTGAACTCGTGTGATTCTGCAGCACAGTCCCGGATTCTTTTGTATCAGTGACCCATACATGCTCTCCTGGTACCAAATCACTAAGAGGTTCTGCACGATGTCTCCTGTTGTAGTATTCAATTTCCTTTTCTCTCTCTCTTTACGAGCAAAATAGTCAACATCTGGCAATGCTGGGTCTAGCTGAGAGGGAAGAGTTGGCACAGTGGTATGAAGATGTCGCCCCATAAGCAGATGAGCTGGACTGAACCCACTCTGGAGAGGGGTAGCTCTGTAGGCAAGCAGGGCCAGATAAGGGTCGCTAGCCTTTTTCAAGAGACTTTTCACTGTCTGAACTGCATGTTCAGTTTTTCCATTACTTTGTGGAAACTTTGGACTGCTGGTAACATGTTTGAAACCATATGTGGATGCAAAATGAGAGAAATCTTGTCCAGAAAACTGTGGTCCATTGTCTGACATCAACTCCTCTGGAATCCCATGCCAGGCAAAGATTGACTTCAGATGGACAATGACATCAGTTGACTTAGTGTTTGATAGCAGTGCAATCTCGACATATCTGGAGAAATAGTCTCTCACAACTAAGTATGTTTTCCTTCCAAGTACAAACATGTCAGTCCCTAACTTTTGCCATGGTCTTTCCGGGCACTCAGATGTCATGAGTGGCTCTTTAGGATTCTGATGCTCTTGAATACATGTCCTGCTTTTGAGCACCATTTCACTGACCTGCTGACTGAGTCCTGGCCACCACACAGAATGACGAGCACGTTCTTTGCATTTCATCACCCCTTGGTGTCCTTCATGCAGCCTCTCCAACACCTCATTCCTCAGAGTGCATGGGATCACAAGCCTAGTGTCTTTCAGTAATAATCCATCTTGTACAGTGAGTGTAGCTCATTCTGGCCAGTATCCTCTCAGTTCCTGTTTTGCATGCACTGGCCATCCATCTGCACACAATTTCATGACTCGAGAGCAAATACTATCAGCTTGCAACTGCTCTTTTATGATTTCCATATATGTGTGGCTAACAGGCAAGGTGTCTACTACACAGTCCACATATATGTTAGTGCTTTCCATCAGCTCCAGTTCTGCTTTGGACATGTGAGAGTCCACAGGCGAATGTGACAATGTGTCTGCTGTCCAAAGTGACTTTCCGGGCACATGCACAATGTAGTAAGAGTAACGCATGAGCTTCAACCTGAATCACTGAATTCTCAAGGGTAGAAGATCTAGTGCTTGGTCTCCAAACAAACTGACAAGTGATTTGTGGTCAGTCTCCAGGCAGAAATGCTTTCCTAGGAGGAAATCCCGAAATCTTTCATATGCCCAGGTTAGAGCCAGGCCTTCTTTTTCCACCTGTGCATAGCATTGTTCAGTTGGGTTGAGTGAACGCGACGCGTAAGCCACAGGCTTCCATTTATCTCTCCACTCTTGAAGAACAGCAGCGCCCAAGCCATATGACGATGCATCTACTGACACTTTCATCAATTTTTTTGGATCATACATGGCCAGCACCGGAGGGGAAGACAAAGCATCTTTCAATGTCTTAAATTCCCTGACCTGTTCCACATCCCAAACCCAACAGTTTTTCTTAGAAAGGAGATCACGAAGTGGCTTATCTTTTTCTGCCAACTGAGGGGTGAATTTCCCCAGCTGGCTTACCATGCCAAGAAAACTCCTCAGTTCGTTCACACTAGAGGGCTCCTTAATAGCTCTGATAGCCTCTGTTTTCCTTGGATCAGGTCATATTCCTGCATCAGAGATGATGTGACCCCAAAAGACCACCTCACTCCTGGAGAGTTCATACTTATCCACATTCAGAGTCATTCCCGCCTTTTCCTGTTTTTTTAACACTGCATGGACTCGATTGTCATGTTCTTCTTGGTTCCCGTCCCCACACCAGCAGATCATCAATGTGGCAAACTATACCTTCCAGCCCCTGTGTAACTTCCGCCATCATACATTGGAAATGTTCGTGTGCTAAGGCAATGCCAAATGGAAGATGGTTAAAGTGGAACTGCCTGAAGGGTGTAATGAATGTGGTATACTTTGCTGAATCCTCGGTGAGGGGTATCTGCCAAAACCCCATGTTGGCATCTAATTTACTGAACATTTTAGCACCAGTCAGTGTTCCAAGACTCTGTTCTACTGATGGTAAAATGTATTTTTCACGACACACATACTTCTTCAAGCCAGTCAGGTCCACACACAAACACACCTTTTTGCAGTCCTTCTTGGGCGCCACTACCATGCCTGCGCACCAGTCCATAGGCTCTTCCGCACGAATGATTACTCCCAAGTTTTCCATGCGTTGAAGCTCATCTTTGACTTTCCCGATCAATGGTAGGGGAATCCTCCTTGGGGTTTTCAAAGAGAAAGGCACAGCATCGGGTTTGAGCTTAATACAATAAGGTTGTCAAACCTCCCCTAGGCCGCTGCATAACTTACGGTAGCTTGACTTCAGGTTTTCCATGTCGATAGTGTCCACATGAACCAACTGAGCAAGAGCTACAATAGCTGGCAGTCCCAGCAAAGGCATACTCAGGTTTGTGACCACATACACCTTCTTTGTAATTTGTTTTGCTCCTTTCTTTAGCCGTAGTTTGGCAAACCCCATCACTTCCAGTGGAATTCTCCCTGGACCCAGTAAAGGTCTCTCTGCTTTTTGCAGCACCGGCACCTGTGTGTTGTGAAAAATGTTGGCAAAATTCTTCTGTGAAACAACAGTGACATCTGCTCCGGTATCCAACTTGAACATGATGTCTTTATCCATCATTCTGATTTCCACAGTCCATGGATCAGCATGTGATGTCACAGAGCTGAGAAAGAAGCTTCTCTCCTCTTCCTCAATGCCATGCACAGCCTTGCTTGCAAAACATACATGTTGATAGTGACCCTTTTCCCCACATGTATAGCATCCTTAGCAGGACATTCCTGTCTAGGATGAAGCATGCCACCACATTTGTGACACTGGGGGTCTTTAGTGTTTTTGTTCTGCCTGCTTTGAGGCTTTGCTTCATCATTCTTTGCTCTGCTGAATTTTTGCTTTTCTTTCTGATGCCTGCCTTTAAACAGTCTGTCCAAAGAGTTCACATCCTTTAGGTTTACAGCACTAACACTGAATGTGGTTTGCTGCTTTTTAATCTCCTCTGATTGTCTTACCATATTAATAGCTTTATCCAGGTCTAGGTCTTTTTCCATTTGCATGCATTCTGATAGCCGTGTATCGACCAAGCCTACCACAATCCTGTCTCTGATGAGCTCGTCATGTAGTGCTCCATAGTTACAGTGTTCTGCTAATGCATACAGGGCTGTGACAAATGCATCAACTGTCTCATTTGCTTCTTGTTTGTGCATATTAAATCTTGCATGCTCATACACAATGTTCTTTTTTACTACAAAGAATGACTGAAAGCCATCTCTTACTTTAGTATACTGACGCTGATCAGCTTCACTGAGTTTCAGGCCACGCAGAACATCATCTGCTTCATCTCCCATACAGTAAATCAAAGTGTTCACCTGATTTTCTCCGGAGCTTATTGCGAGATTGCTTGCTTGCCTAAATCTCTCGAATCGCCGTATCCATTTTGTCCACTCATTTGGTTTGGAAAAATCAAAGGTCTCCGGTGGTTGGATGTTAAAAGTAGTGCTGGGTGTGCTAGCTATTCTGCTAACTCCTTCCTCATTCTGCTCATCCCCACTGCCGCTCATTTTCCTCTTTTGGGTAGACTGGTTGTACAGTTACCGTGATACAGAACTTCTGACACCATGTTGTATTTTGTAATAGTACTCCTAACATGTGAATTCTCTGTACACAAAACTGCTTTATTTTTCTTAACTCCTCCCTTCCGGTTCCTTCATACTGTGTCACCTCAAAATATGTCCCTCACTACTCTCTGTCTAACACTGGTTCTTCTTCACAGTTAAACATCAACAGGTTCCATTTACCCTAGACTACAGTTGCGACCTTTGCAGCATCCCCATGATCATGTGATCAAAGTTCAGATGCTTGGCAACTGGTTCATATTTATGACCTTTGCTGGGTCACTTTTTGTGACCTTCTGACAAGCAAAGCCAGATTGACTTAACAACCGGGTTACTACCTTATCAACTGCAGTGATTCACTTAACAACTGTGGCAAGAAAGGTCGTAAAATGGGGCAAATCTCACTTAACGAATGTGTCACTTAACAACATAAATTTTGGGCTCAACTGTGTCCCTAAATTGAGGACTACCTATATGTCGGTATGCAGTTCCTTGCTGCATTTATCATGCCTCTGGTGGAGACTGACTCTGAGGGAGAGGAGGAACAGCTGACAGGGAGTGGAAGTGTGGCTCCGGAGGTTGTGGACGAGGCTGGGGAAGGACAGAGGCTGGCTGAGCAGTCAGAGGACGACCAAGACCCATCCCCTCTCCATCCTAAGACATGCAGGGAGGAGAGGATAAGGGAGAGACATGGTCTACTTGGGTGGAGAATGCTTTGATCCTATTCATGGGCTGCAGCTGTGACAGCTGAATAAGAGGATGGACCTGTGTACGGGCTAACGCTGGAAACAAAGCGTAGAAATGCCTCTAGTTTCTGTTTCCTCTCTGAGTTTGGCGTCCTTCCCAGCCCTTATCTTGTCTGGTTTGTGTTGCTTTTTTCCTTCTTCTTGTAATTATTGGTGTGGGAGGGTTTTTTTTTGTCTTCCGTCAAGGATATTCAGAGCTTGGAAGCAAAGTGAAGGAATAAAAGGGGCTTCATCTGTTTTCTGTGACTCTGTTTGTTTTGTATCCCACCCTGGATCATCACAGTATTTCTATATTTTCATAAATCAAGTGCTGGACCTCATCTTTTTAAAGCTGTTTAAAAAGATAATGATTTGATTTTGAAACCAATTAAAAATACGAGGGACTGCATTGCCAGGATTCAAATCTCCAAGAAAAATGTATCTAGTTTTGGCTTCGGGGTTTAAAAATTCCATGGTGTGACCTATATCTATTTGTTTGACTTTTTCCTCCTAAGGCAATGGCCCCCAACCTTTTGGGAAGTAGGGACCAGTTCCATGGGGAAAAGTTTTTTCCGTGCATTGGAGAGGTGTGATTTCACAGGCTGCCTGTATCCCATGGATGGGGCTTGGCTTGATTGTGCAGCCTAGTTGCTGGCATGTTACAGACCAGTGCTGGTCGACGGACCAGAAGTTGGGCACCCCTGCCCTAAGGCTTCAGATAGAATCTGTCATTACAATTGTAATCTCCACTAACGTTGAAACATTTAAAATCAGTGCTTTTAAATTTCTTGTTTTATTCAATTTCTAACCTGTTGAGCAAGGCTGCTAATTTGCATATCATTAAGCTATCCAGCTATATACAGTCTTAAGTAGGCAGCTAAATTTGTAGATGATGGACAGCTTTCCATGTGGTAGGTGAAACAGTGTTCTCTCCTGCTGAGGACAAACAGCACAGCAAATATATCTTCTATGCCATAATATATTCAGAATAAACAAAATGATCTTACTGTTCATCTGCAGTGATTTCCTGCCACTAATCAGTCATAAGATCCTAAAATCTAGGAGGAGTTGCAAATTCATTTGTAAAAAAAAATGATTGTATCCACATCTTCAAACTAGTGTGTAAACCATGTTTAGATTTCCCATGCTCTGAACCACAGGGTGTAAGATGTAGACGAGATTATTTTCTCATAGAGCTTTTAAATGTAAATACATACTTGTGTATTTCAGAAAAAATATTTAAAAGGCTGGATATGGCTTGTCTTTCTTTTAAACAGAGAGTAATTACAAGCTTGCTTGCTTTATTTCTATTAAACGACTTGGAAAGTTGCAGGCAACTTTCTAACTTCCAGTCTGGCAATTATAATACCTTTCAAGCACATGGAATCTAAACAAAGAACCTACACATCTTCAAATTAAAATTACAATCTAATCCTTCAGCTGAGTGATCTTATATTAGTTTGCTTTCCTCTCCCCCCAAATATTTCATATGTTGTTCGTTGCTGGTAGTGACAACAATAACATATTAAAGTAAGTTATTCGTATTCATTAATTTTATGTATTTTGTTCTTCTAACAATGTTGGAAGGAATTTATACAGAAGCTCTCTTAGACTAATCTACTCTCTTGGACGTTTGACTCCACTCCTGATATTAAGACAAATAAAAAAAGTAAAAAAGGCAATTGGGAGTTGTGTGGAGTGGAAGACATTAAACGGCTTTATGGATAGGATTCTTGGACCTGCCAAGTGTTAATTGGTGTCTGCCCCATGGCAGTACAAATAGGCTTCACAGCCTATTAGCTTGCAGTCATCAATCTTTTCTGCTTGACAAAGTGAATTAATATGTTTCAGTCTTCAAAGCACAACAGTTACTAACAAACCAACTTGTGGATGACAGTATATCAAAGCTGAACTGCAAAAACTGCTTTCTGAATGGCATCAAAATATTATATCAAACTTAAACAGCAGATAGCGCTAGATTTGGCAAAATGGGAAAATTTACAACAGTCATTAATAGGGAGAATATCAACAAGATGAATATATTACCCAGAATTTTATATTTGTTTCAAACAATTCCAATTAGGCTTGGAAAAGACTACTTTGAAGATTTAAATAAAATTGTGTTGAAATATATATGGCAAGGTAAGAAAGCGAGAATAAAGTTAAAACTTTTGCAAGATGCTAGAATAAGAAGAGGATTTGGTTTGCCTAATTGGGAGTTGTATTACCAAGCTACAAATTTGATGTGGGTTAAGGAATGGATAACATTAAGAAATACTAGATTGTTGACATTAGAAGGACATAATCTGTTGTTGGGGTGGCATGCTTTTTTATGGTATAAAGGAACTAACACACAGGGGTACTTTAGAAGACGTATACGGGAGTCTCTGTGGTTAAATTGGGAGAAGATTAAAAGACAATGTTATTTGAAAATTCCAGTCTGGCTATCGACTATTGAAGCTTTTTCTTATCCTATAATATACAAAAAGGAACAAACAGTTAGATATGGTGAAATATTGAATGAAAAGGGTGAACTTAAATCTATACAAAAACTAGAGGAACAAGGTATAAAGATGAATTGGTTTTCATATGCTCAGATACATTCAAGGTATGATAAAGATTCTAAAACAGAAGGTTTCTATGATAAATTGACTGACTTAGATAAGATTTTGACAGGTACTGATAAAAATGTGATTAAAAAATTATATGGATATTTATTAGAAATTAAACTAGAAGAAGAACAAGTTAAAGAAACTATGATTGCTTGGGGGAAGAATTTTGGATATGGTATTGATCTAGAGAAATGGCAAAAATTGTGGTCTCAAAATTATAAAATGACAATGTCAACAGCATATAAAGAAAATTTGTATAAGATGTTTTACAGGTGGCACTTTCCCCCGACAAGAATAGCAAGAATGTTCAAGAATAATTCCGAAAAATGTTGGAAATGTCATCAGATACCTGGCTCATATTACCATATGTGGTGGACTTGTGCGGATGCTAAAAAATACTGGACTAAAATCCACACGTGGTTGGAAAAAATGACAAAAAAGCATATAGATTTGAAACCAGAAATATTTTTATTGGGAATTTTACCTGAAATATATAGTAAAGACTTGAAATACCTGATTGTAAATGTATTAACAGCGGCTAGGATTGTATTTGCTAAAAACTGGAAAAATGAGAAAATACCATCACAGGAGGAAAACATTAAGAAAATATTGGAATGTGCTGAAATGAGTAGATTGACATTTGAAATTAGAGAACAAGATGATAAAATATTTTATAAAATTTGGGATCTATTCTATCAATGGTTAGATAATAAAATATAGTAATGAAATATGTAGACTTTTAGAAAATAATAAATATATAAAGATGTATTCTTTTCTTATTATATCTACAGAATGATTCTAGGATAGATCTGGGATGATAATATGAATTGTCATAAAACAAATTAAGTAAAATATGATCATTTTGGAAAACATGAATGAATAAAAGTATAGTCAAATGATTGATTAGTAATGATATTAATGTATTTAATGTATTGATTGAAAATACGAGATTATATACAATGTAATTATAATTGAAGACTATGAAATGGAAGCACAAAACAATTTGTAAACCAACCGGCACACTGTATTTACATAAATGGAAGATGATTTGATGTTTTTATGTTTTGTTTGTTTATGTTCGTTTTAAAAACCAATAACAATTTATTTTAAAAAAATCTTAATGTCAGAAAATGCCTCCCTTTTGCTGTAAACATTGTTTTCTAAAACATAAATATTTTTTATTTATAGGTATATAGGAAGTTAACACCCACCCCTCTCCTAGAAAAATGAAACTTCCTAGGAAATATTAAAAAGGCAGAATATTTCCTCTAAAAGGGAAATAGAAACTCAGAAGCAGAAACTCCCCTCAAAAGCAGAAGCTCATCCCTCACCTTTGTTAATGGGTGGGCCATTAAGGCCTGGGCCAGAGTATTCTACATAACAAAGTTTAGCTCATCTGTAACTTGCCATATTTATGGCCAAGTGTGTTGTCTGACTTTTGAAAACCATTGTTAAGTAAACCATGGTTCAATTCAAGGGGATTCCAGTCACTGTATAAATATTAGACAATTCTTATAAACTTAGATTTAAGAAAGCATGAAATAAACTTACAGGTATTTCCAAATATTTTATAGTATAGTTGTGTTAGTTTTTCCCCAAACATGTTGCTCGGTATGATTAAAAACAAACAAGACTCTTTCTTTCTTTCTTTTTTTAATAAAGTTTTATTTGAGTTTCCACACATACAAAATACAAGTAAAATTTCTTTTTTGAAAATAGCATGGTCCCGGGTTGAACTTTATACAGACACAAAACTCAATTTCATGCTCCTTTTTGTATTCTATTCCATATCTTATACTATTCTACATTTTCTATATAGTTTTTCCCCTTTTAATTTTCTCAATTTTATTTTGATTATTGCATCTCAATTCAAATCATTATATTTATACTTTTGTCTGTTCTGTTTCAATTTCATATTATCTTTTCTCATTAAACAAATTTTCTCCTGTAGTTACTAATTGGAGAATGACACCTTTATATCTTTTAACTACATCCATTCAATTCTTATTTAAACTTCAATATATACCTTAAGTTTATGACCTTCAATATAATACATAACACATAACTTCCAATAGAATTCTGCTGGTACATTCTTATAATACACCCTATATTCTTAAAAAAAAGATTATAAATATATGTAATTATAAACCCTCATTCCATTCCAATTCAGTTCTATCATTAATAATCATTAAAATCTTAACATCTTTAACACTTCTTTTCAATTAAATATCATACTTCCTTAAAGACACATATCACCTCCATAATTAATTTTTCCCTTATTTCTCTTCACATACGTTTTGTAAATCATTAAATATTCATTTTGTTACATTTATTTATTGACAAGCATTCCACTGAATTATGATAGCTATTTTATCAAACATTTTTATCATACATTGTTTCATATTTTCTAAAATTATTTCTGCTTCTAATATAACAATACTATCTTATGTACCTTTGCAGAATCCCCCTTTCCATTAATTTTTCACCCATTATCTCTAAATAGGCCCTGTTTCTCTATATTTTGTTTCTGTCCTTTATAACTTCTTTTCCTTTCTTTCTTCCCTCTCTTCTTCTCCCTCCCCCTTTTACCCCCTTGTCTCTCTACTTCTAATTCTCTCTTCTGCATTTCCCTCTTCTGTTGCTTTCTAATATTATACTTATTTTTCAAACTATTCTTCTTTTTGGTTGTTTTTTCAAATCTTAAACTTTTCATTCTCTTTCCCCCCCTTTCCTTCCCCCCCCCTACATAAAATTACTTGATCATTAAAGATGGCTTCTTCTTTTTCCCAATCTTCTTGTTCTGCAAGAGTTTCTTGTTGTTTCTCATAGTTCCAGATCTTCATTTTTAAGAGTTGAAATACGAAGCCAATAGAACCTCTCCCTTCTTGTGCAAGATTTGTACTTTTTAAATTCCATTTTCAGTTCTTCTGAAAGTGGAGCCATTTTAAACAGTTTTAAACAACCACCCGATTGATTTTAGTCATTCAAATACAATAATCAAAGATCCAGAAATCATCAAGTAATCCAAATAGTCCCAAATTATTTCTTCTTATTTCTTTTTCCACTTTCTCTTCCTGGGGTTTTTGTTGTGATATTTCAGTTAAAATGTATCTTTTGAAGTCTTGTTGAGATTTTGCTGTAAGTTCTTTTTAATTCCAGGCGGTCTCTTCCCTTCCAGATCCTGCCCTTTTAGTCTTTTTCTCTCCTTTCCTGTTTTCAAAAGCTTTTGATTATCCAGAAATCTTTATTATCCCTTTGCCATTTTATTTTCAGCATTAAATGCCTATTAATGTCAAAGTGGATTTTTTCCCCCCAATTTCTTGCTTAAGTCTCTTAGCTGTCAGTATAGGAAAAGGAGAAGAAAAAAAACCCAAATTTTTCCCTTTTCCCTTCACAGCTTAAAAATCTTCTTAGGGAACAATGTTATTGGTTTTTTTTAATAGTTTCAATTCCAGGGTACCTTATTTGTTGCTTTTGCTGTTTGACCCGGTCAACCAAAACTTTCTCTTCTTATCTTCCTCCTGCACATTCTTTTCCGGTCGAGTTCTTCTTTGTGGTGGCCATTTCTGACCACCACTACCACCGCCTTCAGGAAAGGGAGTAATGGCCAGCTGAGGAGGAGAGATGTGGCTCTCCTCAACCCTGCAGGCAGTCTCCCCCTTCTTCACCACCTCTACAGGGTGGCTTAGCCCCGAAACCAGCCGGCTTGGGGTGCTCCAGCAGTGAGCACAGATCGAAGCCTCGCAGAAACAAGGTTTCGGTCAGTCGCTGAAGATGCTCAAACCGGAAGTCCAAACAAGACTCTTTCTAATTAGAAATTAAATGTTTCATATTACAGTGAAATGTGTTCAGGTCTATTGAAAAAAGCACAGCCAGAAATATCAACAATGAAATATATGATTAAATAAAAATATCCTTGCTTTGTCTATTAGTCAACTCTTAGACTGTTCAATTTAAGAGAGCAGCAGTTACAAAGAAGATTTAAAAAAAAAACTTTCTGACTATAATGTCATTTCTCTTTTGTGGTCTTATAGAATATTTTAAACCATTTGCTTTTAATTACTTTTTTCTCTCCTGTCAAAAAGCTAGTATTTTGTAACTGGTTGAGTATAACATACAAAAAACCCTGAAAATTTCTTTTTCTAACTAATTGTGTTTCTTCTTCCTTTGCCTGGCACATATTTTTTTCTGCTTTGGGGACAAAACTATTAAAACATTGGGAGGGATGATCCGTGTCTTGTGCGTAATTTAGAACCCAGACAATCTGCCAGTCATGAATAATCTCAGCTTCTAGCAAAGGTAATGAAGTCCCTAAATACCATCATGCAATTGCGATATGATGCGCCCTGTTATAAATATTCTTGTCACTATGCAACAGCTGGTTGTTAGGCAATTCAGAAGAAAAGGAAACTGATAAGTTCTTCTTGAGAACAGTAGTTGATTAATTCTACCGTTATCACAACGCTGACTTCCAACCTATCTCTGCATTAAATTATTAATCTCATTGCACCAGTCTATAAAATAAAAATGGAAAAGGAGTAAAATGCATTAACCATGTAATTATATTTATCTGCTGCTGTTTTAAGAAATCAGGATAGGCTTTGAGATATGCTTTGTACAGACTGGCTCAGCTAACTTACAGAATCCCCCCCCCAAACAGTCACAAAGCAAATGGCAAGCATCTTGTTACCAAAATGATGGCATTATATTTTGATTTACCTATCTGGAAGGCCTTTTGCATGTGGTGGACTGAGAAAATATGAGGTGTGGATTAAGAATAAACAATATTTTATTGCTAAGTTGTAAAAATTCCTTCTACATTTCAGAAAATACATTGTGATGGAAGAATCTTTGTGATTTACCCCTTGTCTATATATTAAGTTTATATCCTGCCTTTCCTACAGGTGCAAGGGAGTGTTTAGCCCTCCCTCCTGCTATTTCCCTTCACAATAACCCTGTGAGGTAGGTTGTGGTGAGAGCGGGGAGGGGAGAGGGAGGGAGGAAAGAGGGAGAGGGAGAGAGAGAGAGGAAGAGGGAGGGAGGGAGAGAGAGAGAGAGAGAGAGAGAGAGAGAGATCACACCCGCCCTAGCCATGCCCATCTGCCCTCCCCAAGGTCAAACACAACCCTGATGTGACCCTCAATGAAACCAAGGTTGACACCCCTGGGATAAAATGATGGGGGATTCCTCTCTTGATCTCTCTCTCCGAGAGAAAACTTGATATGTAATAAATCAAATAACTGGCCACAATTTTACAGAATATCAGGTGTCATATTCCAAGGTGAATTCTTCACTTTGGGAAGAATTTCAGGAAATCCAGTGGAAGTCTCAATAAAAGCCAAGTGTGTTAGGTAGTAGACTTATACTGTCCTCCCCACTATGTTTCTTGTAACTCTAATGGTATAGTGATAATACCACAAATATTACAAATGCCTAGCTTTTCCTATATAGCCCAAAAGAGAAATGTGAAATATCTATTATAGTTATATCATAAATTGGCTTCATTTTTAGCATAATTCGGCCATCCAGAAGAACTTTTATCTTTATCTCAAATTAGATTAGTGGATAAATAGATTCATTATGTAATAAATATATTTTTAGTTTAATATGTAAATCTTTTTTAAACATCTTTTAGGTTTTTTAAATCTTACCTTGAAGCAAATGTTTCAAATGTCATTTGGTGGTAGCATTCCACCAAATAGTTCCAACCAGTAGAAAGCTTTTACCACAAACTGTATTATAAAGCTTTTATTTATTCAGTATAAAACAAGTATTACATACTTCTACTTAACAAGTAGACAAAGTGGAAGTATTTAAGTCCAATTTCAAAGAAAGTCTACAAGCATTTTTAAAAACAGCACGACCTCCAAGCTTGGAGGGTAGGTTTTTCTTAACAGATGGGCTCCCTAGTCAGAACATTTATAGTTTTTTTTTCCTTTTACTCAGTAGGTCACTTCCTCAAGATAGATATCAAGATACTTATTTCATGTGTTTTTAATTGCTGTTAAGTGAAACAGGCATGGAACATTAAAAGATGGATTATAGTTTTCCTTTGTTCCAGGTCCTTAACAAACCACAGCAGGTGCATACTTACCGTGATGCAGTTTAAATGAGTCACCATATGTATAATCATAGCTGTAAAAATAAATGCAGCATTAAAATTATTTTAATAATATATATATATATATATATATATATATATATATATATATATATATATATATATATATATATATATATATATATATGAAAGCTGGTTATCTCAGTATTAGAATGTTGGCATGGCCTGGTGGGGAAAGAAAGAGTTATATTCATATGTTCTACATGGTGCCTGTCTTAAGAGACTGATGTTAGCTGTGTTCCTGTTTCACCATAAAAGTGGAAGGAAACATCTCATTGTAACTCTGCCTAGTGGGGCATTCTAATTGACTCTGAAGTCATTAATCAGCTCCCAATCAATCTACTCTACCAACAGCAGGCAGTTTGATGTCCATTACCTTCCATTTATCATGCCATCACCTAATTCACTGCACCATTAGCCACAGATTAGGTCTCAGGATAGCAGCCTCAACTTCCCACCCTTCAGAGACTCCTGTCACTCACCTCAGCCACTGGGATTCCTTCAGGTGGGCGACACTGAAGTAGTACTTCTTGCTCCAAAGACACTTCCTTTCCTAATGGTTCCTGTTCAAAAGTTTTCCGTAAATCTAGGATGAGAGGAAAAACATATTTAATTGTACTATTCCTTATGGTTAAAGACACATTTCTTCTGAAATTGTATTTCCAGGACTAATACGTGGATTGCAGTTCTTTTAAGTTTTGTGAGGCTGTTTCTAAGGTATACAAATATTGTATACAAAAAGTAGAAGGTAAGAGAGTGAGAGAAGGATGGGAGGGGAGGAAGGAAGGAAGATTTGTTGCAAAAATAAATGGAATGGAATTGTGGTTCAATAGATTGAACTGGCATAGACCGGAATATGATTGATTCAGTCTTTTCTACTTAGAATACCAGTAAAGCACCAAACATTAAGGTGATGTGATGGCCATGTACCAAGAAAATGTATAAGTAGCATTTTTAATGAAAGATCCCCATTATACTCTGCTATGACTATCTTATTAATAATGGAGAGTGGAATCTTAGAAAATATGCTTTGATCCTACTGCTCTGCACTTAGCTTTATAGGAATGAATTCCAGTTATTACTTGTACCAAATGAAGGAAGAGATTGGGAGGGAAAGATATAAGGACCAAGGCAGTTTGAGAATAAATTGCTCTTTGACTTTTTTTTCTTTTTAAACAAGAGGTGTTTATATCTGCTTATCTTATTATATCTGTTTTTTGTTCACTTGAGACGGTGACAAGTGAGACTGGCTTTCGATACACAAATGAACATGGAGCATGTGAGGCCCTTACAATCAGGTATTTATTTTATGGTTTGCTTTTCCAACTTGTTTTGAAAAGTTAATTGAAAATAATTTCTTAGCCAGTCATTGGTTGAAATGGCACACTGCTATTTTGCTTTGTGTGCATGAATCCAGAAGGCATTGAGTTGAATAACTGTTAAGAAAGAGATGACCTGAGGTCTCCTAAAATTTTGATTACTTCTGTCAAGGAAGTTCCATGGCAAACCATTGAAACTGAAGGATATTTATCCTATAAAACATTTTTTGTTGAAACATGTACTGCAACATAGATATCAAATTCAATTGTAATCAAGTGTAACCTAATTGACTGCTAACATTTTATAAAATCACTTATTATCCTGATTATTCTTTACTTGTCCTTAGGGATTGGCATTCATTATTTTATTTAATAAAGCAATATCCTAGTGTCGACTAGCAATAATATTACTAGTTGAGATGGCTCATTTATTTCCATGCTTCAGTTTCCCAAACTTGGTCAATAACCATTTATATAAATCATGATACGTTAATTTGCAAGTTTGGATGATTTGGGCTGAATTTGAAAAATGCACCACTCTGTGGTCAGTTGTTGATAGGACTCAATGGTATGTGGGCAGTATTCAAAGTTAAGCTCAAGCTGTGTCCATTGCTTAGAAGTGGCCCAACCATCACAAAGAATAAAGCAATTGCTGTTAGGTCCCATAGATTCCTATAGGGACATTGTCATTCTGGTGGGAGAGGGAGGCTTGGGGGGAATCTCTGTATGGGGCTTTTGTTTCTATTCCTTGCTTTGCCTTGCTGTAGAGGCAAAGGAATGGAATGTAGGGGGAGGAAAAAGGAATGTGCCTTGAGCCACCTGCCTTATCTCGTCTTTGGAGAAGAGTGGCAGTGTTGCCTTGGGAACCAGCATTTATCACCTTCTCGGCCTGAGTTTCTTTCTCATAACATCTTTGCACCTTGGGATTGGCTTGATGATGGACTGGACTTTGGGAGGGGCTCTGTTCGCTCTAACATTTTGAGCAGGAAACCTTAGTTCCTGCCTACATCTTCTTGCTATCACAATCTCTCAATACAAGTTCCTTTTGAAAAGGCTTTTGTTTCAAGAATTCTGCTTTCGTGAGAAGACTGGCAAGGCAGGACCTTGGGTTGCAAATGACAACACAGACAGAGTAGCACTCTCACCTTATGTCCCTGAGACTCACCTCCACTTTAAATATTTCCTTTTTTGATCAAGTACTTAGCTATCAGTAATTTTACTTTCTCCAAATACTTTCTTTCATGATATCACTGAGAGCATTTCTGTGTACGTAAGAGTCGAAAGGCACCAATACAAATGCACCAGCAGGACAAATACCTACAGTATATGTTGTTCTGTTCCCATGATACATAATGGTGCAGTGCCGCACTGGTTGCTACAACTAGCCAGCAGTGTCAATAGAGAAATGAACTACCAGCAAGAAATTGGAGGACAGAGCAATCAGCCTGCTGCCTTAAAGTGTGCAGCTGGAACTGTTCTATATTAGCTTAATCTGCTGCTGAATTTATGTTCTGCTGCCAGCCATCTTGGGTTAAAGGGCTGGATAGAAACTAATCAAGGAGAGAACCAACTAGAACTAAGGAGAAATTTCCTGACTGTGTCTGATTTTTTCAGCATGGACCGCCCTGTCCTTTAATGGCTGGGATGGATTGGACATTTACATTTGAGCTACCATGTGTCAGGTTCCCAAGTAATGAAATCCATGTTAAAAAAAAAATAATAAAGTCCATCTTCAAAAAGATTTCTTTTATTTAAGAAAACATCAAATTGGTAAAGTCCATGGTAATCCTGGATCTGACACAACCCGGAATTACCCCACAATATTAGAAGTTAGAAACACCCCCCAAAAGTCACATTCTCCAATAGAAGTAATACAACGTTGCTTGATGTCATAAATCTCCACCTGCAAGGGCCCCAAACCCGGACAGCTCATTTCCCATGGGAAAGAAGATACCCTAACCGTAACACTTTCCTTATCTCTACTCCTCCCACCTTAGGAGTGTGTTAAGCCCACAACTCCCCCCCCCCATGACTACCACAAGCAAAATAAGAAAAAAGAACATATACTAAGACAAACTAAAATGGCTACACTTATGACAATTTTGGGCTTGACACCATGTATTTGCCATACACTAAATAAGTAAATCCTGACCATGCAATTAATCAGTGGAATGGCTTGCCTTCAGAAGTTGTGGGTGCTGCATCACTGCGTTTTTAAGAAGAGACTGGATATACATTTGTTTGAAAATGGTATAGTGTTTCCTGTTGAGCAGGGAGTTGGACTAGAAGACCTCCAAGGTCGCAAGAAATCCGTTAGTCTGGACTGAGAAGTCCTGAGTTTAACTACACAATCACTGACTTGGATCAGTCTCTTTTTTTGCTTAGTTTATGACACAGTTGTTTAAGAAATAAAATGATGAGAGATAATCCTTCCCCTTATATGAATTTGTGTCTTAGGGAGAAAAGTAGAATATACATGAAATAAAATGTAATTTTTTTATTCAGGCACAAAATATGCTAAAAACCCTTCACCACTTCACACAGCTTGCCATTTCTCTCTCTCTATATATAAAGATTATTAGGGCACTGTGCCATTTTAAACTTAGGTTGACAAAGAGAAAAATACAGTAATAATTGCAGTAGCATACATAGATACAGTGATAAAGAACGTCAAGATAATAAACTAGGAGCATTTATATTTACTGCAGTGAAAGAAAAAGGAGTATACTTGGAATAGATAAAAATCTAAGCTAGTTCCTGGAGTCGGGTTTTGGCTCTCTAGAGCATTAATTTAAACTTGAAGTAACTTGAAGTTAATGTACAAGTTTTTAATCTTCTCTGTTCCTAGCACACTATGTTTATGAAAGAATCGTTCTAGAAACAGCTTTATTAACTTGTAATAGTGATAATTTGTTGTTACTGCTTCCTTACAACCTAAACCCTGTTTTGCCTGCTGAAAAAGGTGACACAAAAAAAGCAGCCACAGATAACATTTCTTTTCTTTACACACCCTTCGGAAGGAGTTTCTTTTCTTTTTGTTTATTTCCATCAGCAGGGAATGTGACACTTGAAATGACAACATTCCTCTCCACCAGGTCAGTGATCTACAAACTAAAAGAACTTCTAATATCGACTGGCATAATAAGCTGTAATGTCCTTAAAGAACCCATTGGAGATTATCAAGTGAATAATATCCTTTTTTAAAGAAAGGGCATAATTGTGTACTTACAAGGCAGCTTGTTGGTTGCTTCCTTTTGTGTACTTAGAATGGTAATCCAAAAATCCACTATACTAACAGACCTGATTAGCTGTGAAATGTGCTTTTTGGTGGCAATTCCATTAGTGAACCAGTGTGTATGTGTGTATTTATTTTGCAAGTACAAAAAAAGAGATAAGAAGTTTAGTAAATTTATTGTTGATGTACAATTACAGTGTCTCTGTGCTTTCCTATGCAGAAGTCATTACAAGTTAATCTCGCTGTGATTCCAATCCTTTGCTTACCATGTGTTAACAAAACCTCCTTTTGTCTAAAAGAAAGGTATAATTCCCCCACATAAACACACTATTTATCCAATGAAAGAATTGTTTACAGCGTAGAAATCAGTATTGGAAGCTGATTTCCCCTCGTTCAATTTTCTATTGGAACTTTTAAAATTCAGATGCAATGTTATCCTCCAGGGTTCATGTGGACTGTTATGATTATTGCACTGAATGTATTTGCATATCTAAAGTACTCTTTCCCAAACTGGTATCCTCCAGTTGTGCTGGGAAATAGCTGTTGGAGATACTCTTGAGAATCCTAGGAACTTCTGTGCAAAACTCTTCCAAGGTGCACCAGCTTGCAGATAGGAAGTTCAGAATAAATTTCTGTAAATACAAGCCTGTGCCTGAAAAACTCCAGACAACAGTGAGATTCAACTCATTGTTTATGGCATAAATTAAAAACAACTCAAAGTTCTCTTTTTTAAAAATATGCAGTTCCATCTCACCTAGCTTGTATTTTTACTTTCTAAGAGAATTCCTCTAGTTAATCTGTCTGATTCATTGCTAGTTTCCACAAGTTGAGGATAACTGAATGACTGTTAAACTGTGAATCAATAATTCCATGTGAAATGGGTGGCTATATAAATATGATAAAAAAAATAGGTTAAGCTAGAGAAGGGCTGTCAAACTTGCTGCCCACAAAGGGGGGGAAAAGTCACAACATGTCATGTGATGATGCCATGACGATGCAAGTTTGACACTAGAGTGTCATTCTAGGGAAATTGTTTTGACAACTTTAAACAGGTAAGTCATCATAGATATATTCACTAGTATTTCCAAATATTCCAGAGCCTTTCTAGATGGCCATTTATTCATAAGATTTCCAGAAGGTCATTCATTCAAATAACAAACATATCTCTTCCAATCAATGTATGATTATTTTGTAATTAAAAAAATTAAGTAATTTAAAAATGTTGCAGCAGTAAGATCATAATTCATTGGAATATTCATTGTCTGTTCTAAAGTTTCAAGTAATGGTTGAGGAATCACAAAAGTACTTAGAGGGAAAGACTTAGAACCATGTGAAAATATTTTCTTACTTTAAAATAAGTAATAATGTGTCTTTTCCCTGAAAGTATTAATCAGCACTGTTGCTGTTTCTATTTTGTTTGATTTGTTTTCTTGTGTTTGTTTGTTTGTTTGTTTGTTTTTGTATTTGTCACAAACTTTGGAGTTTCTAAAGTCAGATTTTAATGGTATTTAAATATTTAATGATTTTTTTTACACGTTTGCATGCATGTCACAACCAAGGCTCTGTGCATATTTGAATTTGGCTAATGTATGATATTGCAGGTTTCTAAGCTCTCATTATAAATAATAACTTAAATATCTTGTCATAATTACTTTTTGGAGTCACATTATATCAGGCTTTGGTATTTAAATATTTTAACCACTGGATCAAGCTAATTGTGTTTTTTTTTTAACAAATCCTTGATTTATTATCTAGATTGAATGTGAACAGAATTGAGATAAAATCATAAAACTTTGGACATAATGGAGACAGTGAAGGTGTCCCACTATCCTGTAGAATCAGTAGGGCAGAACTTTTCCCTTTTCCTTCTCCACCCAACATAAGCTTAGAAAGGGCATTCTGTATTTATAAGAAATCTATCTTTGTTGCAATGTAAATATTGTGAATGACCTGTGGTGAACATTCTGCATATTTCACTAAGATTAAGTTTTCAGCACTAAGCTTACCACTGCTACTGTTTCATTTCAGGCCAAGGGTTTGATCATTTAACAGTAATTATTCTGCCAACATAAATTAGAGGATTTTCACATTGCCTAACTCTCCAAAATAACCAATATAAGTATTTACCTACAAATTGTTGTTCTTGTGTCCAAGAGCATATATTTAAAAATTCAAAACTGCTGCTTCTAAAATCTCTTTGTAGTATTTTTATTTTGATTATCATAGCAATTTTTCTCTAAACTTCCTTTAAAAAAAATAATTTCAAAGATTCCTCATTTTAGTTAGAGTGACACTGCTGCTGCTGCTGTTTTTGTTATTATTGTTGTTGAAAATATTAATTATAAACCATGATTAGTAGGAAGTTGTATAAAAGGTACAACATTACATGAAAGTCCATGAATTGATAGTTACATATTGATCAATTGACATGAAGAGCTAGTGTGTCACAAGTAGCTAATAAGCAACAATTTTTTGATATATTCCTGGTTGGTTTGAATCATTTCATCACACTTAAGTAAAATATTTGAAGAACTTCAACATAAAGAGGAGGAGATATCATCTATAAATCTTACTGTAAGAAGCTAATTACAGTCATACCAACTACCCTGATACATTAGATAACAATAACTTCAATTAAAAATCTAATTATGATATGCTGACAATCTGTCATGAGTACCTTGGCAAAAAAACATATTCAAATACGTTCCATAATTTAACATAGTTTTTTAAAAAATTCATTTCAGCATTTTTCAATTTGTCCTGGACTCATTACTAGTACTTTAAATGAATAGTTATTTTGACGTTTAACAGCCAGAAAGTTCCCCAGATGCTAAATATATGCTTGTTGCCAAAAACATACTCTCAGTAAAATGCTAGGGCTTGCATCTTTTTCTATAAATACTTATATAATTGTTACTGGGAGATATGGAAGCATAGTTAACATGCAGATGTTTATCCATTTGAGCTTTAAAGATCACAGAAACATTACATATATGCATCCAGCAACAAGCCCTACTAAAATCACGGCAGCACAGTTTTAGTAGACAAGATGATTCATCTACTGTACATGAGATAAATCATGTAGATTTGTTCTATGAAGTCTGTTTTGGTACTATAAAATTTGTTCTATGAAAAATCTGTAAAAAGCACTTTGTTAATATAAGTGCAGATATTCCTAGCCAGCTTTCTGCTTTTTATAAGTGCTATAAAATAATAATAAAAACGTTCTGGCTCCAGAAGCTTCTGAGATAGACCACTGAGCTACCATACTTCTTTCAAATATATTCAGTGATAACAACTCATAACAAATGTTGATTGCCAATGCTGTCTCTTCATTGCTCTTCATAAAAAAAAAAATCATGTTCCATCCATAATTTTAGATCCACAAAAAGAAATATGTGTTATACCACCCTAGTCTAGTTTCACATGTAAAATAAGTTTGTTAAATCTGGAGAAGATACATGGTTAAACAGAAGACAAACAAGATGCACTGCTGATTTAGGTTTTTAGCTAGTCCTGGAAAAATAAGGTGTGTAAGCGATATGCTTTGTTGAATATCACCAGGACAACTTGTCAAGTTAACATATTTTAATTTAAATATGGTTGACTTCCACTTACTAGAAATAGGATATAATGGATGAAATGCAACTCTTATGCAGCTGATGGACTAAAAATGCTCTAGTAAGCATAAACATGATGATTTTAATTCATCTGTGAATGTAATTTCTAGATGTGGCAGTCAAGTGATTAAAACATGTAGGTCTGGCTTTTAAGTTTAGGATTTTTTTTTAATTTATGCACTTTGGTATTGGAAAACTGACCTAGGTAATCATTTGTTTCTTACACTGGTAATCAGTTGTAAGCATCACCCCAAAAAAGAGAAACGTATACATGAAACTAAAGAAACAACAAAAGCACCAACCTTTAGGAGTAGTTAGAAATTTGAACATTAGGATTTAGTAGATGCTACTGCAACAAAGCATTCTATTTCAAGATTCTTTACGTGTCTTAAGAATTCTTGTTTATTTTAATAATAGTTGATTTTAATAGCTTTTACAGTGTTTCATGGAAAAATTGTGCATTCTGATAAAAGGGTTTTCTCGAATTTATTCATAGTCGTGCAATTCCCTTTCACTAAAATGTCAGGCTAAATGCCAGACTGATAGACAGTTTCCAGTGAACTTTCACCAAAACTTGTTTATTTCATTTCCCCAAAGGCAAAGAAAGGCTGACTCTGAGTAATGGCCATGGCTTTCATTGTTAGAGTAAACTCATTTTATCCACATGATGGTAGAAAGAGAATCTCCAGTGCAAATACTGCTTTAGAAGAGAGTCTTCTCTTTGGAAATTAATGGAAATTAAATATTTGTACAGTAAGGTGAGTATCTGTGTTTCAGTTCACCTTGAAAGAAGGGAAGAACAGAGTAGAAGAAATAAAATACTATTAAGATGGATATAAGTTAAGGACCTTTTTGCAATCTTATTCTCTTCTCTATTAAGCAAAATAGACTGTTACCCACTCTTTCTTCAACTTATTAAAAGCAGTGGAATGAAATGATTACACAGTTCTAATCTAATACCATGGATTGTATTTATCCTGTCAAAAGCTTTATTTGGATAAAACAAGTATTTGTTTGACTGAAGACAGTTTCTCTAGATGGAAGGCCATTAGTTGCAGCATACTTCAGTTCTGACAGATTAATGGATCTACATAGTGCAACTCTAAAGTTCATGAATCCATCAAGGAAAATAAATATCCGAAGTTGAACTGTGAATTTGAAAAAAATAAAATGAAACCTTATTCATTTTCATTTACTCTTCAGTACCAAAAGAAGTATTCACAATATGTTTAACAATCAGACTCATTTCCACTTTTTGCAATTTATGTTCAGCGTAGTAAATAAATATGGAGAATCAAGTGACTAAACTTAAGAGGTTTTATTGCCAAGTTGTGTAATGCTTTTCAGAACTGGAACAACATTTATCTTTTGAATGACTTGAGAATCCTACATATGTCAATAGAGTCAGCACAAAAAAGCAGCAGAAATGGCTTCCAATATTGTTAACACAATAAATTCTATGCATTTCATACTTTCACCTTTGTCACAGTAATAATTCAATTCAACTAAAATTCTTGGAGGAGCTCTGCTTGGTTTTGAGGTCGCAACTTGTACAACTTGGCTCTTCTATTTTTGATGACAGTTTCATTGGCAATTGATGTACCACACTGCATTTGAGAAACCATTATGCTGAAGTTGCAATTACTGATGTTGAATGGGAATATTAAATGGGAATATTCATTCAGCTTCCAGGTCATAATATTTCTCTTAATTTGAATGTACTGAACTATTATTTGCTGTTCTTGGCTTTTCAGTGTCACATATTTATTTCTAAATCATGTTTTTTTTCTTTTTATGACTTTTTAATTCCTTTGTTTTGGGGTGGAGTCAGGATGACTTGAGTGAAACTAACTATTTACTGGCTAGATGCCCTTCCTGACACCTATGTGGAGTTCACAGAAGGCATTTTCTCTTTGCATCCTAACAGAGAAACATCTACCACTGCTTGGGATCGAAGTGTCAACCTTCTGAGTGGGGAAAGAGTGCCTTCATTTCTAGGCCATGGCTCTACTCATTATTAATAAAATTTATATAGCATCTATCTCCTCATCTATACTAAAACGTAGAATCTATACTTTTTAAATCATGATTTTCCTTTTCACTTAGATTTGAATTGCTTTGTACTGTTGATCAAATTTTGATCTTAAAAGAAATATCACAAAAGAACTCACTCCAAGTATTATTTTAAAAACAATAACAAACAAGATGCAGTAGCAATAAAAGTATACTATCTGGAATAGAATAAAAAGTATTTTATCCTACTCCAAAAATAACACTTATCAAAAATAGACAATAAACAAGAAGACTTATGGCTGATGAGTGGAATAATAATAATTTTAAAAGAAGAGATAATAAGTCTGTGTCAATTGGTCTAGGGATTAATACGCTGCCCTAGAAACCAGGAGACTGTGAGTACTAGTCCTGTCTTAGGCATGACATTTGTTGGATATGAGATGGGTGGCAAATAAATTTCATAATAAATTTAAAAAAAGGAAAGCCAACCAGGTGACCTTGGGCCAATCTCTCTCTTTCTCTCTCTCTCTCTCTCTCTCTCTCAGAGTTGTTCTTGTGTGGAAAATAGGAGAGGGAGTTTTATGTATGTTTATCACATTGAGTTGCTTCTAAAGTAGTAAAGGCAGAATAAAAATAAACAAACCTGATAAATAATTTAACTTATCTTTCAGGAAGGAACACTTTAAACAAGAGATTTCAGTAAATATTTGTATGTACAAAAAGTATACCTATGATATTATAGCAAAATCAGTAAAGTATACATGCTACCACAAATAAAAGTTTAATGAAAGTTTAATGGAATGAGTCAGATTCTCACACAAAGCAAAATAATGAAAGAACTTTAATTTGATTACAGTATTTAAAAAAGCTTTCTAGCAAAATAAAGAAGGGAATACTTACATGCAATACGGACATAGGCCTTCCTACTCTTGGTTGTGCCTGCAGAACTCCAAGCCACACACTGGCACCAGTAATCTTCGGGTCCAAAGAGTTCTTCAACTTGTTGCCGTGAAATCTCAATGCTCACCTCTCGAACAATGAGTCCTACCAAAACATAATCAATATGTCTATATTGATTTCAGAATTTGGCATTTTTAGCAGTATGTAAGTAACTCATTGGTATGGAAAAGGGAGCAGTTGCAGGACAAGGAACTATTTTTAAGACCCCTTTGAAATACGTATACTTTTTAAAATATAAGTAAGGCTTGCTTATTTTGGGGATAGGGCTTATATTGGGCACATACACAGAAAACATGCTAGGGCTTATTTTTTTGGATAGTCTTATTTTCATGGAAACACCTTACCTTACTGAGGAAATGACGAAGGTAAGAAGAAAGGAAAATATGCATTTTTATAAAAGATGTATTTTACAAAGCTAGGCACAAAATTAGAAAGCAAAGTTAAAATAAGTAGTAGATTATTGCCAGTGACATAAAATTAATCAAGTTTTGCTCATTTACATTAGTTGGGCATCAAACTGCTTTTAAACTGGATCATGTTTTCTCATTGTTAATTTTTTTTTCACATAGTGTAAAGCCATGCTACTGATTGCAAAGATCATAGATATCTAATATACAGAAATATACCCCAAGCTTGTACATTAATTATAACCTACACAAGATTTATAACATGCTGAGTAGCCTTCATTTATTGATCCATACTGTGATTTTAAATTATAGTATGATACTGAGTGACAAAGAAAAAAACACAGAGCTTCCATTGTTGATAAAGTATTTATTCATACATTTCACATCCAAGGGTTTGCTATGGACAGTTTCTATTGTTTCAGTTATTAGATTTGAGTCTATTTTTAATTTGTTATTATATTTTATGTATTGGGTCTACAATAAGGCCTATACTTGCTTTAAAATGCCTGTGCCAATTTGAATTTCCTTTTTCTATTCTTGTGCTTTCTCCTATTAGAAGAAAAGAAATGTTGTAATTGCTATTGCTTAGTTTATATTTTTGTGATCTTGAATTGCCTTCAACACAAATGTACTAACATGCTGTCTTCTCTGTAAGTAGCTTATAGCCAGGATAATGTCAACAAAGCTAATGCAATAGGGAAGAGAGGGCATGGACACAGCTTCTTGTCTGCCAATCATAAACACCCCCCCCCCATAAGGTTGGAGAGTTTCCTGAATGAAGCCAAGCTGTGAATGTCCTGTCTGAAGCCTAAATGAAGATTCAAGTGTAAGTCTATACTCTAAACCAATGTGATGAGAGTCTTCAAAAGCAAGTCAACCTTTTAAGGAATGGAAGGACTTCATTTTTATTTGCTTGGTGGAAGGCATCTTATCATATGTTTCCTGACATGTGGTCCTTCCTTTCAGCTTAATGTATAGCTTTCCTTTTTTAGCAACAGCCTTTTTAATCTATTTGATCTTTCGATATAGGGTATACTTCATGAACACAAAGCAGATTAGACATACAACTCTTGTATCTGCATCTAGATATATTCTTAGAAATTCTAGAAATTCTTTTCACTTTTATTGCTTATACAGTAAGTTCTTCAAATCATAGTTTTATATATGTGTGAAATATTGATTAGCCTACTGATAAAATTCCAGACAAACAATTTAAAATGAGAGTAGAGCAAAATACAATATTATAGGATAAAATACATTAATTTAATACATAAATGTGTAAAATAGAATAAAATGACATAAAATTGTACTTCTATATCACCCCTGAAATCTACCCCAATCAGGCCCACATATGCCGATCTTAAGTCGTACCATTTTAGTCAGAAATTGTGCTGTATTAAATGCCATTTTCAGATTCTGGCCACACATGAGATAAGTTGTTTTAATATGGGCTTCCCACTGGACCATACGTTTAATATGTGGACCAAGGTACTTATCTCTCACCTCTTTATACAAACAGCAATTGAATAATATATGGGTCAGATCTTCTATCTCGTCAATTTCACAGATACATGTTACGTTCATTGTATGGGATAGAATGGAATCTCCCAAATCTAACCATTGTATCAAACTGTTCAAATCCTGCTTGGGTAAACACCTCCCTGAGATGTTTTGGCAATTGTGATTTTAAACAGTTGTCCATTTGGAAGGTGCATTAATATTTGCTCACAGTAAGTTCTTCAAATTGCAAAGGTTTTTTTTTGCAAAGTTCCTAAAATAAAGTTAAGTAAATATATATTTAAACATATTCTTTGCTCGCTCTCGTATTATATAAAGCAAGCAAGATATTTATGAAGGAAATACTTCTGCTTGATATATATTATGTTGCATGCATGAGTGAGTGTGCCAGACGAGTAATTCATAGTCCCTAGATAGATGATACAAGCCAGAAATACTTGGACATATGCTCTGGATCCTATGAATCAAATGTTTTAGGTCACAATTTAACCTTAAGCTATTTTAGTCTGTGTTAGCAATTTCCCCCCCCACCCTTTTGTACAAGGGTTTCTTATTTGGAGTTCAGGAGTCAAGTTTTTTTGCCCCTAGCTCCAAAGACAAAGAGGCCTGAGGTCTGTCTTTACAGTGGAAAATTGTGTCCCGCAAAAGCACTGATTACAGAAAGCACACAGTGTGAAGTAGACTATTGTAGAATTGTTAAAAGCATCAAAACCCACATAAACGTGTTGGCAGTAAATGGAAAATGTCTCCAGTTCATAGGTTACAGTGGCCACAGAAGTGAAAATAAAAATTATTACAGTTGACAAAAGAGAGAGAAAAAAGTAGGAATGCAACCTGAAACCTACCACTACCAGTAAGATTACCTATTATATATATTAAAAAGTTATTTTGCCTAGATACTTCGAATCTTACGCGGGAGAAAACCCGAACAACCAAAGATCCATATATATATTAATTCACTTATTTTTTTTCAAGAGTGTTAACCTAAAATAGCCTTAATTTTATTGAGTTTTTCAGGGAAATATTTGTCTGGTAATATGTTGGTTATTTTGGTTTGGTGATACACCAGATCATGAGGTTTCCTTTCTTTGCAGAACAATTGTATTGTGAGGATTGCTGGCAGTACGTAACACCATTGACATTATTAGTCAGACCCAGTTATGTGTAAATCACAGACACCTTACTTTATTGCAGCTTAACTTAATTGTGAGATTTGAATTTAGCAGAAAATTCTTCTCAGGCACTTGATACAATAGACTAGGTAACCATTTCTTTATATAAAATTAGGCATTACTCAACTTCAAGCTGACTCTGAGAAATTCACAATATAATAAGCAATAATTTATGTAAAACAAAACAAGAAGGATCCAGTTGTTGTTTTTTTTTAGTGACCCTGTAATCCAGGATGGGCTGCTACATGTTCACACTGGTTTGGGTGAACCAGATGCTCATTTTATATCTGGGTCATTGAACTAGTAGTTGCAACGACTGGCTGGCACTGCCCGCGCCACCCTACCACTCCCAGGATTCTCTGTGCAGCCCATTTTGGATCCCAGCTAAGTGCGTGGAGGCTCGGGGAGGGCGAAAAATGGGCATCCTGAAGGCTCTGGAAGGCCAGAAAGGCCTGTGAAGTCCAGAGAGGCCATTTTCACCCTCCTGAGGAAAGCCTCCAAAGCCCAGGGAAGGCGAAAAACAGGCCTCCCAGAAGTTTCAGAAGGCTGGAAACAAACCCATTTTCAGTCTCCAGAAGGCCTCCAAAGGCTGGGGAGGCCATTTTCGCCCTCTTGGAGGCTCAAGGAAAGCCTCCAGAGCCCGGAGAAAGCAAAAATGCCTGCCTATGGTGGTGCAGGAGGCTGACTAGGCCATGCCCACCATGGCCATGCCCACCCAGCAACCGGTCAGAGAACTGGTTCCTAAATTTTTTGAAGCCACCCCTACTATAATTCCTTTTTATTAGGGTGGAGTTGGGGTAACTGAATGGAGCATTTATTAGCAGGTTGCATTTTCTAATACCTATGTAGAGTTCACAGTTCATGCACGCTGATAGAGAAACATCTGTCACTGCCTGGGATTGAACTTTCAACCTTTTGAATGGGAGGTGAATGTCGTCATCTCTAGGCCACCAATTTGAAGGACATACGCAATTAATTGTTATTGTTCTACAATTTCACAGTACACTAATATTGTAAGTCAGTATGAACTCTGTTAAAAATAGTAATAATCATTGTATCACTGAAACAAACAGAGAGACCAAAACATCTTTCTTCAACTTGCGGAATCATCAGATAGTGCCTGGGCTCATACAATGTGATACAACACAGTGTGCATTGTTTGGTCCGAGGACTTATTGTGTTCCTGAAGCCAGCCATTATGTTTTTTAAAGAACTTTTTATGACTTACCACACAGGAGCAATAAAATTCATTATAGTTTATTCAATTGATTTAATACAAATTGTGTGAACACAGCTTGTAACATCTTGTTCGGTTGCTGCCTTTGTTTTGCATTTCATTTCCTTTTTCTTAAAACAAACAAATAAATCAACAAAATTTATTATTCTTGGCATTTTATCCTTCAAGCTGTGAACTATTTTGCATAAATAATACTTCTTAATAGCATTTTGTGAAATTAAAGCACTCAAAGTATATTGCTGTGATTTAAAGGAAGCAACACAAGAAAAGCTAAAGGAATATATATATTACATTTGAAAAACCTAAGAAGGTGTGCTGGTATACCCTGCTTTCCTTTGAAGAGCTACTTTGACTCCAGAAAAGATCCCAGATATGTCCCTTCTTCTGTTTAGAATATGGTTTTATTTAGAACTGCAGTTGTTTCTCAGTTAATGCTTTTTACCTATTTTTCTCAGAATTACCTTTAAAAGGTGAGAGCAGCAATTCAATAAGAACCATCTTACTGCTACAAACCTGATCCCCAACTTTATGTTTGGAAAGGGCCTTGCTATTCTTTCTATGCAGGCAGCAGTTTCTAATTATTTGCTCAAGACAAGAAACAGACAGACAGATGGTCCATAATAACAGCATTATGATGTCTTAAATGTTCCACTATCAGCTTTTTGTTGGAGTTATTTCAGATCATTACAGGAAGAAACAGCTTTTTAGTGTTTTTAAGCACTAGTTGCCTTCTAGCTGTTACAAATTATCTCTCTTCTCTTCCTTGGTGGGCTCTTTCTTGTTGGAAATTTTCAAGCGTAGGCTAAACAATCATTGCATAAAGTTGTCCTTAATATCCTGCATAAATTGGAATATATGTCCTATGAGAATTTATTCAACTGTACAATCTTCAGTTGTGCCACTTATCATCCTACCATCAGCAGTTATTTTGAACAAGGTGTGTGGTGCTACTATTTCAGAAACCTATCTACTTGCATGTTTGCTACATTCCCCAAAACCAGCTTTCATTTTGACAAAAAGCCAAATTTCAATAGTAATTAAGACCTTCAGCTCCAATCAGTATAAAGTAGTCAGTGCCTCCAATGCTGTGGCTCAGTTATCTTGGGTATTTATGATTGGAAAACATCATGATTTATTCATAGAATTTTATGAACCTCTTTAGAAAAGCTACACAATGCCTTTTGATTAGTAGTGCTAGGAAGGCTGGCTGTCAGAAGCACTCAAGGCCTGGCTCTGCTCTTCCTTCAACCTACCAAGATACTCATCGCAGTATTGAAACTTTTCATTACTAGCTTACCTGCTTGTATGTAATTCTTTATGCAGCTTTGGGCAAAAGGCACCAGTGCATTATGAAAAGAGTTAGCTCAAATGGTGTGTTAATATTTAAAAATGTTATGTAAACTTGTTAATGTGAGCAATATTCCTTAAAATGCAAATATAGCATGTTAACCAGAGGTGGTATTCAACAGATTTTGACCAGTTCTGGAGAACTGGTAGTGGAAATTTTGAGTAGATTGGAATACCACCTAGGACTGATCCCACCCCCATCTATTCTCTGCCTCTCAAACCCCAGCTGATCAGCTGGGTCTCCTTTTGTTGCCCTGCACAGGAGAACGGAGCTGGAAAGCAGGTTAGTGGGGTGGGGAGGGAATGGATTTTGCAGTAACCTTCCCCTGGAGTGGGCTGGGAATGGAGATTTTACAGTATCCTTCCCCTGCCATGCCCACCAAGCTATGTCCACCAAGCCACATTTACTAAGCCACACCATGCCCACCAAGCCATGCCTGTGGAACCGGTAGTAAAAACATTTGAATCCCACCACTGATGTTAACAAGTCTCAACTTATCTCTGCTGAGAACATAAATTTGGCTTATGATTGCTATGTATTAGCAATACACGTATAACAGGGGCATTAAACTCGATTTCATTGAGGGATGCAACAGGCTTATATTTGACCTTGGGGGCCTGGGGTGGGCCTGGCCAGCTCAATGTCACCTGTAATAGGAGTGCCTACAACGTCACTTGTAATAGGTGCACTTGAGCGCTCTTCCAGTGAAAATAGGCATGAAAGTTCCGTTTTGGCCATGATGGCCTCCTGCAACCCTCTGCCAGAGAAAATGGAGCTCGGAGGGGCCTCACACAAACCTCCCAAGCTCCATTTTCACTGGCAGAGGCACTGTAGGCCAGCTCTTCACTGTTTACATGGTGGCCCCGCGGGCTGGATCTAAGCACTCCTCAGGCCTTGAGTTTGATACCCCTGATGTTTAGTATCCTTCTAGTCTTGCCGCAGTAGTTTGCTTCAGAAACAGAAAGTCAAACTAAATGAGTGAATGCAAATATACTACTTCAGTAACTTAGGGCTGAGAGTTTTTTCATCCATGTCTCAAATCAGAAAACTAAAACTTATCACCATTTGCCCATGAGGTTGAAACCACGAGTATGACAATTCTTCCTTGGCATGCTAAAGAAAATTACATTTAATAAAACATCTGTATCTGTGAGCAGGATGATATTGTAGATTATATAGAATAGGTTTTCCTTTGTGAATCTTTACAAATTCTGTAAAAATCGTATCTTTGTTCTTCATGTGAATGCCTCATGCAGACAATTATATCTGTGAAGGACATACTTGTGTGATTATTTTATTATTGCTGCTATAGAAGGAAACAAAAGGACTTTCGATTTAGTAATAGCAGGTATGCTGGGTTTTTTTTTAATGGATCAGAGACCTATTCAAGCATCTTCTTCATTCCTGTTCTTTAGAAAAAAATGAATCCATTTTCTGCTTCTGACTAGACGGTTTAATATTGGTTTGTATATACACAATCACACATACAAAAAAAGCCTGCCTACACACCATCTGCTTAGAAGTCTTCTTGAATAAATTTCACAAAATAAGTAGGCAAATTTGGGGGCCTCAATATCTTTTTCTGGGTCCTTGAAGCCCTCCTTCCCCTGAATTTTATAGATCATTTAGTTTTTAAGGCATGATAGCTGAAAATCTCCAATGGAGATTCAAAACGTTTAATATGAAAAATTTAAAACCATCCGAAATATCTTTCCAAACTTAACTCTCCTTTTGCAGCATTGACTATTCCATGCTACATCAATGTCCTCTGTGACCTTTATGAACCTATCAAATTTAGCATGAACTCCAATGGGATGTCCTGTCTGTGAGCATGGCGATGTTGGTGAGAAGGCCAGAAAAAATCCCTCCATGACCTCTTGATTCTTATAAGCTGAGAGTATATCAGCAAGATATCAATATTTTTTTTTCTTTTAATGACCCTGTAATCCCTTGCATCAGGTGGAGTTAGAGCAACTGAATAAAGCTGAGTGTTTACTGGCCAGATGGCCTTCCTGTCAGCAATGCAGAGTTTGCAGCAGATATTTAATCATTGTGTTGTGGTTAGCTGGCAGCAGGTGCAAATGGCTGAGGAGAGTGAGGACTCAGATGAGGGGCCAGGACCATTAGGGAGTGGACTGCTGCCTTCAGAGATTGTGGGGGCTGACAGCAGTGATGAGGAGGTTCCCAAGGAGCCTGTGCCAAGTGTGTGTGCGCACAGGGCTGCTTGTAGGAAAACATGGCGACTTGGGAATAAGGCTGCAAGGCAATGGTCCCTTCTTCAAGAAGATAAAAGCCAGCTGTGAAGTGAAAGTTCTTTGAAAGAAGCAAAGACGTTTTGAAACTCAGCCTCGTGGACATTGCAGTATCTGACGTTGATATTTGAAGACTCTTATGTTGTGAAATATTTCTTATCTGTGATTCTTGGCAGTCTCACACAGTTTTGGTGAGGTTTGTGCTTATCAAAGTTAATTAGTTTGCAGCAGCCTTTTAATTGGGGATTCGTAAGACTCATTAAAAGGTTTCTGTTCCCTTTGGTTATTGTTTGTTTTATTGGAAAAGGGTTTGGGTCAAAACACATTGTGCCCAGAGAGAGAAATATCTGCCGCTGCCTAGGATCAAACTCACAGCCTCCTGAGTCGAGCTCCACCTCAAGGCCACTGCACCACTCAAGCAACTTAATAATGATACTGACCATTAATTAAAGTTTCTGCTTAAGTAGAATTTACAAATCACTTCAACTCTTTGCATACTGTTTAAGGATAATGAACACCCTGATATCCTTTGTAGAGGACATCCTAAGCATATTACATGGCACAGCTTTCTCTTTCTTTCCTATTCCAGGTAATCCTTGGTTTACAACAGTTCATTTCGTTACCAAAGTTAGAACAGCACTGAAAAAAGTGCCATATAACCATTTTCCACATTTATGATTGTTGCAGCATCCCCCTGGTCACATGGTCAAAATTCACACCCTTGGCAACTGACTCATATTTATGATGGTGGCAGTGTCACGGAGTCACGTGATCTCCTTTTGGGACCATCCAACAAGCAAAGTCAACGGGAAGACAGATTCACTCCATGACTACCTATATCTGCATTTCTTTATATGTTATGGTTAATTTAGTTTATACTTTCTATTTTTCCTCAGTAGACAAATGTCCACTAGGTTAAGAGCATAAATCTAGTTATTGGGGCAGCTTGTCAAGGTACATGATTTGTCGCATACTGTGAAATCATAGATGTTATTTGGGAAGGGAGGTGGGGAGGAGACTGTCCTTCTATGCCCTTACCAGAGTTTCAAGCTTATGTGTACTTGCTGGGAAAACTTAACATCTTTAGTCAGCCTGGTAGTTCTACATGCTGAGTGCTTATAATAGTACACCATTAAACAGGTCTGCTAGGAAAAAGTTATCGAATTGAGCATTCCTTGCACACTATGAAACTGCTAGTATGAAAACAAAAAGAAGTTAAAAAAAGAGATAATTGTTTCATCTAGTGCCTAGCAGATGAGTACTGGCATCACTCATCCATTTTTATACATAAAACTCACAAATGAATAACGGCCAGCAACCTCGGAGAAAAATCCAGGAAATTGCAAATTTGCATGCATTAATAAATTTGCATAAATTCAAACACCAGGGCTCAGAAGCATGTGCTTTTCATTTAAAGTTATGTCATAACAAAGTTAATTGCAGGGGATTAATTGTAGGAGTTCACAGAACACTCAACAAGAGTTGCATACTGTATAAACAGCTAGTAATTAAAATTGTTAATGAAATGCCTTGTATTTTCATTTGCAGCTCTGGTTTGGTTTTTTTCCACAGTGAAGAACAATAAAGCCACCAATTTGGGAGCACTGGGACTTATTTATCCATCGTGTACATCTTTATTTCCAATATGATATAAAGACGTAACAGAATTTTCTTTCCTTGGGAAAAGGTCAGAGTTAAGATTTCCATGTTTATTACCCTAGTATTTCCTAGTTGGATTGGGAAGTATTTCTGACTGAGATCAAACAGTGGTATACAAATGATTCCAGACCATGCTGCCATAATGCTTATGTGCATTTGAAGGTTGCATGCTGTTTTGAAATTGATGCCTATGTATGTACTTGAGAAGAATGTTTACTAAGAATGAAAAATGGAGAAGTTTAAGGCATGCACATGCTGGTAGATAGATAGTGGATAATATGTATTCTGTTGTGAAAAATGAATGCTTGTCAGCAGAAGTGCATAGGATAATGCTTCAACTCATTTTGCTCATTTTAAAAATGAGTGTAGCAGGACAAAAATAAAAGTTGAATGTGTAGTGGGAATTGGGGTATGTCAGAATTATGTTAATGTTATATTAAGAAGAGCTAAAACAAGAAAAGGTTGGAAGAAGAATAAAGAGATACTGAATGAAGGTGAATTGAATACAAAAGAGACCATAGAAGTTTGTTGAGATTACTTGGTCATACAGTGCGAATGAATGAAGACTGAATATATATCTCGATTCCTCTCTCACACACAAACAATGAAAAGGAAATATACATTGGTTAAAAGGAAAAGGAAGGTCAATAAAATGGACTGAATGATGAGGTTCTCAAGGGTGAGATGAGAAGTTTAAACCAAAAGTAATATACAAAATCAGTGTATGGATATGACAGAAGCAATTGTTTGCAAGAATAGAAAAAGTATGCAGGAAAACAGGTAGTTTATTGATTGATTAGTCTGACAATCAGGTCAAATACAAAACAAAAATAAAATACAAAAGTCCAGGATAACATGTACAAAAGAAACCATGTGTGTTAAATACAAAGAATCAACATTTAGGTAAATATATCACCTTTACAATCTGTTTAATGTAATCGATCCTTTGGTCAACTGCTTTAGCTATAAACGATATGTAGAATAGAAACCATGCAGGAGAATAGTGAATAATACTTAACTATATTTTTCTACCTCTCACTATTTTATGTTTTAGTTTCTTTACCTTGTTGATTCTTACTTTTTTCCTGTGTTTTTCACCATAATGTTGCTTATCTTGAAACAAAATTGAATTGGTATACATTTTTTTTTTTCATCCTCGGAGAAAGAACATATTTGTTGGCTTCTAGAATGTGGTCCCATTTTTATTCAGGCACTTCAAAGAGCTTTTATTCGAGCACTTCAAAGTAGACACTAGATTTTTGTTATACAAAAGTTAGTAAATAGGGTCCATATGTAAAAAGGGAAGAAATATTTCCAAGGAAAACAAATGATGTAATAGTCTAAACCCAAAGAACCTAGTTATATATAAATCTGTCTTGTATAAATTGTTTTTTTTTTTTACAGTTATACACTATTTTTACAGTTTACACTTATGGAAGTTTTCTGGAAATATTCTAGTGGACACATTAAAGAGAAATAGAAATGTTTTGCTAAGACAAAAGGATTGCTACAACATAGCTACTATCTGGCTTTACACATTTGCTGAAATGGTCCATTTGTTGAACAATAAGTCACAATGGCTGGATTCACACAAATACTAAACCATAAATGACATCTTACAAATCACATTGGTTTATCACAATTATTCAGATCCAAACAACCCATACTCAGAGCACCATGGTAACCTAGCAATTGTGATCAATAGATTTGAAGGTGCATATCTAAGTGCAGAAGAGAAACCCAATCAACTTTAAACTGGTTTAAGCTAGCTATGACTTTGCATCTCTTTCTGTTATTAACCTTCCTTGAGTTAACCAAACATCTGAAAAATAAAGTTCTACATAAATAGAAACCTTAGTTGTTGTTATCAATGCATCCTATCTTGGTATTTTACTGGCCAAATAGAACAGCAAGTGAATGTTGAAAATGATTTCTTAAAAACATGAAATCACACTTTTAAATAAATAGACCTGAGGCATACTTCATTCAGAAATATACAAACAGTTAACAATGAAATAATTGACGTTCTGGTATAAACTTACATGGAAGTCAAAGTTTGATTTTGATTGGAAGGTGGGAGGAAATGCCTAAAATTTCCAAACATAAAATGCTTAAAATGAGGATTAGTAGCCAATGCTTACATGTTCAGGCTAAGGTTTTTTCTTTCTTTTTTTGTCATTTAGGGTGAAGATAGCAAAATAGTTGAAGCAAGTAAAATTTCAGATGAAATGCTGACATACCCAATTTAGTACAGATTTTCACGAATAATCTTGTAAGTGATTTGTTTGTATGTTTAAAATAGCTACTTCTTTTGAGACCTGAATAAAACAGCATATTTCCTCAGATGTTATTTTGAAGCTTCATGTGAAACAAAAAAAAAGGGTGATATGGGGCAAATTTAGCACTACTAAAATGATAGCAAGCAAGAAATCTCATCACTTGACATGTTAACATTGGTGTTGTTTGTGTGATTAATTATCTGAATAGCAAATCATTCCGTGATCTCAAGAGCTCTGCTTCTGTCACCATTGTTGAAACTGTCGTGTGGTAAGAGAGTAAACAAAACTTAATCACAATTTGATTCATTCCTATCAGCACTATTTAAAAATTGGGAATAACTTGGAAGTTTATTCCAAAAACTTTGGAATAAAGAATTGAAAAAAATCCTATTAAAAATATGTTGTTAGATAAAACTTTGTAGAGGTTGTCTTAAGAAGCCAGGTGGTCCTTTGTTCCAATACCAAATCATTCTTATCTCATTTTTCTGCTGACATAATCTTCCCCAGGTATATTTTATTATTGATTTTACTCTGACAATTCTAATCAGCAGAGTCAGAACATATATCTGAAGAGCTCAGAGGGATAGGAAGGCTTCCTTATGATATCTGGCATTATCTATCTTACCACATCTGGAATTTAATATTTAGCTCCTATATATTCATATTCCTTTCTTAGTCCTGAATCATTAGGGATATCATTTTCAAGACTAATGTAGAATGAGAAGATAAGTATCTGAGGCAGGACCAGCAAAGATCAAACATCCAAAATAGGGTTTTGCATGCTTTGAAAATGATACCAAATGAATTACATTAAAGGCATAATCCTTTAATTAGCAAACGCTCTGAAGAAACTTCACTTTTTAGGTTTTGGACAGGAGCCTGAAAAATGGCACCAATTCTTTCAAGAGGAATTGCAGTGACATTCTTGCTTTAAAGGAAGCAGATTTATCCCAAAATGTGGAAGAAAACATAGGTATTTAATAAAAATGAAGGGAGGCCACTCGGGACCTTACATAACTTGTTCAGTAGAGTTGAATCTTGCTAATGCAATCAAATAACAAAATTAAAATTCACATGATTATAAAAATAAAAATGCTTTTTGTTTTTTAAAGCATACTTTGCACCATTTATGAAACATATAACACCCTAAAACAATATCAAGGATATTAACACCACTAATGGGATTCATAACTGCTAGCTTTCAAAGCACAATTTGGACATTTTTCAGAGACCATGTTACTGTTTGGATTGGTATATCGATAAAAAACAAATGAATTTAATTTGATGAAGTGTGATGGTGAAGTCTGTCTGTCTGTCTATCTGTCTTATCTGTCTATCCATCCATCTATCCATTCTTCCATCACTATAAATGATCTTAGTTTGATTTTCTACCATATACTTCCCATCTCAAGATTCTTGGAAATCAGAGACTGGATATAGTGTTTAATTAAGGAAATATTGATAATGGTATAGAACATGGGTGTCAAACTCGTAGCCTCATGTTGTCGTCATGTGAAGTATCGTGACTTTTTTCCCCTTCACTAAACCAGGGGTGAATGGGCCAGTGCAACGCATCCGGCCATGAGATTGACACCCTGGTATAGAATGACACTGTATACATTTACTTGTATTTAGAGCTGAATTTAGTAGGTCATCCCTTCCCAATGTTTCACTATACAGCATACATTTTGGGATTCATCTCCCCATCCCATGCAGCTTGTAAACAGTCATCTGAATTATGGGGATTACGGTATAATATATCAGGAAAGCACCCAGGTGACCTACAGTGCTGCAAAAATCTATCAGTAGCTTCTTGGTCAACCTGAGTGTTGTGGCCTGCAGAGCTGGCAGCAGAGTCAGACAATGGGGAAAAACATGGGCCAGTCCTGGAGTCTGGGGAGGACTCGGATGAAGGATCTGTGTCCAACACAGAGATGGGGCCAGGGACTTCTGAGTGTTATGTGCTGACTCCAGAGCCTCCAGAATCGGACATCAGTGAGGCAGAGGAACAGGGGGAGCCTGTTCCCAGTGTGAGCTTGTGCAGAGCTTCCAGAAGGCAAGAACAGTTAAGACAAAAGGGGCGACTCAGGAGTAAGGCTTGGAGATGATTGGCCCCTCCCATAAGACATAAAGGAGGAATAAAGGGACATGAGCCTTTGCAGGAAGCAACTTTGTTCATTCTGGTTGGTTTAAACTCTGAAGTTCTGTGTTGACTTTGTGCTCTGTTTGGCCTTGTACAGTTAATTGGCAATTTAGTCATTGGTAGCATTTCAAGGGAGATAAAAGTGGATGTTTATCAGCCTTATCCCCGAAAGACTGCGGCAGACTTCTGTTGGACTATTCATAAACTGTTTGGGCCTCATTACAGGCTGTGAATCCATATAATTCACAGCCGTTGAAATAAAAACAAAGTTTTGGGGAACAGCTTGTGATTGTTACTGTCTCAGGAAGCCTTAGTCAGAACACAGAGGGTAATTCCAAAAATAAAGAATTCATTCATGAGCAGAAATTTATTTAGGAGATTTATATGGCTGACCATCTTAAGTAACTCTGGGTGGCTTCTACAGTACTTCTATGACAAACAGACTATACTGCTTGGTTTTTCCTGTCATTCAGTGACTCTTTATTGTCACATTTGTGGATTCCCTATGCAGAGCTTTGGGCGATTGTTATGAATATAAAGGAGCAAGGGGAAGAAAGGTCCAAGCTGAGCTCTGAAGCAAAAAAGAATTCTTCTTGACAGAAATCTTGACAGAAGGTGCCAAGAGTTATTCTTGCATTGGTTATCCTTGCATTTGACAGCATGGATGTTTAGCATAGATAAAATGGAGCTGCAAATGACATAGAAGGAAGGGAAAGAAAATAAGTTTCAAAATTGAATTTCCTTGAGCAAACTTCTAGAAAAATATGTTCACTCTCTTATTCCTGGTTCAGTGGATATACATGCTGTTTCTAATGATACAGCTGTTTGGAACCTGGGAATATATGCCAGACGTAGCTTAGCATTTACGCAAAACTGAAACACTTTGAAGCAGTTAAGGGAAGCCAAAGAATCCCAAAGTGTATAGGAAAGCATAGGAGCCACTTAGTACTGTTTGCCAGAACATACTGTGAAAATTAGAAACGTAAGGAGGCTTATCTGGCCATTCGTAAACTCAAGAAAAATTTCCCAGCAGAGTTATATCTTATTTATTATTTTATCTTATTTTCAAAATGTGGTTTTGAAAATAAAAAGATTTGTATTTATTACAACTCCCTCCCACCTCCTAAACAAAACAAAAAATCCACTACCACATACATTTTGAAGGAAAATGCATCATCCCCATGGCTGGATAGTGTGTCACAATTCAGGCGATGGTGAAGGAACAATAGAAATAAGCAAAATCGACACAGTGACACAAGGGGTCAGTGGGGAGCCTTACTGAATGTTTTTGCTTCTTCTTAGTTCATGAAATGCAGAGCCAGAAAATAGGGAGAAAATTGCTCATATAAGTCCCTGCACATGCACACATTTCTGGGCTGTTTGGAAATCCTATTTCATTGCTAACTTAGCAAAGAAGGAAGATGTAATAAGTCTCAAAAGTTTCTTTATTGCCTAGCTTTTTCCTTTTTCCTAAGGTTATGGTCAAACAAATTGACTTCTTCCAGAGAGGCTGTAGCTTGGGAAATGCAATGTCTTCCCCCAAATTTTAAACATACTCAAATTTCTGAGAAGCAAGGTGTTTAATTCTTGACATAATTATCACAAGCAGGGAAAAATTGGACAGGAAAGTGAGTCACTGAAGGATATAAAAAAACTACTGGACAACTTCAATAACTTCAGAAAATGCTTATCTTTGTATGCCATATGAAACCCTGGTTAAATCCTTTTTAAACGAAGTATCAATAGCCCTGTTAGTTTCTTATAAGAAAATGGATATTTAATCTAGTGAGAATAAGGGACTTTCAAATCTGTCTGTACACTGCAGAGGGCTATGGGTCAATGGAAAAATATTAACCAGAATGATTTTTCCAGCCTTGTTTTTAATTTAGTATTCTGGTAGTTCTTTCACAAGTGAAATGGGGAATAAATCTGTTATATATGATTTCATTTACTTTACCTTTTCTCCAATTCTAGATTTGTTCTACACTATTTCTTCTTAACATCTCAAATGTGGTATAAGTATTTTCTTTGCAAAATTTTCTCCTGGTATTTTAATATTTTCATTTTGAGGTGCTTATTTTCCTAATCTACACTCCTGGTATATTTTCATTCTTTAAATTGGAAATTGAAAACTTTGTCCTATTATAAATATTGTTAATATGATATCTGGAACTTATAATTAAATGACTGAGGCTCAATTTTGCTTCACTGCCTTTTACCTTTCTTCCAATTGATTAAAAAAACCCTAGAGGATTTTTTTTTAGAGATAGTAATGATTCTCTCTTCTATTCTCTATTTTTTCCTACAGTGAAGAGACAGAAAAGAAATGAAAGAAGCATGGAGAAATCTTGTGAGAATAGAAAATGATAGCAATATGTGTCAAATATGATAAAGGAAAAAAGTGTATGGACCTACTTTATATCTGATAGAACAAGATGCTCTCCATATTTTATGGCTAAGAAGTTGCTGAAGAACAATAGCCCTGTTATGAAATACTGCTATCTAATGAAGAGACAGAAAGACAATATATTGCACATTTAACTTACTGAAAGAATGATGAATATCTTTGGCTTTAGTTCTTTTGCAGTACCTCTTCTACTGAACCTGTTGTTAAGCTAGCAGATGTGTCTTTGTGGGTACAGCAAGATGGCAGTGATTAATAGAGGGAACTAGAGCATACTTTCCATGGTAGATGTGGTGGGACTGATAGTCCCATTAAAAAGTCTATTTCTATGCCATTTAGTGCTTTATTGGTTGTAACCAACATTTTGAATTGGAATCAGAAGCCTACTGGGAAACAGTACAACTCACTGTGATGTTATATGAGCATATCAAGGGATTCTGTCTTGTGCAAGAAGTCAGGAACCACATGAATATAGGTTTAATGCATGCTAACACGTTCTACAAGAATCTGAACTACTAATGGTCAAATGAAACTGGCAGTAGATAAGAGGCAATGGAATTCAAGGTGAGCTGACCGTAGATTTCTTGTGTGTTAACAGACTCGAGACTGATGATGCACTTAACCCTTCTCTTGGGCTCAGCCTGGTCATCTCCTTCAGATTCTCATATAATGTAACTGCTTGTACCATTGAATTTTGAATCAGCTGCCACTTCCAAATGTTTTGCATTGGCAGTCCCATCTAGACCACATTATGGTAAACCAAATGGTAGATAATTAAAGCATGAGTCACCACGATCAAGACCCCTTTTCATGGCTACCACCTGCTCATTCAAGCACCAACCATGAGTCGAAGAAGACTCTCAAACTCATGCCAGAGTTAACTGAGAAAATGAACCACCCCTCAAACTGAGTTAAGGATAGCAGATCTCCAGATTGGGGGAGAGAACTTAAAACTTACAGCCACAGAGTTTTTCCACAGTTTAACTGAAATCTATTCTCCAGCACCATATCTTCATAGTTTCCTGGCACTGAGAAAGGAGCTTAGCAGCACTGTCTGAGTAGCCCAAGGCAGAGTTGTGCAACTGTGTATCATCAGGTTGTCAACAAGCATAATCAATGCTGCAGAGCCTATATGAACATATATTTACACACACCATTGTTAAAGCAAACAAGCTATATAAGAAATCTTGAAAATTGGTCTGTCTAGAATTTATTTGATTAACAAAGTAAATGTAGGAAGATTAAAATTTACCTTTATGCTTAGAACACTGGGCCACCTAGTTCAATTTTAATATGCTGATTTGGTAGCAGTTCTTCAGGTTTTCAATGAAAACACTTAAAGATTTAGAGATAGAGATAGCTACATTGGTGGTAAAATATCTGAAGAGGAAACTACCAAGCTCAGAGAATTCCAAGAACCTAATAGTTTAACTCAGAGCTAAATAAATTCATCACAGTGGCAATCTGCCTCAGCATTTGCACTATTTTCTAAAACAAATGATGGCATCAGTCTGCATGGCTCAGTAATAAGTACTGGAATGACAAACTCCTAGACTCCGAAATGATTGAGAAAAAGTACAGACCTCAAGAACAAGACTATTTATACTGTTGTGAAGGACATCTGATTAAAATTCCAACCAAAGAGATTTTCAAAGAACACTAAATTAACTTTCTTCAGGTAGAACCAAAAGATGATGAAATAGCTTAGCACTTTGTCAAAATGTGAACTGATTGTCTGAATAGGGCAGCACGATTTTTTTTCAAAATGCTTCTTGAAAGGACATGCATCATTTAAACTTTGTTTGGGCTCTGTGGTACATTTCCATGTTAAAGTTATTTTGAAAGGATCTTGCTTCACCGAGAAATTCTAAGGCAGTGAAATCTACTCAAAACAACCCAAATAACTATCATAGGGAGTAGGGAAGAGTTTATCAAAGTTAAACAAATATGCTAAAGAAATGTAATAAAATAAAAGTGAATTTATAATATTTCTGTCTCCTGATACTATAGTTTAATTGGAGCTATATTTCACCTTGGCTATTGAAATCATCAATCAAAATTGCAAGCATAACCAACATTGTGAACCCTCATTTCTAAATTGGAACAAATGTAGAAAAATTGTGTCCCTTTCCTGTCAGTTCTCATTTAGTATGAAACAGAATTGTTTTTGGAAATGTCATAAAAACAATACTTTTATTGAAAGAAGGCAAGGGAGAGAATCCTGGTATTTAGGTTTCGAGATCTGTGAAAGATCATGGTGTTATCATATATAATACAGTCTGCAGCCATCCTGTCTTCCCATATTTTAAACGAATCCTAAAGGGTAATATCATGAAATATTCCTATGATTTTTAGACCAGTAGTAACACCCTCTATATATCAATATATATAAAGCATTATGAGAGAAATCTCAAAGAAATTCTCAAGCAATTCTGAAAATACAAAGAACCAGAATCCCTTTCACTGAGGAAAAAAAAATGCAAAGAATATTCTACCTCAACATTAAGCCCCCTTCATTTCATTAATTTAAAATGGTGAAAAAGGGAAGAATTTAAAAGGGCCCCATGAAACAGCATCATTCCATAGATTTGGATGAGTCCACTATGCCTTCCAAATGATACTAAAAATCTGGGTGTTTCAACAAACATTTCACCTGGCAACCTAACAAGCTCTGTTAGTTGCTCTTTTGTTTTCTACATTTTGATGCTATCTGGGACTATTTTGACCCTGGACCTTGTTATTGATTGATTATTTTACTGTGGTTCAGTTTTAACCCTCTATCTGGCACCCAGAGTTGTTGCTACGAGATAGGTAGCCATATAGATTATTTAACTCAATGAAACAATTGAAGTTTTCTTTTTATAAAAAAAAACCCTAGAAATTCTTCATTATTTGTCTTACAGTAATAAAAAGAAGAATCCATGGCTTCATTGATCCTTTATAGCATTTAACTTTGTAATATTACACTGCATCTGTCAGCATTAAGATACTCAGAAATATTTCATCAAATACACACATAATAACTTTCCACCTTAGTCAGCAAGTAGATATAAGCCTGTTTCTATTAAAATAATTGAGCCTCTGAGGGCACAGTTTTTCCAGTTATTCTTTATGGGAATAACTAAACCCAGCCTTGTTATTTTCTGCATCCTCAATTATAGTTGGATTATAAAATGCTCACTGTGCCATGTTTATCAATGAGAAAAATCCATTCTTGTGAACAGAAACAGAGTCAAGGATGGAGCAAGAGAAATGAACAAATGAGCCCACAATTTTATCTTGTTTAGCCCTGACAGCACTGATGAACATACTTACTTGCAGTCCTTTGGTGGCTTTCTTTCATTTCTTTACATTTTTGCAATTTCAGATATGCAGCATTAGGCTTTTCATTCACATTTCTGATCCTCCATCACTGTAATCTCAGCCTAACAGATGCCTTATATTACCGGTGCCATGGCCAGGGTTCGCCATTCTTCATACGGCTTTGCGTTGTTTTTGGTCATTGTTTAAGATTTGAGAGATTGGGGGTGGGGGGATGACTCTGGTTCTAAGATGGTATGTCACAAGCAAGTGAAGATGCACTTGACTGCTTGATATTTGAATGCCAATGCAACTATAGCAACAGGACTGGGGAGAATGTGAGTTTTATCTTTTTTCACAGACCAACAACCAACATGAAGGTTCAATAGCTCTTTACAAGGCTGTTTATTAAGAATTAAACCATAAAATGAGAAAAATAAATACATCAGCAACAGTAACTACCTGTATTATTCTGTGGCTTTCACATACGGTTTAGACCAAAGATTCTAATGCATGGTGCTTTTCTGCTAGATTACATTACATAGAAATAAAATCATGATGATGTGAATAATTATTTGTGGGAATGATATGATTTCTATGGAAAATTTGGAAGCTGTTTAAGAAAAAAACGATATTTCAAATAAAGGACCATAAAATGATACTTTTCATCATTTCCACCACTCATGTGTTCCAACTGAATACTAGGGCTGTGCAATCATTGGAAAGACAGGCTTTGCAAAGTTTGGTAGCACTAGATAATGCTTACATCACTGCTTGGAAGGTGATATGTGAAAAAAGCCATGGGGGACCAGGTCCAGAGACATTATCTATGGCTATAAAGGAGATGGGAATGGGTGAATTGTATTATCAGACATGCAAAATTGTTGTTGGCCTTTCTGGGTAAACCTGATAGGAATTACAATCAGAGGAGCTAATTTGACTTTATTATAAAGCAATATTGGTAGACTCTTGCAAGTACATTTCCCCCCTCATTTCTTTTACAGCATAGAACACTAGGGAGGGTCTCTTATGAGGTCTTGCCCCATTTACTATCCAGCTATTAACCATGGTATGTCTTATTTAGCTGTTCCCTTGACAATGTTTATGGTCCCAGTCTTCCAAGATCTTTCCCATATACCATTGTACCAGCTGACTTTGTGGCTGCTACATGACTAGAACACATGGTTTCCCAGTTCTAACCTGATGTCTTAACCAGTATGCCAAACTGGCTCCAGAGGATGCTGCTAATCTAACAATGCCGGAAAGAAGGTTTTGTTCTCTCTGGGATGTTGTTTTCCTGTTTTGCAAAGCCCTTCTGTATCAGAGGTGTTATTCAGCCATCGATTTTGGACCAATTCTGGCGTACAGGTAGCGGAAATTTTGAGTAGTTCGGAGAACCAGGAAATACCACCTTTGGCTGGCCCCACCCTCCCACGCCTGCCGTTCCCTGTCCTATATGCCCGTGTTTTTCAGCTGATTTGCGCGGCAAAGCATATTGCTGGGCCTCAGCTGCTCACCAGTGCTGACACCAAGGGCGGACTTTGAGTGCTGTGCATGTGCGCAGCGCCTGTTTGAGCCTGAAGTGCTCTCTCATAGAACTGGTAGGAAAAGATTTGGAATCCCACCATTGTTCTGTATAAAATATTATGATGTACTTTCCTGCCCACATAGTAAAATGTTAAGAGTTATCTATGAGGATGTGGTAAGATTACAGTCGGTGAGATGAGATTACAATCCTGGGCTGTATAGACAATGAAAGATCTATCACATTTTTATGACAAGAGGTCATTCTATTACAGGGGTGTCAAACTCATGTCATCACAGCGGTATCACATGGCATATCTGGACTTTTTTCCCCTTTGCTAAACCGGACCTGGGCGTGGACAGTGAGTGATGCATCCGGTGAGCGGGCTGTGAGTTTGACAGCCCTGTTCTATCAGTACCATGTCATTATCCAAACAGACATATGAAAAAGTGGTACTTTTTGACTAAAAATGGGCTCTTAGTTCTCTTCTTTTGTCATTCCTTCAGATTATATCTGGCTATTGCCCAACATCACTGGATAAATTTTGAGTTAAAAACTATCCCTTCCTGAACCATCAGTTCTGTGAATAATGAAATTGATTGGTTGTTAGGGGGTGTCTAATCTCCACTCAATGATTTCTCTGAACTAGAGATGCTGAAAAAACATGGGTCTCATTAAACAACCCATGACTAAGGATTAGCAGCCAAAATAGTCATACCTACAGCTACTTGGTTGGTCAATATAGAAGTGGGCTACTGATATAACAAAGCCTTGTCAGTACCTTTTTGGCACAGACTCACGGAATATGAATATTAGACAAAGTAGAAAATAACTCTGATTTCTTCAAACTGCCACCTGTCTTCCAGAATTGTGAAAACTTCTGTAATTTCCTATAGAACTACCATTTCAAACAAAAAAGCTGTTTTTTTTTCCACTAATTCAAGAATGACCTTGCTACAACAGCTTACAAATCTGTATTCTCAAATATTAAAAAAAATAAGAGATTTTTTTTAGTATTGAACTGACTTTATATGAAATTTTTATGCATTCCATGTACTGAGTGGATTTTTTTCCTTGAGTAATTAGACAAAGTGTTCAATTCCCCTGTGAAAAAAATTGCTTGCTAGCAAGTTATTTTTCATTGCTGTCAAAGAGCACAAACTTCAATCTTCCATTTTGAATGTGATCCCAAGTATTGATTATTAATCTTTCAGAAAATAAGAAGCACATCATTGACACAAATAGGTTTATAGCTCAGGGGATACCTTTTCAAGCCTGTTGATTGATAGACAGGCAGACAGACAGAAAAGTATTTCAGAATACTAAATATAATAAAAATAGAATACTAAATGAAGATAAGTAGAATTTTCTGTACCTTAAGCAGTTAAAAGTGTACATACCATATCACACCTGTATGTGGATTCAGTATAAAAATGCATAACTGAAACTGATTCTATATGGTTCTGACATATTAAGCCATAGATGTTGATCTCTAATTTGGGTGACTATAAATTATACTTAAAGGTAATCCTCGATTTACAACAGTTCACTTAGTAACCGTTCGAAGTTCAGCAGCACTGAAAAAAGTGACATAATCATTTTTCACATTTACAATTGTTGTGGCATCCCCATGGTCACTTGATCAAAATCTGGATGTTTGTGATACATGTATTTATGATGATTGCGGTGTCCAAGGGTCATGTGATCAGATTTTGCAGCCTTCTGACAGGCAAAGTCAATGGGGAAGCCAGGTTAACTTAACAACTGTGTTACTAACTTAACTGCAGTGCTTCACTTAACAACTGTGGGAAGAAAGGTCATAAAATGGGGGCAAAACGCAATAACTATCCTGCTTAGCAACAGCAATTTTGGGTTCAATTATGGTTGTAAGTCAGGGACTACCTGTATTTGATTAGAAGTGATATTTTTTAATGAAAAACAATGAACAATTGAATTGGGAAGCAGTAAAGACTTTAGCCTTGATATTTCCATGAGAAAAATCTGTCTTACTTTGTGGAGTTAGAATTATTAAGGGATAGTATGGAAATATAAAAACATTAATCATCATCATCATAATTTTTAATGATCCCATAATAATCCCTTGCGGGGTGGAGTCTGAGTAACTGAATGGAGCTAGCAGAGTATTAATGGCCAGATGCCCTTCTTGTCACCAATGCGGAGTTTTGTTCAGCCGATATATTCTCACTGTGCCCAGAGAGAGAAATATCTGCCTCTACCTAGGATCATAGCCTCCTGTATATATAAATAAATATAAAAACATTAATGTCGCCCTTTAAATCACCTTCTCCAAAATATGTCTCTAAAATATTTGGTTCTACTTATTTAAGGTTCCACAAAAAGGTTGGCTTCACTATAAGTACTCTATGTACTTCCCATTGTCACCTTACCGCAACAGGATTTAAAGCAATCTACCAAAGCCATTATACATTTTTTTCCCAAAGTAATTGCAACTCACCAGAGGTTTCATCAACCCTTTCATCTACAATATGGTCCTTCTGATGAACCCATTCACTGTTGCATTTGAAGTAGATTTGAGTGGCTGGGCTGGCTTTACAGTAAAGGTTCACAGGCTTATTCTTGACGATGTAAGCTTCTTCAGGCTCAATGAGAAAATGAGGAAGAGGTTCTGGGGGATCAGAAGGAAATGTTTCTGGGAGCTCGTGAAAAAAATCATCATCTGTAGGAAAGAATGAAAACAGAACATTAAAGCATGGTTAAATAAAATCTAGTTTTACTTTAATTTTCATTTTTAAAATAATAAAATAATAAAAACATTGTGTTTGGCAGGAGAGAACTACTCTGCCTATCTACAACGCATCTGGCAGGACTCAAGAAACATCTGGTAGGGCCTTGTCATGGTGCCCACTCTGGTAAAATCATCCCCTCAGAACCCTTCTACTAGAATCATAGAATCAAAGATCTAGAGATGGTTGGGTCAGGGCTTTGCTTCAAAAATTTTAGGATTCTCTGCCCGGTTGCTAGATGGCGTGGCCTAGTTGGCAGGAGAGGCATTTTTGCCCTCCACGGGCTCCGGAGGCTTTTGTTTAGCCTATGGGAGTATAAAAATGGCCTCCCTGGGCTCCTGTGGTTCCCTGGAAGCTGGAAATGGGAACTTCCGGGAGGCCTGTTTTTTTTCTGCCCCTGAGCCTCCATGCGCACCCTGCACTTACCTGCATCCAAAATGGGCCATGTGGGGACTCCTGGGAGGGGCAGGAGGGGCCAGACAGGAATGGGATTTGGGGGTTCTCCAAACTGTATAGAATCTTAGCTAGGGGTTTTCCTGCAAATCCCCAGAAGCCCACCCCTGGGTTGGATCAACAAGCTTGGGGAATGTGTAGCAGAACCCACACAATTGTGTTTATTCGTTTATGGGTTCTTTTGGTTGTTTACTTTATCTGCAAATCATGTTTGCATTCTTGTCATGTGTTTTCACACAGTGTTTTTTAACTGTTGTTAGCCACTCAGAGTGATGAATATGAGATAAACACCCATATAAATTGAAACGAATAAATAAATCCTTATACAGCTGGCCCATATTCTTTCACTATCTCATATAATTTGCAGATTGCATAATTTGTAGACAGATTTCCATATGATAATCATGGACCATCAACCGCAATTGCAAAATTACAACTATATTTTCAAGTAGGTAGATTTAATTTGCCAACAGTGTTTTTTTATAATTATTATTAACAATTCATGACTCCTTCAGAAGAGTTTTAGTTGCTTTGGTTAACCTTGGTAAATTCATCTGGAAGTATTTTATGTATCTTTCTGGATCAGTTGCATTTACTTGTAATTATTTCTTTAATAATGGTGAGAGTATTTTTGTGACAATATATTAAGAATTAGGTCATGCCAATTTATGACTACAGCAAGAGCTCATGAATTAAGATTACTTTATATATTTTTTCTCACTGAAGGAACTAAATAAATGTTTTATTTAAATCTAGTGTCAAGGTCTCATGATTAGCTTTAATACATATGCATATTTAAAACCCCAGGAATAGCAGTACTCATAGAAAATGTCAAGAATCAAAATCACACTGTAGTAGTTACATATGAAAACTTAAGATGTAGCTTTCATATGTGGGCAGAATATTAGTGAATCACTGAAGAATATTCCTCTAATTAAAAGTATGTATCAGAAATCAGTCCTACCATACATATTGCGTAACAGTCTCTTCACTCAGAACCTTCTGCATGTGTTGGGACTTATAACTACTGGTTATCTCTTGACTAGATTACTGCAACACACTTTATGTGGGTTTACCCTTGAAGAGTATTTGGAAACTACAAATAGTATAGAACACAGGGGCACAGGCAGTTCTGGAGCCCTCTTGAGTGGCACATGTAACCTTGCTGTTACATGAGCTACACTGGTTGCCAATTAGCTTTCAGGTTCAATTCAAGATGTTGATAATTATCTCACAAACTCTTTAGGATACGGGTTCAGGATATCTGTGGGTCCATTTCACCTTGATGGGACTGTTTTACCCGCACTCATTCCAACTGAAGAGGTCTACTTCGGATTCTGTCTACCAAAGATTTTTCACTGGCAGAGTCTAGAGAAGAGACTTTTCTGCTGTGGCCCCTGCCCTCTGGATTGTTCTCCTACTGGGATCTGTCACTCCTGGCCTTCCAGTTCTGCCAGCTGGCCTCGGAGTCCAATAGGGACACAATGTGCTGGGCTGGCTAAAAGGGTAGAAAAGACCACCTCCCATGTCGTCCACCCTCTTGGTTTTTAGCTTTCTATTTAATTCTACTAATTTCAACTTCTTTGCATTTCTAACTTTTTATTATAATGTAAGCCACCAAAACTGCAATAGAGCAGGGGTGTCAAACTCAAGGCCCGTGGGCCGGATCCAGCCCACGGGTACTTAGATCTGGCCCATAGGGCTGCCTGCATAGAGTAAAGGACTGGCCCTTGGTGCCTCTGCTAGAGAAAACGGAGCTTGGGAAGGCCAAACATGGCCCTTTCAAACTCTGTTTTCATTGGCAGAGGGTTGAAGGAAGCCGTCGCAGCCAAAATGGAGCTCGGGAGCCCGTTTTCAGTAGCACAGTAATCGGGCGACCATAAGCACCCCCAACAAGAATGATGTCCAGCTGACCACACCCACCCTGGCCACACCCACCCATCTCCCCTGAGGTCAAACACAACTCTAATGAGGCCCTCGATGAAATCGAGTTTGACACCCCTGCTGTAGATTGAGGTAGCTGGCATAAACAATAAATAAAATAAATAATTTCCACAATCTGGCTTCTTTAGATTCTCTATGACCTATTTTATAAAAGAGCTCTGTAAAACTCAGTTAGACTCAGACTGGGCTGTTGTTTCCTTACAGAAGTCAACAGTGGTGTCTGCGGGATCTTGCTTCATAAAAATTAAAGCAGTATTAAGTCATCATTTGTAATGTGCTTGGTGATAAGGGGTAGATCTTCCATTGTAATGCCGCAGGTCTGGCTGCATCTGTTTGTTCGCCCTGCTCTTCTGTTAACATCACTGAAAATCAAACTCAATCATTAAGAACATGCTGCTAACAGTATGAGTCATTTAATCAGGCAACTTCATGAAAACCAGAACACAACACATATTGCTTAGTGCTATTGTATAATTTTTTTTTGTAAATTTTATTTGAGTTTTCACAAAGAGAAAAAAAAATACAAATAAAACATCTTTTTTTAAAATAGCGTAATCCCGGGTTACATTTCTTCGTACAGACACAAATTCAGGTTCATGCTCATTTTTATATTCTATTCCATATCTTATTACTATTTTACATTTTCTGCATAGCTTCTCCCCTCTTTTAATTTTCTCAATTTTATTTTAATTATCTCATCTCAATTCAAATCATTGTATTTATATTTTTTGTCTGTCCTGTTTCAATTATCTATTATCTTTTCTCATTAAACAAAATTTCTCCTGTAGTTACTGATTGGAGTATGACGCCTTTATATCTTTTCCCTAAAGTTGTAACATTCAATATAATACACAACTTCCATTTGGATTCTGCTTGGTACATTCTTAAAATACACACTGTATTCTTAAAAAAAGAAAAAATTATAAATGTATATAATTAAAACAACATTCCATTCCAATTCAATTCTATCATTAATATTAATATTCATTAAAGTCTTAACATCTTTAACATTACTTTTCAATTAAATATCATACTTCTATGGGAACAATTATAAGCTTTCCATAGTTAATTCCCTCCCCCCCTTCACTTATATTTTATAAAACATTAACTAATTAAAATGTTCCCGTTCCTTCCTAATTCAATTTTCTCATTTATTTTATTTCACTTATTTTATTCACAAACATTTCACTAAATTACACTAACTATTTTATCCCTCATTTTAATCATATGTTGTTTCCAATTTTCTAAAGTTATTTCTATTACTAATATAACAATACAATCTTATGTACCTTTACAGAATCCCTTTTTCAGTTAGAGTTTGACCCATTATCTCTAAATAGGTCCTGTTTCTCCAGTCCTTTGTAACTTCTTTTCCTTTCCTTATTCCCTCTCTTCTTCTCTCTCCCCTTTTTACCCCCTTGTCTCTCTACCTCTATTTCTCTCTTCTGTATTCCCCTTTTCTGTTGCTTTCCAGTATTATACTTATTTTTTGAATTATTTTTATTTTCTTTGGTTGCTTTTTTAAGTCTTAAGTTCTCCATTCTCTTTCCCCCTTTTCCTTTTTCTTCCCCACATAAAATTGCTTGTTCATTAAAGATGGCTTCTTCTTTGTCCCAGTCTTCTTATTTTGCAGTCTTTTCTTGTTGTTTCTCATAGTTCCAAATCTCCATTTCTAAGAATTGAGAGATGAAGCCAAAAGAACCCTTCCCTTTTTGTGCATCTTCTTTGTACTTTTTAAGTTCCATTTTGAATTCATCCAGAAGTGTTGCCATTGTATAAATTTTTAAATAACCACCTGATTGATTTTAGTCATTCAAATATAATAACCAAGAATCTAAAGATCACCAAATATTCCAAATACACACAAGCTGTTTCTTTTTTGCTCCTTTTTTTCACTTTCTCTTCCTGGGGTTACTATTTAGTTGCAAAGTTTCTGTTAAAATGTATCTTTTAGAACTCTTGTTGAAGTTTTACTGTAGATTCTTTTTAATTCCAGGCAGTCTCCTCCCTCTTCCAGATCCTGCTCTTATTCTTTTTCTCTCCCTTCCTGCTTATGAAAAATAAAAATTTTCATGTCCAGAAATCTTTATTATCCCTTTGGCATTTTGTTTTATTTTCAGCTTAATTGCCTATTGATGTCAAAGCGGATTTTTCCGATTTCTTATTTAAGTCTCTTAGTTGTCAGTATAGAGAAGGAGAGAGAAGAAAAAAAAAGCCAAACCTTTCCCTTTTCACTTTCCTTCGCTGCTTCTGACTCTTCTTTGGGAGCAATGTTATTTTTTGTAAGTTTAAATTCCAGGGTACCTTAGTTGTTGCTTTTACAATTTAACCCAGTCAGCCAAAACTTTCACTTCTTATCTTCCTCCTGCACATTCTTTTCCAGTCGAGTTCTCCTTTGTGGTGGCCATTTCTGACCATCGCTACAACTGCCTTCAGGAAAGGGAGTAATGGCCAGCTGAGGAGGAGAGATGTGGCTCTCCTCAACCCTGCTGGTGGTCTCCCCCCTCTTCACCACCTCTACGGGGTTGCTTAGCCCCGAAACCAGCCGTCTCGGGGCGCTCCAGCGGCGAGCCCAGACAGAAACTGCGCACAATTGAAGCCTTTCAAATCGGAAGTTCTGCTATTGTATAAATTTTAATAAAAGAAAATATTGTGCATCTGTGTGTCTTTCTATGGATCTTTTACTTATATTACCTTCAGATGGCATATAGTACGGGTATCAAACTCAAGGCCCTGGGACCAGATCTGGCTTGTAGGGTGATTAGATCTGGCCCATGGAGCCACCCTGGCCCATGGGGCGTCTGCCAGAAAACCAGAACTCAGGAGGGCCACAGATGGCCCTCCCAAGCTCCATTTTAACTGGCAGAGGGTTGCAAAGGCTGTCGCAGCCAAAAATGGCGCTCAGGAGCCCATTTTCACTGGCAGAGTGCTCAGTTCACCACAGGCACCCTCAATACAAGTGATGTTGACCTGGCCATATCCACCCCAGCCCCCTGGCCATTCCCCCCCACAGTCAAACACAACCCTGATGCATCCCTCAATGAAATGAAGTTTGACACCCCTGGCATATAGTCTTCAATTTACAACCATTTGCTTAGTGATCTTTCAAAGTTACAACAGCATTGAAAAAAGTGACTCATGGACCGGTTTCTACACTTACGACCCTTGCGGCATCCCCGTGGTCACATGATCAAAATTCAGAAGCTTGGTAACTGGCATGTATTTATGACAGTTGCAGTGTCCCAGGGTCACGGTTACCATCTTTTGCAACTTTCTGACAAGCAACGTCAATAGGAAAGCCAGATTCACTTAACAACTATGTTACTAACTTAACAACTGCAGTGATTCATTGAACAACTGTGGCAAGAAGGATCATAAAATGGGGCAAGACTCGCTTAACAACTGTTTTGTTTAGCAATGAAAATTTGGGCCCAACTATGGTCATATGTCGAGGACTACCTCTAAGTAACACATCAGCATTGGGTGAAATCATAAGTGCTCCACTTTTCTAGATATACAAAAAATGAGCATGAGCTTTCAATTAAACATCACCCACTATGGCTGTATCCATATTAGGAGGAGAATCATTGACAAATAAATCTGAAGGGATCTGGTAGCATTTCTGTGATTAATAAATTTTATTCAAAGGCATAAGCTTTCTTAAGGTGACACGAGTTATGTCTGTCCCATCTAGGCATCTGATGAGTTCATGAAGTGAACTGTAGCTCATGAACATTTATGCATTTAAATATAATGTGCTAATGAGAAAACCTGCTATTGGAATCTTCCTGCTTTATTTATACCTGCATTTCAAGTCTGTATTCATTTGTTTGAAGCATTATGTGTGTATACGTTGTGCAGGATTTTAGCCTTGGAAAAACAACTGATATCATGGAACCAAGGAAAGTTAAAAGCAATTCTCTTATTTCTGATGTAAGGACAGATTTTAACTTCTTCACCGCATGTCTTTCATTGCAAAGGAAGATTTACAGAAAGTTCTTTGGTAAATAGTTGAAAATGAGCAAGGGTTTAAGATAGTTCATTTATTCTCCATATCAAGACTCCTCCCCCCACAAAAGCAAACTTCTTCTTTTCTAAAACAAAAACACAGCAATTCATTGGAAGAGTTCATAGCTTCTCATTGATTTAAAAATAGCTTGTCAATATGCAAAAGCTTTTGAAATACCCAGATGAGCCATTCTTATTGGTAAAAGGATGAGGGAACAGTCACTATTGACATATTTCTCAGTAAGAAGCTGATTGTCCTAAAGGCCTTATTCAATCTCTTCTTTTCTGCTTCTGAATCAGTTATTGTTATGCGCAGTGATGGACGCCAGCAATGATCAATAAAGCACCACAGAATATCAAACTAAAAATAATGCAGAAGGTTAGCTCTTCCCTTCGTGTCAGTTTTCATGAAGATTAAATGTCAGACAACTACCTTTCTTTGCTCTCGATATACATATATTTTCCACTGTCCAGAATTACAAAGGATATGAAAAGACTTTTCCTCACGGCACAGCTTTTGTAGAAAGACAGATAAAGAACAAACAATGATGGATGAAAGGGACTGGATAGATTGCTATCAGGGTATCTATCTTCATAGCTTCAGTTACACTATGTCTTTATTAGAAAAGTGTAAATTGAGAAGGTTGAGGTTTCACGAGCCTTCAGAGTTTCTCAAACTATAAGGAAAAATACAGATTGTTCCTTTCTAATTATAGATAGACCATTTAACAGTTGATGCAGCATAAGCTATTGCTTTAAAGATGCTATTTTGCAATGCCATTGAGCCAAGCACCATTAAAAGAAAACCACCAGGAAACAAGTAAGAAATATTGGGGTTTTTTTTTGTTATATATTTTGGTAGATTTTTTTTAAAAAAAATTATTTTGAGTAAACATCACCAGGCTAGAGACCTGGAGATCATGAGTTCTAGTCCCACCTTAGCCATAAAAGTCAGCTGACTTTGGGCCTGTCACTTTCTCTCAGCCCAACTCAATTCATAGGCTGTTGTTGTGAGGAAAATAGAAGGAAGGGAGGAATATTAGGCATGTCCATCACCTTATTATTATTTGTAAAAATAATACAGGTGGGATTCAAATTAATGAATAAAATTAAACATCAAGGTAAACTTAATTTTTTCTGAATTAAGTCATCTTGATTTAAATAAATAAATCTTTTAGTTATTCTCTGCAAAGATAATGAATGGGATCCAGGCACAGTCTTACCAACAGAAGTCTTTAAAATCAGTACAACAATATGATATCACTAACAAGTCTTATTCATTGTATTGGATCTCTTCTAATTATGATTAACTTTGGATTTATGCCATTTTAAGGGCTGATGTAGGACAGTCTCTTCACATGCCTAGGAGCATAGGTCAAATTTCTACCAGAAATTAGTAACCTCTCTTGAGTAGATCCAGACCACATCTGTTTCTTTTGGTAACCTAACAGCAAATCAGTAAAAGAGACAGATGTATACATATGTAGTTCTATAATTAAGCAAAAATGCAATTCTGGATCTTAACAACAGGAAAAAAAATGTGGTCATTTTCATTAATGGCTCCTAGCATACATATTATAATGATCAACATCCTATTAAAGCAAATCACAAAATTCGCTTTTAAAGATTTACAGTTTTTCTGATTCAAGCTGACTGATCAGGACCTTTGTGATGTTGTTCAAATGATCCTTTAAAACACTTTTATTTTTTTTAAGTCAGCTGCTATATTGTGATCTGTTAGATTTGCCTGCTCACTGATATAACATAGTTAGGAAATATATTCTGCATAACCAAAGCAGACAGTAGTGAATTAATTTAAATATTTCCATTTTAATAAAAAAATGTATGCTAGATCAACAATTCAGTTTGCATCTAATCATGTTCCAGAGAAGCAAAAAGAAAAATACTTGGTTGTCCAGTTTGTAGGCTGTCATTATCATTTATCCACTATTGACCTCACCCTATTCCTAAGAGGTCTATAAGGGGCGTGCATAAGTGCACCGTCGTGCCTACCGTCCCTTTCCTATTGTCCCCATTTATTCTACCTATCTCCTGTATTCTTGCTCATGTTTATACACTAGTTCATTTCAGGAAAGTAAGGAAAGGAAAGGAAACAACAAAGTTTTTAATTGTTGTTCAATAAAATATATTTTTTTAAAAAAGGAAAGGAAGGGTGAAAGTAAGTAGGGGTGACATGATAGCAGTATTCCAATATCTCAGGAGTTATCACAAAAAAGAGGGAGTCAAGCTATTCTCCAAAGCACCTGAGGGCTGGACAAGAAGCAATGGGTGGAAACTAATCAAGGAGAGAAGCAACTTAGAACTAAGGAGAAATTTCCTGACAGTTGGAACAATTAATCAATGGAACAATTTGCCTCCATAAGTTGTAAATGCGCCTGCACTGGAAGTTTTTAAGAAGACATGGGATAACCATTTGTCTGAAGTGGCGTAGGGTTTCCTTCATAAGCAGGGGGTTGGACTAGAAGACCTCCAAGGTCCCTTCCAACTCTGTTTTTCTAATTCTAAGGAAAGGTAAGGAATCAAAAGCAGGTGTGAGGATATCTTAAAGAGATGTTTGAAAACTGTACTGTTAAGGACAGAAATTGCATTCTCCCCCCCCCCACCTCCCCCATAAGAAAAACAACAATACCCTAACCTGTACTCCCTATAACTATTGGCAGATTTTTGGTAATTTGTAGACTTTATAATTTTTCAATATTCTCCAAGATAATGGTGATGTGGAAAAAGAATATATAACAATGAAAAGATGATTGGATTTTGTCACACCCTACGGGGGGAAAGAGTGGCAACAGAAAACTCCTGTTTCATCTCCTTCAGCATTCAAGGCTTCAATCCTATACATCTGCTACACACCACTAAGAAGTAATAGCCTCAGCCTTATCAAACTGATAGAATCAATGCTGGAAATTCAGTTTGGTTTTCTGACTTCCCAGATGTGATTAGATCTCCTGCAGCAAGAACACAAAACATTATTTCTTTCTCTCCTAGGTAGCGAGCTACGTTTTAACAAGTCCTTTTCCTGCATATACCTCTGATAAACAGGGGATAAAGAGAAATTAAGAGCTGGATATCTGCAAAGACAATTAAAATATACATTTGTATCTCACGGTTAATAGAGGATAACTTCATTCTACATTCCATGAAGTAAAAGCATTAATTGAATCTATTTGAAGCAGAATTTAGCCAGAAAACTAGTTTCATTATAACTGTTTGATAATACATGTGATTTTGTTTTTTCTTGCGCTACAATTAAAAATAATATTCTTAGCATTTCCCTCATCCTTTTGTCTCTTTCAAAGAAGAAGCAATACTGATATATATATATATATATATATCTATATATATCTATATCTATCTATATATATATATATATATTCAAATAGAATTTTTATTTCAGAATGACTCAAAAACATTTTAAAGTGAATAAATGCCAAGATAATTCTGTTCACATTTGAATTCCAATCATTTAGTGAAACCTTCACAGTGCATTACAACAAAGGCAGCTGGAATTAACTGCATGTTTGGGAGCTGAGCTCAGTTTTTAAATGTTTTGATTAAATGGTCTTCTAGAAGAATATACCCCATTTTGCATGAAATTAACAACAGGTGTTATTTTGAACATATAATTCCATTGGGCGAAGATAATGCATTATGGTTGCTATGACATCATTAAAAAAAATAAAATCTTATGCTCTATCAAGATAGGCAAAGGTAATGTAGAAACTCTACATAGCAAATGATACCCTGCAAAGTAACAGTCTGTATCTTTCTATCTTTTAGTCCTTTTTTTCTACAAAACAATCTTCTAATCATACCCCACAATTAACCCTCTTGATGGCTGAGCAGAAATCTGAACCCAGACCTTTCTGCTCCTATTTCATTTATGTTTATCTGCTCTATTCTCTCCAACAGTTTAAATAATAGATCACTAGACAAAGGGTGTGTGTGTGTGTGGAAATCCAGGTCAGTCACATCCACAGGATATTTAGCATCCACATCTAAGCTCAGAGTTTCTTTTTTTCTTTCCTTCCTTCACATGCTTGTGTAACATTGTGATTTGGATTGATGACTTTTATCTATACCAGAAACTAAGTAGACAAATTAGTATACAAAAAAAGGAGCAAGGTTATTTTTTGAGGGCCCAGGATTCCATGGGACATTTTTGGAGGAGTTAAGAACTGCCACGTTAGCCAGGCTGGACATGTTACATCTGTGAACCAGTCTGAATTTGGAGAAATTCTTCCTTTAAAAAAAATGTAGTTTATCTAGACTAGGGGTGTCAAACTCAAGGCCTGGAGGCTGGATCTGGCAACCCTGGAAATAGCACAAAAGGAGCTGGCAGAGGGCTGCAGGAGGCCGTTGTGGCTGATAATGGGGCCCAGAAGGGCCTCATGTGGCCCCTGAGCTCTGTTTTTGTTGGCAGAAGACTGCAGGAGGCCATCGCGGCTGAAAACTGAACTTTGGAGCCCGTTTTTGCTGGCAGAAACAGGTCCTCTGACATGAGTGACATCAAACTGGCCATGCCCTCTGGTCACACCCCCCCCTTGGCCACCCAAGGTCAAACACAACACTGATGCAGCCCTGAATGAAATCGAATTTGACACCCCTGATCTAGACTGTAGCATATCACACTCTATTTTTTTTATTTTCTTATTTCTTGTTAGGACTGCTTTTGGTTTTCAGCAATCATTTTAAATCTGAATTCAGACTTGCAAACCAGAGAAGGGTGAATGGGTAGGTGGAAGATTTGTGGGTGGAAGTTTGCCTTTTTTGTGAGAATATGTATATTGTGCATTAACACACTTATTATGTTCCTGGTTTAATGGTTTAAAATCTAATGAGTGAATAAATTAAGACTTAACCCAGAGACAGATTAAACATTTTTTTTAGATATAGTAGTCTATGTATGTTGGCAATGGATCCTTTATGAACAACCAAAATGACAACAAAATGCAACTTTTCAGGTTTTCTGGAACACTTTAACAGGAAACATGTCATTCTGCCTCCCACACCCACCCTAAGAGGAAGAGGAGGAAGCCATCCAAAATTCAGGGAGTTTGCACTTATTGTAGAAGTCATTTGGGTAAAATCAGAATCGAGAACAGTGACCATGTTAATCTATCTGTTTCTATCTAAAGGCCACAATGAGTAAAAATCAAGATGCAAAGTTGGCATAGTGAGAAGGGGGGAAAATGAATGGTTTAATTTTCCTTCCAACTTAAACAAATTGCAGAAGAGTTAATAGTTTCATCCAAGCAGCCTGCCATCAGTTTTCTGAATTACTGAATTTTTATGGCAAACTATATATTTCCAGAGATTTCAGAACAAAGAACCAGGATCAGATATAAAATAAACTCCAGTTGAAGCCTATACACAACAACCTGGTCTATTAGTCAGCACTAAATTGACACTAAATGAATGTTAATGGAATTCTCTCTCTCTCTCTCTCTCTGTGTGTGTGTGTGGGAGTTGGAGCAATTGTGGACATGTAAGGATTCTAGGGCTGAGTCCTTTCTTAACTCTACCCCCAGGCTCTGCCTTCTCTACTCCTACAGGGGAAGACACAAAAGGTTGTTAAGAGTAGTTTGCTTGAAGTCTGCATAATGTAGATTGTTCAAATCTTCCACAGAAATTCTAAATTAGTTAAGCTTATTTATTACTACTATATGTGATTGGTACTTCTTTCAAAGGTATGAAAATATACTTGTTTTGTCCCATTACATGAAATTGATGAAACCAATCACATACTCACAGAAAACCACAATTTTAAACCCAGCAGAGATTATACTACCTGAGAGTTCTCAGAAAACAACAACTGAATGAAAAACCGCTGGTGACCTTCTACCGTCACACCACAGAGAGCATCTTAACTTAGTGTACCTCTGTATGGTTTGCCAATTGCACAGTGGCAGATAGGACAGCACTCCAGAGGGTTAACCTCTTTGCCCAGAAGATCATTGGTTGCCCTCTCCCCTCTTTGGAAGAGCTTGATAACTACTGCTGCCTTAAGAAAGTTCAAAACATTTTAAAAGATCCATCTCACCCTGGGCACCCTTTTTTTGAACTATAACCATCTGGCAGATGGTACAGAATAATAAAACAAGGACAAATAGGCTGAAAAACAGCTTCTATCCCAGGGCAGTAGCTCTATTGAATTCTACTGTATAGTGCAGTGTTGGTGAGGTATCAGGGGTTTTCGGTTCAATGTGTGGAGTGTGAAGGATGTGTGTTTGTGTTTATTTTCATGGTCATGATGTGCACTGAAGATGGTGTTTGATTTCGTTGTACGAGATGCAGTGACAATAAAGTAAACTAAACTAAACCAGTAATGCCTTTTTTCTTTAACTAACACATCAAAGCCTCTTTTTTCACTTACATGCAAGTGTTAATAATGACAAAAATTATATATACCTGACCAGCCAAGTTAATGTTGTGGACCACAGGTGTCAAACCCATGATGTCACATTGCCATCACATCACGTATTATGACTTTTTCTCCTTTGCGGAGCTGGGGCGGGCTACTCCTGTGTGGACTAACAAAAGTATACTTTACAAAGGCTAATATAGAGTTTCCCCTCTTGGAACCAGAAAGCAATTTACCAAGCCAGGTGCTAAAGACACAAACTACGATTGGAAAAAAAAAAACCTGAGAGAGTTGGTTCAGACTGTATTATATCTATCCTTGAAAATAAAACTTGCTAAATCCATTTAAGTTAAAGGAAAAGAGGTTATGGAAACCTCTTTCTAATTATTACCATGCTTTGAATAATGATCATATTGTGCTGTCAATTTTTCTTTTCCTTTATTTAAATGTAAAAAAACCCTCTTTTTTTCGAGAGAGAGAGAGAGAGAGAGAGAGGGAGGGAGGGAGGGAGGGAGAGAGAGAGAGAGAGAGAGAGAGATGCATGTTGAACTGAGTAGGTAACTGATCACTTCAGCATTTCTCATATAACAAAGCTCACAGTCTTTAGCTCACAATTGTTCAAAGTGAGAGCTTGGGGCACTTTATCTAATTAGCAAACTAACACTTATTGAATTAGATATGGTTTGTAATGGCAGTTTATGAGCAATTCAGTATCATTCATACCTCCTGCCTGCTTGAATAACTGAATATTGGATTTAGAGACTCAAGGAGGTGGCAAATAAATGTATAGTGAGAAGAGAAGAACAGATGCGATTATTTCAAATTTTGCATAAAGCAAAAATGTCTTATTCCATTTGATATTGGCTCCCCAAAGCCTAAGCACTCTTTGCTTCTGAATGACCTGCAGTGCAAGACATATTTTTACTTTCAACTGCCATTAGTAGCCCTAATGGTTGACATGGGGTCATAGAATTATTGCAGCTCTAAGCAGCATCATTTCCTTCTCATTGTAAAGCTTCATTTTTCTTTGACACATTAGTCCTGAAACAGCTCCAGGCTGTTGACCTTCCTTTAACCTTGGTAACTAATTAAAGATGGACAAGACCTAGGTTACAATATTTTTTTTTATAAACCTATTCATTCAAGCTCCCTTAAGGCACACTTTGTCACTTAGAAAAAAATTCCTATATTTACATGAAGATGAAGGCTGATGTTAGCATGAGGAACAAATGGGAAGAGATAAGAGATGTAACTTTAATGGTAAACTATTGTCAAACTTCATTATAGCACTCCAGATGTCTTCTAGGTATAGAAATATTTGCAGCAGTTTCTTAGGTTCCATAGTTTATATTAATCTTGGAAAATGATTTAATTTATGTATCCTTACTCTTTAGTAGATATCTGGTTCAGTCTGACAAAAGGAATATATTTTTAATCTTATAAATACAACTTTAAATAAACAAATATTCAACTAAAGTATATTTTTAAAAAGAATTATCCTGAGTATGTTAATCATTATATTCACCAAAGTATATAGGACATCTAGCTACTCTTTCAAACCTAATAATAATAATAATAATATCTATCTTAATACATACAATGGTGAAGATGCCTGCTTTAGTGCTACAATTAATGGAGCAAAAATAAGAAGTAAAAAAAGCTTTATAGAAATGATTAAGGATTAATTCTGTGCACTGAATTGAAAGAAATATTTTACTGAATATATTTAATCAGACATAGACAACAGCCATCAATTAAGGATGCTATCATTTGGGTAAGTGTGTGAGGTAAGAGGTTAGAATCAATTATTTCAAACATCCCTACCAACTCCATAACATTCAGATGTCATGACACGATAGAGTTTGTATTTCTGAATTCTTTATAGAATTAAACTATTTTCTTATACAGATAGTCCTTAATTGACAACCACAACTGAGCCCAAAATTTATGTTGCTAAGTGAAAAATTTGTTAAGTGATTCCCCCCCCCCCCCATGTTATGCGTTTTCTTGTCACAATTGTTAACTGAATCATTGCAGTTGTTAAATTAGTAATCCGGTTATTAAACAAATCTGCTTTCCCCATTAACTATGCCTGTCAGGACCCCAGGACACAGCAACCGTCATAAATGTGAGTCACTTGTCAAGCATCCAAATATAAATCATGGGAATGCTGCAATGGTGATAAGTGTGAAAAATTGTCATGAGCCACTTTTTTCAGTGCCGTTATAACTTTGAACAGTCATTAAATGAACTGTTGTAACTTGAGTAATACTGCCTGTATTTTCTGTAACATAACACATAATGCACATTTTCTCTTTATTACAACCACTCACTTATAAATGTGTCATCCTTATATTCAAAGATTGCCAAACCATTACTTTATTTTTCAAGTCCTAATGGTGCACATTTTTTTGCCAAATACCTTTTGCCAAGTTTCAAAGAAACACAAATTATTCACTTTGTGACTGATTTATGTCCAACTTCATTACAAGTCCATTATCATTCTAAAGAGGAGGAGGGCATGAAAAACTCCATACTCCATGCTTTAAAATGGGTAGAAATAGGTAGAATGATCCTTAGAATGCTGAAATAGGTAGAATGATCCTTAAGCAACACTGTTTACTAGTAAAAATCAGAATAAACTCAAAATTAATCTCTGTTCATAAATATGTAACAAAACTCATTAATTCATTGTAGCCCAAATACTGATTCCAAATTCAAGTAGTGCTATCACGGCATGCATGTTTGTTTATCTATTTTCAAAGAAATTTAGGTTACAAAGGTAATTTTTAGAAAGATGTAGGCCCTACTGAATTCACTGCCTTGGAAGCACAGGGTTTCATTTTTTCCTCAAAATGCTGATAGAAGTTTAAAGTGAAAGTCAGTTGAAGATTAAATAACACATTAATATTTGAATGTTCTTTCATAAAGGAAACAAAATCAAAATAACTTCTGACAAACATTCTCCTACACAAGAAAATAATCCACATTACTTGGCCATGTATAATTTATATAGGAAGAACTTTCATTTTGGATGTCCTATTTGAATATCTTCCTCCTCCTCCTCTACCTGAAAAGATACAATTCACTTTGCAGATAACATTCTACTTGGAGAGTTATTAATAGAATAGAATAATAAGAGTTGGAAGGGACTTTGGAGGTCTTCTAGTCCAACCCCCTGCCTAAGCAGGAAACCCTACATCACTTCAGACAAATGGTTATCCAACAAAACTTCCAGTGTTGGAGCATTCACAACTTTTGGAGGCAAGCTGTTCCAGCGATTAATTGATCTTTCCTATCAGGAAATTTCTCCTTAGTTCTAAGTTGCTTCTCTCCTTGATTAGTTTCCACCCATTGCTTCTTGTCCTGCCTTCAGGTGCTTTGGAGAATAGCATGACTCCCTCTTCTGTGTGGCAACCTCTGAAATATTGGAACACAGCTGTCATGTCACACCTGGTCCTTCTTTTCATCTAAAGAATTATTTTCAGCCTGAAGTCAATCTTTGGTCGATTAAACATCCTAGTTTCAAAGGTAAGAACTGTAAAAAGAAAAATAGCCTATCAATAGCTATGACTGGGAAATTCACATGATCACTGCCTTTCCTGTTTGTATTGTTATTTCAAAGCCAACATATGTATAAATAAGACATTTTATGAAATCAATTTCTTATATTTGCTTGTTTTGGAGTGATAGGTTTAGTTTTGCACAATGTGTTAATGGCCTCCCCAAATCATCTAAAAAATTGCTGTGTGATGATGATGATAATGTATAGCTACTCATCGTTTAGACTATAGAACAACACAGTTAGAAGGGACCTTGGAGGTCATCTAGTCCAACCCCCTGCTTGAGCAGGAGTGTCTATTCCAAATATTTGCCTCTACCTAGGATCAAACTCACAAGGTAGTCCTCAACTTACAACTATTCATTTAGTAACCATTCAAAGTTACAACAGCATTGAAAAAGAAAGTGACTTATGATGCTTTTTCACACATATAACTGTTGCAGCATCCTCATGTGATCAAAATTTGGATCATCCTTGGCAACTGGTTCATATTTATGACGTTGCAGTGTCCTAAGATTACGTGCTCACATTTGGGTCCTTCTGATAAGCAAAATCAATGGGAAAGCCAGATTCATGTAACAATCCTATTACTGACTTAACAACTGCAGGGATTGACTTATGTTCACTTAACTCAGCCGTGGTGGCACAGTGGTTAGAATGTAGTACTGCAGGGTTAACTCACTGCTCACTCCAGGAGTTCAGTTCTGAGCATCTCAAGGTCAACTCAGCCTTCCATCCTTCCGAGGTCGGTAAAATGAAGACCCAGACTGTTGGGGGCAGTATGCTGACTTTGTAAAGCGCTGTTTTGGCCTGCCAGATTCGGACAGTGAGGAGGTTGGGGAGGAATATGGGCCAGTCCTGGAGTCTGGGGAAGGCTCTGACAAGTGCCTTAGAGGCAGTGATGGGGCCAGGCCTGTCTGAACAGCTGGAGCCTGTTCCCAGTGTGCACATGCACAGAGCTGCCAGGAGAAGGGAACAGTTAAGGAACAAGGGTTGACTCAGGAGTAAGGGCAAAGGTGGACCGTGAATGGCCCCTCCTATAGGGAATAAAGAGGAGCGAAAAGGGAGTGGGGTTTGCAGGAGACAATTAGTTCAATTCATTAGGGTGAGGATCTGTTCCTGACTTCTTGCCAAGTAAACTCTGCTTCGGCTTGGCGTTTGGAAGATATTGGCCTGGCAACTCTCCAAGCCTGATAAAAGTCTGTAGTTGTGAAATCTCATGAAAGACTGTTTGCCGGGACTTTGCTGGAGAGGAATTCATTTTAACCCAAATAAAAGGGGTTTTATCGGGACGAGGAGTTTGCCTAATGATCTTGGGAAGCCTAGACCAGAACAACTGCTTAGAGAGTGCTGTAAAGCACTGTGAAGTGGTATATCCTATTGCTATTGTACTACCTCCCAATGTAAACAAACTGGAAAAAAATGACAAAAGACTATTCTTCTACTGTTAGAAGTAAACATGAATGTACAGGTAGTTTTAATATACCAATACAGTAGAGATATTTCCAAGATTATATTACAGCTTTCTTTAAAGATATATCTACATAGTCTTGCTTTTTCAGCTCATATATATTTATCTACAATAAGACATATCTTCATAGTTACTTTGTAGGTACACAGACTCAGCAAAACATTCAGCAATGTACTGATATAAAAGCCCCATGTTTTTCCACTGTTTTTAAAAAGCAGTAGATTAATTTCAAGACTCACAATGGGGCAGTACAGTTCCATCTGCTCCTATAACTTACGGAAGCAATCTATAGCCACAAAGTTAAGAGTTCACAAAAAATGTCAGTATCTGGTTACATATTGCAATATTTTATTCCCAGCAGAAACTAATTCTATCAACACTTTTTTTGCAGAATCTTGCTGATTTGCTATTTTTTCATTCCATTTCCCCTGCCATCCAATTGATTTAATTTAAAAGACTAGGTCAGGAAAGGAACTTCTGAAATTTGGCTCCCTAGCTTCTCACTCTACTTTGCACTCCAGAGTTCAACTAAAGATCCTATCCAGTTTGATACTTTTATCCCTTTGTGACTGACATCGGAGCTAATAAAACAAGAAAAATGCTGAAAAAAGGAAAACCTATTCTTGCTACTTAAAAAAAACCCATCACACAATTATTTAATTCTTTATACACATTAGAACAATATATTAGAAAAATACTGGCTCAAAATACAACCCATTCTTCTAGCCAAGTGTGACAAAACAAAGCCACAGGTTAAGATATTGGCTTCTACTTGTTGCTTCTGTATTTTATGTCTGTGTGAATCTACTTAGATGGCTTGAATGTTTTAGATCATGCAACGGAATCTTTTCTCAGCATATGCCAAGAATTCATTATATCAGTTACAATGGGGGACCTTTTTGATTCCATGGATTGGCGGTGGATGGTTTGGGTTGCTAGGGTGGGGGGATGGTTTTGTGCAGTAGTGGGATTTAAGTTTTTTTTTACTACCGGTTCTGTGGGCGTGGCTTGGTGGGCATGGCAGGGGAAGGATACTGTAAAATCTCCAGTCACAGGTGGGATTTGCCAATTCTCCGAACTACTCGAAATTTCCTCTCTAGAGTTCGGTTCTCTAGAACTTACCAGGTCCCAATAGATTGCTGCCTGATCTGTGGCTTGGGAATCCCTGAGTTATATGATAGCAGTAGCAATAGCAATAGCACTTAGACTTATATACTGCTTCACAGTGCTTTACAATCCTCTCTAAGTGGTTTACAGAGTCAGCATATTGCTCCCAACAACCTGGGTCCTTATTTTACCAACCTCCGAAGGATAGAAGGCTCAGTCAACCTTGAGCCAGTGAGATTCGAAGTAGCCTGAAGCACATTCTAACCACTGTGCCATGTAGATTGTCTTTTAATTATCTTATTCCAATATATGTATTTATTTTGCAAAGATTAATATTTAGCACTCAGCTAAACTGGGTTCAGATGGAATTATGCAAAAATAACTATCCACAGCATTACAATTTCCTTTTGTGATATAACTAGGCTATATAAGTCTTGCCTAGCACAAGTTTTAAGCATGAACATTTATGCATCATACAGGTAATTTTTGGCTTCATAGTGACTGAATCTATGTATACATCATATTCAATATGTTCTAATCTAATAAGAGCCAATGTGATATCATGATTAAGACACTAGATTGGTTCTAGTCAACCCTCTGTCGTGGAATCTCAGTGGATAATTTTGGATTATTCTGTCTTTCTTCTCTTAATCCAAATTATTAATGGGAGGAAATAAAGAGACAGTGCTACATATGATGTCTTGAGTTCTTTAGTGAAAGAGTAAATATAAAAAATAACAAATATATCATAAATTCTGCACTTTTCCAAAATCAGAATTGATAGCAACTAAGGTAAACAGATCAGTGATTTAAATGGAAAATAATTAATCTGTGCACATGTGTCTAACAAGCTGATAGTACGCTATTCTGTTTCTAAAATAAAGAAGTACACAGTTATGCTTCTTGTGGGACAATAAGAATGATGGGTTACATGTAGGCCTTTTAAAACAAAGGAACTACTGTTCCAAGATAATTTCCAGGTTGTAAAAATTAAGAATTGGTCCAAAATTCTGATGCAGTGGGGAGGTAGATTTGGAAGGGAGGTAGATTTGGAAGTTGCATGCAGAATTCTTTACACAGAAGATTAACAGATTATCAGAGTTGGAAGGGATCTTGTAGGTCAAGTAGTCCAACCCCTCTCACTGCCCAAGCAGGAGACTACACCATTTCTGACAAATGACAGCCCAATCTCTTCTTGAAAGCTTCCAGGGATGAAGCTCCCACAACATCCAAAGGAAAGCTGTTCCATTGGTTGATTGTTCTCACAATCAGAAAATTTCTCCTTATTTCCAGGTTGAATCTCCTTAATCAGCTTCCATCCATGATTCCTTGACTGGCCTTCAGGTGCCTTGGAAAATAGGTTGACCCCCTCCTCTCTGTGGCAGCCCCTCAAATACTGGAACACTGCTATCATGTCTCCACTGGTGAGGGGACCCTATATATTAATGTATATGTAAAGAAATGCACAGTTATATACAAAGGATTCTACTGGATCATCTAATACTGAGGTTAGTATTACATTTCCATATTAATAACTTGCACTAATGAAATAGTACCCATAAACAAACCCCACTGAGCCACATGTTAGTAGAAATATCACTGAAATATATGAACTCACAGAAAGAACCAGGGTGACAGGAAGAAAATTAACTTTCTCATATTGCTAGTTGTTATTGTTGCTTTAATGTACCTGGCTACTTTACTGTGAGATTGTTCAAACAGCCCCACAATTTAAACGTGAAATGGCATGCACCACATGATACTGTTGGTTCATAGTTTGATCTTAACTAGCTAAAACAGTTAGCTGATTTGCTAAGCACCATGGTTTCAGAACTATCATTTGTGTTTTGAATACTCTCTCTCTCTCTCTGTTTCTCTTTCTTCTCATGGGGAGGAATAAAAAATTTAAATTTAAGCAGCTTGCTCCTTCAGATCATATAAAAGAAAACAGTTCTCAAGTGCAGCAAGGTTTCTGGCTCATTTATCCTTTTCATCTAAGGTACCCAAAAAACCCCTATGAACATAATATTCTACCACTGTGTTCTATAAGACATGGCTCACAAATTATACATTTTCTATTGGGAAATATTTGCAATTACTTTCTATATAGGTGATTTCTAAATCCTTTCACTAACTTATCTACAAGAGCAAATCATCTGATATGAAAACTTGGAATATGCACTAATTAATGTAGCCTATATTTCACAACTTGCAAGAAAGTTCTCATCTGTAGGAGTGCACTGAAGCATACACAAATGTAAAATTATGCGCCCTCCTTTTCTAATTTCTAAGTGTTTATTAATTAGGAGAGAATAGTAATAAGTCATTAATGCATAACTAGTCTGAATGCATTAATGACATATTTCTGATCTGTTTTCCACCAAAAAAATATGTGTTTCTATTTTAACAGATATTGTACCCGGAGTTATTCTATGTCACCAGTACGTAGACTGAAGACTGGGCTAAGACTGATTGGAATTATAATGATATGGATTTATCCAAACGTCAGTTATCTGCACAGATTCTATAATGTTAAAATGAAAAGTTGATGCTAAGCCTCAGCATATCAGCATAAAATTTCATTGTGTAGCATGATCTAATTTTAGCCCATGTAGTTCTGGGATCAGAGTCTAGCCCCAACATTCAATCAATAACCTTTTTCAAATAGTCCTTTGATTAGCCGCAAGCACCTAATCTAAGCAGTATAAATATAAGGTCAGCATAGCCGGGCTCATTCAGCAGATCTGTATTCTGCAATATAATAGAGTAAGGCGATGTTATGCTATGTGTCAGCAAATATATGGGGAAAGGTTTGGAGTATTAATTCTAAGTCACTCAAACAAAAGATATTTACACCTAATGGTATTTTTTTTTACTTGATGTGATCTCATAAATACAAGTTTGTAATACCACAAGTAAATTAATACCCAAAGGGTATCACTAAATGTCTATGGAGATTCTCGGTCATCCAGGTCATGGTTGTCCCAGAGGTGCTCTTTTCAAGAGGCAAGTGGAGTTTCTGGTTTTCCTTTGAAGATGTTTCACTTCTCATCCAAGAAGCTTCTTCATAATGCCTAGCCTGGATTTCTGGACTGGATAATTTCTGTTCTGTCTTCAATGTTCCTTTACATCATTCAAGTTAGAAAGATCAACCTTTTTCCTGAAATTACTCATGTTTTAGAATCTCATTCACTGCCAATATTGAGATTTAAAGACAGCCTCAGAAAAAGATTTAGAGAATGGTTCTGAGAAAAGTTTTTGGTGGTGCCCCTCACCATTTTATGAAGGTGTGAAAGGTTGCCCAATGGCTCTACTCACCTGTGATCGTGAGAACAAGGCCCTTGTTCCTTCAAGGGATGCCAGGCCTTTCAAACATTTTACATCTACCTGAGAGAGGGGTTGTGGTTTTGCATTTGATGAAATGTGATTGTGTTATATTTCTAAGTGCTTATTTTATACTCGTAGTTCTGTATTACAATGATTTACTGTTTTCTTTTGTTTTATTATTGTATTTTAACTGTTATGTAATGCCTAGTTTATGAGCCATTTAATAAATGTAATAAATGAATACATCATTTAAGTGACTAATTAAAGGAAAAAACAGCTAGCACCATAGGCACATATTCTAGTTTATGAAATGCCAAAAGTGTCAGATGTTTTTGTTCACTTTAAGGAATAAATGGGCTCACATTCTAATGCTTTGGTTTGAGTGGCTCCATTTAGAGCCTTAGACATACCTTCTTTTAACATTAAAAAGTGATCATAATATAAGGATAATAAAATTGCCTAACAGTAGATTTAGAAATCTAATTTAATTATGGTAATTGATAATACTATATAACAGTATAGAGAAAATAATAAGGAAAGAGAGGAATAAGGTGCTTGCAAGGATTAAAATAACATCTATTGAAACAGATCGATCAGCATGGCTACAGTACAACATGGTGCAGAGGTGGTATTCAGCAGGTTCTCACCAGTTCTGGAGAACCGGTAGCAGAAATTTTGAGTAGTTCGGAGAACCAGCAAATACCACCTCTGACTCGCCCTGCCCTCATCTTTTCTCTGCTTCTAGAGTCCCAGTTCATTAGCTGGATCTTCTTTTGTTGTCCTGCACACACATAGAGCTGGAAAGCAGGTTAGTGGGGTGGGGACTGGGAGGGAATGGAGATTTAATAGTATCCTTCTCCTGCCACGCCCACCAAGCCACACCCACAGAACCAGTAATTTTTTTTTTTGAATCTCACCACTGGCATGGTGATTACAGAAGAACTGGATATTGAAACTGGGTTTCCCCCCTCCACCACAAAATAGCAAGAATGGAAAATGTAATGATCAAGGCTACTGACTTTACTGTATCTATGGTGATCAATTGTGATCATCCCAGCCAACTTCTGGCAAGCAAAGCTAGATTCATTCAATGACCCCACCCTCCGATTCACTTAACAGCTGTAGTCATTCATTTAAAAACTGGCAAAAATGTCATAAAATTGAGTGTGACTCACTGAACAATCATTTTTCCAGAAATTCCAGTTTTGTACTACTTTTGGGAAAGATTTGTAACTTCAATAAATATCTTGAATTTATCAGGAATTGGCTATGTAAGCATTTAAGCAGAAACACAAAAACAGAGATGTATCATCAGCACCAGTATCTGGAGGAATACAAGGTCTTCATCCCAGCAGCTTATCTATCTATCTATCTATCTATCTATCTATCTATCTATCTATCTATCTATCTATCTATCTATCATCTATCTAATAATTTAATGGAATATATATATTAAAGCAAAATACCACTCACTCAGCATCATGAAATATCTAGAACCGTAAAGTCTACAAACTTGAAATTTGGCACATATGTTCCTCTTGGCTTCTAGGTGCTTGCTAAGAAAGGATTTTTCAAAATGACAATCAGAGCATTAGTATTTCATATATTATTATTAACACACTCTGATGCTATGGTGCCTCACATTCCATTTCCTTAGTAACTTCACAGCCATTTTCACCAGAGGACACAGACAAACCTCCAAATTGTCTCAACAACTCTCTAAAAGGATGCAAGAATGGAATGGATAAAGGAAAGGAAAGGAAAGGAAAGGAAAGGAAAGGAAAGGAAAGGAAGGGAAAGGAAGAAAAGAAAAGGAGGGCAGGAAGAGAAAGGAGGAAAGAAGGAAAGGAAAGGAAAGGAAAGGAAAGGAGGAAAGAAGGAAAGCCTGGGCTCCTGCTTAGCCCAACAACGTAGTTTTGTCGCAAAGCATGGGTATCCGCTAGTACATTCATATTCCTTTGTTTTAAACCAGGGGTGTAAGACTCAATTTCATTGAGGGCCGCATCAGAGTTGTGTTTGACCTTGGAGGGCTGTGGTGGGCATGGCCAGGGTGGGCATGGGCATCACCCATGTCGGGGGCACCTGTGGGCACCTGAGCACTCTGCCAGCAAAAAACGAGCTCCCGAGCTCTGTTTTTGGCCGTGATGGCCTCCTGAAACCTCTGCCAGCGAAAATGGAGCTTCGTTTTCTCCACCATGGGCCGGTCCTTTGCTGTTTCCAGGGCAGCCTGATAGGCCAGAGTATTCCACAGGCCAGATCTGGCCTGCGGGCCTTGAGTCTGATGCCCCTGTTTTGAACTATGAAGAGTAAGACTTGCTTAAAGTTCCTTTAACAGGGAAAAGATTTTTCCTGATCATTTCAAACTTCATTGACTTATGCACACAGTCACAGTTATTCACACTACCCATCTACTTAATCAAAGAATTTTATCTTGATCCATTACTTTGTAGGTTACTTCCTAACAACAGCAGGGATACATAACTGTATCAGATTCTACACTATCAATGCTTGTTCGCCAATGCTAATTTCTCGGAGCTCACTAGAAAAATTGCTATCGATTCCTTTCATTAGGCAACAATTGACCCTGCTCCACTGGAGCATTAGGGAGACCAAATTATCTAAATGCACCCATAGATCAAGCTTTGACGGTGAAGATGCAATAGGCATGCCACAAGATACGGTTTATTTAATCCAATATTAAAAATTTTATTGGATACATTATCTAAAGTAAATTGCTTAATATACTGTATTTAGATGAAAGGCTACTGCTACAAATTCTGCTAGAAGGTGTATCCTTGAAAATTATTTCTAAGAAACAAAGAACAACAAGTATAAGGGTTATTTTAATAAATTCTCTTTTTTAAAATAATGCATAATTGTTTATATAACCAAATATAATTGTTTATATAACTAACTCCCTGTACCACCTTACTCTCAGTGACAAGAGAGTCACTGCAAGTAAGGTGTTACAGAGAGTTAGTTAACTAAATTATTATCATTAAATAATAATAATAATAACTATGACAAATGTTTTTGTGTTTTACTAAGTCGTATATTTAAATATACAATAGCTATTATTGCTATTAGGGATATTCCATTACTGAGATTTTAGTAAGCTCAGTAAATTGGTAAGGTTTTTGTTTTCTGAAGTTATCTGGTAATTTTTTTTTAATGGAATATTTTTTAAAAAATATTCTTCTTGCTAAAAGTAAAATTATTCCATATGAAACAATGTAGGGATATGCCAAAAAAAATAATTTGCTTTCCAAGAGGAAAAGAAGAGATTTTTGGTGTAATATCAGAGGAAAGTTCCTGAATCTAAGAGTAAAAGTTCTTCTTTAAATGTACAATCATTTCTGCTGTAATTCACAGTTTTTTCTGACTTCCCGTCTTCTTATAAGGTCCAAATATCATAAGGGAACTCCTTCCATTAATATTGTGCCTCCCACTCCCAAGGCTGGAAAACAGCTTTGGGTTTTAGGGTCACCAATGTGGAAATTTAATATCTTTAATTCTGAATAAGGTGGCACTCTCCCAGATAGGGTCTTTGAACAATCAGGGGGCATTCCCTTGATAAGAAAGTAGCAATTGTGGCTAGGAAGACTTAAGCACAACTTTGGGTTATGTACCATTTTGTCCACTTCTGAACCAGAAAACCCTACACTCAGTCACTCATGCTCTAGTAACCTTCCGTACTGATTAGTGTACCACACTCAACCTTGTAAGTATATTCAACTGTCCCGTTTCAGCTGACACAAATGTGTTCAGCACATGTTATACCTCTGCTGTGTGTGTTTCATAGGTTATGAGTGTGTTTCATGCCCTCCTGCAGCACTCTGCCAGCTGAAAAATGGGCCAAAAGCTGGATGAAAAACAGGCCGAGAACAGCCAAAAAACGGGCTCAAAACAGCCCAAAAACGGACTGAAAAAAGGCTAAAAACAGCCATAAATGGGCTGAAAATGGGCTGAAAATGGGCCATGCAGGCCGCCTGCCAGTCCCCCCACCCCATCCCGGGCCCACAGAGAGAACTACAATGCTGATCCAGCCCTCAAAGAAATGCAGTTTAACACCCCTGCTCCAGAGTATACTTCTTGTCTGGACTAGCACACAAGACTGACAGTGTTTCAGAAAAGTTTCAGGAATTAGTGAATGGTTGATTCTCACAGTGACTGTTCTTAATTATGAGTGATATTTCTATTAGTGCAGTACTATTATGACTTGTTCTTTTAACATTGTATCATTTACTGCTATACCTATCATGCTTCATACACTCCAATTGGAGTATATGAAGGTTGGCCTAATTTGCGACTGAAATTAAATAAGTAAACTTAAGACAGAGGTAAAGAAATATCTAAATTGTATTTACTCTTTCTAACACATGTGCCTTCTCCAGCAATAACTCAGCAATCTAAAAATGGAAATCTATATTTATTAGCAGCCTACATTATTAGCAGCGTTTGGATAATTATAAGAATTTTTTGGCATACCAACAGTAACTTTTTCCTATGGGTATGAACAATCCATCAAACCTTGCATTTTCTCCTCTCGTCCAATTTGCAATTTCAGAACAAGCCATAATATTATGCATTATTTTAATAAGTTAATATCCTGGCTTTTTATTCACCTATCTATTGTTTCCTCATATAAAAACTTCTTTAGCTGTTCCTTCCCAGCAGGAGCAAAGTGGCTATATGCACAGTCAGCATAATTTGGATTATTAACTAGTTAATACTTTTTAAAAGAAATTCTTTTGAATTCGAGCTAAGTAGGAGATAAAATAATTGCTATTTCTACACTGCAGCGATTTTATAACCACATAAAAAGGACAGTGGGAAAGAAGGTAAGATGAAGGTAAATGTAATCTTTTGTTCTATGGGGGGGGGGGTGAATTTATTCAGTAAATCTTTGGCTTATTCTTAAATTGATAACTCATGCTGACAATCAACCTGGGATCTGTTCCTTGTGAAAACTTTCTATATAAAAATTGAGCCTACAATCTGTATTTGTATACATAAGCTGGCATCCATCCAGAATAACAGAATCACAGAGTTGGAATCTAATTCAGACTTCTGCTCAAGCAAAAGAACCATTTCAGACAAAGGGATGTCCAATCTCCTTTAAAATCTCTAGTGTTGGAGCATTCACAACTTCTGGAGGCATCATTCCACTGATGGTTCTCCCTGTTGGGAAATTTCTGTATAGTTCTAGGTTTCTTTTTTCCTTAATTAGTTTCCATCCATTGCTTCTTGTCTTGCCTTCAGCTGCTTTGGAGAATAGTTTGGGCCCCTTCTTCTTTGTGTCAACCCTTGAGATATTGGAACACTGCTATTATGTCACCCCTAGTCCTTCCTTTCACCAAGCTAGACACACCCAATTCCTACAACTGTTCTTCATATGTTTTATCCTCCAGTTCCCTAATCATTTTTGTTGATCTTCTCTGCACTCTTTCTAGAGTCTCAACATCTTTTAAAAAAATATTGTAATGACAAAAACTGGATGCCATGTTACAAGTGTGGTCTTACCAAGGCACTATAAAGTGGTATTAACATTTCATCCAATGCAATTATCCATATTGATGAATTAAGGCTTTCTATTGAGGGATCTGCAGACTCTTTTGAAAACAAAATAGAAACAAAACCATTGTATTAATATTCTTTGTAAAATTATCATCACACCTGGAAGCTGGATGATAGGAATGTATATATGATATGAGACATTTAACTATGTCAAGCATGCTTATCTGTTTTGCCTCTGTGGCTGCCTGTTATGTAAATAAAGACTCTCCAAATGGGGAAAAATCTAGGAAGTAAATATGCATGCACATTCATGCGCACAAGCACATAATCTTATGTTCAAAGCTCCATTTGGGGGGGAAAACCTGCTGAAATATATTCCCTTATTCAATTTGCTGATAAAATATTTTTTCGCTGTGCATGCAGTTCACATGCCTTTATAGTAGAAGTGCTAGAACTTCCAGCACTAATTTAACCCTGCTCTGTGGCTAATTAAGTGTGAATGCTACATCATCAATTCTGCAGTAGATCTAATGAAAAAGCAAGGCTAAATTGTTACCCAGAGTGATGTAAAAGGTCATATTGCTACAACCACACCTTCTTGTTGTTTTATTCTCCCTTTTTCCATTTTTTAAAAGGATCTTTTTAATAGAAGCCATAACTACCAGCAGTTTCCACAGTAATCCCTCCAAAACATGGTGGCTTAAAATGTGTGTGAAATCAGCATGTACTTCGGCCTTCAGAATTCTTAACAGATTCCATGTTGGCAAGTCAATTCTGGCAGATTAAACCTATATATTCAAAGGGCACCCAAATTGGCCACAAATGGTTGCCATAACAGAGAAGTAGAGAGCTTTTGGTTAAGGACACCCCGAGATTCAGAATCTACTGGAAAAGATGCAGTAGAGAATAGAATAGAAAAACAGAGTTGGAAGGAACCTGGAGGTCTTCTAGTCCAACCTCCTGCTTAGGCAGGAAACCCTATACCACTTCAGACAAATGGTTATCCAATCTCTTCTTAAAAACCTCCAGTTGGAGCATTCACAACCTCTGGAGGCAAGTTATTTCACTGATTAATTGTTCTGTCAGGAAATGTATTCTTAATTCTAGGTTGCTTCTCTCCTTGATTAGTTTCTATCCATTGCTTCTTGTCCTGCCCTCAGGTGCTTTGGAGAATAGTTTGACTCCCTCTTCTTTGTGGCAGCTGAAAAGATCTATGCCTTATAACAGGGTAGGGAACTATAGGCCTACAGCCCATAAAGGAAATTTGAGTAATTGAATAGACCTTCCTACTATACTTGCCTCATTTTTAGCACTGCTAGTATCACAGTTCATTTTACCCTACCCAGCTCTTTGAGTTTCCCTGCTTTAAGAATAAAATTAGATAACACAGGATGGCAAAAGAGTTCAAAGGTTACAGGTAATGCTCAACTTACAGCCATTCATTTAGTGACTATTTGAAGCAGAGATGGTTCTGACCAGTTCTGAAGAACCAGAAGCCGAAAATTTGAGTAGTTTGGAGAACCAGCAAATACCACCTCTGACTGGAGATTTTACAATATCCTTCCCCTGCCACGCCCACCAAGTCACACCCACAGAACCGGTAGTAAAAGAAATTGAATCCCACCACTCATTTGAAGTAACAATTGGAATGAAAAAAGTGACTTACAACTAGTACAATGGCATGTATTTATGATGGTTGTGGTGTCTTGGGATGTGTGATTGCCATTTGTGATCTTCCCATCTGGCTTCCAACAAGTCAGTGGAGGAAGTTTGATTTCCTTAATCATCATATTATTAACAACTTCAAGGGATTTGCTTAACAACCATGGCAAAAAAAGGTGTGACTCAACAACTGCCTTGCTTAACAACACAAATTCGGGTCAACCAACACACCCTGCAGGGGTCTAACTGTGTTACTGATTTGAATGTATTTTTGATTTTAAAAACAATTCTCAACCCAATGTGTATTTGATAAACATAATATACAATCTTTGCTCCCAGTCTATTAAATGGAGATCATTAGTTTCAGCTGGGCAGTACATTTCCCTGTTAGAATAGATCTCAGCAATTGGATTGTGAATGAATAATTAGCTATTGCTTTTTATGGCCTCAGGTTAATGCCAGGTAATGTTTTGAAACAGCCCCAAATCCTCCCCTTCCTTATGAAGAATTGGCCCTTTGCCCAGACCATTCCAATAAGTACTTAGGCATTTATAAACTTTCCACACTGAGAGAAAAAAAATGCAGAATGGCAAAAGAAGCAATGTTAAGATTTCAAATTTTTAAACAATGGACACATGCAGAGAATGAAAAGAAGATCAGATCACAGAAAAAGAATATAGATAGTCCAGACTGGTAGAGTTGGTTTCAGGATGATGAAAATGGAGAATATGTTGACGTTAGTGAAGGAGACTAAGAATAGCAAAATAGCACTTAGACTTATATACCACTTCACGGTGCTTTCCAGCCCTCTCTAAGTGGTTATAGTCACCATTTTGCCCCCAACAATCTGGGTCCTCATTTTACTGACCTCAGAAGGATGGGAGGCAGAGTCAATCTTGAGGCAGTCAGAATCGAACGCCTGGCGGTCGGCAGAGTTAGCCTGCAATACTGCATTCTAGCCACTGTGCCACCACAGCTTAAAAATGGCTTCTTTAAAAGAGAATCAGTATGGATTGGACCAGAATTAAGGAATTCCAGATTCAAATCCATCTTCAGTTGTGAAAGTGCTGTGGTGACTGGGCCAGGTACTCTATTTCAATGTAACCTATTTTTTCCCTCCACCCACTATTGAAAATCTTTTTTTATTTTTTATTTTTACAACAAAAACAACAAATAAAAACCATCTTTCAATTATACAGTGTGTCGTCTGGGTACATATATCTTGGGCATAATAATATTTGTATACATTTCTTACTGAGTTTACATTCATATTATGTTCTAGTCAACATTATATATCATATTTCATCATTATTGCAATATTATTAAGTTTTTTATTTCAATTACCATCTATCTTTAATAGCAAATCCCGACTCTTACTAAATTATGTTCATGTCATGATTTATTCAAAATAATCAATTACAATATATCATTATTACTAATCCTTTAATTTCTTACTCTAGTTTCTAACCATGCATAAAATAAGTCCCAAATCTTATAATACTCCTTCTCTTCTTGCTCTCTAATTGCCAGTGTTAACCTACTCATCTCTGCACATTCCATTATTTTCTTAATCACTTCTTCCTCCATCAGAATTTTCTCATTTTTCCAATTTTGAGCAAATACAATTCTAGCTGCTGTTAACACATGAATAATCAAATATGTTATTTCTTTACTATAGCTTTCAAGTAAAACCCCCAATAAAAACATCTATATGTTGTTTTATCATTTTTTCCAACCATGTATGTATTTTAGTCCAATATCTTTTAGCTTCTGCACAAGTCTAACCACATATGATAATATGATCCATACTATTGAAAATCTATTGAGCTGGTGTGTGTGTGTGAAATACAGGTAGTCAAACATGAACAACAATTCATTTAGTGCCTATTCAAAGTTACAATGGCACTGAAAAAAGTGAGTTCTATGATCATTTTTCACACTCATGACCACTGCAGCACCTCCGTGGTCACATGATCAAAATGTGGACATTTGGCAACTCATGTTTATGACGGTTGCATTGTCATGGTCATGTGATCATCTTTTGTGACCTTTTGACAAGTAAAGTCAATGGGGAAGCCAGATTTACTTAAGAATCCTGTTACTAATTTCACAACTGTAATGATTCACTTAACAACTATGGCAAGGGTGATCATAAAATGGGGCAAATTCACTTAACAGCTGTCTCCTTTAGCAACAGAAATTTTGGGCTGAATTGTGATCATAAGTTGAGGACTAACTGTAATAGGTGGATAAACACAAATTTAATGGGGGAATAACATCGTTTAATTGTTTTAAATAATCTTTTTCAGTGTGTGCTATTTTTATTTTGCCCAGAATTTCTTCTGATAGAGAAGAAGCTATATATGTTTGTTTTATAAATAAATAATAGAAGGGACAAACAAATCCTTTACATTTCTTGGAAAATATCTCAAAGGCTTTTAGACGTTGATATATCCATTCAATATGTAAAATGTGACACTTCCGTGATGACATGAGTTTCACACCCTGATAAAGAAGATCCTTTCCAACTCTGTCATTCTGTATTTTGTGAGTGTGAAAACAATGCCCATGTGCTTCGATGCTTCAAATAAAAGTTATTTCCTTAAGATGGAAATATCTGCATATTCCTCCTATTTATCAATATTCTCTCTTTCTCTTTCTCTCTCTCTCTCTCTCTCTCTCTGTGTGTGTGTGTGTGTGTGTGTGTGTGTGTGTGTGTGTGTGTGTTATCTGTAGAAATATGCTTTGCAGGAAAGATTTGTTTGCTGTTTGTTTTAAAGAAGCTCATTTGGAAGGCTTTTCAACAGATTGTACCAACTTGCTCCCGATTGCAGAAGTAATAACCCCAGTATAATAGCTTTTGCTCAGCTGTGAAAGCGCTCATCTATTTAATAAGACACATGCAGTATTTTAGAACCTCATAAAATAAAACAGGTAATGTAACAACAGAAATATTGCAGCCGAGCAAGAATAATTCCATTTAATTCCACCATCTAATTTTTCTTTCATTCTCAATGTGGTCTTTCCCATACGCCTCACAAAGGCTTTCCCAGATCCTAAATTTTATTTCCATATGCTTTCTTCATGTGGATCATTATCAGTTGCAGGCAGTTTTTTAAAAGATATATATTGTAATAATTGAGGAAAGGGGCTAAGCTACATACAGCAAAAATGCAGCTAACTAGAAAGAAAAGAAAAGGTAGAAAACAGATTACTCACTAAAAACTTAAAACTTCCACTAGAGACCCTGGATCTTCAACTTCATTCAAACCTTAACAAACTTTACATTTCAAACCACATCTTGCAGGACAAGTGATAGGATTACACAGCTAAATCCATAAGCATTGATTTTGTCTCAGTCACAGATGCGCTGTGTGCAATATTGGAAAATCCTTTAAGACGATAAGGTTATGACAGACAGTAAACAGCATACAGCTATCATTTAGATAAAGACATCCATATCTGCACTTCACATCATCTGAAAAAGTACAAATGTGTCCGGAAGTGTAGGGAGATTTTTCCTTCAAATCAATGACCTTTCCTTTTCAAAGCAGCTACAGAACATTTTCTCCCTTAGTCATGCGATTAATATCAACAGTCTTGATCAGGGGTAGGATTCAATTTTTTTTAACAACCAGTTCTGTGGGCGTGGCTAAGTTAGTGGGTGTGGATTGGTGGTCACGTGATTGGCTGGGCGTGGCCAACTCAATATCACTCACATTGAGGCACACATCTCCTCACCTGGCCTCTCATGACTGTGGGGATGCTGCAACAGTCGTAAGCGTGAAAAATGGTCATAAGTCACTTTTTTCAGTGCCATTGTAACTTTGAATGGTCACTCCACACAAGCAAAGTACCAGCAAAAGAGGGGAAAAAACCTCCAGAGACGTTCCTGAGACAGGAAGTCTAGACCTGCCAAGAATATAATAAGGGTTAACGGAGAGGCAGTTTCTGTAAGCAACACCAGAATGCTTCCTTCCTACCTTCCTTACAGGATTAGGCCAGTAATTTCTTCTAACAATTGGTTCTCCGAACTGCTTAGAATGTTAACAACTGGTTCTAGTGAATATGTGCGAACTGGTAGAATTCCACCCCAGGCTTGATTTGGGGATTAGGATTGCTTACCTTCTGGAACTTCTTCATGTATAAGCAAATTTTCCAATTGAAAGAAAAAGAATGCGATAACTTTTGGGGGGACGTAGTGGTGGGAGGTATGAGATTTGGCAAATATTTGATAAGTCTGGTGTTATATTAAAGCGAGTGTGATTACATGTGGACCATGGCCCACTACTGGGCCATGGGCTAATTGCCACCAGGCTGTATGACTGTCTGGCCGATGCGCGTGCCTCTGGAGATGCACATAGCCCCATCTGTGTGAACATCAACTGGCGGTCATGGCCCCACTCATGAGAGCCTTGTCACAGGGATTCACAGCTTCACTCATGCAAGCCTCATCGCGGGCACTCACAGCCCCACTTTCACTAGCCTCACTGCAGCGCTCGTGGCCCCCTTCACACTAGCCTTGTTGCAGGTACTCTAGGCCCTTCCTGCGCTAGCCTTGTCATGTGCACTCATAGACCCACTCACACTTGCATTATCATGAATGTCACAGGCACTCACGTGCATGCACATGCACATGCGCTTGCCCTTTCTACAAATCATCCCTTCTCTCTGCCCGCTCCCCATTCGGGCTGATAACCCAGAAAGGTTGGGGAAACTTGGCCTAGCAGTTAAGATGTTAGGCTTGCCGACCAGAAGATTGGCAGTTTGAAACTCAAGTACTATGTGGCAGGGTAAGCACCTGTTCTTGCCTCAGCTCCTGACAACCAAGCAGTTTGAAAGCATGTAAATGCAAATAGATAAATAGGTACCACTTTGGTGGGAATGTAACAGTATTCCAGGTGCCTTGTCATATAGTTCTGTTGGCCACATGACCACAGAAGTGTCTTTGGACAATGCTAGTTCATTTGGATAAGAAACAGAGATAAGCATCACCCCTTAGAATCACAATTCATCAGGGGAAACCTTTGCCTTTTACCTTTTTTATTTAGTGTTAAAATATCAGTAAAAGCATGGCTCACATATACTGTTATTTTTGCTTTAATTCACTCACTCAGACTTTAAGTAGCTCTAAGCTTGCTTTCTGGAAAACAAGGATTTATTTCTTGAATGATGTAGAGTAAAAGTAACTCAACAGTAAATAAACACTCTAAAGTGACCATAATGTTTCTCTAGAATATAAGAGTTTTAAGACAGATAACCCAGAAAACTAGGAAACAAATACAATTATTGTACTTAGATTCTCCCAAACATTATATGAACATTATATGAATCATTTTAAAATGCCCATCTCTAGGGTTATTTGTATGTGTTAAACTATTTACAATTTGCTACTCATTAAAAAAAAGAAATGTATAAAATGTAATTAAATAATTAGCTTAAATACAATAAATCAAATCTTCATATGGAATTATAAAAATCTGTACTTGTCTTCGAAAGAATGAAATATTGGGAGCATACAAAATAGAAAAAGATATCAACACTTGGGGATCAGATAAAATAGATTCTCTTTTCAGAAGAGTTAAGACCTTGATTGCAGAGATTGCAGCTGCAAATCTACTGAATACATACTATATACCATTCATATTTAAATGCCAGAAAGAAATCTTGGTAGTAGGGTATAATGTGCTAGTTTTTCGGGGGGATCCAATTGACTACAATTTTATTACCTCATTTGTTGGTTTTGAAGGAAGGTGTTACAACATGGAAATGAAGCAGGCCTAAATCAGACAAAGGATTAAGCTGAATTATGCAGGCCAAATACAAACAAATATAAGGAATAAGTTCTAGGCCTTGATCATAAGCACAAATCAGAATTCACTAAAGCCATCTTGAAAGGTGTCAAACTTGATTTCATTGAGGACCACATCAGGGTTGTGTTTTTGACCTCGAAGGGGGGGAGGCATGGCCAGGATAGGTATGGTCAGCTCGACATCACTCCTGATGGGGCACCCGTGGTGGCCCGAGCATTCTGCCATGGCCTCTGCCAATGAAAAGAGAGCTCTCCGTTTTCACAGGCAGAGGGTTGCAGGAGGCCCTGGCAGCCAAAAATAGAGCTAGGGAGCCCTTTTTTGCTGGCAGAAACACCACGGGCCAATCCTTCGCTGTTTCCAGGGTAGCCCTGCAAGCCAGATCTAAGTACCCCATGGCTGGATCTTGCCCCCAGGCCTTGAGTTTGACATCCTTGGTCTAACCCATTCCAGCTCCTAAGCAGAACTCTGTCTAGGGGATACTGTCAGGAATGAAGAATTGGGATCAAAGGAAATTTCAAATTCAGAAGTTTTATTGTTCAAGCCTATACACAAGAATCCAGTCAGCTAATGGTCAGCACTAAATTGGTCCTAGATAAGAGTTAACAGAATTCAAAGGAAGGGTTGGACTTGTAGCATTTGTGGACACATAACAATTCTAGGCTGTCTCTTTACTTGACTCTGCCCTCAGGATCTGCCTGCTCTTACCCTACAGATAGCAACATTTCCCTAAGACCTAAGAACAAATTCTCAGCTAACCGCACTGAAGTTGCAGGATACTTGAATACCCTTTAAGTTATTTTTATTCTTTAGCATAAACATAGATCATAAACATAGTTAAGTTCAAAATGAGTCCTGTATGATGTTAGGATTGTCCAGAACTGAGAATATATATAAGCGTCTGATAATGCACAATATTGGCACATGTGAAAAATCCTTATTTAATTATATTGATAGTTCCTAACTTGCATCCATTCATTTAGCAAGGGTATGATGACCTCCCCCCCAAAAAAGTGAGTTATGACTGGTTCTCAGACTCACAATCATCACATCTTCACAATCACATGATCACAATTCATATGCTTGGCAACCATCATGTATTTATGATGGTCACAATGTCCCAGAGTCATGTAAACATTTGTGACCCTCCCAGTTGGCTTCTGACAACAAAGTCAGTTGCGGGGGGAGGGAAGCCTAATTTGCTTAGTGATTGCGATTCACTTACAATAGCAGGGAATATCAGGCACGGTCATATGATGGCTCATTGAAAGACCACATTGTTTAGTGACAGAAGTTCTGGTTCCAGTTGTGATAATTAGTTGAGGAGTACTTCTGTACAAAAAGGGCTTTTCTTCTGAAAACTTCCAGGAGGAACATACAGATATCTGTAGAAGATGCCAACATTACAAATACATAGTGTTGTAGGATCCAATCTGAGTTGGTCATAGGTTTATTCTTTCAAGCCTTCGGGTTTTTGCTGGAGCTTATTCGTAGGGAACCCCTCATGGAACTTGTCTCTCTCCAGAATTGGCATGCATTCTGGAAAGAGAGGAGTTCCCTGAGGATGGGCTTCAACACGAGTCCGAAACCTCAGAAGAATAAACCTATGGTCCCACTTACCTACTCAGATTGGACCCTGCAACATCCTGGGATGCATATACATTTGGATCCATTCATGAATACACATATTGGGAATGCCCAACAAATGAATGAATTTCTTGGACAAATGGGCTTTGGAAGAATATAATAATTATGTAAAGTCTTTCTTCTTTAAACTACTAATGAACAAAAAGCAAAGGATTCTCAATTTCATTTCATTTTATTTTTAAGTTTAATTTAGAAATTATTAAAATAGGTGAATTCCATTTTTTACCTTCTTTACAGTAAGAACAGTTTCAGTTTTAGATACAGTCCTCTTAATTCCTAAGCATTCCCAATGATTAATTAAACTACCACTGCATTTAATACTCAAATTCTTAGGAACAATAGTAAAATATGCAACAGTCTCATGGGTGCAAGCAAGTTACTGTCTGAACAAGTAACTGAATTTATCAAACACTGATTATTAAGCACTCTATATACGTAATTTATTTTTCACAGCCTTGTTTTAAACTGGTAAATACATCGAAAAACTTATTGGAGAAAGACCAAAACTTGCAAATCTTTTTTTTCCTTGTTGTGTTCATTAAGGTTAAAAATAAAACGTACTTTTTTAAAGAAGAAATGCCAAATGCACAAAGCTGCCAAAGAACTGCAATAAAAGAAACCCCCAGGACCATGGGATAAGCAGTCACTCTGTTGTCTGATTGGAAAATGATTTCCCTATTTAGCGTCTGCTTCATCAATGCTTGGCATCCCCAGGGTGCACTGTTCTTGATAGGTTAGCTGTCAAATGCTCCATTGTCCAAATTACACTACTCCTGCAGATTTCCTGCTAAGAAACAATTTACTGCAGCTTTCTGCCATCCATCTTATGGACCATGTCTTCCAGGGAGTTTTTCAAGTATCAAAAGTTGATTGACTTGCTAGAGACATATGAACACTCTTGAGATGCTTTTGCCATTTATCCACCCAAACAGATCTTTGAAAGCAAGTTAAACAAACTGTAATGAGAGAGAGTGTTAATGAATTCAGAGGGCAGTATGTTTATTGGAAAACACAGTCGCCCTTTAAATATTCCTCAAAGAATTTAAAAACTGCTTTGTCACCATCATTTCTTTTTTATGCACTGTCAGTTCCTCATCACAGGCCTAACTATTATACATTAGTTTCCTTACTTCCATGATACAGAGAATAAAAATTGGGGAGAATGACTTCTCTTCTGCTTTTTGTTAACCAATCACATTCAATCCGATAACAAAAATGTTTAATTTCTGTCTCCTCTCAAAGTAAACAAAAGGTGATATGCCAAGGATTGGGATTTGGGTTTCCAATACTTGGAACTTCCTAAGGGTGTGAATGTCCTGTTATCTATTGTACAATCTTCTCTTTAGCAGTTTGTTTTTTCTTTTATTTCCAAACTTCACTTAAATCCCAAAGAATGATTTCTCCCCAATAAACTCTTCCCATTTGGGAAGCACAGACAGCAAGGAAGACTGCAGAATAACAAAAAGGTATATTTTAAAGCAAAAGAACAGTACACTCTGCCATGACCCCACCATCGAAAGGCAAGTTGAGGCTTAAAAAAATAAATAAACATGAAGGTACTTTCTCAGTCAGAGAATTGAAAACTGAAGAAATACAATAACATCATTTCTGAATTATTTTTTAGCTGCCTATTTTTGTCTTTATGGTAGCTACTAAGATTAGGTATTTTTTTATTTATTTTATTTGGTTTGTCAATTGCTTACAAGATAATAGGTATAAGTAAAAACATAGTTATGAATACATGGATACATATAAGAAAAGTAAAAGAAACAATAGGACAGGGACGGTAGGCACCCTAACCCTAACCCTACAGCCCTCTTAGGAAAGGGGTGAGGTCAATAGTAGAAAGTCTAAGATTAAAGTTTTAAGGCTAAAGGTAGAGACATTGTGAATTAGGTGAGATTAATGGTTTGGATATTCCATCTAAAAACCTATTTATCCTATTTTGCCCATTCACAGCACTGAAATTCCATTGCAGTAGTATTTAAATATACTTGTCAATCTGACCTAATATTCAGTTACCCATAGAGCAGAGCCTTATGGAAAAATGGTGCCCTTTCTCTTAATATTTTCAAATTTTTCATTTTTATTTTGTAAGCACTTAGACTACCACTTCACACTGCTTTACAGTCCTCTAAGTAATTTATAGAGTCAGCATATTGCCCCCACCAATCTGGGTCCACATTTCACCAATCTTGGAAGGATGGAAGGCTGAGTCAAGCTTGAGCCGTTCAGAGTCAGTCTGCTGGTTATTGGCAGAATTAGCCTGCAATACTGCATTCTAACCACTAACTGAACAGTTACTTGGTTACCTTGAGCAGGATTCCCTCAAGTTGAGCTCAACCTCTGGTGAATCCATACATGTTTCATTTTTCAGGCAACAGTATAAAAGTACAGTAGTTTATCACTGCTTTCTATGAATTTTTTTGACTTCTCATTCTAGGGATACCATTTTAGTTTAATATTAATAGTTTAAAATAGGCTGTTGAGAAAATAAAACATGTTTCGCTCTTCAAAAATGAAAGAAAGGTGTGGGATCTGTCAATTGTGATTTATATTGGGCCAGATCCTAAGCAAATGGTTAAACAGTATGTTTATGAACCTTAGAAAATTAGAATCAGTAAGAGCCAATATCAGCTTTCAGAAACAAGTCATGCTGGACTAAACTTATCTCCTTTTTGTTAGCTTAGGAAAATATCTGTACATAAATTACTTTGATCACAGCAAAGCATTCAATACATTATTTCATGATATCTTCATTAAATATGAGCTGGATGAAACCACAGTTAGATGATTAGATAGAGGATAATTGGCTGAATGAGTGCACTCGGAAAGGACTCTAATTGATCCAGACCAATTGATGAACATATCAAGTGAAGTACCAGAGAGCTTGTCCGAGGCCCTTTGCTATACTATATTTTTATTAATTTTTATTAATGATTTGAATGAAGGGATTGAGAGGGCAATTATCAAACTTGCAAATGACACAAAAGTACACTTTAGGAGACAAAACGAAGGTCACAAAATGCAGGCTTGAACAGTGCATCAAAGCAAAGAGGATGAAATGTAATAGAGAAAAAAATTAAAGTCCTACATCTAGATGGAAAAAAAAAAGACAGAGTAGACAATGGAGGAGACTTGACTTGTACGTGCAAAAAGTATCTGGTTCCCCGTTAAACAAGGTGATGCAGGTGTTAAAAAGGATAACTGCTATTCTCCTATCCATTATGTTCTAGTCAAATCCCACTTGAATATTATGACCAGTTGTGCATACTGTAGCAAAAATGACATGAAATAAAATAAAATACTAGCACAGTGAGGTGAGTTCAAAAGAGGACTGAAGGTGGTTATGGAAATGAATATCAAATTGTATGGAAAACAAGTTAAAGGAACTGGCGATGTTTAGCCTGCAGAAGAAAAGACTATGACTGTATAATAAGTAAAGATTTACATTTACAACATAGAGCTCAAACTGCCCAAGGAGCTTCTGATACAGTTCTAAAGAGGAATTATTGAGTCTGTCATCTGCACCTCTATAACTGTCTGGTTTGGTTCTGCAACCCAACAAGACAGACATAGACTTCAGAGAGTAATTAGGACTGCAGACATAACAATTATTACAAACCCGCTTTCCGCTGAGGACCTGTATACTATACGAGTCAAAAAGAGGGCTGTGAAAATATTTACAAATCCCTCACATCCTGGAATAAACTGTTTCAACTCCTACCCTTAAAACTATGCTACAGAGCACCGCACACCAGAACTAGACACAAGAACAGTTTTTTCTCAAACACCATCACTCTGCTGAACAAATAATTCCCTCAACACTGTCAAACTATTTACTAAGTCTGCATTACTATTACTCCTCCCATCCTTCCTTTCACCCATCTCCTCCCACTTATGACTGTATCCTAACAATTTTTATTGACAGTTTCCCAGTATGATTTGATTGCTTATTGTGCCCTCTGACTATTATTAAGTGTTGAATCTTATGATTCTTGACAAATGTATCTTTTCTTTTATGTACACTGAGAGCATTTGCACCAAGACAAATTCCTTGTGCATCCAATCACACTTGGTCAATGAAGAATTCTATTCTATTCTATTCTATTCTATTCTATTCTATTCTATTCTATTCTATTCTATTCTATTCTATTCTAGAGATGGAATGGAATTGGTGTTATGGAGTGGAGTGGGTTGAAACTACTACGAAGCAGATTTAGAATATATATATATGTGTGTGTGTGTGTGTGTGTGTGTATGTATGTTTGTATGTACGTACATATGTATGTATGTATGTACATATGTATGTATGTATGTATATGTATGCATGCAGGTCTTGGCAGGTTCAGGTCTTTTCCCATGTAAGATTGGAGTTGATGTTTGCAGATTGGCTCGCTTTTTTGTAAGAACATGTGTGGCTGAGGGATTGGCTGTGTGTCTATCAGCCTCCTGTGTTGTAGTGACCTTGGTAATGGGCTGCGTGATGACCTTCTGAGTTCTATTGTTGTGACATCCTGAGTCTTGTGCTGTGATCTCCTGGGTTGTTGGCTGTGTTTCAACATCCTGAGGTTTTGTGGTGTAACCTCCTGAGTTCTGTGATGTGATATCCTGAGTGGGTGGTTGTGAACACAATATACAAGCCTGATGATGGCAGATGAGATTCTGCCAAATGTCGCTACAACTTTAAAAGCACAACTATAATGACGTGGGAAAATACCTGAACAAAGCTGAATACCATACATATAAATACCCATGAAAACTTAAGAAATATATATATATACACACACACACACACACACACACACACACACACACACACACTGCTCAAAAATAAGGGAACACTTAAACAACACAATGTAACTCCAAGTCAGTTTGATTTCATGGAAGTGTGATTGACTTGGAGTTAACATTGTGTTGTTTAAGTGTTCCCTTTATTTTTTTGAGCAGTGTAGATAGATAGATAGATAGATAGATAGATAGATAGATAGATAGATAGATAGATAGATAGATAGATAGATAGAGTTGGTGGAAGAGACTGCCTTTGCTGAAGAGATAAGTTTCCTAATATTACCTTGACACCTTCTTCTTTAATGTTTTAGTGAATTCTACAATGAACACTGGGATGGACTAAATGACCCTGAAGATCACTTCAAGCTGTATGATGATATGTTAATATGATATATGATGATGCAATATTAAATTGTATACTGAAACATTTAAACACATCAGTTTTATTAAGAACAGTGGATTTATTTATATGGGCACCAAATAAAAAGCTCCACTATGCCTGATTTAAAATCTTGGATCAAGACAAGCCTGCACTTTTGACTTCTCAACTAACATTAATTCATAACTTGGAAAATCTGATCAATATGTGAACCTCATTTAACTTATTTAGGACTTGACTTCTGTTATACAAAGGTTTATTATACCACGTTTGTCCTTTTTATTTTTGCTTTTTGTTTACATTCTGTTTTCACTTTGTCCTACATGTATTTTCACTTAGTATTTTTTCTGGTTATTGTTTTTCTCTCTTTAGCTGAAATCAGCCACGGTCTCATAGGTACTGGCAGTTGTTTGGGACATATTTGACTCTCTAATAGCTGCATAACCCAGTGCACATTCCTGATGCTGTATATGTCAAATAAAATGTCAAGTTATTAACTCCCTAACTCTAGCTACCTTTGCCTATTGAACTAAAACAAATCAGGATTTTGACAGATTTTACAATATACTGATAGCTGAACACAATGTTTATAACTGATTGTAAACACTTTAAAAAATGCTACATAAGGAAATGTTTTCAAAATTGTAATGGAATTAATGTTATTTGTTAATATTTTTTGATAATCTGTATCCAGATTTATAGGAACTATTTTTTAATCTACAAGTTATTTCTGATTGTTATTTCTTCAAAAAAAAAAAAACCTCTTTATTTTTATTGTTGCTTTTATTGCATTGTAAAATTAACACAATTAATTTACCATTACCTTACAGCAGGTTAGACTATTAGATTATCTAACTATAGCCTTCCATCCTTCCGAGGTGGATAAAATGAGGACCCAAATTGGTGGGGCCAATATGCTGATTCTGTAAACCACTTAGAAATGTCTGTGAAGCGCTGTAAAGTGGTAAGTGCTATTGCTATTGCTATATAATGTCTTACTTGGTATATAGCAATCATTGGCTATTATTTTGATTAGTTAATTACATTATTAGGCTATGAATTTTTCTCAATAAATGCATGTGTTGTGCTATTGAGTCTGAGTGTCAGGTTCCAACACCTGGTTCCAGTTTCATGGTTGACACTGAGGCTCTTTACCAACACTAGCTTGTTCACATATCATGCGCTTAGCATGGTGGGATTCCATTTTTTTTCCTACTGGTTCTATGAGAGTGTGCTTTGCACATGCACGCAGCGCTCAAAAAACACCTTCTGTGTCAGCACTGGTGAGCTGTCCTGTTTTTTTAGCTCAGTTGAGGCACAGCAATCTGCCCTTCTGCATGAATCAGCTGAGCTAAAAAACAAGGGAATATGCAGCAGGAAATTGCAGGGGGCAGGGCCAGCCAGAGGTGGTATTTGCCGGTTCTCCGAACTACTCAAAATGTCCACTATCAGTACACCGGAACCGGTCCAAACCAGTTTAATACCACCTCTGAGCCATATCCTCCCATAATCGAATATGCTATAGTGGTAAGTTTAATATGCTATATTTATAAGTTTATAAATTGCATTAAGCCAAACATAGTTAATCAATTTTAGAGTGAAATTTGGTATATGAATTTGACCAATTGTTTTAACATACCATATGATTACTTAAATGCTAGTATATTAAGATCCAAGATCATACATTATATGCTTATATTTTGAATACATGAAAGTCAACAACAAAAGTAGAATGATATTTTTGGTGATCATGCCTATATTGAATCAGTGATTCGGGTTAAGCTGTAATTTTGCAATTTGCATTACTTTACTTTCACGCTACTGCATTTATGCATTTATTATGGAAAACCAGTATGATACTAGCTGAATAGCAATGCATAAAAATTTAAATATTATTAAAAAGCATTGTGAAGTAAATGTCCCAAGATTTATAAAGTAATCTATCAAAATCTCTCATGATGAACAGAATTTCAGTCAGGGAACTTTTTGATGGAGACACACGCACAAATATATTTTAATTCTTTATGGGTTTATTATGTTCCATTTGATCATTCTGCTATTCTGTCTGCTATCTTCAGCTTGCAATTAAATAATTCCTGTATAATTCTCACTCCATTGAAAGTTGAGCTTCCAATGTGAATATGACTCTTTGCAACTGGATAAAATGTATTTTTCATACTTACAGGTAAAACTCAAAAAATTAGAATATCATGCAAAAGTTCATTTATTTCAGTAATGCAACTTAAAAGGTGAAGCTAATATGAGATAGACTCATTACATGAAAAGCAAGATAGTTCAAGCTGTGATGTGTCATAATTGAGATGATTATGGCTTACAGCTCATGAAAACCCCAAATCCACAATCTCAGAAAATTAGAATATTGTGAAAAGGTTCAATATTCTAGGCTCACTCTAATCAGCTAATTAAGCCATAACACCTGCAAAGGGTTCCTGAGCCTTTAAATGGTCTCTCAGTCTGGTTCAGTAGGAATCACAATCACGGGAAAGATTGCTGACCTGATAGTTGTGCAAAAAAACATCACTGACACCCTCCATAAGAAGGGAAAGCCTCAAAAGGTAATTGCAAAAGAAGTTGGATTTTCCAAAGTGCTGTATCAAAGCACATTAATAGAAAGTTATGTGGAAGGGAAAAGTGTGGAAGAAAAAGGTGCACAAGCATCAGGGATGACTGCAGCCTGGAGAGGATTGTCAGGAAAAGGCCATTCAAAAGTGTTGGGGACTTTCACAAGGAGTGGACTGAGGCTGGAGTCAATGCATCAAGAGCCACCACACATAGACGGATCCTGGACATGGGCTTCAAATGTCGTATTCCTCTTGTCAAGCCGCTCATGAACAAATGTCAGAAGCGTCTTACCTGGGCTAAAGAAAAATAGAACTGGTCTGTTGCTCAGTGGTCCAAAGTCCTCTTTTCTGATGAGAGCAACTTTTGCAGTGGTCCAAGGACCCAGAGTCTGGAGGAAGAATGGAGAGGCAACACTGCAAGATGCTTGAAGTCCAGTGTAAAGTTTCCACAGTCTGTGTTGATTTGGAGAACCATGTCATCTGCTGGTGTTGGTCCACTGTGCTTCATTATGTCCAGGGTCAATGCAGCCATCTACCAGGAGAGTTTGGAGCACTTCATGCTTCCTTCCGCAGACGAGCTTTATGGGGATGCTGACTTCATTTTCCAGCAGGACTTGGCACCTGCCCACACTGCCAAAATCACCAAAACCTGGTTCAATGACTGTGGGATTACTGTGCTTGATTGGCCATCAAACTTGCCTGACCTTTTATATATCTATGGGGCATTGCCAAGAGAAAGATGAGAGACATGAGACTGAACAATGCAGAAGAGATGAAGGCCACTATTGAAGCATCTTGGTCTTCCATAACACCTCAGCATTGCCATAGGCTGATAGCTTCCATGCCACGCTGCATTGAGGCAGTAATTGCTGCAAAAGGGGCCCAAACCAAGTACTGAGTACATATGCATGCTTATACTTTTCAGAGGTCCAATATTGTTCTATGTACAATCCTTGTTTTATTGATTGCATGTAATATTCTAATTTTCTGAGATTGTAGATTTGGGTTTTTCATGAGCTGTAAGCCATAATCATCACAATTATGACAAATCATGGCTTGAACTATCTTGCTTTGCATGTAATGAGTCTATCTCATACATTAGTTTCACCTTTTAAGTTGCATTACTGAAATAAATGAACTTTTGCACAGTATTCTAATTTTTCAAGTTTCACCTGTATATAAAAGTGTAACCTATTTATGCTATTTTTAAAACTGTTACTTTAATAATTATCTGAAGTGGTAGGTACATTTAAATATAATTCCACTAGTAGACAATATTTTTATATCCCTATTTTGCTTTTAAGTTCTGAAGGGTGAAGAGTAAGTTGTAAACATATACATTTTAATCTAGGATGGCAGAGCATTTTATCTGGGTTTGGTTATAATTATGCAAAATATTTTTGATTCAAAGGAGCTGGCCAATACACAATGTGGATTGGAATCTGTTTGGTAAACAGGTGAATGCTATTAATATATATGTATGTATGTATAAAACCATACATGTAAGTACCTGTGAAAACTTAAGAATATATATATATTCTTAAGTTTCCATGGGTACTTACATGTATGGTATTCAGCTTTGTTCGGGTATTTTCCCACGTCATTATAGTTGTGCTTTTAAAGTTGTAGCAACGTTTCAGCAGAATCTCATCTACCATCATCAGGCTTCTGTATTGTGTTCGTCTGTGAGTCAGACTTTTACAGTTGTTTCAGTTTTAAATTTGGGGCTAGCCTACTGCTGTGCCAGAATGGTTTTTTCTTCATCCTGAATGGCTGTGCCAGAATGGTTTTTCTTCATCCTGATTGGTTGGCAGTCTTGGTCTGTGTTTGTTGGTCTTGGAGTTTGCTGTGTTCTGCTTGATTGGTGTTTCTAATATCTTCTGTCTGTTTTGTGGCTTTTTTGTGTGTCTTGATTGGCTGGCAACATTGTGTTCCTGTACTGGAGGCTTTTAGTGCAGCTTGGCTCCGAATAAATGGACGGCTATCATTTGTTAGGAAGCTAGGTTTCATCTGGGTGCCTGGTTGGGGTGTTTTTGAGCTGGAGGTATCGGGGGTCTGTTTGTGCCCAGGTGTTTGCCTGGCTAGTGGTGTAGAGATTTTTTTGTTTGTGAGTGCAGGCTTCCAAATAATTGACAGTCTGGTGGAATCATCTCTTCTATTCATGCTTTCAGATTTTTTTTCAATCTCTATGGCTTCTCTGATAATTCTGTGGCTGGAGTTTTCTATAGTGATAGGGTTTTGGTGCCAATGAAGTCGATGCTATGACCTGTTACTTTCATGTGTTGGACTAGTGAGGAAGTGTGTTCCAGCTTTTTACTGCATTTTTGTGTTCATCCAGGCAGGTACTTATTCTTCTATTAGTCTGTCCAATGTATGTGGCCGGGCATGATGCACAGGGGACTTCATATATGCCTTGGTTTTCCAGGTCAATTTTATCTTTGGGGTTTCTAAGGATGGCTGCTATTTTTCTGTCTGTTTTGAAGGCACTCTTGATGTGATGCCTGTGTAGTATCTTACTGATTTTGTCTGTATATGTCTTACTGATTTTGTCTTATGTAGAGCAGGACAGCTGTTCCATAGGTCTGTTCATCTTCTAGGTCTCCATTGTGTCTCAGTGTGTTTTTGTGGATCAAGCCGGTGATTTTGCTTTTGTGGAAGCCGTTGGCTGTCAGTACTTTAGTCAGGGTGCATAGTTCAGTCTTTATGTGTGTCTTGTCTGCCAGGCGTTTGGTTCTGGCAATTGATGTTTTGGCCACGGAGTTTAACTTTGCTGGGTGGTGGTGGGATTGGGAGTTGAGGTAGCGGTTGGTGTGTGTTTTCTTCTGGTATATGGTGTGTCCTAGTGTGCCATCTGTTTTTTTGTAGATTAGTACATCTAGGAATGGTAGTTGTTTTTTTTTGTTTCCGTTTCCATGGTGAACTTGATTTTGGGGTATGTACTGTTTAGGTGTGTTAGGAAATTGTTTAGGTTTTCTTTTCCATGGGGCCAAATCACAAATGTGTCATCGATGTATCTTAACCATAGTTTGGGTTTGTGGGTGGCATTAGCCAGGGCTCTGGATTCGAATTCTTCCATGAACAGGTTTGCAATGACGGGTGACAGTGGTGATCCCATAGAGGCTCCTTTAATTTGCTTGTATCTTTGTCCTTTGTATATGAAATATGTGTTGGTTAAGCAGTGTTCTGTTAGTTCCATGAGGTGTTTAGCTGGTTGGTATTTATTTTTGATGATTTCAAGAGTTTCTTTTATCGGGACTTGAGTGAATAGTGAAACCACATCGAAACTTACAAGCAGATCTTCTTGTTCCATGTGTAGATCTTTGATTTTTCCAAGAAGTGGTATGAGTTTTGTACATGTGAAGCTGCTGTTTCAGCATGGGGCTGTAGCTGTTTTGCTAAGTGTTTAGCTAGGTTTTGTAGTGGTGCTCCTCTGGAGCTGACTATGGGTCTGAGAGCTATGCCTTCTTTGTGTATTTTGGGGAGGCTGTATAGTTTGGGGCATCTGGAAGATTTTTCTCTTGGGATGATCGTCTGTTGGATCTCTTTGCTCATGTGGCTGGTTATAATTTTCTTCTTGGTTAATTTTTCCAGATATGTGATTGGGTCCGTGTTTATGGGTTTGTATGTGGAGTATTGGAGTAGGTCTGTCAATTTTGTTTTGTAGTCTTTTCTATCCATTACTACTGTGGCATTCCCTTTGTCTGCTGGAAGTATGATTATGCTGCTATCCTTTTTTAGGGCTTCCAGCGCTTTTAGTTCTTCTTTGTGCAAGTTGCTTTTATGTGGTTTGCTTATTACTAACATCCTATGCACAAGCAAAAAACAAAATTTCCAGTTTTTCCTCTATCCAGTCTTTCCCAACTTGGCAACATGGGGACTTCAACTCCAAGAATTACCCAACTAGTTTGATTCTCACTGGAAAATTCTGGGAGCTGAGGTTTATATTTCTTAAAGTTGCCATGGTTGAAAAACACTGGAATAGAGGAATATTCTGACCCTCCGCATAATCACAGAAGTTCAAACAGATTTCAATTTTTTTTAAAGGGCAGCTTTTAAAATGCAAAGACCAATAAATTTTAAGTCTGCCAGATTCTATCGCAGCAGAGAAAAACTGCTTTTGTGCACTAGGCAACAAGAAATGAAATGCCATTCATGTTTACTTCAAAGTATTGAGTACATTTTATTCCATGTGAATATATATTCCCTCTTCTTATTTTGATAGCAAGGTAGATTTTTCCATACCCTTAATACTCAGTTTATAGCCCACGGCAGCTGAAGAACAGATTTTCTATCACTCAGCATTGCATTACCATTCCTTGGAAAATGCCACTAAAATCACCTTGAGCAAATTCCTGAGGCCTCACAAACAGCATATCGTTTTCCACTAGAATGCTATTACACCTGCACACTTTAACAGAGGGCCATGCTTGAGCGAACTTTGGTGAAAGTACAGCGCTGTTAGAAATGATGGCAGATGAAACACATGGCTGAGAAAGTACACACAGTCCTAAAACAGATTGTAGTCTGTTTGACTGACTTGATTGAAGAAAAAAAGGGCACTCCTAAATAATATGGTGTTCCAAAGACCTGTATCCCTGGTGCAAAACTTTTGCCAATACTAATCAAAATTGGCATTTCCTTTTAATGTTATGCCCTAGTGGACAAGATCAGTGGTTATTTTTCTCTCCAACTCTGTCAGCTATGTGTAATTATCTGCTTTTGATTCCAATCTACATCACAGCTACAGGAACAGAAAGTGTGTGTGTGTGTGTGTGTTTTGAAGGGCATTTCTGACCTTGTTCTCCCTTAAACTTATTTTTGTGAAGATCAACTCATTCAAAAAGAAAAATGTTGGAGGTATCATGTTAGAGATTATATTTGGAAGATAGCATCATTTCTTATGTAGAAGTAGTATCCTTCCTTATTTGTAGAAGCCTTAGCCCATAGAGATGTTTTAAACTTCAGGATGAATAGATATGCACAGAGAATATTAGTATATATTCAATCTTCATTTCAAAGACTGAAGCCCAAGTATGTAAAGTACAGTATATACAAACAGCAGCAACTTGCTTACCATTGTGCTCACCCTTCTGGAAATTTTCTGTGACCCAATTAAATATTAGAAAAGATTTGTGCACCTGCATCAGCTGGTGTCTTTATTAAACAAGGCCCGTCTCACCTAAGTGATGGGTAGTCTTATTAAGAAGGACTATCAATTTCTAATAAACTGAAGACTTATGAAGTATATTGCATGGGATGGCAAACAACACTCATGTTTTTATTTGGACTGGAGAATCTCTTACTGTGATGATCATTGGTATTGCCTGATTGCCTGATATTATTCCTTCAGTCCAAGGATAGAAAAACAAAAACAGAAAATTGAATGGATTGAATAATGCTATTAACAGAAAATATGTTTTTCAGTTTTGGTTTTCTGTTCCACTCATGCATTATCATTTGTATGCTCTAGTGAGTTCCCTTTCTCTTAAAGGATTTGCATGAATTACCTCTGATCTGTTTCTAAGGCTAGTATAGGTGGTCCTCATTCACAGAACAATTGTTCCAGCTGAACCACTCAATATAAGGAAGCCACAGAGGAGACCTTGGAAAACATATTTTGTACATGTACAAAAGCTCATTGTTCTTTGTACATGTGTAAAACATACACAAACACTCCAAAAGTCCTCCTTCAAACAAATCTGCATGTCGTAAAGAGCATAAGCACAAAACCCTTGCAGTACAGACAATAAGAACAGGTCTGTATTTACCAAGTGCAGGTATACAAAAATGTGGTAATGGAACTATGAATAATGAGGGCCACATGTGATGCACAATAAAAGTACTTTCCAAACTGAAGGTCCCTCTTCTTCTTGATTTTCAAAAATAAATATAGGAAAGCCATTAACTATAACCAGTACATTTTAATTGTAGGAACATGTACCAATATATTTTGTTCTATTGTAGGAGTTATTTATTTCAGATTTAGAGTACAGCACAATGAGGATTTTCTTTTGTTTTATTAAGGACAGCTGTCGCAGAAATTGCAAAAGGATTTTATAGGTTACAAGAATGGATTCTTATGCAATCTGCTGCCTTAAGATAGCTTACTGTAATTTCTTTCCTCTTGGTCTGGTGGATTGCAGGCAGAATTGTGAATTTAAACAAGATTAAAATTATGATAATGTCCCATTACATCTGTTATTAACTAGTTAAGCAGAAGCATGAATACTACAGTATATGCAACAATTTCTTTTATCTTTAAATATGCATTAAATAAATTGTGCCTTTCTTCAGTGAAACATGGGTGATATGATGGAATAAATATACTGTACTGAAAGCCATTTTTTTTTGCCACGGATTCTATATGGAACAAAATTGTTTGCTACAGCACCTGCCAAGTTGACTATAACTGAATGACCTAAATAGACAGAATTCACATTTTATCTTCCAAAATAACCTCTTGTGTAATTACTTTAATACAGTAACAGAACTAGTGAAAACTAATCAGCACCCTTATCATTCAACTGCAGACCCATTAAAAAGGTAGCTTCAGCTGTTAGGTGATTTGTTTTATTTGCTTGCTAAACCTATGAAATTTTGCAGGATCAGAAATTCAACTATTTTATCAATCTTACTCTGGTTTACTGTAACATTCTATAATTCTTGACAGTGCTCAAGAAAGAAAAAAGAGGAAGAAATTTTTTTGCTGAATAACATGCAATCAGAAGGGCTGATGGTTGCCTCCCAGGAATTTTTATTTATTTATTTATTAAAGTCACAGACAAGCATTACTAATAGAAGCATTAAAATCAATAAAAATTAAAAAATTAAAAACAGGCAAAATAATATGTTACCATTAGTGATAGATTATCAGTTAACAGTTACAGTCTCCATAGTTTTACACACAGATTAACAAAATTTGGCTGTATTCAGAGAAACTATTTCATACTGATCTGATAACAAGTTGTACCTAGAAGAGACCAGTATTTTCCAGGTATTTTATTAGGTGAGGTGTTAGAAAGTGGGTCTATGAGTCCTTATAGAAAATACAGTATAGTAGAACATGAGCTATAGTTTAAATGGTCCTTTGTCCACAGGTGGGGCTTTTTCAGTTCTATCTTCAGTGACATGTTCTTTCACACTTATAAAAGTATATGACAAAAAATTGCTTCAGTTAAGCTCATAATTTTTGAAATTCTTTGTAATTCTTACCCACATTTCTTTTCCTAGAATCCTGCTTTCCTAATCAAAACCTTTATCTATGCCTTGATTTAAAAAAAGAACTTTTCATGGCTTTGTATAGAAGTGGCACAAAATTTTATCTTTTTAGACTTGTACCAAGTTTATTGAATTCTATATTGTTGGATCTGAGTAATAAAAATATCTTCATTTTTCCCCTCAGAATTAGACTTAAGATAGGACTCCTTGATTTAAAAAAAAAAACCTCCAACTAATCAGTCTACAACTTGTCAGGAGTTTCAGTTGATAGTGGCAGAATTGTCTTTATCTTGGGAACCTTTGAAAGGAGATATAACGGTAAGGCAAGGGTCTTCAAACTTGGCAAGTTAAAGACTTGTGGACTTCAACTCCCAGAATTCCTGAGCTAACATGACTGGAGGAGGAATTCTGGGAGTTGAAGTCCACAAGTCTTAAAGCTGTCAAGTTTGAAGACTCCTGCAGTAAGGCTTTATATGTAGAGTTCTTGGAGCTCCAGCAAATTCACAACTTCTATATTCTCTTTTAATGGAAGCTTTACTATTTGCTTTCATACTGAATATAATTTATATTGACTACATATTAATTCTGAGCATTTGTACTACTGACAAAATAAACAGCTGGTTGCTAGCTGCTTCTCCTACAATATCTACATTAATATATATTGGGGGGAATGATTTTATCCCCCTTTTTTAAAAAGCTCTTAACTTACACCTCATGTTTTAGTACAATTATACCCTATACGTGTAAAACTTTATAATTACATTTTTAAATGAAATTGTTTCATCTTGCAGAGATATATTTGCTAGTAAGAGCAGAACTCAGTAAGCTGCATATTATTTTATTACTGAGGTTTGATTTCAGGTTTCATTCACAAGAAGAATTGTGTTTGCACTGCTGATCCAGCTAATCTATATGCTTGAGTAGGCCAGGAAATGTCAGTAACTACCTGCCTTTCAATCTTACCATTTTCAGCTTGATATCTTATAAGCAGAGAGGTCGGGACGCAGAAATGGTGCTTGCTTCCATATGTGCAATGGAAAATATGAAGTGTGGGTTACAAAATGTCAGGGGTGGTGGGGAAATGAACAGTCAAGAAATGTTGATCTGTTCCACTTTGTCGTGATAATGAATAGACATTGACTTTATTTAGCAGTATAGTCATCTGTGTTTTAGGAAGTATTATTTATGGACTTATCAACTTTATGCACTTTAACTTAAGAACAGGGTTTTGATCTTAGATACTTACATATCAATCCTCTTGGAGTGAATTTCTCAGTATACTGGAAGCAGTCTCTGATGAACCAGTAAGTACATCATTTTTTCCAGTCATGAAGGGTGAACGAAGTTGAGAAAAATAAGAATTGTTTTCCATCTTATTCCCTATTTTCAGCAATAAGAAGCACTTCGTAATCTTTACATATGTGCTATAAGGATCAGATATTAAAATAGATGCTAGTATGCAAACATAAGGCTTTGATAAATATTTTGTTATGATGTTCTCTCTTTTTCCCCCTTGTGAAAATAATTTTGGTTTTTTTCAGAGAAATCTTAAAAAGTTTATTGTGAGTTAAAAACAACTAAATGGCACCTGCAAGAATAAAAGAACATATATATCAACAATCACAACAAAAAGAGAGAGACATAACTCACCATATTGCAAGTGGGTGGTTTTGGCAACCATCTATCTTTCTAAACCATATAAAAATAGATAAATTCATCCTCCTGCATTCTCTGCACCAAAAACAACAGGCCTTGAAAATGGTTTCATTAAAAAATAACAAGCATAGACTCACTAGGGGATAGATCAGGGCAAACAAAATAAAAAATTCTTCCATCATTGCTCAAATAGGTCAACTCGAATTAATTCAGAGGGCAAACATTCAAATTAAGCCTGCTGACTTCCATCCCCCAACTTACACCAGCTGAATGACCCTTTTCCCAGGATGCTGACATGGCCAAGTTAAAATCTGAATACTGATTTGATTTGATTTGGAAAAAAAAGCCATCCTGAGCTATCTGAAAGATAAGGACTCACCCAAAGCCTGCATCGTTAGGAAGGAATTCCTTGGCTTCTTGTCTCTGGATCTTAACAGATTTTTGATATTTTAATGGAATAATAATTACTGTTCCAACAATAATTGTTAATACACAGAGAGCTTTTAATTGACTAGATTTGTTCAAAGGGCTTAACAAGGGCTAAAGCACATCCAAACATCAATGCCTTGTCAGAAGTGGGGTAAGAATTAATTGTCCCTTTGTTAGTCAATTGTGTAGTATGAATACCATAGCCTGCTTCCAAACCTTATTCCCATAAAAAAAGTTGGAGATCTGATCAAGTTAAAAAAAGGCAAGGCTCTCTGCTTCCAAATTCATTGAAAAGATCCGGCAGCAATGCATACTCTTGGTTGGCTGCTGTGCCCAAATCCTGCTGATCCCTGCCTGACCAGCATTAAGGAACCAGCGATGTGATGTGATCTTCTTCTTTCATGTCTAGATCTATCTTTAAATTGCCAGAATGAAGCCACCTTCTTGACGTTGGTCAAAAATGAGTCATTATCTGTACATGTTTCATAGCAGCAGGTGGGCTGGGGTCTGCATCTCTCCACATTCACACAGCAGGTGGTTATCTGCTAAGAGTCTCCACTTCAGCATATTGGTTTTATGCTTAGGCGCTCCAACCTTCAACCTATTCAGGTCCTCTAAGTAGCATAAAGGAGGTCAGTTCCTCCAGTCACATACTTATTTAATATTATTGCTTGCTTCCTCCATCTTTTAATTTGACTTTGTTATTATGTACCCAAGAATGTTCGTTCTTGCCATAAAGCTGTTCCTAGATCTAAATCAATGGGCTTGGGGTGTATGCCCACTCAGAAGATGTCAAGGATCATTTTCTTGCTTTGTTCCTCAGCATCTGCTGCTACCTCTCTCCTGAGCTTAGATGGGGAATGCCAGTGAGAAGATATAACTTCTTAATTGGTATAGGTTTGAGATATCCAATCACTAAGAGTGCTGCTTTGTAGATGGCAATATCAACTTATTTTGCATGTGTAGATGTGCCCCACACTGGAGCAAGCATACTCTGCTGCAGAGACACTCAAAGCCAAAGCTGATGTGCGCAACATACATGGTTGAGCTCCCCATGTCTCATTTATCAATTTCCTGATGATATTGTTCCTCCAGCTAACTTTAGCCTTAGTGTTCAGGCAATGCTGTTTAAAAGGGAGTGTCCTGTCGAATATCCATGCTGAGATATTCAGTATTGGACAGTGCTGTAGTTGGTTCATGTAATGTAATGGAATGTTGTAATTACTTTCAGAGGCAAGGGTTTATGGAATATCCAACACTTCCAGCAGACATAATTGTTTAGTACTGAAATGGTTACTGTATGTTCAGTTACTTTATGTACAACAACTGATGAGAAAATATAATTGGGTTATTGGCCAAAACTGAATTAAACTTCTTATGCTTAAGGCTTAGTACAAGTAGTCCTCAATTTACATCCAGTCATTTAGAACCATTCAACATTACAATAGCACTGAAAAAGTGACTTACAACTAAACCTGGCACTTACAACTGTTGCAGCATCCTTAGGGTCACATGATCAAAATTTGGGCACTTGGTAACTGGTATGTATTACCAGTTAGTGTCTCTGCATCCTTTGTGACCTTTTAATCTGGCATCTGACAAGTCAGTGGCAGAACCTGAATTTGCTTAACAACTACATGATTATTTAACAACTGCAGTGATTTGTTTAACAATTGTGGCAAAATTGGGTACAATAGCAATTAAGACTTATATACCACTTCACTCTGCTTTAGAGCCCTCCCTAAATGGTTTACGGAATCAGCCTATTGCCTCCAACAATCCGAGTCCTCATTTTACCAATCTCAGATGGATGGAAGGCTGAGTCAACCTTGAGCCGGTGAGAATTGACCTGCAATCAACAAAAGTAGCCTGCAGTACTGCATTCTTACCACTGTGCCATCACTTAGCAACAGAAATTCTGGTCCCAATTGTGATTGGCACAAGCACTACTTTGCTTCTATCACTTTCCAACTTACCCACAGATTTGGAAAAACAAAATTGAACTTGCATTTCTTTTAGCCTGATGATAGGTTTGGTAAGCTATCTACTTTGTTAATACAGTGGTTATATCTGCTTAGCTTCCTGCAATTTCTTAGCAAAAGAACAATTATTTACCAGTATGTAGGTAAAAAGCATGCTAACTATCAACAGAAACATGGGAGAATTCAAGATTTGTAGATATAGTTTTGAGGAGAACAAAGAAAGTTGGGTGACATATATAAAAACTAGAATAATAAATATATCTGACATGGTACAGTAAATGGAGTTGCTATTTTTAATATACATTTTTATATATTCAACATAAAGCCAGACAAAAATAACCTACATCTATTTACTCCAGTGTATACAGCTATGGTGTGAAAACAGTGCAAAAAGAAATCTATAATTTCGATTTAGTTTGAAGGCTTCTAATTTTTTTAACTACATTATTTTGGTCCTGGTTTAGTATACAGGTTCCCTGTAGAAATAAGCCCTTCCACATTCATTTCATAAAATGTGTCCTTGATTGAAGAAGTCATTTGTTTTGCATAGTTCCTCACTTAATAAAAATATTCCTGACTCACCTGTGCACCATTAATTCCCTTAATGTCTTTCAGCTATTTGTATATCGTGAGGCTGGCAGATTACTAGCTATGCTTAAGAGACTTGTTTATTTTATGGAAAGGTAGTTCATAAATGGCACAAAAAAAGCACATGAATGTTTCTCTTTCCTTTTAGTGGAACATTTCTATTTTAAAAAGAAAACAAACAAACAAACAAAATGCAAATTGCTAGAAAATATAAACTGTTTTCTTATTTCAAAGAGTTGGCGGCCTCTAATCAAAATGACTTCATTAAAATATAAATCAAGAAAATAACACCCCCTTCAGCTGTCTGGTCAGGAAAGGTTAAATCTAGGTGGGGTTCTACCACAACAGCTGTGCGATGTGGCCTCTCTAATGTACCAGCTGTTACAGTTTAAGTCATTCCTTTCCTACTGCCCTAACAAAGCTAATTAACCTTATCTCTAGGAGAAAATCAAAGCAAAACAGCTAGCTAGTATAATAAAGATACACTGCTTTCTTGACATTGCCATTATGAAGATTCATAGAGTGTCAGTCAGCTCCTACGTTCTGGCTTAATCTCTCCTCTACCAGGTTGAATTGCCAAGATATGAAGCTAAGACAGCTGACAGAAAAGAAGGCAACACAATCTGTCCTTCCATATGCATTCTAAGTCTTATTTTTTTTTCTGCAGCTAATAAAGTAACTTCTGCATGAGACGAAGTTTACACGTTGAGTTCAGTGGTGTCTAACTGACTAAGCAAATGTTTAGGGCACCAGGCTCAAAGGGGTCAACACAAAATTGAGAATATGGCTTTGTCTGTACAATATATACAAAGGGGAGGGGCACCAAGATTTGACAGTGCTTAAGGCACCAGTGAGCTTTAATCCGCCGCTGGTTGAGTTCAGCAAACTTTAGTTATGTATCTCAAAGGTGCTGTTTTCAAAAGGCAGCTGGGCTGTTGTTGTTTTTTCTTAAGGAGAAAAAAGTTGTTTTGCTTCTCATCCAAGAAGCTTTTTTTCTTCTTCCTTAAAAAAAACAATCCAGTTGCCTTTTTTTTGGGGGGGGGGGGGGGAGCACCTTTGAGACAGCTATGACCTGGATGACTGAGAATCCCCACAGACATTTAGTTATCTTATGTTTTATTGCATAAACTAATGTTGATCATGTTCATACAAAATGTTAAGTGATAAATTCTGATTTGCAAACTATAGTTGCAGGGTTGAACCCAGGCAAAAGTGCATCAGGGTTAGAGAACAGATTGAGAAAATAGTCTGTTCGTGACGCTTTGGTCAAAGCAGAATATTGAAAAGGAAACAACAGACCTGTTCAAGGAAGCAATAAAATGATGAATACAATAAATGCATCCAAGCGGGAACATCTTGAATATTGTTTTAGTCTTAGGACAAGACATTTCCCCTTGTTTATTTTCTTTACCACATGAAAACATATTTATAAGAATGAACAATATCCATAGGATGAATTTCTTCTCCTTGGAATGAGTTTCTTATTAAAGATGACCACCCAACATTAACTCATTTAATGTGTGTTGTGTAAAGTCATCTTAAATGTTGGATTAAAGTTTGTCAGAATATCCAAATAATGATTACAGGCATTAAAGCCCACTTTAAATATCTGCTTCTAGACTTGAAGGAGGCAGAAAGCATTTCACTATAAACTGTTCCTCTGTGTGAGATACATGAAACCTTCTGATTGTACTATTACAAAAATCATTATCCAAAACATTATCCACAGCTCTCATTTACATTTAAGTAGAGCAGCCATAATTGATGGTGTCCTTCTCACACTTCACAATTTAATGTGTCTGAGGCCGATTTGGACTTCATAGAATTAGTCTCTTTATTATACCCTCGGGCTGCAATTTTCCAAACCGAGCTGTCTAAATGTACTTTTTCTTTCCTTTCCTATATAAAATGCTTCTCTCCATTACCTGCAACCCCAATCCCATAAGGCAAGAAAAGAATTTGTATTTCTCAATTTGTGTGAGCAGCGACACAAAGACGTCTGTGTCTAGAATCCAAGTATTTCTCTTTCTTTGACTGAATGGTTAATCACAGGAAGTTATTTCGCTCCACTCACTGCAAGGAAAAATGTCTTTCCCTGCAGATTGTTTATGTTCCACGATTCAATTCCTATGAAACTGGAAAAAATCAGGTGTAGAAAAGCTGCTAAAAATTCAAAAGCTATTTCTTAATAGGACAAACTAACCAAAATTAAGACAAATACTAATTTATAACAGATCTAACTTCTGGAGGTATCAAGACTCAGTTTTCCATCTTTCTGAGGTTGGTAAAATGAGGACCCAGATTGTTGAAGGCAGTATGTTGACTCTGAAAACTACTTAGAAAGAGCTATAAAGCATTATGAAGTGGTATATAAGTCTACATCAGGGCTGTCAAACTCCCGGCCCATGGGCTGAATGAGTCACATGCTGGCCACACACATGCCTGTTTTAGTGAAGGGGAAAATAAGTCCCGATACGTCACGTAACGCTGCTGTAACGCTGTGAGTTTGACACCCTTGGTTTACAAGCTACTGTTATAAAGGAGACTGAATCATTATGATTACAGGATTGGGATGGGATGCAGGCATGTAGATTTAATACCTATAATTTATAAACAGAAAATCCAGAACTGATTTGAGAAATGCATTTATTTACCATGTTTCCAGATCAACTGTTTTTTTTAACAAGAATCCAAAGGCTGAGTAAGGAAAGAGTGAAGAAGATAAGATATATCCGTTTATTTAAACACAAAAATGGTGTGTGCAAAATTATAGACACTTGCTAATAAGAAATGTATGAAGAAATTTTTATGGAAAAGTACATGATGTACCTGGGGGAAATAAATCACAATGAAGGGTTTATAGTTACAGTGTACGTGAGATGATGATGAATAATTCAGGAAACTTAAATTATAATGGAATATGTTCAAAGGGAACGAATGTTATTGGTTGCTTTCTCTGAACTAATGAAGTCAATATGAACTAAAGCAAAATTTTGTAAAATGCATTATCTGCTAAGAATCACGAAGCATATGGTTCCCTGTATTTAAGATAAATCCATGCATGAATGCTGATGTTGAGTTATTGCTGCAGGGGAGGTAAAATGATTTTCCAAAATGCTTTTTTCATCATAAATCATGTCAAATCCAAATTTTCATTGTGGTCATAGACTAGCATTCTCAGCATTAACAGTACTCTACTGTTGGCAAATAGTTTTAAAGGCAAAATATACTGACTAACCCATGATATCTGGCAGTTTATAGCCACTAAATAAATGACCATGAATACTAAGAATAGACCAATGAGGGATCCTTAGTCCTCTCTGAGCTTGGTTGTCTCATTGCAGAAAGTTCATTACCAAACCAGGTAACGTCATCAGTGTTAATAGGGTTTTGCTCTAAATTTATATTCTAGTGGCATGCCTTGCAGATGGAAGTGGTTCTTTAGTTGGGTTGTTTACTGTTTGGCAGTTTGTTGACTGGAGTATTGTTTGCTTCTTGATTGTTAGTCTAATCTAATGTTATTCTTGGTGTTATTGTCTTCTCATCTGGCTGTTAATTGTGTGAGGTGATGTTTGAGTCTTTTTGTTCTCTTTCCAGTTTGTTGATTTTCTCTTTTGAATAGTAGGTAAGTTTGAGTGTGTATCTATGTGCCTGTTAATGGTTGATTTGTCAGAGTGCCAGACTAATGCTTGGAAAAAAAAACTTTTTTCTTTCTGTCCTTAACTCTTCTTTAACTAATATATGTAATGAAAGAAACTTCATGTGTGCCAAGGCTAAAGAATATAAAGTCAGCCACTTCAGTTTTTACAGTTACTTTGTCATGCCCCTGTCGGCGTCTGAATCTGAGGAGGAAGACAGGGAGTAGGAATGTGGCTCCATTAGCTGTGGAGGAAACTGGGGAAGGGCAAAGTCCCACTGGGCAGAGCAGGGGGCAGGTAGAAAAAAGGAAAGGGAGTTCAGAGGAAGACCCAGGCCCACCCCCTCTTCATCCTAGGGCATGCAGGGAGGAACGGAGAAGAGAGCAACATGGGTTGCGTGGCTTACGGGGGAGGAAAGGGCCCTGATTCCAATCATTAGCCTGGGAATTAAGAGTTTAAAAGAAATGCATATTGAGTATGGCAGCTGCTGGAAGGGAACATAATTTATCTTGTGTTGACTTTAGTTATCTGTGTTCCTGGCATCTTCCCAACCATGTTGACTAATTGCCATGCCTTCATGTCTGGAGTTCTTGCTCCTGCCCTGCTGAACTAATTACCTCATTTTGCCTTGATTGGACTTTTGGTTACAGTTTTTGCTGACTACATTTTGGACTTGATTCTCTGCAGCCAAAGGCTGATCCTGGGAGAGTTTTTCTCCAGCCAGAAGGTAACCAGGACATCAGGAGAAAAGTTGAAGCTAATAAAGGGACTCCTACTGATTATCTGACTGTGTTGCCTTTGTGCCATGCCCCAGATCATCACACACTTCCCTGTGGATTTACCTAATGATCTGAGAACACTAAACTAACATAATTTTCAAATAAGAGAAAATGCTACTATGACATCTAAACTCAGGCATGGTTCAGTTTAATCGCAACACACATGTGCAGAATTTAAAGGTTTTAAAAGACAAGAATAGGGAATAGCTTATTTGTCCATCTTTACTTAAAATTTCAGGGATGTAACTGTTTTAGGCCCTTAGGAGACAAATACAAAGTGACGGTAAAATCTAATACATTTTCCTACAACTGATAAAAGTGTTTTTAGAAATATAAGGAATATCATCATACTTGTCTGTTTTTAAATAAGATTTATGACTCCTTTTTAAAAAAAAGAAACTTTGAACGATAGAAAAAAGCGCACAAAAAAGGTAGAAAGGTGAAAATGTAGAACCAGCTAAATACAAGGAAATTTTAGCTGCAAGTTACTTATGCACACAGGCCTTCTACGGTAATAAAAGAATCATTACAAGATAAAGGCAATAATATCATTTATGGGTTTCAAAATAAGTTATGTCATAAGGAAGGTTGGTGTGTTGGCTTTTGAAAGAAACATCAAATAGAAATTTAAGAAATCCTTAACTCAATCTGAAACCCTACATGAATCAATGTATCAATTTACATTCTGTCTTAACTATATAAAAGTTATTTTGTCTTGGCAAAGCCAACTGTTATATTTTAGTGCCAAAAATAGAATATGCTAGCATAGCTCCTCACCATACTTAAAAACAGCAATAAATATACCTACTTTGAAATAACAGAAAAAACTACAAATATACCTACTTTATAGTATGGCAATGAAACAATTTAAAAGTCCCATGTCTTCTTGACTGAAATAAAAAGAGCTTATGTAAATGCATTTCCCAGTGGATTTCTCAATCCTATGGGCCAGACTTAAATAAATCCCATTCTGCTACACTTAAATGGCATTCATAAACAAATTTATATTAAGTTTCTTCAATCCATGGATAGTTCTTTTTTCCATGGAAGGCCATATTGCTGAATGAAGAAGTTTCTTCATTTATTCTAATCACTATCTTAAAAGAAAATTTGGGTGGGAAAATATAATGAAGAATTATTTTGAGCTCAGAGCTCTTTTGGAACTTAATAAAGTTTTTTTTAAACATTAGTTTTAAAACATAAGGAAAATAACTAAACTTCTACTTAGTCTAAACTCCTGGTGACTCCATGGACACTTCCATGTTATTTTATTTATGAATAATATTGAAGGTTTTCTATTGCAATATTTTTCAACTTCCCAGTCCAATATGCAGTCAGATTTTTCCAAATTATCTCCCATCCAAATAGTAAAAAGAGTTGCTTTTATTTAGTTTCAAAATAAAAAAAAATGTGTCTGAAGTTGTCATATGGCTCCTATGTATAAAAAGTTGCAATAAAAATCCATTAATGGGGCACAAATCAAGCCTCTATCAAAAATATTAGAATGTTCCAGCATTGTGTTTCCTTATGAAAAAGATTAAGTAACTTTACTACTTCAGTAATAAGAACATTTATTTGCTTTAACCTATAAACATGGCAGAAAAATCAAATATTTCATGGTAACCAACAACAGTTTAAGCTGTAAACACTAAAGCAATGTAATTTTGTTCTTATGGATTTCTATGACACCTGATTAAAGTTAACTTTATTTCAGAGCCTGATAGACTTCTTTCTTTATTCCCTTAAAAAATTAAGATAAAAAATTATCTTCATTATTATTTCTTCAGCTGAATTCAGCTGCACAAATTCCAAAAATAGATCAACTCACTTATTAAGATTAAAAACAACTTGTCTATCACTGTTGAACAATGAAGTGAAAGGAGTGTCTTGTTGTATGATACACCAAGGTTTTTTTTCCAGTGATGCAAATAATTTCAAAGACAATAATACATGAAGATTTAAAAAATGTTCCTTTAAAAGTCATTAAGCATTTTAGCAAATATGGCTAAAACAGATAATTGCTGTATAATTTTCTGTTTTCTTCTTTTATATCCTTGCTACATTCTATCCCATGATTTTTCTTATTCATTGTTTAGCTTGATTACTTTCATATTCTCTCAATATGCCAATAATTTGACTCCATTTAAAGCATTTTTCTCAGAACATCAGTTAAAGAATATAAAAACAAATTGAGAGAGGTGAGCAAGCATGTTTTCTTTATGAACTTTAAATAGTCGAATAGAATGTTTTCCTTCTTAAAAATGCAATTTTAACATTTAAAATCAGAAAGAAAGTATAAGCAAATATGTAATGATTATTGCAAAGGCAGTACAAATAATTTGATGCAAATCATAGCAGCTCTTAAAATCTGTTTTTGCTGTTAACATTTCTAGAAATTAATTAATGTGACATTTTTGTGATTCTTTAGTTGTTATTTAAAGTGTGTTTATGCTGCTTCTATATTTATAATTCTAGAGCCGGGGTGTCAAACTCAAGGCCCGCAGGCTGGATCCAGCCCACGGGGTGCTTAAATCTGGTCCATACGGCTGATCTGGAAATAGCAAAGGACCAGCCCGCGTGCCTCTGCTAGCAAAAACGGAGAGTAGGGAGGCCATGCACAGCCGCCCTATGCCCTGTTTTTGGCCTGGACGGCCTCCTGCAGCACTCTGCTAGCCAAAATATTTTGGCCAGCAAGGTGCTGCAGGACAACATTCAGGCTGAAAATGGGATACAGGGGGACCTGAACAAAGCCCTCCCCTTATCCCGTTTTGGCCAGCAGGGTGCTGCAGGACGTCATCCGTCCTGTCTCCCCCCCCCACAGCTGGCCCACGGAGGAGAACTGCAGTGCTGATCCGGCTCTTGAAGAAATCCAGTTTGATACCCCTGATCTATAGGATCACAGCAATGATACAAAATACAATTACCAACAGAATAATAAATAAAGGCTAATAAAGAATAATAAAGGCAACCATAACCCTTGATGTCAACATGTATAACTACAAATTATAATAAGATAAAATCCTGTCATCATTGTCAAACACATTAGGACATATGAATATACCTCCACAGTAACCATAGGTAACTGAACAGTTTTGCTTGAATTCTGCTGGTTACAGAAGCATAAGGAACCCCTGGAGATATCAGCTCTAAATTTAGAACATATGCTAATTCCCTACTGTACAATGGAACTATACATTTAAATACTTAAGAGTTGCTAAATCATAACTATCAACTAGACTAACTTGTTTGTAGCCATCTGTTCCTTTTCTGGCCAAGGGAAAACCAATTTAAAAAGTTTATTATTATCCAATACCATAGGTCTTCCTCAGCCCAACCAACAAAACAGTTGGGGCAAACTTAATTTGACAATTCACTTTGAAAATTTCATTTTTCCCCGAGTACATTACTTGTTTTCAATACTTGCTTCTCAATGGATGAAGATAGGGATATGATATGAGACTGATTACTCCATGCAATCCTAACAGAAGAAGTGATATCTTCTGTATGACTCACTTATCAGCCGCCTGACATAGCAATGGAAATTCTGGTCCAGTTGTGGTCGTACGTCAAGGACTAACTGTAGCTAATGTTTTTCCCTTCTCTTTTTATCCAGTTTTAAATATTTCATAATTTATAAAGTTTTTCTCTCACCTCTCTCTCAAAAGATTAAAGAATTGCTTTGGATTTTTCAACAAGACTACAAGCTCTTTGGATAATCAGGACCTGTTCAGATTCTGTTAACAAATGCATAAAACAATACCTTTGTGTGTTTGGGAATCTGTTTGCCTGAAATCTCTGCAGTTCATCTGAAAACACAAGCTTCTCTCACCTGAAGATATTATTTTGTAAGCAAGTTACGTCTGCCTGAAGTTCTGTACTGTAGATGAAAGAAGATAATCCCTCTGAAATGCTCAAAAATCAATTCATCACAGGTCAAAAGTTATGGACTTAAGAGAACTAAGAAAACCAATGAGAAAATTTCCTATGGTTCTAAGCTTCTTCAGTAAGACTGCTGGTTCAAAATGGAGGCAGCATGATTTAGCCACTTTGTTTAATGAAAATCTAACTTTCTGATTTAATTCTTTCAAACAGATTTATATCCATTTATTTTATATTGTTTTCCAAATCATTATTAAGTTTAACATTTAAACAGATTTCTGCTATGTTACATTAAATTAAAATGATCACCTGTTTAATGCATGGCATTTTCAATAAAAGGAAGAAAATGAATAAAAGGGAGCATATAAATGATTGCCTATCTTATTATGTTACTGAAAATAATTAGAAATGATATATTTGATTGGGTTCTTTCAGTGTAAACAAAAAGTATAAAGAAGGTACAGTATATAAAGACTATCTAAATAATCATATGTAGACATATTGATTATTTCAATTATTTTGATGGAATAGGAGTGACAAAAATTATTGCAGATCTGTTGTGTCACTGCATAGTTGCTAATTCAATACTTTTCTTCACTGTGAGTAGTTTCAAATATTGACAGTTGTAACTTTTGGTGAAATCTAATGAGAGCAATAGTTCCAGTAAGAAAATGACAGTATTCCCTCAGATAAATGCTTAATAATGTCCTACTTTTCTGCTCTGGGTAAATTAGGGAGATACTAGAGTAAGGGAAGAAACTTATGAAATTGGACAGTCAAGGATCAACTTATATTTTTCACATGCTGATATGATGGGTACAAAAATATAACATTTTGTTTAGTTGGAATACATGCAAAGAGCCAGACCTTTCATAAAAAATCAAGATGGCCATGTTTTCTGAAAAATAAAGAGGTTAGGAAAGTCTATGTTGAAGAATGATGAGTTTTCAAATGCACCTATTTTATTCATTTCACAAAGGATTTAATGGATTTTAATATGTTTCATAAAATACATGGATTGAAGACTGTGTACCACGTGAAGAAGGAAAGAGTCAAAAGTTGAGTTTTCCATATATGTGATATAATTTTGTGTGCCCTAGGATTTTAATACAGTGAAGGTTCATGCCTGTATTGTAAAAAGATGCAAAGAAGACACATGAGGGTGGAAGAAGGAAATAAAATTCAGTGGAAAAGTTAAGGGAAAAGCACGGAGGAGGTAAAACATCGACAGTGTGATGGAGTGAGCAACAAGACTCTGCAGTTAACACAGCTGAGTATGGAGTAGCAAAGCCTCAAAGTTTCTCAAGCTTCAAAAGAGAGATTGGCTAGCCATTTGTCTGGAATGTTTTAGGGCCTCAAAGTCTATGGCAGAGGTCTCCAAACTTGGCAACTTTAAGACTTGTGGATTTCAACTCCCAGAATTCTCCAGCCAGCTGGAGTTGAATTCTGGGAGTTGAAGTCCACAAATCTTAAACTTGTCAAGTTTGGGGACCCCTGGTCTATGGAGGTTCTCAATCATCCATGGTCATGGTTGTGCCAAATGTACTTTTTCCGAAAGACAGCTTTTGGGCTTTCTTCAAACTTTGGGGCTTTCAGACAAACTGGACTTTCTTGTTTTTTCTTTTGAAAACAATTCACTTTTGATCCAAGAAGCTTCTTCAGCTCTAACTTAATAGTTTCCGGCTTGAGCAGTGGGCTGGATTAGAAGCCGTCCAAGGTTCCTTCCAACTCTTATTTTGTATTCTGCATGCCAAACACAGCTATCCAGCAACAGGTAATTGTTTCCCCTTCTTCTTACATACCAATAAAGACTGAAAAACCAAGAGGCAATTACAGAGCTAGTTCAATTTACAGCAGAACCTACAGAAATGTGGAGTCTGGAAGCTGAAGGAAAATATAAAGCCCTGAGTAACAGGAACAGATTCCTCAGTCCTTGAAGGAGAAGCTTGTCGAAAGAACTGCCTTTATTAGTAGAAAAATATGACCCAGGATAAAAAAGATAGAAATTTGTAACTTTGTAAAATCCTGTCACTTGTCACTTATTGATACAGCATTGTCCCTTGTCATATCATTAGGCACAGGTAAGTGTAGGCTTAATACACTGGGACTGTAACGTTTGTGTAATAACCCTATTAATTCATATAAATACCAGAAAAAAAGCATTCACTTCCTGGTCTGTTGCTTGTACCATAACTTAAAACTAACCTTGCCATAACATGAAATTTCAGATAAAAATAAATTAGCTTAACTTTTAAATGTTTTTTTTTTTTTTTTTTTGCTGCAAGAGATAAATATAAGTAATCTTTGAGGGAAAATGATTTGTTTCATGATTGTTTGAAGTTACAATGAAAAAACGACAATTTTCACACTCAGAACCACTGCAGCATCCCCATGGTCACATGATCAAAAATGCTTGGCAACTGACTTGCACTTATGACAATTGCAGCATCCTGGGCTCATGTGATCCCCCTTTGCAACCTTCTGACAAGCAAAGTCAATGGGGAAGCCAGATTCACTTAACAACCAGGTTGCTATTTTAACAATCGCAGGCTTGGCAATTGTGCCAAGAAAATCCATAACAAGGGGCAAAACTCACTTAACAACTGTCAGCAACAGAAATTTTGGACCACTATGGTTGTTAAGTTGAGGACTGCCTGTACTGCTACTCTCTACCAAATTGCAGATAATGGGCTTTAAAACAACTAAAACACAGAGAATTGAAAAATAAAAATTTGTGACACATCTCTCATTACTATGTTATGATGTTATTTATAATGATAATTGTAATGATATTATCAAGTCATTATCAACTGTCAATGATCACACAGAGATTCTGTATGGTCTGTTCTCTATCTTTAGGTTTTCCAATGTTATACCCAATCACTGCTTCGTTGAAGTCTCTCCCATTTGTTTCTGCTGTCCTTTTTATCTGTTCTTCCACCTTTCTCAGCAGCACAGACTTCTCAAGAAAGCTAGGATTTTGCACATAATGGTCCACCTTATAGTAAGTTAAGTCTTGTGCTTTTGAGTGACAAACCTAAACTGATTTGGTTTGGATTAATTTGATTGTTTTGTTTCTTTTGTCTTAATTCTAAAGCTATTGTATGTGGAGACTTACTGCTTTATAGTGTGATATTTTGGTTTTCCTAACCAATTTTTTAATATCCATGGTTAGGAAAGTTTAATGAGTAATTTCCAGATTTTTCCACCAGTATTTCTAATACATACGATATACATAATGTGAATCTAAAACACTTAAAGCAGCTGTTAGAATTATATATGAAAAATGTACAATAAAATGTGCTATATTCAATAAGCTTAGAAACGTGACTGTACAAAGGTATGTGATCAATTTTAATAACATTCACCATTCAATTTACATTAAACATTTATGAACGTCCAATTAAATTTCAGAAAGCTAGTTCCATGCCCTCTGCTCTGATTAAGTTCTTTTTATTTCTTATATACAATTACTGAATTGGCCAATTTCTTGAAACTCTCTTCTACTTTATTGAAGAATACCTATGCAATCTGATTTTTTTTTAAAAGGGGGCATTTCAAAGACACAAAGAGTCTGGAGGATCTGTTTATTTTAGCCTTGTTTTCTTTCTGAAAGTCTTCAGTTGTGATGTTTAAAGTGAAACCAGGAGTGCCAAGCACTTTAAAAGCACTTACACTGAACAATTGACATATCTAGTGACTGAACAGAATGCTTAGGTTTTATATGCCTGTAGGCGCAAGCAGATTTACATTAATGTGGCTGTCTGGCATCTATAAACTTCTAACAATGTGGACTTTCTTCCGATGCCTCCTGCATCCTTCAATAACTTATTCTTTGCAGTAGCCAAAAACTGTTTAGAATAACAAGAATTTTTTTTTCTTCTCCAGTTATCTATTGCTAGTCATTATAGAAATTTTAGTGGGTTTTTGTGTGTGTGTGTGTATATGACAATATTGAACTAATTTTTTTTCTTTCCTCTCTCTTTCTTTCTCTTTCTTTCTCTTTTGTAGAATGTTTTGAAAGATTCATTAGTTCTGTGATACTTGAACAGTATTCCAGGAAACCATGGGGATCTTTGGAAGCTGATCAAAGACTCAGCAGTGTGAAGATCAAAAGCTGTTGATAGATAAGCTTTCTGGAAAGACAGCTTGTCTATAACCACCAACTTTCTCAGCACTGCACAGCCACATGGATGTTTATAATGTAGACTGCAATGTTACCCATGTCTGACTAATATTCCAATAAATCAAGGACGTACAATAAAAATAACCCCAATTATTCTCCTCAGTAAGTCAACTAGTCTACCCTAGTTCTATTGGCTCCAAACATCTTCCAAATGTAGTGAATTTTATTTTTCAACACTCCTTCAAAATAGATATGATATTGTGTAAAAGTCACACAGCTCTATTGCTGTTCTGCTGGCATCAAGGAAGATCCAATAATTCCAATTCACACCATGTTGCAGACAAAATTTGTTTGACCTGGTTAGTCCAACTTTGAACTTTCTTTTCAAGTTGTACATCCATCATTCATACATAACATAAGATGACGTTTGAAGCCTGTTTCATTGAACCATTTAAAACTATAGGATCTTAAGTGGCTACTAATAACAAATAACATATCATTCAATCATTTCACCCAAGGTATTAGTAAATATTATTTTCTCTTTTCTTTTGTATATTTAACCTACATTTAGATGTTTAACAAAACTAACTGCATTTCTTGTATCAAAAACTCTTTTTGTTTTGCCTTCAAGTTACCCTTGGCTACAGACTGTCCTCAACTTACAACTGCTCATAACTATGACTATTAAGAGTTATGATGAACTTAAAAAACTTCTTATGGCCTGTTCTCAAGGTTATGACTGCTGCCCCACTGGTGTTCATGAGATTGCATTTTGCACACTTGGCATTTATGGCATCATTGGGTATGCTGGATTGCTGGGTTGCTTACTGATCCTAGGAATTGCCTAACAACTTTGATAACTCATTTCACAATCATCATAAATTAATTACAAAATTGAGTTCAGTCGCAAGTGAAGTGCCTCAGCTTATGCAACCATTTATGACTGAAGATCTAGACTCCATTGTGTTTGTAAGCTGAGAACAATCTGTATCTAAAGAAATCTCTACAGTGTTCTTGGCAACACTTTTGGAAGCAGTTTGCAACTATCTTCTTCCTAGGAATAAGAAAGAGCAACTGGCCTCAAGTTCTAAGCATTTTTCATTCTATGTTAGACCATAGATAAGAGCTTGCAGTTTTAAATGCCTTGCATTTGGATCTTTCCAATGTTATGAAGAAAATTTCAGCCTATAAACATTTGCAAGAGATGAATTTTATGTTGTGAAATCACGATCAAACTTCAACCTTTACAAACATACATGAAACACCATGCGACTAGGGCAGAGCTGATGTCATGATATAACAATGCATATGTCATCATGTTGGGTTTATCGTGATTAGAACCTAGGCTCTAGCTTACTCCTTACTGAGGTATATGCAACTTACTAAATCTTACTCTTTTCTCCAAATAGATGTCCCATCAAAAAAACAATTCATGCCTACACTTTAAAACATTTCATTATATTGTATTCATAACATTGGATCGTGGGCCGCATCAAGAACTTATTTCTACTTAATACCATCACATCACAAACATACTGCTACTTGCATATTCCTCACATTTTAATAAGTATCCCAAAATGAAATGTGACTCACTTGGATTCTTTGGTATATGCACAAATTCCCAGAAAAGTTCAATAATGCTCAAGGTAGGCAATATTCCATTTATTTTCAGAAAAGTTGTAAGAAGTTCTGATTCCCATTATAAAGTAAAAAAACTAAGGACTCTAACATTTCAGAGTCAAACAATTACTTTAAATAAATTAATCAGGAAATTATAATCACCTTACATATTTGTGAGGGGGGGTTCTTTGCGCTAAAGACAGAAATAATTTAAACAACAACTATTTTGGGGTGAAGAATTTATCTCCTTGTATTAACCTTTAGGGGAAAAAATAGATCTATTTGCAGTGGTATTTACAACAATCAGACAAAATGCAATCATTAAAGACAGACTAATTTGTTGATCACTCAGTCATTTCTCATCTTTGTTTACTTTGATTCAAAATCTCTTCCCCCCCCTCCCCCCCCTCCTTTGAACTGCTAACTGTAAATACCCTAGTGGGAAGCAATATCTTTATCTTATGCCATAAAACATTTATAAAAGTTCACAAAGAACCCAAACCATTCACAATTTACAAAATAACAGGTGTTTTAAAGAAAATGAAAAATATTATCTTCAACGTCTACAAGTAATTCTTGGATTTTGATGATGATTGGGACTGGAATTTCCATTGCTAAATGCAAGAATGGCAGGGATAGCTGGGATTGATGGAGTCTGCGTGTATGTGTGTGCCTGCAACTGATCGCTGTGGGAAGGGGGCTGCTACAAGCACCACAGCCAGGCTCCTCGTAGAGAAAAAAGTTGCTAAATTGGCTTGTCATCTCTGCTGGCTATTTCACTGACTTTACTTGTGGGAAGCCAGCAAGGAAGATTGCAAAAAGTTATTATTTATGGACAAAATTCCTATCAGTTCTGTATTCCTCCCCCCCCCCCACTTTTTTCCCCCTATTAATATCCTATTTTCAAATCAATGACCCAATCGATGACAGAATATCCAAGTTCCACTTTTACAGAACCCTGTAACTCAAGGAAGCATCAGTATATAGCAGATCATGTTAATGTGTGTTTTAAGCTTTTCTTTTCAGTCAAATTTTATGGGCATAGAAAAGTGTTCAGCCGTAAGAATCACTCTGCAGTAGCAGGACTGGTAAATTCTCTCTTGTAAGTATTTCTAGGTTAAGGTACAAATGAAAAAATATATATGAAAATTACAGGCCCCTGCCCTCATGATTCTAGCAGCAGTGCTGGTAATTCCATCACGCTGCTCATAAAAGCAAGAGCAAAGAAAGTCGAACGGGACTCTACTCCAAGCATACCCTGAGGCATTCTGCATCTTCATATGCCTCGTGCAGAGAGGATGCCTCCAAGCATCTTACTTCAAACCCCTGTTGAAATTCTAGGTCCCACCGTTTCTGCAAAATAAATTTAAAATGACCCATTTGACCCTGCTAATGGAAAATATCTTTTGTGAAACTCTCTCGATTGACTGTAGGTTAATGGAAAATATATGATGGTGTGCACAGTACTTTTAGTATCCTACAAAACGAAGAATGAACCGGGTGGGAGGAAAAGATATACCTTGGCTCTGGTGACCAGTAGTAAGGATGAAGAGATAATAAAATACGCTGTTGTGACATAGAGGTATATGGATTTTCAGATGGAAGTTCCTCAGAAAAGAAGAACAATTAATCTTTCTGCAAGATTTTCCTGCAAGATTTTTTTCCACAGTCAACATCATCAAATTAAGAGAAGGAAACACTTTCTCACAAATATACAATTAATGTGGAATGTGATATGCCATTTCACTGGCACAGATTAGATTTTGAAAGCAGATGGCACAGGGTGTCAGTATCGGAGGACTATGGCAGATATCTTTACCACTATGGCACCTGTGACTATGGTCACTTGCCCTATGTCCTCCTGGATTTTGAGTTTCTGCTCCTTCCATCCCAGAACAGGTAGAAGCTTTTGCCAGGAGAGTCTTCCTACAGATGTGCCAGATGCATCTGTTCCAGGACCAGGAAGCCACTTAGGTTGTCACTGATGCCTTGTTTGCCTTGAAGCTGGACTACTGTAGTGTGATTTACAACAGTGGTTCTTAACCTTTTTGAAAGAATCGCCCCCTTGAGCCATTGAGCAAGTTATCATCACCCCCCCTCCCCCAACATAACCTTTCAATCATAACACAAGGAAATAATTCTTCAATTCATGCAAACACGTATTTTTTCTTTTTAAATTGTCATCAGGACATATTGATGCAAATAATTTATTTCCAGTCTTTTTCCCATATTGCTCATGAAGATGAGTGATGCGTATTCATATATGTATGGCATTCTGTACTGAAGCTAACTGGAGGAACATTTTAAAACACAGTTCAATCCACTAATAGCGAGTGATCTGATGTTTTTGTACGACAGATATACAGCGGCTCACTGTATGAAAAAAGTCTCAAAAGTGTTCCCAAAACTTCTCACTCCATTGCCCGCATATCACCCCCCTCCATTCCTTTGGCCCCGCATCGCCCCTTTTCATTCCATTGCCCCCCTGAAAAATGAAATCGCCCCCTGAGGGGCGATATCGCCCAGGTTAAGATCCACTGATTTACAAGATATTACCTTGGAATTTACACAATAATAGAACTGGAAGGGACTTTGGCAAGTTATATCAGTCCTGATACTATCCGATTTTCTAAAACAAATTGAAATAACAAATCATGAGTTTACATGATATAATTAAGCAATCAGTAACATATAATTTTATGTTCCTTGATTAAGCCAAAGACCTATCTAACTTGGCATCCTGTTTCCAAAAGGGTCAATTAGATGTCTTTTGGAATAAATCAGAAATTGAACACCAACATCAAAAGCCAAATTTCTATTCTTTAATTTTCTACCTAGGGATGTTCACTGACATGCAGATCCTAATCTTGGAAAATTTAGCATATAGTCATCATGACTAGTGATTACTGCTACTTTTAGTTTTCAAAAATGCATCTGATCTTAATTAAAAGACGTGAAAGTTTACATTAATTTTCACATTCCAGAACACTGTACTATGAACTGTTCTGAAACAGATGCTAAATATCATCGGATGACTCAAAGATTTTCTGTTAAGACAGCAGCAAAAATTATGGCATAATTCAATAACTCTAATATGCTGTTCTTAATTGCCTTTTTCTAAATTAAAAAGTCTTATATGTTGCAAGTTTTCCAGCCTCCCTGATAATGTAATGGCCTCTTTCTGTACCATTCCCATCTTAACCATATTATCTATTTAGATGTGATAGTTAGAGCTGTTACACATTATTTTCAAGTATGCTCATGCCTAAGATTGATATAAACATGGTGTGATATCGTAAGTTTTATTGATCGCTTTCCTAAAAATAGGAAATGAGATATACTGAATCAAGACAAATTACAGATGCAAATTGGGTCTCACTTTTATGAAACCTTCTACAAAATATAATTTCTGTTGGAGGCATCATTTGTGCTATGGACAGACCTAATATACTCTGTAATTTCATAGATGTACTATAAACAAGGACATAAACATTTCCAGAGGTGGTATTCAGCAGGTTTTAACCAGTTCTGGAGAACCAGTAGCGGAAATTTTGAGTAGTTCACTAACAACTGTGGCAAGAAAGATCATAAAATGTCTCACTTAACGTGACTCAGTTTAATAACAAAAATTTGGGACTGAGTTGTGGTGGTAAGTCAAAAGCTACCTGTACAGTGCATGGATTTTAGATATTAGTCTACAGAGACCTGAATAGTTATAATAGTGGTTTATATCTAAATGTACAAGGTCAACGACAGAGTGCACAACTAGCAGGATCACTGCTATAAAGCAGGTTAGAGCAAGATATATCTTTCCAAAGACAACCATAGCTATACAAAACTTGTAGCCAAAACACTGTGCAGGTTAAGACTGACATACATGAAATATTTATGCCAGTGATTGCCTACATTTGCATAGCAATAAAGAAAAGCTTATTCTTTTGCTCTGCTCTGACCCCAATTAAGGCTTCAACCTGTGTACCTGAGATTGGGAAAGATAAAAGTAGAAAAGGGAACCTGCAGTTAAAAAAATATTTTCCCCCAGAAAGGGCAACATTAATGGAGCTTATAACCACCATCCTCAATTTAACCAGAAGGAGCTTGAAGCAGAAGGATACAACTATCTGTTAAGAAAACATTTTCCCAAAATGAAAGCAATTCTAATTTCAATTAGGACCAAGCTCTTCTTGGTTATTTTCCCCCTAGTTCCTTTCTTTTTAACACTCTTCTTGAACCTTTGGCGTTTTTTTTTTCATTTTTCCAAGTAATTTTATTAAGGAGTATAGTTAAAAGAGTAGTATAGTTAAAAGAATAAACAAATCCATAAAACATTGTCATTTAAGCCCTGATGTCAGCAGAATCCATTAGGAGTAACTGGAAATAACAACATGCCTATACCCCTTGATCAAATAAACTAACTTCATAGTTCTTCCCTTTATTTCTAACTGTCTTAATATAATAGAATTTCATTACTTTTTTTTCTTTGTCCCCTTCCAAAATTCCTCAATACTTTAATATGACTCTTTTGTAAGTCAAATATAGACAAATTATCAAGATACTCTATTGGTTAGCTATTTAGGTATCTTTTTTTTAATTATTAAAACATCAGCCACCAGTCTTTTCTATGTGCAGTTTAATATCTTTTCCATATCATTTTTGTAGTCTGCCATTTGTAAATCCACTTACACTCAGGTTCTGTCTTTTTTAAGTAAAATGTGATGTCAGACTTTCACTGGTGTTTCAGACTTGTTGATCAACAAGTTACTTATAGCTGAAAATTAGTTAATAAGCAATTTCAGGGTGTGATGAAAAAAGGCTGTAAGGTTTGTGTCCTTTCAAAGACACAAACTGCAGTTTGAGCAAGATCATTCCCATGACTTAAAACCCAGTGGAGACCACTATCTTGTCAATGCCTCATGAGGAACAACTGCCTGGAGCACTTGTGGATAATCTCACATACTATCCTTTGTCCAGAGACGTTGAAAAAGTTGCTAGATCTCCAGTCTTCACTGTCATCAGCTCTACTTTTCATGGAGCCATCTTCATTCCTTCATTCTTTCTCCAGAAGCCCAACCCTTTATTCTTTTCAAAATCATCTTATATTATTCTTTAATTTTTCCTTTTTTGCAACTCAAAAGATGATTGTTCTCTAAAAAAGTGTTCCTTAAATAGTAGGTTTAAAAAAAATTATTTATCCCTTTGTGATCCAATTCAAGGTATATCACTTAAAACATTGAACTAGAGTTTATTTCCATGCAATATTTGTTTTCTCTCCATGTCCTATCATATATTATCTGTGTGAACTTTTGGCAAGGTATCCATCTTAAGTTCTGTTGCTAAAGCAGCTCTCACACTTAGCAGTCAGAACATTGTTGAGGGCATTGTGAGAAAGTCTGCCACAATTCCATCTTGTTTGTACATATGTGGATTTCCTATTCCTTTATCTTACCTATGTAAAAATGTTTTCTGCAGTAATTTTTTTAAAGTTGTATTTTTATGTTGATATCTGCTTAAGCTCTGGCTACAGTTTTAGGGAGGGATCATAATTTTACAGCAATTGTATGACTAGTAGACTTATTTAAAAAAAACAACAACCAGTAAGCTTGGTGAAGCTTTGACATCACTAACCTTCATCTTCTGAAATTAGCAAAAGAAGAAGGAGAATGAAGTACTAGTGAAATTACAGTTTTTAAAATCACTGTAGAGTTTGGGTGAGTACATTCAAATTTCACAATTGAACTTATCTTATTGTATCACATATCAACAAATGTTTATGGTATAGTTTTACTTTTCTGTACTGTTTCACTGTACCACATTTTAAGTAGCTTATTTTATTCTCAAATCTGTATGGTTCCCAGAAAACATGGATTGATGTACAGCTATACACCTAAGTTAAACAAATCCATGCACTTCATTTCATTTCATTCATGCGTGACTGATGTACTATGCATTCTCGCTGAAATGAATACTCCACAATTACTGGTAAACAAGAAGCAAACAACAACTTGAATTCTTTTCAATGGCCAAGTTTCCTAATGAAGTTTTGGCCACCAATGAATCTGCACTGAAAACAATTCTGTTAAACCTTTTGTAATCTCTCCATCCCTTCAGAGTAAAAGTCAAGTGGACAAAAGCAGTAGAGTGACAAAGCTCCTATCATTATTGCTTGTATGTTGGCTGTCCAACTAGAAGTCTATTCATTTTCTGCAGGAGCCTGATCTTTAGCTTCATATCCTTTTCTAACTGTTTCTGTGTGTCATGCGATTCACTCTGTGCCGTTGTAATATGCTTCTGATAAGATGTCTGAAATATTTTTTCTCTCTCCTATGTGGAACAAGAAACCATAACAACTAAAAATAGCATGCATTTTGCCCAAAATGGTAACTAGAAATTTTATTTCTTAACTTCATTTTAGTTCAGTGGGTCCCATATTAACAAGCTTTCAAGAATTTCAGTCATTCTTCCATTAAAACAACTGCTTAGCATATGTCCTTCCATTAGCTTTGATATTACAAGGTCTTTACAATGTGCATAAATGCTAGCAGTTGCTTAAGAGAAACCTGAGCTTTGTTGTTGAAGTCTGAATTGTATGGGCTTTATTATGACTATGAGCAATGAAATATTTTTCCTGTGTAGTATCTGCCTTAAGTGGAAATGAGTCTCTTGTCTGTGAGTGAATCCAGATCAGGTAGTCAAAAAATAAATCCAGATGCTCACAGGGGCAACAGTTCCTTGGCAATAATAGCTAAACATCTGCACTGTGTTCTCCAATCCACTATATATTTCCAGAACTGGGGAAAAAAAAAATCCCTCTGCTCTTCTCACTTAATGTATCAGCCAAAGTTAAGTGCCTTTATAACCTCCCATTCAGGGAGAATTTAAACATAAGCATTATTTCTTGTCTCTTTGAATCGATGAATGCTTGAACCTCTTAGCTTCGGCAAAATGATGTCTTCGTGTTTTAATTGCTGCTTCTATTAATCTGTTTTGCAACTTAGGCAATATGAATATTGATGTATTTTTATCTTAAATTCAAAGCCTGAGCAAGGAAAAAAGCCTAGAATCGGTACTTGGATGCACCTATCTTATTTAACTTACTCTTAAAGCAAGAGATTACTTACCTTAACTGGAAACCTTTCAGAAAATATGGGGCAAATGTGCTGGAAATTCATTTTTATTTATGCATTTTGAGAAAATTTAAGTGGCTTTGAACTCATTGGTCTACAGAAATGTCTTTGAACAGCCTGAATTTCTAAAACCAATAATAAAACCTCATATCCTAACATGATATATAATAAGGTTTCAATATTTTCCCCCCAAAATATTCCATATTCATTAAAATATGAATTCCATATTCATACTCACAGCATCCTAAGACTGTGTGATCACCTTCTCTGCTATTTTAGCAGTTTGCTCTAAATCAAGGTTTATGGAAATCGCTATCTTAATGCATTTGGTATTGTGGAAATTGCGATCAAATATGTCATGAAGGCACTTGGCAGAAGGTAGGTTAAAGTAAGTAGATGCACAAAATATAATTATATAATCCACTGATTATCTTACTCAGTAAATCTCAGACCATTTACCATACAGTTTGCTAAATCTCTTAAGTCGAGATGATATTACTTTTTCAAAAAGTATTATTTTTCAAATAGTATTAATTTTTACAAATATGGAATCAGTTGTCTTAATTTGGGGCAGTCATTCAGAACTATACTACTGTTTTTAAAATATTGGGTCACATTTAAGCATATCAATATTAAAATCACTTTAATATTGATCTGCCTTAATATGTTGAACTATCTTTATAAACCAGGTACTAAACTTGGATCAGAATACAGTATACCCATAAACCATACACACTTCCATATATACCTGAAATCTTGAAGTGTGTATCTCCGTGTTTATATTTTTGTATCCATATATTTCAGTCTGTTGTACAACAAACACACCCTACACAATGCCCAACATCCACACTCCACTATTATACAGGGGCTGTAGTTTCCATAATGGCTCAAAAATTCTGTGAACATCTGTAAAATCCACGTTACTGTAAATGCTAACATATTGTTCTTTTACCTTGTTTACCTGGAGATCCAGGACTTGGCTTCCAACCCACAAAACCAAAGGTGCTTGTACTGTGAAATTACAGATTCTTGAACATGCTCTCTGCCACTGTGCACTTGCCAAGGCAGAATTCACAGTCCTTGGTCACTACCATGACCTACTGCTGCTGGAAAAAGCTTAAGTTTAATGAGATTGTACAGGAGTCAATTAAACAGCTCTCTAGTATTTCTTCCTTTTCATCTGTGTCAGCGTGTTACAGGAAACATCTCCCTACCCACAAAGATTGCAGCAAAAGAACTAATTATAGAAAGATGTCAAAAGCAATCCTGCACACTACTTTCATGGCAAATGCCATGAAAAAAAATTGAGATAAGGTGCATTTCTTCTCTTCTGGTTTCCCTCAGGTGTTTTAATTGGCACATTTTCCACTTGAAGGATCTTTTTATTTTCCTTATGAGCAGCACTATGTAATCTGTTTTTCCAACCCAGAATAACTATCTGTGCAGGGGCTTGTACCGCTACCCAAAGGAATGGCTGTTCCCTTGAAAACTTGGCCACATTCTGCCAGAATGTCGTAGCACATCATGGCAGATCTGCTCACTTACTCAGAAAGATACAAAGACATGATTCAGCCAGCAATGGCATCTTTGCTCATTCTTAGGCTCCCCATGTCCTTCAGTGAAACACATTCCTTATTTCCACCTGCCAGAGTCACATCCCAGTCTATTGCCAGAAATTCAGCAAACCAAACATTTTGTGTGCTGCTGTCCAAATAAAGATGTAATACTTTTAGCCTGCAGAATTTAAATCTCGGGATTTATGCATACAAATTATGCCAGAGAGTAAAGCCTTTAATTATTAAAATTGGCATTGTAAACAACTGCCTTGGCTTCAGCCATCTCAATGAAAAATAACGACACTCAGCAGGAACAGAATAACATAACATATTTTCCCCTTCTTTCAAACATCATACAGAGGTGCATGATCCATCAAGAGGGTTTTTTGTACATCCCAACTCCCTTCACAGAGGCTTGACAAAAGCATATCAATTTTTTTTCCCCCTACGGATGTGTTGAGAAAAGAAACTAGGGGAAAATGATGGACTGAATTATTCAGGAAACAGATTATTTCTAAAAATGTTCCAATCACGATTCCAAAGCTCAAGCCAAGTATTAGTTAGATTAAAAAGACTTCTTTTGCTTGGAGTCCATCAAATGGCTAGTGTGATCTGCTGTCGTCAGGGCCGAGGATGGGAGTTGGGGGTTTTTTCCTCCAAATTTTGTTCTATTGTACTTTACTAATTTATTTGATTCTTTTTGTTAGTTTTATTGTTTTTTATTTTTATTTTTAAATATGGTTTTACATTGTGAAAGCTGCCTCAAGTAGCCATGGGAGAATAGGTAGCACTATAAATTAAATCAATAAAATAAATAAATAAATAAATAAATAAATAAATAAATAAATGCTAATGAAGTTTGATCTCATTCAGAGTTTTCAAAATCAGTCAAGATCTGGTGCCACTGATATACTTGCTATTTCTGTTTTCCACACATATATCTAGAACTGGACACCTGATTTAAGGATTCAGCCATACATTCAACTTTATTTTTAGTAGTCCTTGGTTCAGAAGGGTTTCTGGGAATCACAATGATATAAGTCATCTAACTTAGTCATGCAGACTAATCTTTCAATAAATTGCATTTTCTAAATTTGCAGCAAGCCTGTAAAATCATCAAACTAAGCATTTTAGATATAATCCCATATTAAGACATCTTCATTAAAAACAACTCGTCATTAAGCAAGAATGTACGGGTAGTCCTTATGACCACAACTGAGCTGGAAATTATTCTGACCCAAACCAAGAGATCAAACACAAGATAAAGGCAGCAGCACAACCTTTCAATGTTTCATCTATGAATCCTGTTTCTTCACAGATAAAAGGCTGCTTCCAACTAATTAGCTCCAACAAGAAAGAGCCTTGCTAAGTTTTTGCAAGGCTGCCCAAAAACAACAGATAAGAAATAGTTTACAACACAAGAGTCTTCAAATACCAACTATAATGTCCACAAGGCTGAGTTTCAAAACTTCTTTGCTTCCTACAAAGAACGTTCGCTTCACAGCTGCCTTTTATCTTCTTGAAGGAGGGGCCATTACCTTGCAGCCTTACTCCTGAGTCGCCCATGCTGTTGTAGCTCTTTCCTGTTTGCATGCACACTTGGCACAGACTCCTTCTCATCGCTGCTGCACAATCTCTGAAGGCAGCAGTCCACTCTCTAATGGTCCTGGCCCCTCATCTGAGTCCTCACTCTCTTCACCCGTCCGCATCTGCTACCGGCTAACCACAACAGAAATTGGGTTATGATTGTGGTTGTAAGTTGAGTCACCACATGATTAGACATGATTTTACAGTTGTTTTTATAACACAGAGTCATAAAAGTTGTTAAGTGAATCACGTGGTCTTAAGTCCAAATCTAGTTTATCCATTGGACTATTTTCTCTTTTTTTTGCTGGAAAAACACCATAAAACAATTACCAAATGAGGTTGTGTGATTGCGAGAGTGGTGTGTAAGTTGTTAACTTCAAGGATGGATTGTAAATAACCTTTTTTGAGTCAGCTGTAACTTCATATGGTCATTAACTGTGATAGCAAGACAAGGATTACCTGTATAGGATTACCTTGATGATTTCAGTAATAATGAAATTAGGACCTTGTCTGTTCAACAACAGAAGTTTTATAACTTCCAACTTTAAAAAAATAGAAAATAATATTTTGTAACAACTCAACTTTACAAACTATGAAAATATGTGATAATAGCTTAATGTGACTGAATCTGGCAAACTGATTTACACATCTTAAAATGGCCAAGTTTGAGAAAGATTGTTCTAACTTAAATTCATTTTTCATCTTCTAGAACAAAAAGTTTAGGTCTTGCCTTTCTTCTAGGAGACATCTTTTTATGTATTTGAGGAATGTGTTATATTTCCTCCAGTTACCTTTTAAGTTTATATATAAATTCATCTTTTCTCATAGATATTTGGAAATAAGTTTTTTTTCTTTTGGTTAAAAAAATTGTGCTACAATAAGACCCACAAATACACATACTTACACACATCTACTGAATATTCAGGTACCATTGCCACATTCTGCTGTTTTCTAATAATCCAGGCTGGTTATTAAATGACAGATGCCTATCACATCAACAGAATAAGAGTAGGCAAATCCAAAACAAACAACTCCTCCACTATCCTTTGGACATTTGAAAGTATTTAAAAATGATTATTTACTTATTTTATTTATTTATGAAGTTTATTTGCCACGTATCTGGTATCCAATGACTCTGGGTGATTTACAAGTATAAAATCTTTGAAAAATAAAATAAAATTATCCATCCTAAAAAAACACAGCACATAAAAAAGCATTAAATCATGGATACAAGTTGGCAAAGAAGGGGAGTTGGACATGGGGGGAGGTGATGTTGAATTCTAATTAGTCAACAACCTCCAGTATGAAGCTCCCCCATTGGGTCCCCAAGCTATATGGCAGAGCTAGGTCTTAAGGCTCTTACAAAACATCAGAGGGTATGAGCAACCTCACTTCAGGTCATAAGATGTTCCAGAGGGCAGGAACCATAGTAGAGAAGGCTCTTGTGGATACCACCAGCTGAAATTCCTTGGCTAATGATACCTGCATCTTTATCTGATTTTTATTTATTTGATTTGTCAATCTCTTACAAGATAATAGGTATAAATATAAATATAGTTTTAAATACATGAAATGGATACATATAAGAAAAATAAAAAAGAAATAAGACAGGGACGGTAGGCACATTGGTGCACTTATGCACGCACCCTACATGCCTCTTAGGAAAGGGGTGAGGTCAATAGTGGACAGTCTAAGGTTAAAGTTTTTGGGATTTGGGGAAGAAACCACAGAGTCAGGTAGAGTATTCCAGACACTGACCACTCTGTTGCTGAAGTCGTATTTCCTGCAATCAAGTTTGGTGCGGTTTACCTTGAATTTGTATCTATTGTGTGCTCTTGTATTGTTATGGTTGAAGCTGAAGTATTCATTGACAGGTAGGACATTGCAATGTATGATTTTATATACTATACTTAGATCGGACCAAAGGCAGTGTAGTTCTAGATTTTTAGGTCTAGAATTTCAAGTCTGGTGGCATAAGGTATTCTGCAATGAGTGGAGAACTCTTCTTGTGAAATATTTCTGGACTTTCTCAACTGTGTTAATATCAGATACATAATGTGGGTTCCAGACTGATGAGCTGTATTCGAGTATTGGTCTAGCAAATGTTTTGTATGCTCTAGTTAGTAGTGTGATATTACCAGAGAAAAAGCTATGTAGAATTAGGTTAACAACTCTTAATGCCTTTTTGGCTATGTAGTTATAGGGGGTTCTAGCACTTAGATCATTAGAGATGATTTGTTACAACAATATTAAAGAAATACATTTTTGTGAGGTTTTGCCATCAAATCACTGTCATTTCTGAATGACCACATAAATGTTCTGTTCCCAGTACATTCCACCTTTCAGATCTTCCGATGATGAATTTATGAATGAATTTTCTGTAATTAAATCCATACATTTTCCTGTCACTGTCTTTTTTCTACCTTTCCTAATATTATGAATTTTCAAGGAAAAGTATGATGAATTTGAGACTAAAACTAATATCAGGCAAAAGTACAGAGACAGGAATCTAAAAAAATATTTGCTTCCCACCAGCAGTGAAAAAATTATAAAGCAATTTAATACCTATGTCATTTCCATTATGCCATGCGCAATTAAACTTTTAAAAAAGAAAACAAATTCTTTTTTAAAAAAAAACATGGATCTGAAAACTCTGTGACTATTTTTTCATATCAAACTGCAGTTGGAGTTAAATGAAGCATGGCACAAAATTAAAAAAAGAACAAAGATCATCTTTATGCATTCAAAGTATAGCAAAATGCTTTTAAACTTTCATTTATGTGGAGCAGAGTTTGGATTCTTGAAAAGTTTTTGTGAATGTGCGAGATCATTACTTTCAATTAAGCTTGTCAGGATCCTTAAGACAGCTGAAATATCTGTCAGCATTTCATTATTAACTTCTTTTCCTTCCAAAGTTATGCAACTGAGACTGTGCACTTTTATGCTTGACACTGATAAATATTGCTCATTATACAGCTTGAGGAAAACGTGATGATTTTTCTTCCATAATTTGGTGCCTGAAGGATCTTTAGCATGGATATGGGCGCGTTTGCCAGCATCTTGCACAAATGGACTTGCGCATGTGCTTGCTGGCTGCTTGCGCAGAACCATCCCTTCTTCCTTTCCACCGGTCCACAAAGCCGGAAAGTTTGGGGAACTCTGAGCTTAAAGAAAAAGTATATAATTACCTGAAATATAAAACTTGCAATAAATGTTGAATTAAAAACCACCCACTCCTTGATGTCAATACTGACAGCACCAAAACCATTTATAATTATTTTAAAACAAATTATTTCACCAGTTTGCAATGAAAGAATGGAAAAGCTTGCACTTTGAATCAATCATCAATTTATCCCAGTTATTGTCAAAATGAGGAATCTTCAAAGATTAAAAAAAAAAAACCTCAGCTGAGAGGCAAGGACCATGTTACATTTTAAAGCAAGGAACAAAGAATTAACAAACATGTCCATTAAAAAATGAGTTAAGGACTGTTCTAGCAGACAGTACAAATTTCTTTTGTAAAATCAGTGAACCAGGAAACACGAACCACCCTCTAAAGCTGAACTATAATTAGTTTTCCTGTCCCACTTCATTTAGCAATGAAGTTGGATAAAGGTGGATATAATCACTGAAATGCTATTCAATCACACTTAGTCATTCCTAATGATAAGATCTAAACCAATCGGACAGGAAGGTGGATTGGAAGTTAACTGGCACATCCTGAATAAGACTACTAAATAGTTTCCTATTCTCAGAATAAAAACAGTGCCAAAATACTTATCAGGTAACCCGAGGTCTGTGATTTTCAAGTGATTAATTCCACAATTTTGCCATAATTTAGTTTACAGTAAGAGGTAATGGCAGAGCATTGAAAAAGGGCTTTGTTATATTCCCAATTATGTTAACAAAATGTGGAGATTTAATTCAGCTTACTAAAAAAAAATGTGTCTGTTCTATTGTGAAAAAGAAGTATTATTCCTTCTTTCCTTTTTTTACTAGGGAATTCATATCTTCCAAATTCAGCAATGCAGGAATATCTATCTTCTCAATCAGGCCATTCTCTTGTCTCCATTGCTTAAGGAAAGACAAACAGAAATATAATGGAACTTTTCTATAGAAACTGCTGAATATCTCTTTATTCTTGTACTAAAATTTCATTCTTGATCAAGTATCAATTTAATGCAATTTTTGTAATGTCCTGCTGCATCTTCAAGTATTTTCTGCAAAGTTCCCTACTGGATCAAAGCTTTATCTTGATGCCATTTATCAATTAAAATAAGGATGTACATTTTATGTTCCTTATTTGCTAGTTAAATTAATATCATAGTTCATGCTGATCTCCATCCCCCAGTGAGTTTTAGCTATTATGATTAGGATAAACTAAAGAATTGAAGTCAGTCAACTTTCCGAATTACTTACTCATCCCTTAAGTAATTCGGGGTAGAATTGGGCAACTGGATGGAGCTGAGCATTTATTGGCCGGATGCCCTTTCTGACACCATGTGGAGTTCACAGCAGATTTTTTTTTCTTTGCGGCCGGGGAGAGAGAAATATCTGCCGCTACTTAGGATTAAACCCTCAACCTTCTGAATGGGAGCAATTAGCTTCACCACTAGGCCACCACACCACTCAAATGCAGTCAGTCAAATAATGACTAAATAAACAAGGGCAACAGTAATAAGCTTGACACTCTTAAATTGGATAAATTGGACCCACAATTACAAAACTACATAGATAATGACTATTACTGTATTTATGATTTGATCGTAGAATCACTTAATCCAAGCAAGACATAATGACTGTGAGTCCTGGGCTCAGCTGGTTTCTGGACACATAGCCACTATGCCTTGCTTGGGTCAACTCTCAACCTGTTTCTTCCCATTCAAACACTCCAAGTTGAAAGCATATCCCATCTGTGTGGGCTAGAGATAACATTGTATGTCAGGCCACTGAATGACCACTCTTAGCCACTCTATGTATGCATTAAATAAATATATATTGATTTACTTGATGTTTTTGCTTTTTAATTTGATTTCTAGCATTAACTTATTCAATTTAGTTGCTTCACTTCTAATCCGTAAAGGACTGTTTAACAATTGAACTTGAGTATTCAGAAAGGGAAAAAGAACTGCTTTACATATAATAAATGTCAAGGTTTTAAAAAATTATATTTGGAAGACCTACTAAGAAGTGAATGTATACATGTATACATTCATGTATACATGCTTGAAATGTGTAAAAAATAAGTGCAAGTAGGCATCAACTTACAACCATACTTTTAATGATCATTACAACAGTTACAACTTAGGATCATTTTTCACACTTACAATTATTGCAACATTCCCATGGTCATGTAATTAAAATTTTAATGCATGGCAACTGAAATGCACAGGTAGACCTTGACTTATAACAGTTCATTTAGTGAGCTTTCAAAATTACAACGGCACTGAAAAAGTGACTTAAGACTGTTTTTCACAGTTACAACCTTTGCAGCATCCCCATAATCATATGATCAAAATTCAGATGCTTGACAACTGGTTCTTATTAAATGAGGACTGTTGCTGTGATCCCTTTTGCGACCTTCTGACAAGCAAAATCAAAGGGGAAACCAGATTCACTTAACAACCTTTTTACTAAACAATTGCAGTGATTCACTTAACAATGAAGAAAGGTCGCAAGAAAGGTGGCAAGAAAGGTCGCAAAATGGGATAAAACTCACTTAACAAATGTCTCACTTAAGAACAGAAATGTTGAGTTCTATTGTGGTCTTCAGTCAATGACTACCTGTATTTATAATAACTGCAGTGTCCCAGGGTCATGTAATCACCTTTAGTGATGATCTTTTCTCACTTCTTGTGACCTTCTGACAAGCAAAGTCAATGGAGAAGCCAGTGTTACTAACTTAACAGCTGTTAACTACTTAACAATTGTGGCAAGAAAGGTCATAAATGGAGCCAAACTTACTTAACAACCTGTTGGTTAGTACATACATTTTGGGCTCAATTGAAGTCATAAGGTGAGAAAATGTCATTTCCCCCCCTTTCCTTCCCTTCCCTTCCCTTCCCTTCCCTTCCCTTCCCTCCCAATTGGAAATCTATTGAATAAAACACTATCATTCCTAAAACAAGTTAAGTTTCATTATATATTTTCCATAGAACTACAGCTAAATGTTCCCATGTTAAATGAATTTTCATTTATTTCATTCACACGATCTTAACTAAACCAGCTGTTAAACTGTTATCCGTCATCCCAAAGTATAAGATATTACAAATAAGTAATCAAGCTAAATTTACAGTTTTCATGAGGAGAAGCTGAACTAGGTCATGGCAGAATAGGCAAATGAACCCAGAATTGTCACAGATAACAAAATAAATAGCCAATACTTACAAGGAAAGGCATACTTGTGCAAAAAATGTAATGCTGTAAAGGAAATTGGAACAGCTGTTTTTCCTTATAACCTTAGTTATTAATCCTTTTCCAGATCAAAAAAGAGCCAAGTTCTAATCAAGGAAATCTACTTTATATATGTCTCAATCAGCCTAGACAAGTTACATGACTTCACCAATGAACTATTTATAAAGCAGACTGCATTCAATGGATTCTGTAACTTTATTTTGCTTCACTGATACCTTGCAAGTAAGATAGCTTTATCCATTTTCTGTATTTAATAAATAATCTCCCCTTAAATTCCTAAATCATAAATGCGAGATAGTTTCAAGCACCCAAAATGCAAACCTGATTGCAGGATGAAGATGTGGCAGTCATATCTTTGGGGTCCCTTGTAACCTTTAATACTTGTTAAGTGAAGAGTCTTTAAACAAACATAACCCAAACATATTTTGGGAAAATAATTTCTTCTTTGCTTCAAGTTGTTTTCTAAATAATTTGTTTTCTAAGATGACTTATAACATTTTTATTTTCTAGTTAAAATATGGAAAATATATTATTGTAAATAAGAATTTTGGTTGGATGGCTATGTCAAAGTTTTTCTCCTATATTTTATTCATTTTATTCAAAGCTATAAATATTAAATGTAAATGCAAAAGAAGCATATAACCCACTGAATAACTATCTGAATATTTAGACATTGGTAGATTTCACCGCAGACAAATCTAGAAACTACTTATTGTCACCATTTTAGTTTCTTTGACGGAGCACTTCTAGAATTTTTTTTAATCTACAATATTAAATATATTACAGATTCCCCAGTAGACATGAGAAATCTTATTGTTTCTCTGAATTTTTTGCATGCAACTTCCAAATGAGATTTGTTAGACATTTATAATATATTAAATACCACCAGGTGGCAATATTGTAGCTTGGGCATTGAGACTGCAATTAATTATCCCATAGATCACATTATAAACATAAGTATGCAATAATTAAAATACTACTGTGTTCACTTAAAACTTTTTAAAAATGTGTAAGGAAGGTTTCGGACATAATTCAAATTTATGATGTCACCATTGGCATAGGGATCCTAGATACTGTATGGTTCCGTGACAATTGGCTGAACAGCCAGAAATCTAAGTCACTGGATGGAGGGAGGGAGGGAGGGAGGAAAATGTGTGCATTCTTCTTTAGAGAAAATAACTTAATTTTGAAAGCTCATGGTTTCTCGCACAAAAAGCCAACATTTCTCTGTATATGTGGTTTTTGCAACTGTTCCTATTCTCACATCTGTATAGCTATTAAACAATGAAAGCTTCTAAAATTTGTTTCTTAATTCTGAATTACATCTTATATTCTTTCTTTCAACTCATTTTAAGGAGAAGGGGTTGAAGATTACTTTAATCAGAATACTTCTTCTGCATATCTCCTATCACGTAAAGTATAAATAAATATATTGTTATATTGTGGTGTTACAGCTAAAATGATATCTTTGTATATATAAATGGGAATACATATATACAACAGATATGCATGCATGCGTATTTTCTATTTCAGGTATCACTGCATATTTTAATTTAGTAGAAACAATATATGGCATACTAATTAATTACAAGTGGCATGTAATAGATACAATTATATGACAATTTACTTCTGGGTTGTCTTCAATTAAAAAAAAAAAATTAGCATGATGTTTGAAAAGCCAGGAATCCAAATATCTAAAATAAGATCAAGCGGATCTACGGTGGATTGAATCATACTCAGAAGAAAACAAATGAAATTGCCACACAGAATTCACTTCATGTCTATGAAAACTTTGTGAAGTTAATCACTCATTATACAACCTCAGAGAGTTTGAAGACCACAAGTTTCATCCATGACTAAGACATAAAAGTAGATTGCTAGAAAAACAATAAATCTCCTTGTTAAAAGTTATAGGGTGATTGTAAATGTATTTATTTGGGAATATATACTCTTGAGTTCATGGTAACTTATTTTTCATTATTATACGTGTAGATACTGTAGATGCCATTTTTCATAGTACAGAGGGAATAAATTTGCCACTTTGAACTTAAATTATTAGTACTCACAGAGGATAAAAAGCACATGTTCCTACATCTTTATGTCCTTCAACTTCTATGGTCTAACTAGAATTGTAGCCATCTTTAACAAGTAGGTTTGCAGCAAATGAGACAATGACAAGTGGAGAATAGATATAAAATGATGTAAATTGTATATGGGGAAGGACCTTTAATTATAAATATAGGTTGCTGTCATTTGAGATGCAATGACTGAATAAGAAATCAGTCTTGAGGAAAAACTGACAATCCATCTTCTGCTTAGCAAGGAAAATTTGCTAATTTGATACTGGGTATCCTAAGGGAGGAAAATAATAAATTTGGAATGCCTTTAAACACATCTGTGATACTTAAGATAGAAGGCACCTCATCTTAAAAATAATACTGTAAAGCTGGAACAAATGCAGAAAAACGTATGGCAATGGGGCATGAAGCCCATTTACCTTGTGTAAATAACGGTGAGTGGCACAGAGAAAGTGATACTTAATTTTCTCAAAATAATATCTCAAAATCATGCAATGAAACTGAATTTATACAGGGGAAAAAAGAAGAGATTTAGGAGAGGAAAAAGTAATCCACACAGTGAATAGCTAAACTATGAAAGCTGTGACCAGAAAGTGCAATAACAATAAAGAGTGTAGATACTCTAAATCAATTATTCAATCAAACCATAACAGACAGTAGCTATTCAACTGATATCTTTGTGCTTCCTCCAGAGTCAGAGATGATGGTAGAGATGACAGTGATAATTATGGAATGCATACATTACTGATTGTTATTTCATTCCTGTATTGTTTTAATTAAAAAAACTTATAAATATATTATTGGTTGCTGTGAGACAAAATCTTGGACTAGAATCTTTAGAAGTATTGTTCCTTCTGTTCTTACCACCATGGACTTTAATTAAGCAAGGGCTTAGGAAACATTTATTGAGGTAGGATTATTATGCTGGTGTCTTCTTTCAGGTTAAGTAGTGCAGTTTGTTCTTCTTTGGATAAGTTGCTTTTGGGTGGTTTGCTGGTGCAGAGGATGTTGGTGATTTCAAGTCTGATTCTGTTAGCATCATCAGGGTTGGTTTTGGTCAGGCAGTTTTAAACTCCACGTATAATGATTTCTGTGGGGATGTGTTTGGGAACGACAGCAAAGTTGAATCCTTTCGAAAGGACACAGACCCCACCACCTACCTAGAAAAAACCACCAGCAGACAAGGGCAATGCGACAGTGGTTATGAACTCATCTGACTATCAAACCAAGTTAACCAACCTACTCCAAAACCCCACATACAAACCCCTAAACACAGACCCCCACCACCTACCTAGAAAAAACCACAAGATCCAAAATAAAAGCCTCCCCCATCAGCGAAGAAATCCAGCAAAGAATCATACCCAGAGAAAAATCATCCAGATGCTCTAAGCTTTATGGTCTCCCCAAGATACACAAAGAAGGAACTCCACTTAGACCAACAGTCAGCTCCATAGGCTCACCTCTACAAAACCTAGCCAAATTTCTCGCCAAACAACTACAGCCCTATGCAGAATCCATCAACACACATGTAAGAAACTCATTCCAGTTCATTGAGATCATAAAGAATCAAAACTTACAGCCCAGCGACCTACTAGTGAGCTTTGATGTCATATCCCTCTTCACCCAAGTGCCTATAAAAGAAGCCTTGACAGTCATCCAAAACAAATACACCCCCCCCCAAGCACATCCTAGATCTGACCAACCACTGCCTACCCAATACATACTTCACTTACAACAGACAAAAATACAAACAAATAGAAGGAGCACCAATGGGATCATCTCTCTCACCTGTCATCGCAAATCTCTACATGGAACACTTTGAAACACAAGCTCTAGAAAAATATGATCACAAACCCAAATTCTGGCTCAGATACGTAGATGACACCTTCATAATCTGGCCCCATGGGAAAGAAAAAGTGAACAACTTCCTCACACACCTCAACAGCCTACACCCCAAAATACAATTCACCGAAACAGAAGCTAACAATCAACTTCCCTTCCTAGATGTCTTAGTATACAAAAAATCCAATGGCTCCCTAGGACATACCATCTACCAGAAGAAAACACATACAAACCACTATCTACACCCACGCACTCTCACACCACCACCCAGCACAGATCAATTCTGTAGCCGAGACACTCATTTCCAGAACAAAATGCTTAGCCAACGAACAACACCAAAAAACCGAACTACACACTCTCACTAACGTACTAACAGCCAATGGATTCCAAAGAAAGAAGATTACCCACCTAATCCAAAAACAAACCCCAACCAAAATTCAAGACAGAGAACAAGAGAACGGCAAAGCCCTGCTCCCATATATAAAAGGCACTACAGACAAAATCGGCAAGATCCTCCAAAAACACAACATTAAGACAGCATTCTGCACAAACAGAAAAATATCCACCATCCTAAGAGACAGAACCGAGTTAGAAAACCAAGGAGTATACGAAATCCCATGCACTGCCTGCCCCAACACATACATCGGACAAACCAACAGAAGAATTAGTGCACGCATTGAAGAACACAAGAACTCAATCAAAAAAGAAGAACTGACCTCTTCCCTGGTCCAGCACCTCAAAGCCACAGGACATGAGATTCACTTTAAAAATACCAGAACTATCGCCAAAACTCAACACTTCAACAACAGAATAATCAGAGAAGCCATAGAGATAGAAAAATGCCCACACAGCATGAATAAATGAGATGATACCTCCCACCTACCAGCAATTTGGAAACCTGCCCTCATTAACAAACGAGTACCTAACATGAAGAATGACAGACCCATACCCACGAAGGCCACACAAGATACTACCACCACACTTCCATGTAGAAAGCAGATTCACACCCACACAGATGATGAGACACGACCACGGACCAGAAGCCATACCGCAGCTGCATCACTACCCACTTCAAACCCCTCCGACCCATACATGAAGCGAACTGATGCCCAACATGAAGATGTGGCACGACCATGAACGCGAAACCAAACAACAGGATCACAGCTCACCAGCTCAAATCCCCCGACAACTAAGACTAAGATGAACACAGCCAAGCCCCCACCTGAATAGAACACACCCCCAGCCAATCAGAACACAGCCAACCCCCCAACCAATCGATCACAGCCAGGCCCCTAACCAATTAGAACACACACCCAGCCAATCAGAACACAACCAAGCCTCCACCCAGTCAAGTCCCACTCCACTGGCAGTTAAAAGAAAAAACAGCTGCAAGCTCACATTACTCCAAGAAGCACAAAGCCAAAGACACAAGCCTGAAGATGACGAATGAGATTTCGTCAAAATGTCGTCAAAATACTTCCAATTTTACGTGGGAGAAAACCCGAATAACCAAAGATCCACCTACAAATACCAGTGAAAACCTCAGAAAACAAATATATATACGTATGTATGTATGTATGTATGTATGTATGTATATATATATATATACACACACACACACACACACACACACACACACACGTGTATGTATGTATGTATGTATGTATGTATGTATATATTTGTTTTCTGAGGTTCTCGGGTATTTGTATGTGGATCTTTGGTTATTTGGGTTTTCTCCCCAGAAGATGAGAGTATCTGCATCGTTCGATGAAGTCTCATTCATCATCCTCAGGCTTGTGTCTTCGGCTCTGTGCTTCTCAGAGTGAATGGTTGTTATTGTACTTTGAGAAGCACAGAGCCGAAGACACAAGCCTAAAGATGTTGAATGAGACTTCATCGAAACGTTGCGTAGATACTTCGGGTATTTTCCCACTATACAGAAGCCTGATGATACACACTATACAGAAGCCTGATGATGGCAGATGAGATTCTGCCAAAACGTTGCTACAACTTTAAAAGCACAACTATAAAGACATGGGAAAATACCCGAACAAAGCTGAATACAATATGTATATATATGCGCGCACACACACACACACACACACATACACATACGCATATACATATATACATACAGACAGGCAGAGAGAGAGACTAATTTTATAAATAGAATTAATTAGTATATATTTAAATGAAAACTAAATCCCATTTTATTACAAAAATAAGGCATACTTATAATTGAATAGTTTAAGGGAACAATATATTGAATTTCGCTTAGAATAGATGACATTTTTCTCTTGTGTCCCAAAGGCAGCGTTTAGATATAAAGTAAAAAGAGATCATTAATTCAGACTGTTGTTGTTTCATTTTAATTACAAGAAGTTACAGGATTGAAAGCACCACAATAACAACAGTTTTACAAGTTGTTTGGCCAGTCGTTCATGTAAAGCTGAAGAGAAATCTATGGAATTCACTTTATTATTTTTTCACCTGACTAGCTTTTATGAAGCTGACTTTGAATATCACCCTTGAACGTAGTTGACATGCTGGAAGTCAGCTCCACAATTTGTCAGTGCCTGACAGCAGTCTATTTTGCTGTCACATATTAATTAAAAAAATTCAGTATTATTCATATTTTTATTCCATAAAGAAGACTAAATTGTGAGGCGGGCTGTGGCCAAAAGACTCCAGTTTGAGGTTAATTGGTCTGTCCTGCCATATTTTCCCAACCTGAGAGAATATCCATGAATGCATTTTGTGTCATGAAAACGCTTATTTATGGCCCTCACATCCAGAGACTAGCCATACTATAAGAATATGCTTTTCTTCAAAACCAAAAGCCTCTTTTCCACACACATAAATTCACACATACATATAATGATATTCAGTAGATATCCATAGTCTTTGACAGTTCTTTAAATTAAGATGTAAATCTCAAGAACCAGTGTCATCTCAATGTTATTCAAAGTAAGATCTTTTGTAACCCAGATCTTTTATTTTCCAATCCAATATGGCTTCTATTATATACTGTAAGATGCTGCACTTTGATGCCATTAACATTTAGCTGCCTCACCTCTGGTGAAGAATAGTACTCTAGGTGAAAACCCTAGTGGTCTCAAGGCCTCAATTTACCAAGTCCATTATCACTCCGGATGTGTAGAATGATAATGGAAGTGACAGAAGTACAGCTGAAAATTGGCTGTTAATATTTTATGTGTTAAAGCCCAGGCATGGAAATCTCACACCATTCTTCAGAGAAATGTGTCTGTGTGTGAGTGCATGCATGTGTGAAATATACACACAGAGAGTGTGAAAAACCTCTTTTTCATTTTGTTTTAACTCTGTCTTCCATAGGTTCCTTAAATGCAATTACTTCAGCAGTACTTAAAAAATTAGAAAACTAAGTGTCATAACATGGGTGGTTAAGATACATGTCATTTCTGGTTTAATTAAAGAAATGCCTTGAAAACAAACATATCACAATGTTGCTTCACTTTTCACTTATGTGTTCAATTTGGGGAGAGGACATAATATTGTCCCAATGCAATACTTTCAAATTGCTTTCATTAAAATGAATCCCAACTTCTCTCGGTGTCTCCTGTACATTTGCTATTCATTCCCTTTCATCCTAGTGATATAAAGTTTGCAAATTAAACCTTTATAACAAGACAAGAAGCACCCCCTGAAAAACTATTAATCAAGGCTGTCAGGCATCTGTTACTATGTAATGGGAAAAGAAGAAAAAAACCAATGGTTTAAAAATTAAAATGCTTTTTGTATTCCTTTTAAAGTGATTGCTTACATAAACAGAAAATCAGCCACCTGGCTCCAAGCCTAGTCTATCCACAAATCTCATGCCTCACTTATGCAGCTTAGGGCAAACAGCCTGGAGGTTTGTTAGTTCTTGAACCCTTCAATCTGTTACCTGCACAGGGCAGTAATTCCTTGAACATGACCTGTCTAATATCCATTCCTTCTTCCATCACTGCAGAGTAGATAAACGTTAATTTCATTTCATGTTAATTTTCTCAAATTTAAAATAACTCTACTTGTTTTCTGCAATGAAGACTTAATATATGTGTTAGAACTGATTCAGTAATTTAAAAAAAAAATCAACGATTTTTGGGGGAATCTATAAATTGGTACCAACTAAATACATGTTGAGGAAGGTCATGCCCTCCGTACTGTTTATTGCCATTTAGCCTAATGTATGTGGGTTCAATCTAATTCCGCGTGCATATAATTCAGTCGCTTAAAAAATGGATTACAGTCACTCTTTTCCAGGAGAAGCTTTTAGAGGAACCAACAAAGTCAATGATGAGGAGATAGAAGGAATATGATCAGACCAAGAAAAATACTATTTTGGGGAAAGATTGCTTTATTTTTATATTTTTTAAGTTAAGTTGGAAAAAAATCCTTAAAAGATGGATTAAGTTGGAAAAAAAATACTTAAAGATGGTAAACCTGTAGTCACCTGTAGGTATGCTTGCTTGCTTGCTTATATACACACATACATATTATCTTGATTTTGTGTTTGGGTACAAATTATTTTTTCCACTATCACAAGAGCTAAGTAGGCTTCTATATCTCTAATAGGACCTGCAGATCAATGTAAAACTTTGTTAACATGGTTTTTATGTCTATTTTGCATGTGCATAATTCTCTTATTTCTTTGTACTTTAATATTAGTTTTGTATAAAAGGTACTAAGAAAATGCATAGGACAAAGGAAGTAATAGCACAATAAAATAAATCATTATTAAATCTATCAAATATGGAAAATATTAAATTACTGGAAAAAATGTAAGCTCCATGAAAAAAGATTATTAAAAATTTTTTCCCCAAACAACAGCAAATTAAAATATATATTCGAAAGGAGAAAACTAGAAAGAGAAAACTTAGAAATCTATTTCATACATTGCATTGCATGATGAAATGAGTTTTTGTGTGTGACTGTGTCTTTTGTGTGGGACTGTGTCTGTGCTAATCTTGAAAATCTTAACTGGACATATTCATAACAGAGAGAGGAAAAGTAGACAATTGGGCCCTTGCCATTGATAGCATTAAAAGTTTAATATACGAAAAGGGACTTGTGATTTGAACCAATAATGGACTCCAATTAAAGGTTAATTTTAGGATCGTCATACAATAAACATGTTTACAACAAGCATCTTGGTTAAGAAAGCTTTAGATTTATGGGAAAACAATGTCAACCTGTTCTATGCAGATGTACTTAAAATAGTTTGTTATATGTCATCACTTATCAGGAGAAAAGGTTGAGTTTACATTAGCATACATCATTCCACCATCAACTGAATCATCAGAGATTCAGTTGTATAATAGATTCATATTTTCTGCTTCCATTATCTTTCAGCAGCGAAAATTTGATATACTAAGAAGCAAAGTAGTGCAGTTTATTTTTCTCCTTCTTATCCATGACCATACAATACTTAAATGTAATAACTTCCAAGGTTGAGTAATAAATATGGTTCCTAGAGCATGCATTAAATTTGCTATTATTGACCAAGGGTTTTAAAGTAGGGTGACAGAACCCTAAAGAATTAAAATTGTGAAACTTCCTTAGGTTGTATTATTTCTTTTACAAGTTCCATGCCTATGATATTATTATCATGTATGCATAATCTATAATTAGATTCATAGTCTAGAGACACTTAATCATTCAGCTCCTGACCAAGGAGACAAAAAAATATTAAGGTATAGACTTAATTCCAAAGTCCATGGCTTTTTGTAAAATTAAGGTGTTCAGATCTGATAAATTCTATCCAGTCATCAAAAAAAGTCCTTTAGGCATTACTTTATATTTGGTATAACAACAGATTTCTTTTTTCATGAGCATTCAACTTTGATCTGCAAGTCCCAATATTTTATATGTTTTCCAATTGTTTTTCCTCAATCCTAGCATTACTAGAATATCAAAATCAACAAAACAGGCTTTCTCTTTTTATAAAATTATATCAGGCAGGTTATGAACAGGCTTAGCTCTTAAAGTCATGCTCATTTTCCAAAGCCTGCTGGTCCCAATAGTTTTTATTACCATTCAAATCCAAAGTTTCCAGTGAATAATTCTAGCAACCTAGTTCTGATGCTACACCATTAGTTTCTGAAAATTTTCTGCAGCCACTGTTCAAATGGTCATTTCAACCTGTTTACTACAAAGGTGACATTTCCTGTTGTTTGTTACATGCTGAACATTCAGATTTTATCCTCCTGTTATTATTATTAATATGTCTGGCTGCACAGTCATCTAAATGTTTAGACATTGGCATTTTTATCCATCTATTGATTCCTTACCTAAGTTAGTATATTTGACGGTGTTGAATATATTGGTACAAGATGTAAGCTGTTTCAAGTAAAGCTACCTTTTGCAATTGACTGATAGTGTGTTTGTCAATGTCCATCACATTCAAGTTGTAATCCAGATGTTTTAAGATTGCACCCAAGGTGCTGCCTACTACTATTTGCAGTAGCTTTGCTTCCTTGGGCCACAATTCTACTTCTATTTTCAAGTCTTTGAATATTGTGATTTTTAAAAAACATTTCTTTCTCTTCTGTTTTGCTATCTCCAGATAGCACCACATGTTCCAGTTTTTGCAGGAAATGCTAAAGATTGAATCCCTTAGACCACAGGCGTTAAACTCGAGGCATCACATTACGGTCATGACATTTTCCCCTTTGTGGAGCTGGGGTGGGCGTGGCCTGCACGTGATGCATCCGGCCTGTGGGCTATCAGTTTGACACCCTACCTTAGACCTTTTCCATGCAAACATGGACACTGTCACTGAGCTGTGGTATTTCTTTAACATTTGTTTACTAGAAAAGAGCCTATACTTTAACATTATCCCAAAAGATGTAGGCAACCAAGAATTGTATTAAATTAAATTATTAAATGATCTGCCTAATAGAAGATAGTTGCTCAAACTCTGTTGTGAATCTAGCACAGAATTTTTCTTCACTATTCTTCTAGACTCCTACAAACTAACTCTATTCCATATTTCTTCACAAAGCTATAATATTTACATGAAAGCTTCTGCTAAACAAATGGAAGTTTAATGGAAAGTTAACAGGCATATAGCAAAGACTATGCTCATATTCCTCACACACACACACACACCATTCATTATATCTTTACAGCTATTTAAGCACAGTTCTTGGGGAGGAAATGGGGATTGCAGTTAATTTTATAAATATCCAGATCACATTTTCCAGGTGACACCTTGTAGCTACTGGTTTCTAAAAGGACTTTTGAGTGAACAAATTAAATTATTAAGGATATTTTATAATACATGAAAGTGATGTCTAAAGCAAAGAATATATGAGTCAGAGATTGCCTTAACATTCCCCCCTCCCCAAGTTCCTCTGTACTTTTCAAAGTTAGCTTTGTATTTCTTGAAAAACCTTTATTGCCTTCTAAATCTTACCAGATAGCTTTTGCTACCAAAGAAATACTGTTGCAATATCGGCAATCCCCATCACCCCTGTCACTCTTCATTTGGAGAGAGAGCCAGATGTGATTTCACTCTTGTGGCAAGGTAGAAGACAACTGCCTAGAGGAATCTTTGCCGGAACAGGGATTTTTTAATTCACCTGCATTTCATACTGTGAATGCGGTTGAATTACTACAAATCAGCTGAAATTTGTATCCCTCTGATTCATCCGGAAATATCAGTAATAGCTTTTCTACAGTTTTTTGTTTATCCTCTTTTTTGAAGTTTTTGTTTAAACTAGAGCATGGGTGTCAAACTCGATCGCGTCACGTGACGCATCATGATGTATCGCAATGGTTTTTTGCCTTTATGGAACTGGAGTAAGCGTGGCCTCTGTGTGACACATCCAGCCCGTGGGCTGCCAGTTTGACCTCCCTGATTACCAGATGGATAAACAAGGAAAATAAGAAAAACCAGCAACATTAATATAACTGTTCTCTGTTTAACATTTAAAACATCATAAGGCAAACAAAGTAAGATCTGGGCATTTTTAGGAACACAGGAACATTACTTTTGGTTTCCACAAAGATATACTTTGAAACAGGTAGAATGGACTGGTTTTATCTTATATTTAGAGTCCTATATAAATCTCTTGCTATTTTCTATATCAGTTCTGCTTTAATCTGATGAAAATAATTTACAATTTTTAAAAAATATAAATTATTTCAATGAGACAGCTCAAATTGTTTCCCATAAAATTTAATTTTAAAAACATCTAATTCACCTTTAGCGCCATCCGTTCTTGGATTGCTCTGTTGTTCCTAGATCTCCAAGTTTCCCTCTGAATTAAGGCACTGATTCTCTGGCTTTTAGCCCAGTTAAAGGAGCTGCTCCAAGTACCCCAATGAAATGATACAAAAGAATATGGAAATGGCTCTTTCTCTTCTCAAAAAAGAGATTCTACAATGTTGGATGCATGTAACTCTAACCAAGGGTGGAAGTGCTGTCTCTCTCTCTCTCTCTCTCTCTCTCTCTGTGTGTGTGTGTGTGTGCACTTGCTCCTTGTTTTCACAGTAACCATCCTTGTCCTTTGGGTTAGCTATCAAACTCAGTGCAATGAAGCAGGCTTGAAAAGTTCTTAAGTTCAAATGGAATGGCATAAGTGTAGTGTTAAATAATGGAATAGAACTAGGTTTTTCATGCAGCCATTAAGTAGTCATTATGGTGGTGTGTGTGTGTGTTATTTAAGGAGATGTCACAAAAATGGCAGAAGACTTTCTGCAGGGTGTGAGAAAGAGAATTAACAATGCTGCAAATAAAATCTGCATGGGTCAGCTGCAGGTTAAGCTAATGAAAACAATAAAAAATTAAAAGTGAAGCATTAGGAGGCAGACTTGATGGGTGCAGACAGAAGGATCAATCCTAGCTTTTCTCCTTGGAGCTGATCTCTCCAACTGTGAAGTAAATTGTAACCCTGTTTTCCAAGAGACAGTGAGAAGCTTCCTTCTCTCCCTTGAGTGGTATTTTGTCAAACCAACTGCCTTCTGTATTCTCAGAGACAGGGAAGACTTCTTGTAAAACCTTTTCCACACTATGCTTTACAATGCAAAGCGGCTGTTCATTTATTTTGTATGTCCCACCAAGTTCCATGTTTCATCTGTCATTTGACCTATTGTATCTTCAGTATGCCTAGGTTCTTTTCAATCATTTCTACTTACATTATTTAAGTATAATGCTTTTAATAGCTATCACACTATGTTCTAAACTGCAAATCTTGAGCTTGTTTGGATTGAGAAAAGAAAGGCCACCTTTCAAGGAAGCAAGTCATCTGAGACCTTCCTTTTTGAGTGAACATTTGTTAAATTTATTTTTGGCTCTGAAGAAAGAAAATCAGAGCAACATAGCAGTTTAGAATGGGAGCAAGGCAGTCTTTTGTTCCTAGAATGAAAAGATTCGTTAACCTGAGTTCATGCTTGGGCAAAACAAATCAGGGTTATTTGTACAACCCTCATGCTCTAGTTCTAAGATGCTCTGCTCACCAATCTTTGAGGGTCCTCAACCTGAGCTTCAATCTCAAGGCCCTCAACATGAGCACCCCAGGCAAGGGTTGGCTCATTTAATGACAGAAATCCACAAAGTCACGATTCATAATGGAAATCTTACATTTGTTCCTTCATCATTATCCTTGTCTGTACTGCCACACTTAAACAATGGTGCTTTCCAACAAAAAGAGAAGCAAAGATAGTTATTGTCATAGTGAGGGCAGCTTTGGGGTTGGGAGAGAATAGCATGCACAGAGATGTTCTTGCTCCTCTAACAATGGTAATAGAAGCTACTATCCCCAGTTTAGTGTGAGGGCAGCAATGTTGGTGACCTCATATTTTATCAGAACAGGAGAAAATATTGCTGAAACTAGGAAAGAACTTTTAATACTACAAAACTTTCTGTCCAGAAACATTTGAACATGCAAGTGATTCTAACTAAGCAAACCTTGAAATGCAATGCTAAGAGAGTTGAATTAGTCTCAATCCCTTTGTACAGAAAATGTGTGTGTGCACGCGCACACACACACAGAGATGTATGTATGTATGTATGTTTGTTTGTTTGTTTATTTATTTATTTATTTATTTATGTATGTATGTATGTATGTATGTATGTTTGTATATTATCATTTTAGCCATTGTCTATCCACTGCAGGACGAAAACTTCTTCCACATGTTTCCAACACATATGGTACTAAGCTTTCTTTTGCCAATTGGGCCTGCAATACTTGCTGATGTCATTGATCCATCTGGTTTTAAAGAATTTGAAGGGGGAAAAAAAACAGTTGAAATGGAAACGGGTTGGTCACATATCAAGGAGAACTGATGGCAGGTGGACCAAGGCAGTCCTACAATCAATTCTACTTGACAAAATGTGTCTACGAAAGACACTTAAAAGATTTATGTAGATGTGGTGGAAGAAAGACACATTTTATACTAAACATCATTAATTAAAAAAATCATCTATACTGAGTATACTAGGAATTGACATCTTTACTTTGTACTGGTAACCTACTATCTTGTCATCAGAATTCCAAGAAGCAATTTGTTAATATGACAACTCCCATTAAAGGTTAAAATGTATAATCCCGAAATTTTATTTGGGATGGTTTATCAATGCTGTTTTATTTTGCATCCCTCATATCAAATATATTCTAAAGTAATGCATATTTGGTTAACTTACTTTTCCATAGTTCTAGCCCACATATTGCTATCATGCTATTTTGCAGAAACCATGAACTATTTATTTCAGATTCCGTATATAATAACCTGGTGTATGCTACTGTTTGTTTTAGAATAATATCTGACAGCTGATGTCTGTCAAATAATAGCTGACTTTTAGAGAGAAAAAACTGGCTCTTCCTTTTTTAACTTTGTATTTTTGAGGATGGTAGGAAATGCTGATTTGCTAACACAATTGGGATTATTTTCCTGTAACAGACCTTCTGTTTTCTGCTTCACACTGTAATTCAAAACAAGTATTTCATTCTTTAAAATACAATTTCTTAATAATTGTGTGCAAAAAAGGAAAAAAAAGGTTTAAAATATCTCATTTGTTTTTTTTTCTCTACAATTTGTAGTAGAATTAATTGAAAACAGCATATAAATTACAGTCATATTGTTTCAATTTTTCTCTCCCAAATGGTGCTTCTTTCTTAGTTACCTTCCTTAAAGCAATTCTAAAATGGGAATGCTATCAAGTGATTAACACAACACTGCAAACCACTGTAGAAAAAGGGGTTTACTTGTTTAAAGATCCAGACAGCGTTTAATAGAATAAATCAAGAAAACAAGGAATTCAGAGGAGTTTTAAACAATACAATGGAATGAACAGCAAAAGCAACATAACATCCAGAGCTTACAAAAGGTGAAGTAACAGAGTAGGTCTCAACCTCACCAGATTGTTCATTCATTTGTAGAACCATACAAACTTGTGGTCAAGACAACACTTGTAGAATTATTTTTGTCTTACGGACACATGGGAAAAAGCTATCACTCACAAAACATACACTACTCTGAACCTGGATGGAAAGATTGTGAATTGTTTTGAAAAATCCAATTTTTGTCAAGTTTTCTATCTCTACCTTATGTTTTGTGTGTCCAAATAACGTTAACATCAATTTCAGTACTTATTATAGATTCCATCTTCTGTCCCAAGTATATAGATGATGTACAGAGCTTTAGGAGCTCCTGTTTTGGGACATGAAAATCTCATTTTTGGTATATGCAATATTATTTCCCAGGAGTTGCATTAATATTAAAGCACTGCATCTTTAGAGCAGGACAATGCAAGTATGAATTTGCCATTCAATCATTTTTCTAGCTTAATGACATTGAGTAATAGCACATTAGTAAAGTGCCATTTCAGACACTAGTCAGGCATGCCGAAAAGATAATCTGATAATAATTTCTGATTTATTTTCCATGAACAGAGACATTGCTAAGGCTTATTAACTGGCATATCTGCACACAGTGCAGTGTGGAACATGGGCTCAATTACAAGTAGCAATCTCTTTCATGAGTATAATTTGTGGGGATATTTAGCTTGTTTTAATGTTGTGAAACATTCTTTTTTTAAAAAAATGCATCAATACTTTAGCTTATTTGCACTAATTATTTAAGTGCCTTGAACTGTGTAGGTGCCTCAAAAATCACACCATACCACTGAAACTGAAATGACATTTTAATACAGTCAATAATACAGCAATAATACAATTTAATATAAATAGCACTGGCTTTTTCAATTAACTTAAGTTTCTTCTCTGTTAATACAAACACGTCCGAATTTGAATTTGTTATTATTTGGACCTGTACAATTCAATTTCAAAATTCAATTTTGAAATTGCTTTTTGAAATTTGCTACATTTTTCAATGTTTTGTTAATTGAGATGAGGGAGGGAGGGAGGGAGGAAGGGGGGGAATATGAATGACCAGGGCAGTGAAATGGTTCACATTCAGTTTGAAAAAGATATTACAAAGCTTAGGAATGAGTCATTAAAACAGCCATTCTTCCTTTTATCTCTATAATATATTCAGCTTTTGACTTCCTGTTACATTTTTCTAGACATAAATTAACATTCCTCTTGTTCACAATAGCACATCTTAAGGATTCATTTGTAATCTTTATGTGAGAATCATAAATACAGAATGCACAAAGTTACAAAAATTCTATGATTCTGTTTTGAGTATCAAGTTAGGATTACACTATTAGTAAATTCTATGCCTTTGCACCGGAATCTAGATTCCAAATTCTTTCATGAAAATTACCTATGATATACTAATTCCTATTTTCAAGAACTTCAGGCAATGAAAGAAACGTCATGCAGGCTCCATTTCTAAGCCTTCTGAAACTGACTGCAGTAGTTGGTCGCTCTAAGATAGGCTGGGTTCATTCCATGCCCACCTGTGGTGATTTTTTTCTAGGCGACAGAACATGTTATTTGAAGCCTCTGCTGGGATCCTAATAGCTTAGGCTGCCTTTGCTTCAATGCACCCAGCCGAGGACTCTTCATGGTGCCTGCAGCTTGTGATCTGATTTATCACCTAGGCCTAGCATGGAAGTAAGCTGGTAAATTTGTTGCACTCCACAGAACAAAGCTAATGCCATCTTCATGACTCTTTCTTGACGCTTTCAACTACTGGCTATATTATCACAAGCCACAACAGGATCTCTTTCATGTAATGTACCTTTTATTCTGAAAAACTACAATATAATTTCATTGTTTGCATTGCACTGTACTTATTATCCTATGAATGATTTAGTGGCTTGTGTAAGAACCAGGATTCTGAATATGTTATATTCATATATAATATTGTATTGTTAAACTTCCTGTGGGATAGCAAGAGCAAATGTAGTGCCACCATACAAAACTCAAATGACTTATGAAAAGGCAAAGGAACTCTAACTGCTGATGCTAATGGTTCTCTCTCTCAGCTACGATTCTCTGTATATTGGGTTTTTCTCTCCAGAACACCGTATTTTTTCTATTGCAGATATTCTTTGTAAGGGAAATTTCATGCTTTCTTCAGCCACTTTATCTCCGGACTACCATTAATTTACTTAAGTCATTGTGGCATAAATATATTAATTTATTTTAAATCCCTTCTGTGATTTTATATCATCTTTTTTAATAGTATTAAGTTGTACAAAACAAAATAATAAAGGTTTTTACATTGCTTTTGACCCAGGGGTTACATATATATGTTGTCTTGCTGCCATCTTCCAAACATTATCCTGGTTATGTTGCTTATATCCATTCATGGAAGTTTTCAGTCAGTTACTTTAGGATGCAGATAGATCAGGGGTGTCAAAATGGTAGCCCAATGGCCATATGTGTCACGCTCAAGCCATGCCCAACCCAGCTCTGCAAAGGGCAAAAACATCGTGAAACATCACATGACAACAATGAGTTTGACACCCGTGAGGTGGATGGTTACCCAATTCTTATCTGCCAAGTAGCTGGGGGTGGGTGGGTAAGTCAGTAGTTTAGTAATGTAGTCACATATATTATTTCTCCCAATTCCTTTTTTCCATATTTTTTGTTGCTCTTTTCAATTTTCCACAGGAAAATTCTACAGATCTTTTTTGTAAGCATTATCCAAAATAGTACCATAATTATTTCCATATTGAGTTGTTCATTTTGTACATCAATGTTTGAATGTAAAAAATCTGTAATTTCCATTCCAGCAAAAAAGCATATGGCTAACCACCTACTTCACAAATTTTAAAAATAGCTTTAACAACACTGTAGGGTGTGAGGAGGAAATATTACTGCAATATTATGGACTGACAAGTAAATATTATTGCTGTTTTTTTGGGAGAAGTGCTCTTATGCACAGGTGATGTACTGGGATTTGACAAAAATAAACTCAGTTCTTCGGTTTGTCAAAAAGTACTTATATTTGACTCTGAAAACATCTAATTTTTCTTTGTTAGTTTCAGATACTTCATCAGACAACATGAATCTTCAAATCCATAACAAAGGATCACTGAACTGTAATTTAAGAACCCAAATTAAGTAGAAACAAATTAATAAATGTTGATGAGGGTGAACTCCAGTTCTATGACACTGTGTCAAAAAAAGTATTTATAAGAGGTGTTGTGTTGAATAAGAAAGAAGTATGAAATATAGTCTGTCAAGGCTTTGTTTTAAGTACAATTCTATTCAATGTCTTTATAAATGATAGAGTAAAATATAAGATAAATTTATCAAATGTATAGATGACACCAATCAGAGGGATTGGCTAACACCTTAATTAAGTCAACACTGGGCCAAATGGAACAGACCATGTTCAACTATGATAGGTCTTTGTTCCTACACAAGGGTAAGAAAAAAACTCACTCATAGGTTCAGGCCAGGGGAAACCTGTACACGAGAAGCCTCTGGAATCCTAGTGAATTAAAATGGCTAATAGAAATTTTGGCTGCATTAAAATCTGCATTGCAATTGGATCATAGAAAATATTAATCCATTTGTACTTATACTGATTATACCAAACATGGAATATTGTACGTAATACTAAATATTAAAAGAAAAAAGAAAAACATTTCCCCTGTCCAGTCATGTCTGACTCTTGGGAGCAAAGCTCATGTCCATTTCTTAGTCAAATGAGCCAGTGTACTGTTAGCTTCCCATCGAAGTGGTACCTATTTATCTACTTGCATTTTCATGCTTTTGAACTGCTAGATTGGCAGGAGCTGTGAAAAGTAATGGGAGCTCACCTGTCATGTAGTGCTCAGGTTTTGAATCTGGCTGTCAGCTTTCCAGCTGGCAAGCTCAACGTATTTAACCACTGAGCCATTGTGCCCCCATGAATACCATACTTTAAGAGTGATATGGACAAATCGCACTCTGGTAAAAAAAAAAAAAAGATATATTAGGATGATTAGTGGTCCACAAATCATGTCCTATGAAGAATGTTTAAAGGACCTGGGCCCTTTTAGCCTGCAGAAAAATACTGAGGTGAAAGATGCTAGCTGTCATGTGCAAGAGAGGGTAACTTGTATGTTTTAACAAAACCAAGGAGCAGAATAATTGCCAGTGAGTTGAAACTGAAAAAGAAGGGAACAGTCAGCGAAATTTTCTGACAGTAAATTTTAATTCATTCATGATTATACACCAGCACCAGGCTTATTTAAGCAGTGAAACCATCTACCTAAGATAAGAGATATCTTGCGGAAAAGTTTCAAACAGTGGTTGGATGGCCATTTGTCTAGGACAGAGCTAACAATAATCTGATATCAGATATAAAATGTAATTAAAATAGCCAAATCCAGTCAACCAAAGTAGTGATTTTTTAAACAAACATAATAATTCTAAAAATGAATACATGTAAAAATAGTTTTCCAAACAAATAATAACTTGAGACCAATGCTAATTGGGTTGTTCTTAAGTAATGTGACAGAGATTCCCATGTATTTGGCAAACAATAATACAAAGCCATTTATAAAGAAGAGGAAAAACTAGCTTGACAGATGCATGCCAAGTTCTATATAACTTCAATGTTTTATTACATTTTGTACATCATGTTCATCTATTTTATGCAATTTACACAGCTAACATTAAACACATAGCAAACATAAATACATATCAAACAGCTAGTTATTAAACAGCCAACATCTACCACATACCTAGGATACCATAATAATCAACACACATATAAACGTAAGCAATTACTGCCAGTACAAGTCACAGCTTGGTTTCAAAGGTGTTACGTTCTAAATCCAATACTATCACATCATTATCTAAATTTTACTTTTTAAAAAACAATAGTTTGTTCAATACGGGATTGCTTAACTGGCATTCCATCAAACATATCTTAGCTATTATGAATACACTGGAGGTGTAAATTATGTATCCAAAATACATTATACATGCATATGAATAAGTGACAATTAAATGCTTACTTTTTAAGATCCTTTTTGTGTAATCTAAAGAATTCGCTACTCCATTGGGCCAAGAGAGCTTGCTTGTTTTGGAGAAGACTTTGCTTATAAAATGTCTCAGAGCCAGAAGATTTCATGCCTCATTAGTCCTGCCCTGACACAAATCATGGAAATATGTTCAGAGAGCCAACAATTTAATATATATGCGGTGTCTGTCTGCAAGGGGAGGTAGGGTAGAAAGAACAAACTGCCTAAACTGATTTCAGTAAATGAATGTTTTTAAAAAGGACATGGAAAAAGAAAAAAATAATGATACAGAGCTAAGATATGTTTCTTTGTATCCTTAAAGTTTCACCAATTGTCAGAAGAAACAGTAGCTGCTTATCATCTATAATCATCAGTATTTTGATATAGTGTTCAGTCACTGAAATACAAAATCAACTTCTATACCATTTCATCTAACTTCTCATTGTAGCATGAATAAACAAGCTCTATTTAAGCTCTGGAATGAATAAACAAGCAATTTATGTTAAGCCTAGCACAGAACAAATGCCGTCAGAAGGCAGAAATGGTGAATGATAGGCCTACAGACTATTAGCCATTTCCCTGCTTCCATTCAGCAAAACTTTTCTTGCTTCTGAGGGGCATTTTGACAAAAAAACTAAATACGTATAAGCAGCATCAAGGAGAGAATAAATTCTTCAAGAACAAGAGCTATCCTGCTGCCATCATGACCATTTCACACTGACAAGCCAAGAAATTCATCATAAAATTGCCTCATGGTAAAAAGACATTGTTGTGTTAAGTATCTTACTCATATTTTTACAACTTTCCTGACATCATTCACCAATGGAGCATCTGTAGAGTTTCGTCCCCCATGTAGCGGGAAAGAATAGTTAGTTTTTATTTGGCCACAATGGAATCTGCCAGCATCTCAGTGGGGAACAGCAGCAGTTCTCAAATGCCAACTATTTCTCTCCCGGTGCAAACAACAGGTTTTTTTAAATTGCCTTTTCTTTAGTACCTCTTGCTGTGACTCAGAGTCCAGGCCTCTAATTTGGTAAGCCACAACAATCAGTTAAAAGTAACTGGTTGGATTAAGGCATAATGTCTCATCAGTCTTAGAACTTTCTAACCAGAAAATAATTCCCTGAGACACTTACCTCTAAGTGTGAGTTTTGACCTATTGTTGTGCAACCAAAAGAGAATCAGAAACATGGAATGTTTTCTCAGTCCATATTACTTAGATTTATCAACAACTCCTCTAAGTGCCCTTGTTTCTTCTTTTCCTAGTTATTCATTAGTACAACAGGACTCTCTAACTAATACACTTCACAAAAAAAAAACTTGAAAAGAAATGCTACATGCATAGCAGCCTAATTCAAAGAAGATTATTTTGGAGAAAATTAGTAATATAACAGAGAGTGTGGTAAAACTGTTGTGACAAGAGACATAGGATCACATTTCCCAAAGAAACTGTTCTATAGAAGCTATCTTTCATCACTTATTTTTACTACAATTTTAATCTGAGATATTAGGTGGCTAATTTTCCCATTTTACCAATTTCATCTGTTGGTTAACCAACTTCAAAAAAGGAAATTGTTTCACATTGCAATGTCACACATAGCATACAGCCTGTGACCTAACCTTTGTCAGGTTCTAACCTTCTCTCTTGCTTTCCATGTTTGTGATGAAAATCTGTTATATATACTACAAAGTGATCAAGATTCAGACGCTTGGCAACTGGCTCATATCTGTGACTGTTGCAGTGTCCTGGGGTCCTGGGATCACCTTTTGTGAACTTCTGACCAGCAAAGTCAATGGGGAAGCCAGATTCACTTAATAACTATGTTACTAATTTAACAACTGCAGTGATTCACTAGACAACTGTGGCAAAAAGTCATAAAATGGGGCAAAGCTTCCTTAACAAATTTTTCACTTAGCAACATAAATGCTGGACTCAATTGTCATAATTCGAGGACTGCCTATACTTCAAAGGATGAGAGCACTTAGCAGGATTCACAACATTCCAATAATTCATTGTTTCATAAAGAACTCTTTCATCATAATAAATTACATTTTATGGAATGGAACCCAAAGCTTGAGCCCAACAAGAGGTTTTTTTTTCCTATTGTACTGTTGTTTTGGTACATCAGCAAGCTTCTCTGTCATATCCATGCCTACTTTTCCAGGATATAATCTACAGCTCTATTTAATTTTATAAGATGAAGCCTAATTTGCTCCCTTTATCCCTTGATTGTGGTAAATACTTCTACTTCAAAGAATAAATACATATCATGCAGCACAATCTTTGCTTTCTTCTAAGGAAATGTTTCTATTTTTCTTTTTTCTTTTCCCCTAAACAATTCTCCAATTGATGAATGTAACAGGTTCACAACCACAGCAATTAATGAGTCAGGAGTAATCTACAATATACATGGATTCTATTTGTAATGTTACAACCTTAATAATGTTTTCATATGGAAGGAAATAGCATGTTTTTTTTTCATGCCGATTGGCATCTCAACATGACATTATTGGGCTGTATAGGGAGCGAATTTGGGGGAAAAACCCAGTGCTGGCTGCTACCTTATGCAGCCTCTTCCAACCTTTCTGTAGATCTATAATTATTTCACAGAATTTCCTTCCTCTATATTTTCAAGAAAATCATGGTAATCTGTAATTATTATGATAATGTAACATAACTCTTCAAAGCTTTAAGAAGGCTTGAGAGATAAAGTTGACTGAAATGTTAATTCTGGGTTAGAACCCTTGCTTCATATTGTAGTGGAATCATTTCTATTAAATAGTATAGAAAGTAAAGCCTCTTAGTCAATATCTACTTAACAAAATTTTTTCTAATGCAATCATAAACCACAGACTGAAATACTCTAATCCTGAAAAATCCTTCAGAATATTTCCTGCATTTACAATATAAGGCACTAGACAATTTGAACAATATTAACCAATACCTCCATCCCAAAATGTTTTTTTAATCACTTCAAAGAGCATAACTTGTTTGGCCCCACTTTTTCAGTGAGACTCTCTGTATATAAAGTTTCATACTGGCTAACAAATGGAAGAAGGAATTTGTAAACAAAGAAACATCAACCCACCCGTCACTTATCTTTTTCTCTAAGTACAATGTTTTAAACTGCAGCGGACTTAAAGCAGATGCTGTTTGGAATGTTTATTATTTGTAATTCAATCTATCATCTTTTCTGAACAGAAATTTTATGGTGCTGAATTTATGCTATAATTTAAATTCAGCACACCATCCTGAGTCAAGTGCTTCTGTTGAAATTCCCACAGAAAGAAGTAAAAATTCATTAGCTGTCAGCCATTAACTCACATTGGCATTGCTCTGAATAAATAATTTTCATGATTAATTTAATGATTTCTATTAATGTTTAAAAACTCCCTGAAAAAAGTCACCGTGAAATACACACACACACACACACACAGAGAGAGAGAGAGAGAGAGAGAGAGAGCATTCTGTTAACATGTTTAAATCAATGTGAGATTTTTAGGCAATTGGAAAATTTATACAATTTCTTAAAAAATCTACAGAACATCATTTGAAAAGAATAGTCAGGCCATTTTATTATTCAAATCATGTTTTATGTACTGATAGAACTCATGAGGACATAAATTGGAAAAGAACTGCTTAAGATACAAGTTTCTTAAGTGTAATACACCATATGTACTATCACATTATGCTACAAGTTATAGTTCTCCAATGGTGCACTGGTATCCACATAAGAGCAAGTCTTGAAAAGCAAGGTAAAAAAAACTACCTTACACAATATCTATATTTGCATTTTTATTCTGTTGATACATGGGGAAGAGCATGCACTATATATGTATCATAAGGAGCACAATGTGAAGTAAAATCAGAGTACTGACTTCAAAACGCAAACATCATTCCCCTGGGCTAATACAAAACTAATACAGATAACTGGATATTGTTGCTCCTTTAAAGATGTCAGCCATTCTGAGTAAACAGGAAACACAACTAGATACATTATTCTAAGGCTATATTAACAGAATATTGCATGTCTGAAGGTACAAACCACCATTTCTAACTACCTGTTCAATTAGAGCTGGTCTTTCCTAAGTTTGTTCTTCTAGCTTTTAGTTATGCCATTGGGGCTCCTCCCTCTCTTGTCTGATTGTTCCCTAGGCAACATCTCTTTCCTTTATCCTCCAAGGTCATACACACATTCTATTACAAATGCTTCTGTGTTTGACATATGCTTTTAGGGGGAAAATGAACATAGCAGATTAAATTGCCAATTAAATATTACTACTTTAATGTTTGATGTAGGGGTGAACTCTGTATAAAATGAACTCTTCTTTAGCAGAGCTATTCTTGGCCAACATATCTGTTGGCCAAGAACAGCTCTGCTAAAGAAAAGTTCCCTGAAGAGGGGCCCCAGAGGGGTTTCAGGATGAGTCCAAAAGCTCGGAAGACAAAACGGTCCTGATAGCTGACCCAGATTGTATCCTGCAATAGGTACTTTCATTTCACCTTAAAATTCCGTTCTAACATTTCACACTAACTGATGGAACTGTCATCAATAGCTATATCTCTTAAATTATAAACAGTATTTAGCCTCAGTAAATTAAGTTAAAAGAAAACTTTCATTTTTATATAGTAAAATGTACTATTTTATTTAGTACTATATAGCTGATTCAAAATTATAATTCTGCATTACATGTTATATTATCAATAGGTTTATTCAAAACCCATAGGAGGGAAAAAGTCATGATAGTAAGTTACTGATCAACAATTGTTTATAAAAAACCTCTCCCAAATTACACTGAACCTGTGGCAAATTTTAAACATGTTTCCATGACCCCAGTTATGGAAATAGATCTAAAATAGCTATATTTATTTAGAAATCTCAATATTAGTTAGCAGTTTATTAATACTCATAGCACTAAAGCTTGTTTGACTCACTTGTGAATAGAAGTTGAAACAAAGGCTTAATTACTGTGTTTTATGTGATACTATAGTTTTCACTTTCCTAACAACCCAGAATTAAGAGCCCAGAACAAGCCTTTAAGGAAACACCATGAATTCTTATAAAAATCAGGAGGACTGATTTATTAATCTATGCCATAATAGAGACAATCAATCCCAAAATATTCATCTGAATCATTTCGATCATCTCTTCCTATTACATCAGAAAGCTATATTTTAGAGCAGGGTGTCAAACTTGTGATGATACATTGTCATCAGGTGACATATCACAACTTTTTCCCCCTTCATTAAAACGGAGTGGTTATGGCCAGCGTGTGATGCATCCGGCCCACGAGTCTGACACCCGTGATTTAGAGAAACAAGTTTCATCCTGTTTCTTAGCTCCACTTTTAAATTACATTTTGTTGACAAAAGTGCAAAATGCTTTATGTGTGAGAGAAGAAGACTGTTGCCAAGTGTGGCATCTTTCATGCTCTCTAAACCTGGTTGGTTTCTTGCAGACATTTTATTGCCAAACAGTAAAACAGCAGCCTATTTTAAATATCCACCAATGTCAACAGGGCAAGCCACTAGAATATAAAATGAAAGTAATCCCACTTCCTTCTAGCACTAATGATGTTACCTAGTTTGGTAATGAAACTGCAAGAAACCAACCAAGCTCAATAAGCAGAAAGGACCACATAAGTAGACCATTATTTAAAAGAACCCAATTTCCTCTTCCCAGTCTCTCAACATCAGTTTATTTCAATCATCTTTTCCTATTACATCAGAAAGCTATATTTTAATTTTAGCATTCTAAAGAGGAAATTAGGATCCTGGTTGCATAAAACAAGGAGGACTGAAACAGAACAGCACAAAGGTTTACATTAACACAATGAATCAGATGTGAAATAATCTTATTTATATCCTTGATTGTTCCTTAAGGAGTAAGGTGGCCCGCATGGTTAGGATGCGGCTTGAAAAGCAGTAAGCTTGCATTCAAGACCCAAGTGCTGTCATGGGGTGGGATCAGCTCCTGTCCTTTGCTCCAGCTTCTGCCAGGAATGTAAATGGATTTTTTTCTCCTTTGTCCATTTTCCATCTGGTAACCATCTACCCATAAATACTGGAATACAACTTCATTCAGAGTTCTATTTCTTTCCAAATGATCATAAATAACCATTGATGTAGTATAGTAAGATGTGATCAGAAATGTCTTCTGCATTTCTCCAAACATTTTATTATACAACTCAACAGATTTAAAGGCCAAATTAAGTTAAGGACCAAATTAAGAATTTCAGACAGTTTATATAACTTTGCTGAATGATTGTCTCAAAAAGACCATTCAACAGAAAGCAAATGGGTTAAATTGCTTTTATAACTAGCTATATAGATCAAATTGTTCTCTATCCAAGCAGCTTATCTTTCCCTTTATATATTTACCAAGGCATTAGAATAAATCTGATTTTATATGAGCATTAGTTTATACAACAGTTTATAATGTATACTTTAGCAGAAGGACTGGATTAGGAATAAGTTATATTCGAAACCTTACAAGCTAGGTATAATGAATTAACATAGCTCAGATAAACTCTATATACAATACCTAGTAGACAAACTGTGCAAATATTTTAAAAGCCAGAACTACAAAATACAGTCAGTATGTAATTCTCTGTTGTACAACAATTTACAATCTAAAGAACTTTTGTAATTCTGGAAGTTTTCGCAATGATCTTATTAATTCAGTTTTGACTTGGACAAAAATTATACTTACTGTACTAGATCAATGTATATATGGTAAAATTGAGAATTAATATTACTCTATTTTCTGTCCATGCAGTTATGCTAGATTACAATGCAAAATTGTATGTATTTAGAGAATAAAAATTGCTTGTTTCTGAGTTTTTCAGAAATCCAAAACAGATCAGTGAATCTCTCTTCACAAGGTTAAATTGATTTCTTGACCTCTACTAAGTAGCATGAGTAAACTGGAGGTTATCTATAGCAGACTTTCTAAATTAACCCCTCAAATTGTAACATTCACAGATTGTATGGACCATGAAGATCAAGTTCTATCTCGACTTGCTGACATAGTTAAGGTCCATTTGAGTACCACTTCACGCAACTATTTTAGTGGATCTCAAGTTAAAAGATATGGTGCTGCACCTAAGAAAATAAAATATTTCACAGTAAGACTTTCATTCAACCAGGAGAGAAGTACCAACATGTCCATCTGTGAAATATCTGCCTAAAACTGTAGATTATACAGAAACAATGAATGGTTTGAGAATTGCATGCTCATACAAGAGAATTGTAATCAGTAATCAAGTCCATCCACCTTGTTTTTGGTCATCACCTTCTTCATCCTTCCACCTTTTTAGCCCTGATTTTTCAAGGGACCTAAACCTTCACATAATATAAATTCAGCCTGATTATCTGTGTGTTGAGTGAGAACTCCAAATTGATTACTTCTAAGATCCAAGTGTTTGTTTTCTTGTCTGTCTAAAGTATTCTGAAGAATCTTCTCCAACAAAGTTCAAAATCATCAATACTTGTTCTATCTTGTTTCCTCAAAGTACAACTTTCAATTCCATATTGTGTCACCGGAAAAAAATTCCTTGCATGATTCTAATAGGCATAGATATTCATGGCATATGAATATTTTTTTCAAGGTCTTTATTGTTGTCCCAATGAAATACTAATCTGTAGTGTATTTCCTGACTGCTAGCTTCTGTTGAGTTTTGTGTGTATGTTTGTCTATTTGTGCCTTCAAGTGACTATTGACTTCCGATGACTGCCTGGACTATTCTCTGAAGTGTTCTTGGTAACCTTTTTGGAAGTTGATTGCCATTACCTCCTTCCTTGGGCTGAAAGACTGGCTAATGGTCACCCAGCTTGTTCTGTGCCTAAGATAGGGATAGAACACACCAATTCCTGATTTACAATCTAAAGTCTTAACCACTAATCAACTGGCTCTCTTGTTTTTGTTGATAGTTAATCCTAAAAGGTGAAGCTATCGACCAGTTCCATATTTTTATTTTTGATGTAAAAGGTAGTTGATGAATCTATTGTCATTTGGTTGGTCTTGTATTTAAGATAGACCTGGTCCACGGGTATACTATCTTGCTGTTAACTCATGTGTTATAGAACATCTTTCTTCCTGATGTTAGGGGAGTCCTTACCTTACTTGTGTTTCACAAAACTGAAAAAGTATACTATTCCCTATGCTGGTCCATGACTGTAATAAATATTTGATTTGATTTGATATACTATTCTGATGTGCATTTGGAATGAACAATGAACAAGGATTCCTATTGCTATTTTTTACTTGTCTTTGACTCTACTTGATTTTGTAAAGTACCTTGAATCAAAACTAGTTACAGCACTAAAGAAATGTTATAATACAAAATAAAAACAAATATTGTAAACAAATGCATCTGCTATATTCTTACTTTAGTTTAAGCCATAAAGCTATCTTTTATATAGCTAGGCTATTCCTAGGCATGTTTTCTGAAACTGAACTGGAGAATTTTTTTTTTAAAAAGAAAACAAATCAGTAGGGAAAAAACCTGAGACATTAGATGAGTGAACATGCCACAAACCTTTCGTGCTTTTTGAAGATTTGGACAATAACTGCCTCCCAAAACCCACACATATACACTCAGACATTTTGAAACCTGAGATGTTGGCCTTCTACTGTAATGAATTTGATTTTAATCCATATTTTTCTTCATATAATTATGATGTATTTTTTTTGTCCACATGCTTGGCTTCTATGATACTAAGTACATAAAAATAAACTAATCTTTTTAAAGATGCTTTTCCTAATTCCTGTTATCTTTCTTCTACAAAAACCAGGAATCAGTGCTATTTCGAATTAGTGCTATTTCAGAACCACCAACATTTTTTAAAAAATAGCTGAACATAGTCACAAAACTGAGTATTTAAGACTGGAAGGCATTATGCTAAATCATCCAATTTCTGCAACCAGACATGCAATATGAGAAGGTTTTTTTTCTCCCTCCATTTACCAGCTCCAACTTCAACAAAGTGAACAGAACAGAGCTCTTTAGAAAATGACAGTCTCTGTTTATGCAGAATCAGTCTGCAACTACAAAAATAGCTATCATCCTTATTTAATATACTGAATTGATATGACCGCTAAATAGGTGCTCTGGTAGTTCAGTATTTAAAGAATTTCCTACTATAAGTACCAGGAAACACAAACAGATGAAGAAGGAGACAGAGAGTTTCTGTATCCATTCATTTATTTACAAGCTAGTAATAAGTGAGGTTATAGTTCTTACTGTTAACCACAAGAAGGAAAAAAAAACCCATATATTGCTACAAAAGGAAAAATGCATTTTTCAAATAAGTGAAGTGAAGAAATAATAAGTGAAGAAATTGCACAAATCAGAACTGCAAGTTCAACTGTTTTAAAGGAAGGTTAACAGATGGTAGAGCTTCCTGATTATTTATTTTATTTATATACCATCATAGTTGACTAATTACCCATTGTGTTCTGATTACCTATTGTGCTTTTTAAAAATTCATTATCTCTGAACTTGCTGTATGGCCATTGAACTGGTCTGCTCTTTGCTAATGGTATCATAAATAAACCCAATGAGCTAGAAGAGATATTGCTTGGAGTTCTTTGAGTTAAAATTAACACAGGCAAAGCTGAAGAGAAAGCATGGTATTCAAATAACCGTAGCACCCTACATTAGTAGGCCTTAAATTATTAATACGGCTTTGTTTTTTTGTGATTAATTATTAAAAATCAAAGGCTTGTCAACATATTCATCATAGTACCAAGAGATTAGTGTTGCTTCATGGACAGTATTATCCATATTTTAAGCAGTGACCTTTTGAGTTTCAGACTTTAATCTGATTCCAGTTTTGGTGCAACCTTATTTTATAGGAAGCGAGAAACATGTTTAACAGATGAAACCTAGTTCTGTTCTTATACAGCAAAGAACAAGTGAAATATCAAAGATAAGATCAGATTCACAATAAAGTGTATGATGGAAAGAAAGAAAGAAAGAAAGAAAGAAAGAAAGAAAGAAAGAAAGAAAGAAAGAAAGAAAGAAAGAAAGGGAGAGAGGGAATATATTCAGTATGCAAGAAGATCACCAAACTCTTATCAACACAAAGCTTCTAAAATTAATCAATCAGCTAGACAAATACCATCAGACAATTTTTTTCCAATTAAATGGCAATTAGAAACTACTTAATTTTTCTCTTGACTTTGTCTGTGAATAGAGTGATGGTCAAATAAAGAATTGATATTTGGCTAAATTACAACTTTTTTGTTATTGTTATTATTAGTATGTTTTAAGTTAGAGAAACTCTGAAGATCATTATATTCAATGAGAAAGCTTGAAACAATTACAAGTGGAACATAGATACCTTTTTAAATCTGGGACCAGTATACAAGTGACCCAAAATTATTTTTCCATATATTGACCTCTCCTCTCCCGAATTCTCATTTGCTAAACTAAACTGAGCTGATTATTAATTTAATTTTTAATTGAATTTGTTGGTTTTATTTGCTTGCAATAATTTCATCATATGCAAATGCCAAATAATTGAAAGGGGGTTTGACAAACACAGCATAAAAATTCTAAGGATATTCTGATAGCACATATTGTATAGCAATGGTATATTTAAAAAATAGCTATATTATTTAATACATTTTCAAGTATTTTAATTTCAAACTGATTGCAAAATTCAAAACAAAATCTAGACATAGCAACCCATTTTTAAAGCCATATAAAGCTGATGTTAATAAACTTCACCAATGCTTTACAGCGAGTCCTCAACTTATGTCTTGTTACTCAGCAACTATTCAAAGTTACAATAAACCTCACTGGGCTATTTTTGCTTCAGTTTCGAAGTTACAACGGTGTCCCCTCTGGTCATGTGACTGCATGTCATATGCTTGGCAACCAGCCCATCTATTTGCAGCGTCCTGCTATTACCTGAACCACAATTTAGGATGGTTTTGTAAAAAACCTGAGCATTTACTTCCAGTTTTAAGCAAAACTGTGCTTAATGACCAGAGTGTTTGCTTAATGACCACTGCAACAAAGGTTTTACAAATGAGTCAGTCACATGAGTGACTCACCATGACTTACAACTGTGTTGAACAGGCTCCCTTACAATTGTAAGTTGAGGACTATCTATATTTTTGCTCTTCCAGATCTTGCTTCAAGACTTTAATGTCAGGTACAAGTAACCAGGAACAGGAATTGAGTTCATAGCCAAAAAATGTATTACATGCTACCTATACACAATTATCTGATACCAACAGTCAAAGGAAATTGACACCAGATAATTCACCAACAGAATTCACAGAAAGGTAGACTTAGATCTCTTGTGGCTATAGAAAGATTCCAAATTAATGATATATTTGACTCCATCTTCAAGCTCTGTCTGGTCAGCTCCTATGCTTATAGCAGATTATTATGAGCCTTGGTGGTGCAGTGGTAAGAGTGCAGTATTACAGGCTACTTCTACTGACTGACTGCTATCTGCAATTTGACAGTTCAAATCTCACCAGACTCAAGGTTGACTCAGCTTTCCATCCTTTTGGGGTAAAATGAGGACCCAAATTGTTGGGGATAATATGCTGATTCTGCAAACCACTTAGAGAGGGCTGTAAAACATTGTAAAGTGGTATGTAAGTCTAAGTGCTATTGCTATTACATTGTTTAAAGCAATTGATTGAGCTTCTACTCATGTGCATAATCATACAGCAAACATTTCCACTGAAGTGAGTGGACAAAGTATAATACAACTGAAGTCTCAATTGAAGTTTAGTCCCATAGAAAGAAAAATGAAGAATGAACCATAAATATATGAATATATGAAAGAAGAGTAAAGAGGGTCAAGAAGAATACTATTTCTCTTTCAAACCATTCCAATTAACTTAGATAAAAATTCTTTAATGAATTAAATAAAATTACCATGAAATTTATTTAATCAGGGAAAAAAGCGAGAATAAAATTAAGTTCACTACAAGATAATAGATAATAGAGGTGGATTTGGACTCCCTGCCTGGGAAATATACTATAAAGCAGTAGTTTTAACATGGATTACAGAATGGGTCAAACTGATAAATAAAAAAAATTAACCCTAGAAGGGCACAATTTAGAAGTGGGGTGGCATGCCTTCATGTGGAACCCTGGAAACAAGAGATATACACACTTTAATAGTCATGTAATTAGAAGCTCATTGTTAAAAGTGGTGAAATAGATTAAACATAAACATTATATGAAGATTCCAGGAAGGGTTTCCGTCATGGAGGCATTGATCCTCCCCAGTGCCTTAGAAACTGGAAGAAAGATTAGGTATTATGATGTCCTAAATTCCCAATGAGAATTAAGACGAACCAAGAACTCAGAGAACAAGGGATGAAAATAAAGTGGTGAGATATAAAAAAGATATAGAAGAATTTGGAATTGAGGTAAAACCAAATCAAGTAGATAAAATATTAGAGGGGATGGATAAAAAATTAATTTCTAAAATGTATAATTATCTATTAGAATTTGAAATGGTGGAAGAAATAGTTAAAGGCCCAATGATCGCATGGGCAAGGAATGTAGGGTACAACATTAATTTGGAAGATTGGGAAAAAGTCTGGAAACAAAATCATAAAATAACAAAATTGGTTGTTTATAAAGAAAACCAATACAAAATGTGTTATCGGTGGTATTTATCACCTTCAAGGTTAGCAAATATGTACTCAAATTTAAATCCGACCTGTTGGAAATGTAAGCAAATGAGAGGTACCTTCTTTCTCGCTTGGTGGCTTTGCCCAAAAAGTAAAAAGTACAGGAAAAAAAATAGAATTGGGATAAAAGAAATTACAAATATATGACTAGAATTTAAGGCCAAAATATTTTTGTTGGGAATGTTAAAAGGGGACTATGCAAAAGAAATGAACTACTTAATTCTCCATATAATCACGGCAGCAAGAATTGCGTTGGTACAATGCTGGAAGGGAGACCAAATGCCAACAAAAATTTTGATAATTCAGAAAGTTGTTGACTGCGCTGAAATGGACCTACTTACACAAAAACGTAGAGATAAGGTAGACTCAAGGCTTGGGAAAAATGGTACAATTGGATGAAGGAGAAAAACCAGGAAATTAAAAGATAAGGATTTGAAAAATGAAGTGGTTAAACTAAGAGCATATACCAAAAATAGAAAATGATTAGTAAAATTGTTTTCAATAAATGATCACACCATCTTAGCTGATAAGAAATATATGTTTTATGTTAATATTTGTATTTGTATATTGGTTTCGCTTATAACGAAATGCAATATTTTATTATAGATAGATAGGTAGGTAGGTAGGTAGGTAGGTAGGTAGATACACACACACACACACACACAAAAACTTTAATAAAGTTTATTTTAAAAATTTTAAAAAAGAAAGAAAAATGAAGAATGAACCGTAACACAAATATATGAAAGAAGTTTAAAGAGGGTCAAGAAGAAAGAATTATGAGTGGAGTACATGAGGTTCTGGAAAAAGACAAGTTGGAAATTTTAAAGAGTAGAATGCAATGTGTAAGTTCAGATGAGATGATGCCACTTTTTACTTGTATAAAATTGCTTATCATAAAAGTGAAAATTGTGATATACACATACATACATACATACATACATACATACATACATACATACACACATGCACAAATGAACATATATCTGAGCATCAACTTATATTTGTAGCTACTTATACTTGGAAACTTTAAACATGTTTGGACTGAAATGAAGGAAAGGTTATGTTTTAGGAATTGTGTGTTCCTTTTGTGAAATTTTCTCAAATCCCTATCTATTCATTCTTCAGGTACACATCATTACTTGATCTTAATTCAAAATAGACAGGTTTGGAAATGAACAAATGGATTCAATGGTCTTGAGAGTGTAAAAATCTAAGGATTTGACTGGGTTAATTAATTTCATGCAAAATAGATAAATTAGGCACTGCTTGCTAACATCTCTTATTCCAGTGAGTAAAGAGTGGCATTTATTTATCTGGAAGATAATTATTTAAATCTAGAATAGATTAAATCTTAAATTAGATCTAAATATAATAGCTTATTCACACCCAGGTTTATTTTTCCAAGTGGCAAAGGAATAGAAATTTCTGTTCACACCTGAAATGTTATTCTCTACCGCTTATATACACTGATATTTTGTTTAAAATCATAGGCATTCTCCTTGGCTTAAATAGCTTTCACAGCTAATTTGGATTATACATTTTTCAAAGCAGAAAGCTCCCCATCCCCTTATTCTTCTCTTGTTGTATAATGATATGTCCAATAAATTAATAATAATAATAATAATAATAATAATAATAATAATAATAATAATAATAAATTGTATAATGGTTTAAATAAATTAATATTAGATTGGTATGTACCCATAGACTGTTAACTCTAATGTTGGAAAAAACAACAATGCATGTCACAATGTGACACCTACCCATTCGTATTTATATCTGATCTGAGACAAATAGTTAAATCAAAAGGTTTTCACTGTTAACTTCTCAGTCACAATGCACATTTATTTATTTGTCATTCAGCTTCTCCATACGGTTTCTTCATGTATTTCTTTTTCTATTTGTGGGTTAGTAAGCCAGATAATATTTTAGATAAATAGCTCTCTGTTTACTAGATTTCCTTGGACCAGAAACTTGATCTTAAATAGGAAAGAAGAGGACGAGATTTTATGGTCATTGCAGAACACTAAAATGACATACTTTCATTTTGAATCTTTAATAAGAAAACTTTAAGTTGTATCATTAAAGATTTAAAACAAAATGCTTATGGATCCATTCTAATGCAAAACATAAGGAATCTTGACTTTTTACTGTAACACAGTAAAAAGATATAGGGTGGGGAAAGCATAATTTAATCAAATATCAAATGACTTCAGTCCTTAATTGCTATTACTAAATAAAATATCTTAAAATCATTTTTAAAATGACACTGGTCAAAGAAACCCATTTAATATAAAAGAAACAAACCTTTATGTTGTTTTTGTTGAATTGCATGTTCTCAAAACTTATGCTTCAAAACTGGATCATTCCAGTTAGAACTCTACTAGTTCAACTTGACCTCATAACATTCTGAAGTGCCAATTTTTGATCACAAATTTTCCAAACTTGTTTACTGATGCTCAAGATTGCTAAAATAAATAGGAAAAATACAAATACAAAATAATATCAACCTAAACTCAAATTAACACAGGAAAAAACTACTGATAAATGAAAACAATAGCAATACAAAGAAATACATCACCATTATATACTTTGACAATTAACCATTCTTTTATTTTTAAAGCTATAACTTTTTAAGGGTGATCTTAAAAGTGTACTTCTTTTGTAAACTGTGATTTAATTGAAGCTAATAATAAAGTGATTTGTAAAAATACACCCTTGTAATGGCTGGGATGTATGTCAATCAGAATCAATCTGGAGGAATCTGTGTCATTTAAACCTTAGATGTTTAGTTTGATTGGCTTATTGTTGTTGTTGTTGAAGAGTGTGGTGTATCCATGCCTAGACCGAAAGAGCTTTCTGAAAGAAGGCTATTGATGCCTATGAGTCCAGGGAGGGACTCAAACAGATTATCAAACTACTGAACATCAACCATTCCACTGTCTTTAAGATCATCCACAAGTGGAGAAGATGTTAACAAATGACAACCTACCCTAGGCAAGAATATCCCAGCATAAGATGCCAAAAGAAGGCTTTAAGAACACCACTATTTCATTATATGACCCACAGGTAACTTTCACCACTATTGATATCATAGTGCATGACTCTATAATTAGAAAAATAGGGAGGTACACCAGATGAAAACTTTTGTTGCCCAAGAAAGAACTGGAGGACAATATTAAAATTTGAATACAAAAACTTATGTTAAGTCTAGGACTTCTGGACCCATGTGCTCTGGACAGAAAAGATTAAGGTTGGCTTTCTTGGCCACCATACCAGAAGATATATTTTGTGAAAATTGAAAAACAACACTTCACCAGAAGAAACTGATACCAACTGCAGAGCCAACTAATGAAAATCTTATGGTTTGGGACTGCTTTGCTGTATCCGTGTTTAGGCATCTCACCATCATATAATCCACTGTGAATTTTTCATTTTACCAGAAGGTTCTGTCAGAAGATCACAGCTCAACTTAAAGAAGCAGTGCAGCATAGCAATGACCTTAAATGTTCCAGTAAATCCACCAAGTAATGGCTGGGGGAAAAAAAGAAATTGGAGTTTAATCAAAGCAAAGCCTGGAACTTAATCCCACTGAGATGCTGCATGTTGATTTGATAAGGAATGTATATGCAATAAACTCCTCAAACATCTCATAGCTGAAAACATTCTGTATGGGGGACTAGGAGGAAATTGTTGCCATTGATAGACTGATAGACAGTTATAAGAACAACGTAGTTTCTGCCAAAGGGGCAATACTGGGTATTAGAGCCAAAGATATACATTTTTCAAAAAAAGGACATGACATATCTGTTATTTTGTTGTTGAATAAATGATTGCAAAGACAATTTTTCAAGCTTATTTGATGTTCAGTTCTATTACCTTTTTACCTTTACATGCGCAAAACGTGTCTGGAGTCATGTGATCACCTTTTGTGACTTTCTGGCAATGGGGAATTCAGATTCACTTAACAATTGTGTTACTAACTTAACAACTGCAGTGATTAGCTTAACAACTGTGGTGAGAAAGGTCTTAAAATGACACGCAACTCACTTAACAACAGAAATGTTGGCCTCAAGTGTGGCTGTGAGTCAAGGACAACCTATACATTAACAGTAACATTTGTTTTTCTTACACACATTTTTTACAAGATAAAAGGCCTTACAAAATGAGCTGTATATTTATTTATATCAGTTATATTATAAATGAATCATATAATAAAGTACTCACAGTTTCAACCAGTAGTAACACTGGGTTCGCACCACTGCTGAAAATGCTTGATGTATAACAAATATTTATTCCTTTGTCCTTCAAACACATATAATTGTTTGTACCATAACCCCCTGAACCTTTTTTATGAGTTGTATTGCCAAATTGCAAAGTATACATTCAGCACAAGAACTGTGCCACAACAGTGCCTGGGAATTCTCTAGGTTGTTATGTAGTTAAGTGACTGAAAATTGTAATCATGCCATTGAAATGCAGCTGAACTTAAAGAGACTTTTTAAAAAATGAAAAACAAAACAATCACATGCACTGTGCTATGTGTTTTCTGTTCTAAAGATAATTTGTATTTTCTAGCCACATACAAAGAGAATTAACTCCACATTTTATCAAATGGTATATTGAATACCAGAAGATGGTACAGGAAAGGAAGACCTGGAGGAACGTTGTCTGTGGGGTCATGATGGATCGGACATGACTTCGCAACTAACAACAATGCCGTTAAAACAAACACTGTAACATCTAAATAAAATGGATTCCCCCCAAAATCAGTGTTTCCTGTGATGCTGATTGCAGGAAAATTAAATGAAATTCAGATCCCTGTTATAATTACTCAGAATAAGAATCCAAGTGTTATCGAAGAAATTCATGCTGCCTGCTAGTCAGATTAATCTTTATTTAGTCAAAAGTTAGAGAATGCTAAATTATTATCCTGCATAAAGGAGAATAGTGGCGCAAAAACAGTTCTGTGACAAGGATGCTGTGACTTTTTAAGTCCAAATTTCAGATCAGCAAATATGTCGACAGCCAGTGAAACACTCAGCTCATGACTTCCCCCCGCTCAAATAATTCTTCTTGGATGCTGCAGAAGACTGGTTGTGGGCCAAAATTCATTATAGTTCCTTGAGGGCACCCTCAGCCCACCTGTCTCTGCAGACAGCTTATGTCTCAGTAGGAAGTAAAGCAGCCATTTGACAATGGAAAGAGAGATAAACAGAAGAAATCACTTCTCTTGGAATTCTGACTGCCATATAGCCATACAGATCAACAGGCAGTTTGCAAATAATTGATCCATTTAACTTCTGACACTGAACTGGACCAGTGAAGGGAAGCAATTGTACAAGAGACTGGAAAAAAAAAGAGAGGAAGTGTAAAAATAGGGTATGAGAAAAAAAAGAGTTTCTTGCTGAATCGATAGCTATCTAAACTTCTTTTAGTTTAGGAAGACTTTAAAACATGCTCTTCAATATATGTTTTTTTCTGAGTTCTCTAAATGACTTGCCAGGAGTTGAAGGCATTTAGTTGCTTTGATGATCGAGCAGAAGTATGAAAAAAAAAACACAAGAGGAAAATATTTAGAGCAAAAATTCCCTATTCTGATGGCTGAACCATATTTTTTACAAACTAAATGTACCTTAAAAATCTTTACTTACCCCTAGTAATTTTATGAATTTTCCCATATTCATTCTGATTGCCCCAGCGGTGAGCAAAAGGTTAAAAAAAAAAACCCAGTGAAAAGTAAGGCAGAATACATGGAAGGCAAATGGAAGGAGACACAATCAGATCAGTGAATCTATGATTCATAGACTGAATTATAATATACAACTATTATAATTAATTATACCTATATATAGACAAGCATTACAGCTAATTATAATGACTTATAACTACACAGCTATTAACAGGGCTACACAACTATTAATTAGTTTGAGAATTGTACTCTAAACTAGGGTTAGAAAAACTTCCATTTATTCCAGTGTCTAGATTTCCTTCAATCTCTGAACTTGAAAACATGAAAGCTTCCCCTCTTTTTCAAAACAACAGAAGGGTTATTATATTATGTAGACAAAGGGAATTCGTTTTTGGAGGGTTTCACCATAGAATGATCTCCCAACCTTTTTGGCCAGTAAGCATATTACCTTAAAAGATAAGTGTACATCATGACAGGTAGGTGGGGAGCAAGTTCAAGGGTGTGGAAACCTAGCAGGGCAGAATGGAGGGGGACAGAGGTTGGGGGGGGGGGCTGCTTCAGCACTCCTTCCATCAGTCATAAGGGTGAAGGATTGCAGGGGCACTGAAGCAGCCGTAACTTCAAAATAGAATTGTAATTAGCTTTGTGGGAAGTAGTAACATCTTTAGCCACTAGAGGAGCAATTGTTAAAGGAGGACTACATGTACACCAGGTATACAATGGTACAGAATAAAACACACTATTGAGCGCATAGGAAGCTTTAAGTCCCTATTCTGTAATGTAGATTGAATTCACAATAATAACTTGCACCCCTCTTCAATATATGGCCAGAATGTTCAAATACTTATTTGAATGAATGAATTCAGCAAAATTTGCATACATTTTTTTGACAATTTTTCTTTCCATTTTTTTTTCTTAAAGAGAGACTACTTAATTCCACATTATTTCTTCCTTCTGGTAAAAGTGTTCCTCCCCTATTTTTATACTATTGGCTTGGTCCAGCAAGATGCAGTTCAGTGGTGAAAAAAAGGAGTCTTGCAGGAGGAAGGAAAAACTTAATACACAGGAAGTACCTGGCTCATCAGTAGTGCCTGTGAGAGAGATCGAGGTGTCCTGGTGGAGCACCACTTAAATATGAGCCAGCAGTGTGCTGCAGCTGCCAAAAACGCCAATCCAGTTTTAGGCTGCATCAACATAGGGATAGCGTCAAGATCACAGGAAGTAAAAGTACTATTCTACACTGCACTAGTGAGGCAACATTTGGAATATTGTGTCCAATGTTGGCCACCATGACAGAAAAAGGATGCTGGGATCCTAGAAAGAATGCAAAGAAGAGCAACGGAGATGAAAATGGGTCTGGAGGCTAAACTGTATGATGAACAGCAGAACTTTCTCTACCAGAAAGACAGTTTCTATTGCATTTGCTTTATTGCCATGAATTAAACAATGTGAAATAGTTAACAAATCAAGATCTATCTATATTTTTAAAAATATTCTCACCAAGGTGTCTCTTCACTTCCTAAAAGGATAACAAATGACGTTTTCAATACTTCATTTTTCAAAAGAAGAAAGAAAGGGTTTCCAAGGTTTAGCTCATTCAGGAGTCTTCATATTGGGTATTTCTCAACAACAGTGCAATGGGAAAAATGCTATGACCACAAGCAAAAGAAATGAAATGGTTATACAGCAGGGGTGGGCAACTGTGGCCCTTTTATGAATTATGGACTTCAACTCCCAGAATTCCTGAGCAAGCCATGCTAGCTCAGGAATTTTGGGAGTTGAAGTCCACAAGTCATAAAGGGGCCATAGTTACCCACTTCTGTTATACAGCTATGTATAAGAGCCGTGGTGGCGCAGTAGTTAGAATGCAGTACTGCAGCCTACTTCTGCTGACTGCCAGCAGTTCAGCAGTTTGAGTGTCACCAGCTCAAGGTTGATCCAGTTTTCCATCCTTCCGAAGTGAGTAAAATGAGGACCCAGATTGTTGGGGGCAATATGCTGACTCTGTGAACCACTTAAGAGAGGGCTTTAAAGCACTGTGAAGCAGTATACTGTAAAGTGCTATTGTTGTTGCTATATTGCGAAAGACATTATATTTAAGGGGGAAAAGATATAGGATTAGAACAAAATAATGATGTCTATTTATTATGGGAAATCTAGTTTGCGAGATAATCTTTTCTATAAAAAGGAAGAATATTAAAGTAAATAACTGAGAGAAGCCTGAAAAGTGGTAATAGTTTTTTGTGTAGCAGATGTCTAATACAATCTGGTAAACCATATGTCCCATTCTACAAGCACAATATAAGAAAGGGGCTTAGGTGGGTGTTTGACGCACTTGTGTACCATACCTCCACCCACACTACAACAACAACATTCCATACACAGGAACGCAATGTACAAATATAAATAGAAAAGGAAAACAGAGGAAATGTTGCTAATTTAAGTACAAAACTCTCAAGATTATTGAAAGCATTAACCATGGTAGTAATTCCAGTCTTTAGGCTTGACTGAGGTTATCAATCATTAGAAACTATAACCTTCTCCAACTTTCTGCCTTTAAATATGCAAGGACTGAATTTAACAGAAAAGTCAGGATCCCACAATCCAACCGTGAGCTACAAATATTCTCTCCTATCTGAATCAAAACATTGAAAGGTTTAAAGCAAGGGTTTTCAAACTTGGCAAGTTTAATACTTATGGACTTCAGCTCCCAGAATTCCTAAGCTAACGTGACTGGAGGAGGAATTCTGGGAGTTGAAGTCCACAAGTCTTAAAGCTGTCAAGTTTGAAGACCCCTGGTTTAGAGGCTAGGTAAACAATTTATGGTCTGAAAATCTCTTCTATCCCACAAAATTTTGAATACATTCTTCAGACCCCCTCCAATAATATAATATATATATACAGTATTCAAAAAGAGATTATGTTTACCATATTTATGTGCAATAGATTACTATAAGTTGATGGTACCAATGAGTGTTCAGTAGGTTTATTGTTATTTCTGCTGCTTATGGGATTTATCTATTCTATGCAATGTTCTGTGATAAGGTAGTTTTTGTTGCTTGTTTTTGCATTGCATTAAATATATTATTTTTCTTAAATCCATGATCTGAGCTACATAGAATACTATAACAAATAAACAAAAATCTTGATTTGATGAAGCCATTTTATTAGGTGAAGGGGTGCATTGTGTTATCAGGATTGTCCTAGTAAACGAATAGCTTCAGGGGGAAAAACCTGGGCTAGCTCTTTTTAATCAAATAAAGTTGCTTAGCCAGATGGGAAGCTGCTTATTTATTTGCTATTTCTAGAAAGTAAAAGCACAAAGTAAAGTAAAAACACAAAGCACACCAGTTGGTTGATTTTAATCTTTCCCTGCTTTTATTTGTTCCTAATTATGATTATATGTAGTTTAAGGATATGAATTTTTCATATTTTTTAGATGCTTATATATGCCACTCAAAAATAGACAAGACCTTCATCTAATTTGGATTTTGGCAACTAGAGCAGTAAACTAGACTAGGAAGATGAATACCATAGGATAAGAAAACATTAAAGTCTAACTCTCGTTTATCTTAAGTCAAAGCTCAGAGCTGCATACTGATCTCTGGCCTTTATCTTTTGAAAAGTGGCCACAGCAAAGAGATGTTCATTCCAAGCGCCAACATTATTCTGAAAACTACTTAAGCTCCTTATCATTCTACTGAATATAGACCACTTCTGTAATTCAGAGACTGATACAGAATTCAGACAAGGCAAACAAGGACTTTTATGGTCTATTGATATCTCTATAATTCTAAACAGTTTTTTCCTCGTTCAAATAAATGGCCTTGCTCCATGACATTTTATTTATGCTTGTATAGATCGAGTCCACTCTAACAAAAATTACCATTTCTGATTAAAATGTAAAATACAATGGTTGTTACTAGTGGAGTATTATTACATTAAAAATACAGCAGCAGTGTTTATTCTGTGTATGAATGGATACATTTAAATGCATTTTTTAAACTGCAAGCTAGAAAGACAGGTAAAAAGAATATTATGATGACTGCATGCTCCTCTGCTTATTCACTGCTTTTCAGTTTTGAAAGTACTTTGAATTACAAATCTGACTTTGGACCTGACAAATTTATTGCCGGGATCTGCAATACCACCAAATATTATTACTATTACCTTTTAAGAATGCTTAGTGTCGATATAAGTTCTATTCGAAAGTCTAACCATTTCCCAAACATTACCATAACAAGATTTTGGGATGTGAATTTGTGAACTAAATGTTCTGAGGTTAAATTATTCTATTCCCTTTTCAACTGTTTTGATAACCATTATGTTGTGGATTCTCAGCTGTTGGCCTCTCCAGCAGCTGAATCAGAGGAAGAGGAGGAGTGGGAGTTGGGCCCGCATCAAAGCATTTGGAGGAGAGCTCCAAGGGGAATGAAGCTGTCAGAGATAGAGATAGAGGCAGAGCCTGGGCCATCCAGCAGGCTCCAGGTGGAAAGGCAACAGCCCCCAGGTTTGAAAGTGGCTGATGAGGAAAAGGAGAAACAGCTGGGTCTTGTGCCTGACACACGGATGTGCAGAAGGCAGAGGAAAGGAGAGCAGTGGGACGTTATGAGCTGGTCATCAGGATGGAAGAGCTACCAATGCTAATTAAGCCCTACCTTAGCTCTGGAGATAAAAGGCAGGGGGCGGAGGTGAATAAGTGTGGCAGACAACTATTCATCTCCCTGTCAGTCAGCCACTGCTAGTCCACTGAATCTTGTCTGGAACTTTATCAAAATTCTTTCATGGAATCTGCTGGTTTGAGAGTCAGGCGTGCCTTTTGAGTGAGTGAGTGTGTGTGTGTGTGTGTGTGTGTGTGTGTGTGTGAGAGAGAGAGAGAGAGAGAGAGATGCTGTAAATGAGTGAACACACCTTCCAGGACTTCTTTTATGAGTGTGGGGAGAAAGAGCCAATTTCGCTTTCCACAGGCACTTAGAAACTTTGTGAAGGGAGACTCTGGGCCGGAGCTGTTGATGCTCCTAATAAAGGGAACTTCTTGTTACAAACAGCGTGCTTGTCATGTTTGGGAGCAGGTCAGAACACATTGAAAAAAATTGGCCTATTTTGATTCTATTGTTATAGTTCCTAATGCACTGATGTGAAAATGTTTGGCCAATTTATTCTGTAATCTCAGTATTTCATCTGTCAAATTCCAATATTTTACAGTGTTTTCCAATTCATTTTGACTTACTTTGTTCTCATTTGGTATTGTCACTTCTGCAGGTAAATTTGTTTTACTGGATTATCTGGAATACTATGTTCTAGATGACAGTTCTATACATTTTTTTACAAGGCCATTTTCAACACTGTGATCATACTAACATTTTGGGACATCACATTATTAAATCTTCATATAAATTCTAATATATTATTTTTTCTCCCTGATGATGTCTTGCCTTACAATCTGTATAATTTTTCTATAGATTCTTATTAGGTCCTGTCCTGTCTTTCTATCTGCATAATTTACATTTGTTGCTTCTTCCAGATGTGTGAACTCTTATTTATATAGAATTATTATTAAAATATTATTATTCATTAAATGTATTTTTTTCTTTAAGGAGTTCAGAATTATAGCCTGGTTTTTTTGACAGAAGCTATGTGCATCCTTCAGATTTTTGCAGCAAACCCCACATCTAATTCCACCATTAGTATCCTGGTTTTCAGATCAGAATAAACTGATATTTTCCAAATCTTCTTTTGGTAGTTTAAAGTACTAAAGTACAGTTTAAAGTCAGTTACTCTCTCTCAGTCCTCCTTACCTCACAAGTTGTTGTGGGGAAATTAGAGAAGAAAGGAGTATTAGGTAGTTTGCCACCTCTATTTAAAGAAAGAAAGAAAGAAAGAAAGAAAGAAAGAAAGAAAGAAAGAAAGAAAGAAAGAAAGAAAGAAAGAAAGAAAGAAAGAAAGAAAGAGGGAGGGAGGGGAGGAAGGGAAGGAAGGGAGGGAGGGAGGAAAGAGGAAGGAAGGAGAGGAAGGAAGGGAGGGAGGGAGGGAGGGAGGAAGGAAGGAAGGAAGGAAGGAAGGAAGGAAGGAAGGAAGGAAGGAAGGAAGGAAGGAAGGAAGGAAAAATTTTTAGAACAAATGGACTGAGTAAAAAGAAACAAAATCACAGGAAAAAAACCTAACAGTCCAGCATCTCATTTCCCTTAGTGGCCAAAGAGCTTATTTCTGAGATGATGGTTTCTACTACTTTTGATACCCAAATATTAATATTCAGAAGAAGCTGTCTCTGAATCTGAGGGAACCAAGTAATTATGGCTGGCAGACATTACTAGGTGGAAAGTACTAATTTATGAAATTCTTTTTAAGGCAATTTAAGTCGATAATAATCACCGTATCTTGTGGAAGGGCATTTTACACTTTCATACTTTAATCACAAACTATGAAACAAGAACATTTCCTTCACCTATAGATTTTCACTTTTCTCTTTAGAATATAATATTCTAAATATTCTAATATAATTAGAATCTTTAGAATCTAATTCTAAATATTCTAATTGGAATCAGAAGAATAAAGTTCTGATTCTAATATTATAAGATTATAAGATACAAAAATCCTTATCCATTTTCTCTATATATACACAAAGAGAGACGCATTTAATAAATTTAATAATTGTCTTCCTACATGCTACTTTAAAAATAATCCATGCCCAATTTAATTAAGGGGAAAAATAGGGACAGTTGGGCATTTTATTAAGCAATCATTTGATATGGGCCAATCCCATCTTATATAAATATATATTTTAAAAATATATCATAATGGTTTTCTCATCTTACAAATACTAAGCATATATCAAACCTCAATCAAAATAAAAACTTGAATACCTCTGTAAAAAAATTGATTCTTATAATCTGGAAAAGGTTATAAAATAATTTCTGAAATTCTGGGATTCCACCAGTCTACAATCATAGTCTGTAGAGTTGGAGTAACATTGAACCTTCCCCAAAGTAGATGTTCTTTCTATCAGGCAGTTCAAGAGCTCCTCATCATTCAAGATGATACAAACAACATCTAAAAATCTGTAGTCTTGCTGCCTTGGTTAAAACATAAGACAAAAGTAGAATTTGTGGGATACTAGCAAGGCAGAAGAAAAATGTTTAAACTAGTCTCAAATATAAAAAAAGGACCTATAACCCTCCCAAAGGACCTGTAACTATTCTGAAGGAATGTCATTCTGCTACCAGAGGAATAGCTATTGAAAGTGGATTATTCTTGCCAGATAAGAACGGACAATCCCATCTTGTTTTGTAAATAATTTTCCAAGTTATTTTGTTCTAAAGTGCTTGGGCTGCATTTCAGCTTTTCTTAACATAATGACAGAATTGGAAAGGACCTTGAAGGTCTTCTAGTCCTACCTCCTGCTTAGGCAGGAAACCCTGTACCATTTCAGATAAATGTTGTCCAATCTCTTCTTAAAAACCTCCATTGCTGGTTTTATATTAAAGTTTCTGGAAGGCAAGGCAAGAAGCAATGGATGGAAACTGTGGTGTGATTCAACTGGTATAACAACTGGCTTGGTGAGTGCGTGCGTGCGTGCGTGCCAAGCGCACGCTCCGCACGCATGCTCCACATTTTAAAAAACCAATTTTCAGCTCTAATACTTACCTTCTACAGCAGGCCCTGTGAATAAAACAGCTGAGGCGCAGCAAACTGCTCTGCGAATCAGCTGTGCTCTAAAACAACGAAATAAAGCATAGGAAACAGCAGGGGCAAGTGGGCGGGGCCAAATGCTCAGTGGAGCTACCGGTTTGCCCGAACCGGTCTGAACCAGTAGAATCCCACCCCTGAATGGAAACTAATCAAGGAGAGGAAGCAACCTAGAACTAAAGAGAAATTTCCAAACAGTGAGAACAATTAAGCAGTGGAATAACTTGCCTTCCCGAAGCTTTAATGAAAAAGGTGCTTAGTAGTCATCCTCTTCTTTGTGGCAGCTTCTTAGGGCAGACTTTCTTGTTTTTTTTTTCTTTTTTTGATATTATTTGAATTTAGCTTTTATTATATTTTATTTATGTTTGTTGTTGTATGCCACCGAGTCTTTGGGCTTTGGGGCTGATTGTAGGTAATGATGCTGCTGTAAACTTATTTTCACTATGTTTATTTTTAATTTTATCTTTCTAACCTTAGTAAGAAATATTATATTTATTCCATCTATCGGGGGGAGGGGTGTTTCTACTGAACTTTAGAGGTTTAAGATAGCTTTTGATTAAGATCTTACCCTTCAGCAAAACTGAAATGAAAGATCCTTATCCTTGGAGTATTCTTTTTTTAAAAGCTTCATATGAATTAGGTTAGTGATAAAAGGCAAAGATCAACTTTTAATATGAAAGATGTACAACAAACCAAATATGAATTAGATATTCCAATTGACTGTCATCGGAATTCAACAAAAGGCTGTATCTTGTGTTGTTTTAAAACAGAATTGGGGAATATTGGCATTGTATGGAGCTTTATAAAATTAAGTATGAGATTTTTATTTTAATAATAATCTTGAAAAAGGAGATAGCAGCTAGCTTTAATTAATTTTGCAGAACTGGATGACATTTTCAAGCTTACTATTTACTTCTGAGGAGATCAAGCCCACTAATTTTCAGAGGAGCAATTAAAGGAGTTGGATAAGAGTTGCCTACGTGAGAATGAGATGTACAGAAATATCAGCCTTAGCTAAGAAAACTGATTATCTCCAGATGAGAATATTTGAGTGGGGAAAAAAGAAAGTCATAATAATGAACTACATTTTTTTCACTTTTTCTTCATAAAAGGTAAAGGTAAATGTTGCCCCTGTCCAATCATGTCCAAATCTAGGGGGGTGGTCATCTCCGTTTCTTAGCTGATGGCGCCAGCATTGTTGGAAGAGACTTCCGTGATCATGTGCTAGCATGACTATATGCCAGAAAGATAGAACAGAAATGGTACCTCTTTATCTACTTGCATTGGCATGCTTTTGAACTGTTGTGGGCAGGAGCTGGGGCAAGTAACAAAAGTTCACCCCATCAGGTGGTGCTCGGGTCTTGAGCCCAGGCAGTGGAGGGATTCAAATAATTTAAGAACCAGTTCCCTGCCCTAATTATTTCTTCCAACAACAGTTCACCAAACTGCTCAGAGGGTTAACAACCAATTCTCCTGGACTGGTGCGAACTGGCTGAATCCTACCACTGAGCCCAGGCTGTCAGTCTTCCAACTGACATGTTTAACAGCTGAACCATTGTGTCCCCTTCTTTATATGAAACTTTTATAGATAAAGATACTAATTTTTGATGGCATGGTATGTATCTGTGTCTCTGTAAAACACTGCAGGGGTAAGATGTATTTTGAAGTGATCCTACTATCTTTGGAACTTGAATCAATCCAAGTAAATCCTGGATTTAACAAAAACTGTATGCGTTCTTCTGATTATTTTATTGCATTGTGTCTTAATCAGCTGGATGAAGTAGTATTCTTATTTAAGTAGGTACACCCGGACGGTAATTTTCTTCTGGGGGAACAATGATTATATTGAAAAGCAGAACAGTCAGATCTCTCTGCTCCTGTATCTGTCAATATGAAGATTGATGATTATCTAAACATCTTCTATACACTAGAAAAGCTTTGGATAAATATCACAACTTTGCCAGTATGTCCCCTATGTATTGCTCTTGGGAGTATAATTGCCTACACTCTTCTTGAAAATGGGAAGGCTTGTTTCTTTAGCAGTCTTCTTATTTTGTTTTTAATTGTGTTTCCCCTAAATTTCTCCTAACGGAGAAATTTTTTACTTCATTTTCAGACCAACTCATATGAAACAGAAGCTTTTACAATGGCTTATTTTATCCAAATCGTTTTAGGAATGGCTAAAACTTCAAATAAACAAAATATACATTCACCGCATAACAACTACTTTCAGAAGGGTGTAGAAAACAATAAAATGCCAATTAACTATAAAATAAGAAAAGTTAAAGCATCTTTCTCCAATCTAGCTGTTTACAGATCATTTTGGACTTAGTCTCCCAGGATTTTCAGGCTCTAAAATACTAGATATTATGGCAATGAATTCTGGAAAGTTCAGCCTAGAGTAGCAAGTTTCAAGCCCCAAAACCAAGATGACACATAGTACTTATTCCAAGCAAAATTATTTATTGTTCCACACCTATCAACAAAACCTTGCCAAACTAAACTCTCTATTATCCACATTTGGCATCTACCCTGAAAACTATTAGGGAGGGGTTATCTTCACCTTCTTTCTGTCATTCAATTTATCTGAACTGAGCTGCCTCCAATTTCTCTGGAATGCACCCCTCTTTTCTTCTGAATCGGTCTATAATTCTAAGCGCTATTGCTATTGATAATATGGCAATTTTATGTGGAAATAGGCTGCCTTTGTCTTGTTGCATGATTTTTATAGTCTTAACTGCCTGTGGTACGAACTTAGCCCATGTATAAATTAAAAAAAAAGACCAATAATTGAAGAAAGAGTAAAGGAATAGATCAGAGGTGGTATTTGCAGCAGCGAATCCACATCTAACAGCATGGGCATATGCCAAAGCCTCAAGTAGGCAAAGGAGTTTTGATATATGCCAAGCCTCACGTAGGCAAAGGAGTTTCGATACCTGCAAGACCTCACGTAGGCTGAAAGCAGGTATCAGGAACAAAAGGATGCTGCCACCTTGGGCTACTGGCTGGACTGCAGGCGCGGATTGGTTACTTTGTATCCCTTAAGCACTGTGATTGGGCGCTATAATGTATCCACTGAGACCCCCCACTCTTTTAACATGTAAAGTAGACTGAACTTTCTCTTTTGTGACGTTTAACAATGTGTGTTCAATAAAAGAGCTTCCCTGAGCGCGTGTTCGGAGCTGCTCATCCAAGACTGAACCAGCTTGGTCTCTTTCTTGATGCATTGGACTCAATGAGAAGCCCTCCTAATGCAGAGCAAAGCCGCAGTATTCAGCAGGTTCTGAGCAGTTCTGGAGAACTGGTAGCAGAAATTTTGAGTAGTTCGGAGAACCGGCAAATATCACCTCTGACTGGAGATTTTACAGTATCCTTCCCTGCTACGCCCACCAAGCCACGTCCACAAAACCAGTAGTAAAAAATATTGAATCCCACCACTGGAATAGATATCTGAAGTGTTTTCTCAGGAAGTCTTACAGGGTAGTGGTTTGAGTTCAAGTCTTAATTTTTAATATTTTTTTCATCTATTTCCATGGGAGTACTCATTGTTTATTCTTCAGAAAAATATAAAAAATAAACAATATTGATTTCATAGATAATGTATACAGGGGGAAAGAAACCTTCTCTATCTTCTCACTTTTCTACCTCTTTCAGAAACTTTAATAAAATTATCAACTTTGATAACTAGGAACAGTTAAAGATTACATCTCAAACATGTCAGGATAATTACACCAATTTGTAGCCCCCCTTAGCTTATTTAATTTTCACTTTCTATGTAATACTACTAGTAATTTTAGTGAAATATATTGATCTGTACTGAAATTTCACAATGGTTTTTGGTTACTCCATAACAGTATTAATACAGATAGATGATGACTGTTTATCCCTTGGAAGTGAAGTGCAAAATCACTGGATTTTTACTTTCCTCTTCCACCTCTTGAGGCAAGTCCATCTGCTTGAAATATTCACAAAAATCTTACTAATTCATCTTCATAACTTGGCAAGTGGGACAGGAGGAAAAAGCTCAGTCTTTACAGGCTCCAAAATGCCACAGAAATGCAGTCATGATGAATAACCCTTCATTAAGTACTAAATGAGAAAGTAGGCAAATGTTTTAACTCTACCTGCCAACCAAAAGTGTAAAAGAAAGTTAACCAAACTACAACTACCTTCATAGGTTTTTTTACTGGGGATCTAATAATATTCTAACAGTAGTCCATTACTAGCGTCAGTACTTTTTTCAGTTGCCTTTTGCTTTGTTATTTATATTTTTTCTTCTTGTTCCTCAACAGTTTCCTAGAAAAGAATTAATGTCTTAACTGAGATATAGATTGTATTTCCTATAGATCCAATTATTAAACAATTTTATGCCAAATTTGCTATTGTTTAGTTCTTCTATACTTAACTCTCTATGTTGCCTCCTAATATGTCAGATTCATCTTTGTGCCTTTAGGGGAAAAATCATATCCACACATACACACTGTTCATGTAAGTGTTTCTTTATAGAGTTAGCTTCATAATAGTAGTGTTCTAAAAAGATCTGGGATGAATTTTAAGCATCCCTGAGGCTTTGGGTTTATGTGCAGGTCATCTTTCAAGATACTGAAGTTTTTAATACTTAAAGGTCATCTGTAAGATAGAACAAATAGACTGAAAAAGCAGAAACTTTTCCCAAACCAGTGACTATGCCATAATGGAATACAACTAAAACTATGCCGTAATGGAATTACAACTGCTAGTTCTGCTACTAGTTGAAAGTAACATCAAATATGATCTAGGTCAGTGATGGCTAACCTTTTCCATGTTGCGTGTACCCATGATGCAATGCACACGCGACCCCCCCCCCATGCCACATACCTCTGCACATGTGTGCATGACCCTCCCATGCGCCCCGCCCCCTACACATGCGTGCATATCTTCCCCAAGCATGCGTGGCAGATACCTGACGATCAGCTGGCTGGCAGGGGGTGCATGTGCATGTGCAGTGGGGCTCTTCTGGGAGTCCTCTCACATGCCGGAGAAATGTCTCTACATGCCACTTCTGGCACGTGTGACATAGGTTCTAAACTTAGAACCAGTTCAGAACAGGAAATCTTTATGAGGTACAATCTTTGATTTGACTTTCCCGTTAAATTATTGGATTCAGAAACATAGAGATGTAACAAGAAGTGATCTGAAGCACCAAGGAGTAGAATCCAAGCAAAAGATGAAAAAAACCCCATCTCTATGCTAAATCAGGGGGTCCCTAACCCATTTGGAATTGGGTTGCACAAGTGGCAGGCAAGCGCGCAAACTCCATTTGAAGGAGTGGTGGGTGTATGCATGAGCCAAATGGCGCTGTGTGCTCACTTCTTACATGGAATCATCCCCTCTCCCTCCCTCGCCGACACAGGCAGCAGTCCACAAAGCTGGAAAGGCTGGAGACCACTGCTCTAAATATGCTAACAACACCTACCCACCCCAATATTGATTCTGGGGAATTCTGAGATTTTTAAGGGCATAAAACTGGAGGATGGCATTTTAGGGAGGATAGTATAGAAATTAGGACTCAAGTAACATAGTGGTTAAAAAAAATGATAATTATTTCTTGCTGTTATAAATTGTGCACATTTTACTTAAGTTTCCTAAACCCCTGAAAGTTTAAAACTACTTTTACATCTTTGAAAGAGCAATAGCAAACTGTTATATTTCTGAATGGCGATAATAAACATTCTGATCCAGCCAAGCTGTGACTGGGAATTTTCAGACATTGTTGTTCTATTGATCGAAATCTGTTACAAGTTACTACTAAATCTTCTGTAGTATTAATTACCAAAAGTGATCTTCAAAACGTGCATTGCATTTGTTTTACATTGGATATAACATAAAAGGTTTGATTATAATTTCTAAAGATGTTACACTGAGAAAACTATGAATCTGCTATTCATTTACATAGACTTGCCTCTGATTCATTTTTCTTCTCTACCATAAAACCAAAATATTAAACAGGAAAGACAATCAGAGTCATTTACTACTTACATATACTATACTATTTTATTATTAAGGAGTAAAAATAGTGTTTCCCTCCTGCAAACTGGATCACAACTTCCTTTTCACTTAAAATCATTTTACAGTTTCCAGTTTTTTATGTCTTATGTAAAGGAATTTATGCTCCAATAAGTCAGCTTTTTTCTATTTCTACTTCATAAAGCCTTAGGTAGATGTCCTATATATATAAGCATTTTGTGAAATTATAGGTTACTCTATCAACTCTATGTCACTTTGTGCTTGGTCCCAAAGCTACAACTTGAACAAAAGACTATGGTCACATTAGAGCAAAGATACCTTTTCATACAAATGACATCTTTATTGAAACAACACTTGTAGCTGCCTATTAGTTTCTTGGCCAGGTTCAAGAGTTGGGGTTATGACAGTTAAAACCAGGGGTGGGATTCAACCGGTGTAACAACCGGTTCAGTAAAGTTCGCACACATTTGCAAACTCACCTTCTGCTGAAAGGCCTGTGTGTAAAACAGCTGACATGCGGCAATCGGCTGTGCCGCATGAAGCAACTGAGCTGAAAAACCTGGAAATAAAGCACAGACTGGAGCCGGAGCGGGCGGGCAGGCCGGCCCAACAGCTGATCATTAGAGTAAACTGGTTTGCTCCCAGCTGATCTTCGGAGATACCAGTTTGCTTGAACCGGGCTGAACCAGTAGAATCCCACTCCTGGTTAAAACAGTTTAGGCCAGAACAATTAGTAATCAAGATATTTATCATTCCAGTTTTGTTGGCAAGTCACTGAGATTGTCAGAGGAAATCAAAGATTCTGATTCAGATTCAGAAGTTGTGCTGATGTAAACTTAACATAAAAGATTAGAATTTACTTCCTATTTGAAAGAACTGCCTCCCAAACATTTTGTCCTTTGTCAGAACATTTTAAGCTAGTAAATTGGTCTGACAAAACACTATTTAGTAGAAAGTGCCAAGAGGATAAAGATATATTTTATTTGCCTTTCTAGGAAATGAAGTGACTGAATTTATTCCTATTATTTTACTTTTCATAGTAAAAAGTAAAGAATAAAACATTGTAAGACAATTATCTGAAATTACGATTGATATGCATTTTTATATCACAGATCCCAAGACAGTAGCAAGATAATTCAATAAATATTAAATGTCTACTCAGGGAATTGCAATGCTTTTTCAAGCATGGTACAATTTAACCTCTTTCACCTTTGTATTTTCTGAGTTCTGGGAATGAAAATCTGTGGGATTCTTGATATTATTGAACTACCAATGTTTAGAAATTGTACTTAATGATAAAGGATGCTGAGGATTGTAATTCTTCATCTTTTAGGGCAGAACTGTCAAATTCCCGGCCCTCAGGCTAGATGCATCATGCACTAGCCATACCTTTGCCCAGTTTAGCAAAGGGGAAAAGAGTCCCGAAACATCATGTGACCCTGCTGTGACGTGAGTTTGACACCCCTATTTTAGGGTATCTCAAGATTGAGACAATTGATTTTCAGTATATTCATGAAAATACTTTTTATATTTTGAAATTTTAACAGTAAGAGGAAATTTTGTGATATGTGAATGTCAGATTATAATATGAAAAAAAACCTTACCTCTTGTAAGTTTTTACAACTTATTTATAATTGTTTACAATATTGTAAATCAAATTCCAATTAGGTTTCTTAAAAACTATTTTAAAACTAGATATTCAAATATAAAAAACAGAAAAACAATGAAAATTATTTATACAATTTATAGGCTACCTGACTCTGGGTATTCCATAATTAAAAGTGCAATCCTCTTATCATTCTATTTTTTAAAAGATACATCAAATATATATTACCCAACCAAACTTGGTTACTTTAAAAAAAAATGAGCTCAATTAGCATCAGCCTAATTAGCATTTCAATGAGAAACTACCACAAAATTTGTAAAATCCTATCATATTTAAAGAAGAAATAAACTACTTTCATGATGTTGCTCCCTGAGAAAAAATTCAACCCTGAATGGGTTTGACTATGTAAGAGATTTTCTTTTACTAAAGTGAAAATTCATTGACTCTTTAAATGGCATCTGTGTTTGTATGTTTGCATGTGCAAATACCCTTAAGTCAATGTTGAATATTAGTGAAATGACTGCTTGGATTCATTTACAACAATGATTTGTTATTACCTTCTTCCTAGTGCTTAGATAGAGAGAAAGGCCCAAATTCACACAATTGGTTTAAGGACTAAGGCTAAAATTCAGAGTCTTCCAGGTTTTTTAGTTTGGTGCCTGATTGGCTAACTCTAATTTGGCACTCACATATCATTATTTTCAAATTTATCACTAACATTCTAGAATGGAAACCCTTTGCAGCTATAAAGGTGGGAAGTTATTTACTATAACAATAATACTTAGACTTATATACTTCTTCCCAGTGCTTTTACAGCCCTCTCTAAGCAGTTAACAGAGTCAGCATATTGTCCCCAACAATTTGGGTCCTCATTTTATCCATCTTGGAAGGATGAAAGGCTGAGTCAACCTTGAGCCTGATGAGATTTGATCTGCCAAATTGCAGGCACCCAGCAGTCAGCAAAAGTAGCTTGTAGTACTGCACTCTAACCACTGTGCCACTGTGGTTCTTATACTATCCCAATTTCTCTTTAATATAAACAATGTATTTAAAACTAGTACATTAAAAGTAGCCTGTTTGTTACATGGATAAAACAGTAGGAAGCTATGGAAGATTCTTTCAATATGTGATTACTACAGCAAATTACTATATATCTAGAGATGGAAAGATTTGACTCTAATCGCTATAAAGGATTGATTGATGAAGTGGACAGATTTTGCTGAAATAGATAAACTGACTTCTTTGATTTGAGAAAAAAACATTAATATTTCTACATTTATTGGTAACTGGAAGCCTCTTGTACTTTTTGTGCCAACACGAAAAAACATGAACTTGTGATTTATGCATTTGATGTTTAGATAGAAAAGATTACAGAAAGAAGCAGGTAATATAATGTAGCATTAGAGAAAAAAGTTAAATATATCTGCTCTTCTGTTATGAAGAATATTAGAAGCCACTTCTTTTTATATATTTTTCCTTTGTTTTCTATAATCTTCATTTTTTTTCTTTTTATTTCCTTTCTTTCTTTCTTGTTCTTTTTTCCTCCTTATTCTATATTAGTTTGCATTAGTTTTTAGTCTTCTTAATGAAAAGTTTTAATAATTATATTCCAAAAAGTTACACTAATTACATCTTAAATTACAGGTTTAAGTTGCCCTAACTGTATGAAGACTGTATACAACCTACAACAAAAAGATGGCTTTTGGTGGAACTTTAATTTTATTAAGTACAGAACTGACTTAAAAGCAAAGGAAGAGTTTTAAAGCAGCAAGCAATATGGTAATTTCAAACTGTAATAACCACTGAAGTATAGATTTACAAACATATCGGCAAAAAATGTAAAAGAGCAGGGACAAGGCAGCCACAAACAAACTTCTAAAGCATTTTAGATGGACATTAAAGAAAGGAAAGAATACACAGATAATTTCTACCATTTCTTACGAATAGATAATGAAATATTAGTGACAGAACACTGTTGCTATAATAGTACTGGCTTAGGCAAGAAATTTTAGATTGTCCTACCATGAAACAGAGGAAAATTGTCATTGGCACTAATGGTGTAGGATCTCCTGCTTTGGTTGGGTGGGGATTGGACTAGATGACCTCCAAGGTCCCTTCCAACTCTATTAATCTGTTCCGTTATATTGCTTTAGCAGTGCAACTATAACTAACTGAGTAGGAAAAGAAAAAGGAACTAGAGAAGGCAAAGCAAAACAAGGATAGATTCATAATTCTAGCCTCACTAGTTCAATTAAAAGGTTAATTCTATGCAAAGCTTACTTGATACTGATCCTACATGGCAATGTATCTTTACTTAGTTTGCTGAAATACCTTTATGCTGGTAGAAGATGGATAACAGTTCTGGAACAATTCAAAAAAAGAAGACACTCTTATACTTTTTGCTTACAGTATATGATTAGGCCTGTTTATATAAAGTGCTTTGCTGTCAAACATTTTTCTATAGTATTATCCTTCTTTTGGTAGTTGAAGTAAGATGATTTAGCCATTTTCAAGGAGAGGAAACAATTAGATCATTTTGTACTTTTAGCTGATATCATTCCCCCAACACCCATACATTTTGTATTTCTAGAAAAAAAAACTTTATTTATAACCAAAGAATTACTGATAACTACTATGGAATTCTTGTGCTGTGGTCTAATCACGATCACTTTCTGATGCTTGTGTGGGAATTCTAGATCTTACTACAAAGTATGGCTTGGGAGTTGCAAACACATGGTTGTACATGCAAATCTGTTTTATCCCATTTTTCAGAAAATGGCAAAAAGCGTCACAAAATGTAATGATTGTGACACTGCAACTGCTCATAAATGTGAGCCATTTGCCAAGTGCCTAATTTGAAATTACATGATGGTGTGGTAATTATACCTTTGAGGACAAGCTATAAATAACTTTTTTGTGAATCCATCACAACTCTGAATGGTCATCTTAAATCAAGGACAATCTATATTAGAACTTATTAGTAATATATATTGTTCTACTGCAAATTATATTGCTGTACTGCAGAGACAGGCATCCCTCACTCATGCATCTGCTAGGAGGTACATTATTAAATGGGCATTATATGTCATGATGTGAAAACTACAACTTACACATTTGTATCATATGTCAGGATGGTATAGGAAGAAATAATTTGTGGACTGCCATAATATACATTTTACATTTTACTCCAACAAAAAACACATTAATTTGACAACTAACCATAGCTTCTTTAAGAAATTTGATTTTAGGAATAAGTTATCCATACAATTTAAATCCATTTGAAAAAAAAATACATAGACTGTAATTTCTTCATAGATTGTAAATATAAAAACCTTTAAAAATAAATGCTAGCTAAAATGGAATGTTCTTTAAGATTTAACTTTAAAGCAAGGAATACTCTAAAAAATTATGTAATTTTTTTTATAAAATGCAGCTTCAATAAAAATTCTGAAGTTCTTTATATTTTATCATCACCAAGTGCCACTAGAGGGGGTTGTTACTGCAATTTAACACCTTTTGCTATATTCTTTCATTTATTTATATATGTGAGAGACTGAATGTTGGCTGATCATACTTAGGAATGCTAATCTAAGTTTTATACAATTGTGATGTGGCTAAGAAGAAGAGAAATATCTTTCTTTCTTTCTTTTTTTGCAGAAATTTTTATCACAAGGCCCTGTCATAGAGTAAATTTAGACACCCTTAAGAAAGAACGATACATACCTACTTTCAAAGGACATTAAAATTCTCAGGTATATTAAACAGAATCAATCCTACAGGACCCAAATTTGATATAATGCAAACTTAGCATTTTCATAAATGAGTTTCCCTTCCCTGCCACAGAGATGTATAGCATTGATATGCAAGTGGTTGTGTGGTGTCAGAGACCATCAGGGTTTGCTGTTCTATGCCCATTAGCTGAGTGATTTGGAAGTGGTGATGTGGTTGAGCCAATCCCTTGGGACATTAAAGAATAAGGACACCAATACTCTGTCTGGGAATATTGATTGAGACAGGCGAGTAGCTAGGATACTTTTTCAGTGACAAAGAAGTTAATGATTTAAGGATTCATAGCACAGAGGTTGCCTGCAATGAAGACAAAGCCACATGATCTGACCTTGTCAAATTAGCAGAAGACTCTACTAATATAATAATTAACTGTAGCTGCTTTCACAGCAAACTCAGAAAGAAAATACACACATTTACCTATCCAGAAATGAGTCTCTATCAGTTCACCTTTCAAAAATCAGACAAAAAATAAAACATTATATGCATCTTCAAACTATTGTAATAGGATGAAGAAAAACTGCCCTTAAAAGCAGGAGGGAGAAAGGAAAGAGTTGTTCAGCCCTAGGAAAATTGAAAGTGAGAAGAAGAGGTTCAGAATACCCTGCCTTAAACCTATTGCATTAAAAACAGAAGCAAGGAAGGTTTGGGAAGGTTTAAGATTTTTTTTAGGTCCTTGGTGGCCTCTGAACTTGGCTATTTTCTTTGCAGACATTTCAGTAGGTGACATCATCGGTGCTAGTGATGCTACTATTGATGATATCACCTAGTTTGTGCAATCAGACATCTTCAAGAAAATAACCAAGCTCAGAGAGCACCAATGATCCCTCATTTCAATCCTGAGCTACAAATATTTTCTTCTTTCAAGATTCTGTTATTTTACCCTAGTGCAGTCAAGAGCATTGCTTGAATTCCTTTTGCGTCCATGTCCGATGATTAACCCACAGTTTCAGTTAATAGCTCTTCCTATTTGCTTTCTGAAGCTCTACACCACTTGCTTGGCAAGTGTAAGACACAAACCAACCCTTCTCCAGTCTGATATTAAGTGGTAACCACTTTACTTCCAGTGCAGTTCATCCCTCACCATTAGAGGCTCAATACGACTGTCTAGGTATGGTATAATTTTCTTTGTGAATTTCTCATTCTTTGTTTATGTGCTATTTTCATCTTCTTCAATTATAGTATCTAAACAAGGGAAATGTTTAGATGTTTAATTTCATTTTGTTTAATCTTCCTCAAACTAGAGTAAGCATGCAGAAGTCGGGAAAGAGTAGAGAGCTATTAAGTCTATGCTATAAAGCAGATGCCATGGTTCTTCCTCCTTGTTCATTTCAAACTAACTAAAAGGATCAAAGACAGTTTGGGCTGGTTCGGGTAAACCAGATGTTAAATTTACATCTCGCCGAACCAGTAGTTGAACTCACCAGCTAGCCCTGCCCAGTAGTCTCCATTTTGGATGCAGGTAAGTGCAGGGTCCACGTGGAAGCTCTGGGAGGGCAAAAACCTTCTGGCCCTCCCAGAAATTCCAGAAGTCTAGAAATGGGCCTGTTTTCAGCTTCCGGAGGATCTCCAGAGCCCAGGGGAGTCTGTTTTCACCCTCCCAGAGGCCTTAGGGAAGCCTCTGGACTCTGGAGAAAGCAAAAAACCATCCCTCCCGGAAGTTCCGGTAGGCTACGTCCACCCTGGCCATGCCCACCCAGCAACTGGGCAGAGAACCAGTTGTTGGGATTTTTGAATCCCACCTCTGGTCAAATCACTAAAGAATGGTGACAAATGAAAACCAGCAGACCCATCTTCCCACACTTCTATGGACATTAAAAAAACACATAAATTTAACATACTGCTTTACCCAACGGTACCATTCACTACCAAAGAATCCAACTTACAACAAAGAATAAACAAAAACAAAAACAAAAAAAGCATCTTACAGAAAGAAACAAATATTCTATCAATTCCTGATTACAGTGCCTCCTGAAAAATCAAAGACCTAAAAATAGGAGGTGAAGTTATGTTTTCATTCAATGTTACAGCACTTTTTATATACATATATCCAGAATAAGGATACTGCTTATAAGCGTTATGTGCTTAGAGCTCAAAGCATTGTTAGAGACCCACACACCCACTTCACGGTTCATTTCTGTTGCTCTTCTCTGGGAGGAGGGTTTCGAAGTATTTCTAGCAAGACTACCATATTCTGTGATAACTTTGTTCCCTATGCCATCCATCTGGTAAATTTGCAAGATTTGTTTCTTTCGCCATGTACATGTATATATCCGAATTAGATTGTGTTGTTTCTCCATGTCATATAATATATCTTGGTATATGCATAAATTTGTATTTATGTACTTATTTATTTTTATTTTGTCATGTTTATGTAGTGTGTATTAGAGGTGGAGACCCTTTGAGTGTTGTATGCAACAAAATTTCATTTTAATCTATGTTGGTTAGTGTACATTCAAAGTGACAATAAAATTATTCTAAGTCTAAGATCTACTGAAAGAGTCTATGGCAGCAGTACTAAACTATGCATCTAACCTAGCCAAAAACTAAGGTCAAAAATGTTCTCCCTTATTATATACTTTGTTTGATGTACAAATATAACAAGTCAGAGGAATACCCAAGGGATCACTACTCTCAGTTCTCATAGCAGAGACTATAATGCCACTTCTAGAAACTATAGCATTCCCATACATTCAACTGAAAGTATGGTTCTGATGTAGACAATGCCTTAATCAAAGGTACCAATTACAAAGGTAACAATTAGAGAAGACAAATGAAACAATCAACAAAGAAAGAAAACGTACTGGTGAAGAAGAGAACAGCACCACATTATCCTTCCTGGATAACCTCATCAGCAGAAGAAACAATGGCAAACTAGAAATAGAAGTCTATTGAAAAACAATGTACATTAACCGAGTGCTCCTTTACCAACCTCACACAAGAGACATTGTGTAAGAACATTATTCACATGGGTATAAACATACTGCAGCAACCCAGAAAACAGAAACCTAGTGGAAAGTCCTTTTTGAGGTCCTTGTTTCAACTAGTATGTACCTATGAGCTGTAGTCTTATCTGATTATTGCCTATGGCAGCGTCTCTTTGCTCCATCTCTCAAAGTTTTTCCCATATACTGTGATGTTATATTTCCCTTCAGATTCATCCCCTCTGCCTGTTTACCCTTATGGTATCCCCATGTCTAGCCATGGATTGCCCAATTAGCTGCTTTTCTCCTAAATGCTGCTGCAAGACCCCCAGATGGGTTAGACTCCTCCTGATGACATCATCAAGCTGGGTCTGTCTTGTATAAAAAGGGCTGCCTGTGGGAGTTTCCCCTCAGCTTTGACTCAGCTTCTTTCGATGACCATAAGCTGGTGTCTCTGAAAGCAGTTTAGTTCGCAAAAGTGAAAGCTATCTTCATCATTGGCATCCACTCTCCTGCAACGAGGATTCAACGTTTTCTTCAACCGAGGGAGACTGTAAATAGGGAGTAACCTTTGATCCTCCCCCACAGTCTTCCCTCAGCGATTTTGGCCTCAATGATCATAAAGATCGTATCGGGCGATAACAGCACCTCTCAGCTGATTGTAAATTTTCACTTTATTGCTGATTTCGCCGTTCAGGGTTGTTTACAGCCTAAGGAGTGATTTAACCACTGCATAGCCTGTAGCTCTTGCGAGCGGCCAATTTGGAGGCTTCTTCTTCAACCGCACATGGTGAGTGGCCATTTTGAAAGCTTCTTCTTCTAAAGAAAGTAGCGAGCGGCCATTTTAGGTGGCATCATCCCCCAAAGGCCAGCTTCTACTATTCATAAGCTCCTATTCAGGCTACTGTGTAGACAACACATAGTGAGAATCGCTTCTAGAACCTTTGTGTCTGTTTATGCACATTATGAATCAAGACAAGGCCCAGACAGAGACTTCAGGCCTGATCTCTCAAGGCCTCCAAGCTGGCAGAAGAAAGAGAAGGAGACAATGCTCCCAGCCTGTTCAAAGGGAGGTGGCGGCCAAGATTAGGGCCAAAGCTTTGGGCCCTAAGAAAACATCCCAGGCCAAATTAAAGGCAGAGAAACGAAAGCATGCAGCCTTAGAAAGGTAGTTCAACAAAACTATTGAGCAAATGAGGAGTCAACTACAACAGGCTTCCCAAGCAGCCAATCGTCTAGTTATTAAGCAGATCAGGCCCCAATTTTTAAACAGGCCTCTTGGGACCTCTCTTCAGCTTGGCCCTCCATGGCCCAAGGTGTTCTCAACCTAAACTCAAGGTTTCCTTCACCCCTGCTGCAGGCCTTCACCCCTCAGATCCATCATTTGGTGGCAGACCAAACTACATCCAAGATGTAGTCTCCATTGGCATCAGACAGGGCCTAGCAGAGGGGCTGCTATGAATTTTTCGACCCTCAAACAGGGCCCAGCCCCCCTTTCCTGGCCTACTACAAACCAGATCCCCTAGAGGGGACTGCTTCACCAAAGGCCCCTTCTGCTCAATCAGAATGGGGGGGGGGCACTAGAGCAGGGAGACTATACAGAACCATCGGAATGTAGCCACTCTCCTGCTTCTGAATGGGAGGAGGGAGAAATCTGGGACCCCAACCTCTCTGAGGAAGAGGAAGATCTGCTACCCGATCAACCCCCATCAGCCACAAACCGGCTTTATTCAAGCCTCTCCTCCACAAGGCACTGGTTACTGCCCAGTGTCCCCAGAGGAAGCTGCCCCCGAATCTTAGGTGGTACAGTAGGGGTCCAGGGATTCCCTCTTTTCCAAAAAGATAGTCCACTCGAAGGTCCTTCCATCACCCAGTTTTTCTGGATCTGATCTGGATCCTGCTGCAGTCCCCTACCCATCTTCATATGACAGGCAGGTCTACAATGTGGGCCCTTCCCTTGCTGCCGCTCTTACAGTTCCCTCTGTAGATGCTCCAGTCATGGCTTCCTTCACCTTGGGCACTCCAACTGCGCCCAAGGATGTACTTTAGGCAGGGGGCAAACGTGCTGAGCAGACATTAAAATGTAACCACCAGGCCTCTGCTTTGGCTCTCCAGGCCTCGACTGCTGCATCATTTTTCACAGGTCCTCTATCCGCTGGCTGCACCAGCTACAAAACCGCATATCTCCATCAGACTTGAGATTGCATCAAGATCTCAATAAAATTATAGCAGCAGCGGAATTCACAGGGACGCCACCCTAACCTCCAGGGCGATGGCTTCGTCTGTGGCAGGGAGGACACTGCTATGGTTATGAATTTGGCAGCAAAGCCTTGGTGCAAATGGAAGCTGGCTTCGGGTCCCAGCACCAGTGAAAAGCTGTTTGATGATGCTCTTGATTCTTTCATTGTCAAAACGAGGGTCAAAGGAAAAGTTTTTTCCTTGCCAGACTGGAGGGCAGACTTCCATCCTGCCCTTTACCTGCCACCTCCATTTAGGCCCAAAATTACTTCTCGCTTCTCCAGGCCACAGAGAGCATATTCCAAGTGCCAAGAGCAAAGCCCTGACATACCGGGCAGACAACAACAAACTGCGGGTAAACGGCCCTTTCGTGGGGGAAGGGGTCGCTGATTCCGTCGCTCTAAATAATCCCTCATTCTTCCCATCAGATGTCATTTGGCCTTCTTCTCATTCAAAAGGGGAGGAGTCAATGACGGACGCCTGGGTACTCAATACAGTAAGGTCAGCGTTACAACTAGAATTTTTATCATCACCCCTAGGAAATTTCCTGCTCTGCCCCATCTCGCGGGACAATTCAAAACAGGGGCCCTTATGGAATTGGCCATTCAACACCTACATAACGACCATTCAACCAGTCCCTGAACTCCAACGGGGATGGGGGTTTTATTCTCAGCTTTTTGTTGTTCCCAAGGCCTGGTGGGGGGTGGTGAGCTATTCTCAACCTAACATTTCTGAATGCGTTTATCCTATTCAGGCACCTTAAAATGCAGGTGCTGCATTCTATTCTAGAGAGTGTTCGGGAGAGCTATCTCCTCCTTCCATTGAGTCCAGTGTTACCTAGATGATATACTGGTCCAGTCATCTTCCTCATCTAGGGCAGCAGAAGATTTAAATATCACCATTCAAGTTCTCCAAGAGCACAGCTTCTCTGTCAAAGAGGCCAAAAAAGCCACTTTACTTCCACCGATTCCTTACTCCATCTGGGAACTGTATTAGATACTTTTTCCTGCAAGGTGTCCTTGTCCCAGGAACATCAGGAGAGTATCAGTTAATTGGCCATATAAAATCTAACCCTAGAGTGCCCCTGGCTATGCTTTCCAAGCTCCTGGGGAAAGTGATATCATGCATTAATATAGTGCCATGGGTTAGATTCCATGCCAGGTCGCTCCAATGGTTTCTTCTACCTTATCAGAAGATAGGTAGGAGTTGTTCCTCTTTCAGGTCAGATTAACTCTGTTGGTCCTTAAATCTTTTCGATGGGGGTCATCTGAGGCATTTTCCATGGGACTCTTGTTCAAAGAACCGTACAGGTTAGTGCTGACCACAGATGCCAGTCTGTATGGCTGGGGAGCCCACCTTCAATCCAGGGTGGTCCAGGGACCATGGTCCCAGGCAAATTTGGCACATAATATTAATTGGCTAGAGCTTTGAGTGGTCCATTTGGCCCTGACACAATTAGAGTATGCTATCTCAGATAGGGACATCCTGATCTTGCTTGACAAGGTATCAATCAAGGCACATTTTAACCGCCAAGGCGGACACATTCAGGACCCCTGATGTTAGAGGCAGATCAACTCTGCTTATGGGCAGAGATACACCAAGTATCACTCAGAGCTGAGCTCATTGCAGGTGGGGCCAATGTTGAGACTGACTGGCTTAGCAGAGCCACCATTGACCGGGAAAGTGGCATTTGCACCCCAATTTATTTCAGGAGCTGTTGGAGCGCTTCAGATTGCCAGCAGTGGATCTCCTCGTTTCCCAGGACAACATGCAACTCCCGAGGTTCTACTCCAGGTGTGCACTTCTGGGGTGGAGGGAATGAATGCTTTATGCAGCCCTTGGCCATGGAAACTCCTGTATGCCCTTCCTCCTCTGCCCCTGACTCTGGGGGTCTTCTAGACTTTGTGGGCAGAAGAGCAGAACTTATACTAGTAGCCCTCACTGGCCCAGGAGGCCTTGGTTCGCAGACTTAGTAAACCATTCCATCTCCAGTCTTGGGAGAATTCTGGTAGACAGAGTGTCACTCAGGCAGGGGCCAATATTGCTTCCAGAGCCCCAGTGGCTTCAGTTGGCCATCTGGAGATTGAGCGGGGATCCCTGATCCGGAACTATCATTCTTCCAGAGTAATAGGAACTATCCAAGGTCCCCACCTTCCACCAACTGCATCTACGATGCAACCTGGAAGGCTTTCAGCGATTGGTGTTGTAAGTATGACATTGCCCCTTCCGGAGCCTTAATTGCCAGATGCTGGACTTCCTCCAAGAGAGCCTAGACAAGGGACTTTCACTGAACACTCTGCGGAGGCAGAGAGCCTTGCCCTCTGTTCTATCCTTGGGGGAAGTGGAATCTTTGTCTAGACATCCCACGGTCCACAGGTTTCTGAAGGGTGCTACAAACCTGAGGGCTCCAGTGGTCATCAAGATCCCACATGGGACTTCTTTAAAGTACTGCAGTCGCTGACTAAGGCCCCATTTGAACCACTGAGGTCAATTCCCTTGCAGTTTTTTGTCTTGTAAGGTGGCATTTCTGGTAGCGATCACCCCTTCTAGAAGGATTTTGGTCCTGGCAGCCTTGTCTGTCAGGAAAGACATCTAGACCCTACCTTTTGTACCTAAGATTAATACTGGGTTCCTCAGATTCCAACACATAGTGTTACCTGATTTCTGTCCCCTTCCATTCCACAACTTAGAGTGCAAGTGGCACTCCCTAGGTTATAGCAGGGCACTTTACATCCCTCTACATTTAGCAAAACTGAGGCCATGTTTGTGTCCTTTCCCCTTCCCATTGGGGGCAACAAAGCCTCTCTTCCCACCTTGAGTAGGTGTATCACGGCATGCATCGCATAGGCCTTCTAACCAGAGCCCTTCCAGTACCCCAGGGCCTAACGGCACACTCTGTTGGAGTGCCTCGACTTCAGCTGCCTGGGCCACCCAGACACCCCTAGTGGAGATTTGCAGAGTGGCTACATGGACCTCCCTGTCCCTGTTCATCAGACATTACCGTCTGGACTCCTATGCCTTGAGGAGTGCAGCTTTTGGCAGACGGTTGCTTCAGTAAGTGGTTCCAACTTTGGAGAGACTTGCCGGATGAGGACCCTCCTGTGGACATGCAGGCTTTGGTATGTCCCATCCTGGGCTCTCGCAGCAGCATTTAGGAGAATGGCCTTTGGTAAATTTACCTGAGAACGCCCTTTCTATAGATGCTGCTAGAGAGCCCAGCCCCTCCCTTATTTGGTCCGGACCATGGTAAGATGTGTTAATGTTAAGGATTCTGTTTGGTTTTCAGAGACACTTCCTAGAGTCTGTCAAGTACCTTCACCAAAGCTGGGGGGAAACTCCCACAGGCAGTCCTTTTTATACAAGACAGACCCAGCTTGATGATGTCATCAGGAGGAGTCTAACCCATCTTGGGCTCTCTAGCAGCATCTATAGAAAGGTAAATTTACCAATGCCCATTTCCTCCAGCAAATTCAGCACAGAAGTAACTTTTGTTGCGATCAGTGGAAAATTCTACCAGCCTGCCTGAGATAAACATTTCACACTGAGTGGTGAATGTCCTGAATTGGTCCCTCTAAAGTTTCCCAGCAAGCTCTCAGGGGAATGCAGGGGCATTGGCTAAGTCACAATCTGTTGTGCAGTTGAGTCAAATTCTGCCCCAGCTGTTACATTAGTTGTTGTATGGCTGTCTGCAAATTGGTCATCCGTGCATCCACTTGCTGCTGGATTTGCAACAACACTGCTGCCCAGATTCTCAGCAGATAGCAGAGCTCCCTGAGGACTGGAGGCCATTTCTGAAATGTCTCCTGTCTATATTGCTAAGCAAACAGGACAAGAAATATGGCCAGACGAACTAATTTTACTTTGTTTAAAGCTAACAGAAGAAATCTTGCAAGCCTAAAAATAAAATTCTCCCACAGACACCTTTATAGCCCAAAAACTTAGGGAGCATCCTTTTAGAGCCTCTTGCTTCTGCCAGCTATGCTATCTCTTATCTGACTATTCCTAGGCAGCATTTCTTCACCTTCTCCCACAAGATCTTTTCCACATTCCATTACAATGGTATATATTCTCTTCTGAAAGAGCATGAACAAAAAAGATAATCAGCATGCCATGGAAAACATATGTGACAATGACTACTGATGGTATAGCTTACTGTACATTTGTAATACCTAGACTTTAATCCTGACAAGTTTACTCATCCTACATCCTTAGCTAAGTGAATGTGGAAATGAGTAAATGGTGTTGTTTTTAACCTGTCCAACCCTCAATGAGAGACTGTATATTTTATCATACCTAGACTGAGCCATGGTGGCACAGTGGTTGAAATGCAGTACTGCAGTCTACTTCTGCTGACTTCTGGTTGCCAGCTGTTCGAATGTCACCAGCTCAAGGTTGACTCAGCCTTCCATCCTTCTGAGGTCAGTAAAATGAGAACTCATATTGTTGGGGGCAAAATGCAGACACTGTAAACCACTTGAGAGGATTGTAAAGCACTGTGAAGTGGTATGTAAGACTAAATGCTAGTGCTAGTGCTAATAATATGCTTCAGACTTGAAAGAATGGGCTAGCTATATTTAAAACGAGTCTTTAATTTTATACAGGACAAAAATACCGCTATAGAGTGAATAAAGAACTTAACACCAGAAATTATTTCTGTTTAGAAAATATTGTTTGGATAGTTGCTCTAGGCCTACATTTTTATGTGTTATCCCATTGTCAATTTATTTACCATGTGTGGTTTTTCACTTGTTAAGGTAAAATGGAATTCTTTATTAAAGTAAGGAACTCCTTTTAATTAAAAGAAAAATAATCAGCATATTACTGACATATTAACATTAATGACTGAAGAAGGAACATGTGGCTGCAGTGCAAATGATGTAAATCATATTGAGTAACATTCATCTAAGTGGAAGTGACAGATGATTATAACTGCCATTAAAACCTTTATCACTTCCCTGCCATGTAATACAATTAGATGGGAAGAAACAACTAATGTATATCACTCTAGTGGGAGAATGGAAAAAAATATTGGATTTTCTTACTTAATCTATTTATATCTTGCAGTGGGGGCATTAATTGGATTAAAGCTAGAGATGTTACCCCATTCAGTATGCTAAATACTGTTTGTCACTCATTGTGTTCTACAACAGTAATTGCTGTAGAAGCCAAGCACATTACTATCATATTGCATTAGCTGGAAATAATATCTCTTTATGCAAGCTTAATTTTATTTTCTCATAAATAGCAAGGCAAAGGAAGAAAGCCTAACTAAAAGTTCTTATAAATGAACATGGTTTTTCACAAATTAGTATTGCAGACATATTGTTTCAGTGTTCTTTTAATAGCAAGTAGTATGATTACTTGTTAACCAACATGCATTCAGTTTTGCCATGCTTTTACCCATATGTAAAGCCACATTCAATTTTTACTTCTCTGATAAACTGTACATTTTGGAAAGCAGTAACTAAACAACAGTGTGATATAGAAGTAATTTTTATAAAAATTGCACTGTTGGTCTACATCTATATACCAGCCGCAAACCCGATGAAAATCTAAGGATTTTGGAGAAAATGAAAATTGAATCCAATGGCTTTTCTGGGCATTAACTTTCAAGCACCTAAGTGATGGCCTTAAAAACCTTTTCAATAGTATTAAGTTTGCTGTTTGCTCACCTGGTTTGAAGTTTCCTTGATTTAATCACTTCAGCTTCCAAATGTCAAAAATTAGATGGTTTTAATATTCCCTTTTAACAAGAAAGGAAGGCCTTTGAAGATATAGAAAAATAGCTTCCTGTCATGCTTAGTATCTATATGGGTAACATTTTCCCACGAGAAAACAATTACAGAATTGAAGCTTGAAAGATTTTCTCAGATGGTGTATATCTACGTATTCTTACCACAGATGGACTATATTGGTTAATGTTTGATGACAGCTATTTTCCATTTTTATAGTGTTGTACTTTGTAGTGCACCATGTAGGATTTGCATTTTAGAAACTGCCTGAGATTAAATCAGGCTGTCCACCTAGTTCAATAATGTAGTTTTGACTAGCGATTGCTCTCCAGAATCTCAGCATAATTCTTTCCCTTATCAATTTATAAATAGTTAGCTAAAGATTACAGATATAAATTTTCTATATGCAATGCTTATATTTACAACTATAGTCCTTCCAAGTAAAAGTAACATATTGTATCAAGGAAGCACATGGGTAAACTTATCCATCTATATTTACAAATACAAAACTCTGGTTCTGAATAACCAATTTACTTTGCAACATTAACTACAGTTTTAATAATGTCATAATAAATGTAAAGACCATCATGATTCAAGTTGGCTTCACTGAATTATGCAACATCAAGTCTATCATTTTTAGATTTTCTGAGTGCTTTTTGGCTGTTTCAGAGTCCTTAGGTAGCCTGATATATTACCATCCTAAATGTACTTTAAAAATGTGTGTTTCTTATCATCATTTGACTAGTGACATATGTTGTATCCTTTCTGACAAGAAAAGCTGCAGCAGCTTGAATGATGAACAATTCAACCTGCCTTTTTTTATCAGTGTGACCTGGAGTAATGCAGTTAGTGGCACTTTGCAAGGGACTCAGGTACAAATGAAATAGATTACCTGTCCCAAAAAACCAAGGCAACTCAAAACAACAGCTGAAATGAACAAGAACAATTCCATATCACCGGGCCGCAGTCATTTCCCACACGCTACATTAGTTTTCTTAGAATGAACCTATGACCCACCTGCAGAATGAGAGATAAAAATGATTGACCTCATATTTTGCTTATAGTTTGCCAAGTGATAGAGTTTGCCCACTAAGGGAGACAAGAACATGCACTGAGTATCTGCAAGACCTTGAGTATCTGTTTAGAAATTCTTTTCTTACACCGTATTATATTTTATTAAAGTAAGCCTCAAAATAGCTAGATATGAAAGCTATCCAGGTACAGATTTACAGCATGATTGCTGCATGTTACATGAAGACAGGGCACCACATTTTCAATTTGAGCATTATTGCTAATTTACAAATGACATGTTCTCTGCCCTTCTCTTTTACATTAAGAATGGATTTCCAGAGAAAAAAAATTGCACACTACAGGAACTCTAGGAATATAAATCCTACCATCTCCCACTATCCTTTCAGAGCTGAAGAAGCTTCTTGGATGAGAAGCAAAATGTCTTCAGAAGAAAAACCAAGAAAGTCCAGTTGCCTCCTGAAAAAGCACCTTTGGGACAATCATGACCTGGATGACTGAGAATCTCTATAGACTTTGAACTATACAATTTGGGACAAATACCCTTTGAATGTTGTGGGAATAGGAATGGATTTCCAGAGGGAGGGAAAATTGCAGACTACAGGAACCAGGAACACTACTCAGGTGATCCTAAGGACACAAATAAACCTCCAAGTGCTTCAAGGACCTAAAAGGATGCAAATGACCAACTGTCTTCAAGGAATATAAAACCTTCCATTTCCCACTATTCTGTCAGAGTTGAAGAAGCTTCTTGGATGAGAAGTGAAATGCCTTCAAAAGAAAAAACAAGAAAGTCCAGTTACTGAAAAAGTTCCTGTGGGATTCTTTTACACTAATTTCTCAAATAGGTATGGTATCCATTTTGCCACCTTTTTCTGCTTTCCTTTCAGTTTCTCTGGTACTACTACTGTCATGTTTTAAAATGATTTTGTAAACTGATGTTGTACACCAAAAATATTCAGACAAAAACTTTTAGTGTTTAATTTTAGCATTCTAAATAACTATTTTTTAAATTTTATAATGCAAACAACAATGCACACATATGACATCAACATTCTCAGAAATTAGTTTTCTTGTTCCATGTAATTTCTAAAGAGAGAATAGGCCACCAAGAAATGATATAGCTAAGTTTTATCTATATTGGTATTTTGGAACCCTGTGGCATCATATAGTTTTAAGAAATATACAGTGAATGTTTTATAGTTTGATTTTCTATCATAGCCAACAGTTTGGTTCTCTTTCAATTAGTTTTGATCTGAAATAGTTTGTAGGGCATTGTGTTAGCATTTATTTACATAAAATGATTAATTTGTTCCTGTTCCCTGAGACAGATAGAAACATAAACACAGAATATATATATATATATATATATATATATATATATATATATATATATATATATATATATATATATATATATATATATATATATATTGTCTCTTGAATGTGACAGTGACAAATCTTGATAATTATTTGAGACAGTGGTACGTTATGAATTTTTGTTTTGGAAATGATCATTTCTCCTGTGATATTTATATAAATGTAGCTATAGAGTACAGATGTTTGTTAAACTTAAAATATATTTCCTCTCAAAGCAATTACCTTGATTTAGCATATGTTACATAACAAAGCTGCATGCAAATCTTTCCTGCATGTAGCTGATAAAGAACATTATCAACAGAGTCTCATTGAGATGTTTATTTTGGTTACATAAAAATAATTCATTTTTAGACATGCATGGGAATTAACTTCTCAGTCCAGACCTAACAGCTATGCTAGCATGACAAATGGTGACATTTTTACTTAAAATGAAAGATGAGACCAAGTACTCAAAAGACTAGTGAACTCATTCTCATTTTAGCAGTATTTGCCCATCAAATAATTGCTTGAGCTCCCATTTCAAAATGTAATGCTGTTTAACTCAAATGAAAAAGAAAGAAAAAACTTTTATGTAAACTGCATCAAAGACTTCCCAACATCTGGAAGAAATTAACTAAAGCATTTAGTCTGAATGTTAAGGACCATTATCTGTATACTGATAAGCAGAAAAATAAACAGAGATATAAATGGTGCTCTCCAAGTTAAGTTAAGCCTACACTTCCCTACTCAATAAACTATTAAAAAGATCCACATCCTGGCACATTTTGAGAAAAGAGGTTGCTTAATCTCATTTTAGTTTAGCCTAAAGATCACTGAAAGTTGAAAGGAGCAGGAAACTAAGAAAAAAATCCAGGGCTCTCTGTTCCAGTGTGTGTGTTGTTTGTTTTTAATGACAAGACCTTACAACTATCTCTGATGGATAGACTGCTGAAAAATAACCTTTCCCAGAAATGTTCTCCTGTCTTAATTTTTTTAAAAGCAAAAGCATATCATCAAAACCACAAAATGCTATTTTGAAAAGGTACTGTAGGTATTAGGAGATAAGTAGACAGACAGAGCTTGTAGCCTTTTGATTATTATTTTTTATGGTTTGCTAATTATGCAGCGCTCTATTATTGTAAATAATAGTTTTGGTGGGCATAGATATATATTGGCTACCTTTATGTGACAGAATAAACCAGAATAAAAGTTAGCCCACTATTCTTTATATAAAACCATAACTGTCACATCACAACAAGCTTGTCTACTATCTAGGTCCAAGTGTCTGGAAGACTGGGTCTAGTCTTCATGATTATATGAAATATTAGCCACATCGGGCAACCCAAACATCAGAAGAAAGTTCATGAAGAGTAGGCACAGCAACTGAACAACAAAGAAGTTATTTTAATTCAATGTGCATTTAATCAATCTAATTTGTGCTTAAGCCAAATATGATTAGTCAAGTAGCCATTGATTAGTTGACCATGTTGTACTATGAAAGCATTAATTAACACACTAAAACTATTCTTTAATCTATATTGTAATAGTGCAACTTTCTATTATGTAAAATACTGAAATCATAGCATGAGTTGTAGCAAGAAGCTCTACCCCTACCATTACACCTAAGTAAGTCTATATGAGAACTAGAGCATGTGTATGCCACTTTATACATAAAGTTGTACATGTAAAAACCTCTGCAGTACAAATATTGCTTTACATATAAAGGCATTCTCTCATAGGTATCATAGATATGTTCTTGATACTGATACTTAGTCATGTGTAATGAGTTGATAGCACGTAATTATTTCTTTTGTCTGTTTCATTGATTTCATCAGAAATATTCTCATCAGAAAATGGTGGACTAAGACTGCTGAAAGCAATGTCACAATACCAACCCAAAATCCTCCTCTTGTGTCACATCACATATATTGTATTTCCCAAAAGGGGAACTGTTAGGAATGATAGTCACCTAACAGTTGGGTTGGCAATATATAAACCAGGATAGTCATTTAATACTGTTGTATCTTTAAGAGAATGTTGTAATTGTGATTGGCTGAGGTTCCTCCAATGACCATAAGATGGAGCCAGAAACCTGGTTTGTTCTTTTTTTTTTTTTTGCATTTCCTTTTGCCTTTTGTCTGATTGTCATTCTGTTGAATTGCTGTGAGTCTTGTAATTATTCGCAAACCCCATTTACTGAACTTTGTTTATGATACCAGTAAAGAAAAAGACTTCATTGTTGGATTATCCCTGGACTGATTATTTTGAATACTAACTGCTTTAACCGTGTATGGTTTGGACTGTTTGTTGGACTTTGTTTACTCATTTACAGGAAGCAAAACTTACATTTTACTATTCAGTGTATCTGTGTGCTGGTTGTGTGTTATTCATCACCACTCTCACTATGTTTCTCTGAGTGTACTCATTCTCCTAACGGGGAATACCTCAACAGGAACCTTCTAATAAAAACAGCTAGCTCCTGCAAACACAGCCCCATTAGATACAAATATATTTTAATAACACCTGTAATATTTTTATAGGACACTTCATGCTCAATGTGATTTACACATCAATCTAGGTTATGGCTTGTTTTAATTATTGTTAGTTGAATAAGCATAATTACTAGGTTTATGCATTGTATTAAACAATATATTATAGTTTATAAGACTACACTAAATCAAAATCATTTGGTAGCCTAGTGCAGCCATTATTGTGATTCTTTTCAACAGTAATGTAAGGCAAATCAGCAATATTTATTTTTCTTGTACTTAAATGAGACTTAAAAAACAGCAGATTGACAAAATCTGTAATAGACAGTGAAAACTAATTTGTGAGGATGCTAGAGAAATTACTACTTGTCATTTTCCCAAATTTTTCAGGGTTCAGATAAATAACAAAGATATCATTGAATATCATTGTAGCTCTATTGCTTGTGTCCTTGTTCATCATATTAGTTGGCACATGACTAGCTTGAAAATAAATAAATAAATAGCAATTATTTTCCAATTCACAAGTTTCCCTATCATCCTGAATCAATTCATGACTGTAGCATACAACCAAACTTGTATCTCACTAATATAAGAGCTGTATGCAATAAACATCAGCAAAACAATAGCAATTAAATGGTAGATCTTTCAACATTGATAATAGCAGGCTTGTCTCAGGAACTCAGAAATAATCTTTTTATAAGGATATAATGGAAAAGTTACTGAAAAATCAAATGCACAGCTGTTAGTTACTATTGCATCTTTTAAGCATTTTGGCACATAGCATTTCACACGTTCAGGAATATGACAATTCACACTATTTAATTCTGAAACTTTAGGAACAGAATCTAACAACTGTTGTAGAGTAATGCACCTCTATCTTTACAACAAAATACTAAGTATATGTTTGATGGTAAAAGTTAAATCAAGTAGATTTCAGGAGGGAAGTTAGAAGTTTGGTACTAGGGAAATTGTAGCATATAAAGTATATGTTATAATAATGTTTTTTTTAGCCTGCTGTATTTTATCATTTTGTATAAAGAACTCAGCGATGAACAATTTTGTTGTCTTGAACTCTGCAAACCACAAGACGTTAGCCCAACTCTTACTTTCACCTCATTTTCACACCTTGCATGGCTCTCTTAGCATCTAAAACTGTTACTTCTGATGAATGGAGAGAACATATTTCTTTGACAAGTCCTTGTTCAGAATTAGGAAGCCACCTTCCCCAAGTTATTGACTTTGATCCTTGGCTGGTACTGCTGCCATGTAGAAAATAAACTTCTGAAGATTTAAAATTAACTTATATTTTCCTGTTTCACACGCCACACCATCCAAATGATTTATGTTCCTGTCAATTCTTGAAATATTTTATGGTGCCAAACCTTGTAACACTCTCATCATTGTAGGAATTCTTTTAAAAGAACAACAACAGAATGGAAATACAACAGATGTTCAAAGATTTGTGTCATTTCTCTTCCCATAAATATATGCATAATTATGAAGGAAAACATTTGATACAGGATGCATTTTATTTATTTTTTCTTTAAAAGCAATATGGTTAGATCTTGGTCATTTGGGCTGGAGTGATATACCAAAGCAATGATTCAAGCATGGAAAGTGTTTTCACAGAAATTCCATTTACTGTAAATGCAGACATTACTCATATAAGTGATACATGTACTTGACACTTTTAAATGCGTTGCTCAACAAAGGTTTGTTTGTGAAGAAAATCTGAAACACTGAAAGAGGAATTAAATTTATTGCAGGTAAGAATCAAGAATACGTGTTATTTTTTGTGCACTGTCAAAATTTTAAGATGACACTCTTTTTTTTTCATTTTTGGAAGCATGTCTGTACAATTATGTTTTAATACAATTTGATAGACAATAAGCATATTTCAGTAATTTGCAAAATGAAAGTGATTTGTCTGTTATGCTTAACTTCTTCACATTCAGGTCACAGAAATTCCAACAATATTATAGATGTTCTGCATATTAATATTTGGATGGCATAAAGCAGACAGATCAACTCCACAAAGCATCCACCCCAAGTATTTTTTATTGGTTCATCAGGCATCCTGTCAACTCACATTTATGACAAGGTTCTTCTTAATGTCCAATCCTTTGCATATCTGAATTGTGTTCTAGGAAGATAATAAGGTCTCAACCCCATGATGATTGAAGCAGCCGCATGGTAATGGCTTCAGGCAAGAGTGAGGGAAACCTCCCCGACCCACCAAGGGTCAATTTACTGACCAATCTGGATTACAGATATGACCACATGACATGGACTACATTTCCCAGGATACCTTAACTACATTTACTATGACAGCTCACAATTCCTAACTAACTATCCCAAATACCATTAAATCTAAACTGTCTGGGCAGCACAATAGACCTGACCTGGTTTTTCTGCCTAAATTCTTCATCTTACAAAGGAATGAGATTTATCAGTCCCAGATGGAATCTATAGAATGAACCAAAGATTAGCACAGTAGACAGTGATGGCAAACATATCTGAGGTAACATGCAATGACATTTGAGTTGATATGCTGGTATTCACCAAACTTCACCCTTTCTTTGTGTGATTTCAGAGGATGCATAAAAGCATTACCTGAAGCCACTTTAAGAATGAAGGTGGGCTTTGTGCAATCTCGGGCAGCTTGAGTAGGCTGCAGGGGTCTGTCAACAGAAAGAGGACACTACCTGAAAGTAAGCAGCATGTATTCAGGATTCTGGGAAGCTCTGAGCTGAGGAGGCAATCATATCTCAGGGAACTTCAAGATGGCATTTTGAGTGGCAGTGGTGGCACTAGAGCACTGGCCTCTACCTCAGCTTTGGTGCTACCACCAAATATCACTATCTATGGTGGCCTAGATTGGGAGATAGGTTGTTCCTCTTTTGTTCAATTTCTGTCTCTTTATCTCTGTTTCTGTCTCTGTCTGTCTCTGTCTGTCTGTCTGTGTGTGAGAGAGAGAGGGGGGGAGGGAGAGAGAGAGAAAGAGAGAGAGAGAGAAAAAACAAAAGAGAAACAACCTATCCCCCAATCTAGGCTACCATAAATTGTGACATTTGGTGGTAGCACCAAGGCTGGAACAGATATGGGCATCAGTATTTGCCATAGTGGTGGCCACTCAAAAAGGCCACCTTGCAGTTCCCTGAGATACAATTGCCTGGAGAGAGAGAGAGAGAGAGAAAGACTAAACAAAAGAGAGAAAGAAACAGAGAGGGGTCAGCAAAATCAAGTTAAGCATTTTCTGAATTTTGACACAAGGCCAAAAGGTTTGATGTCATTGACACAGGCTCTATGTCATGGGTGTCAAAGTTGCTTCCTGCAGGCTGGATGCATCATGCACTGGCCATGCCCACCCCGGTTTAGCAAAGGGGAAAAAAGTTGTGACGACATGATAATGCGAATTTGACATCCCTGCTCTATGTCCTTGACTCTATGACTCTATGACTCTATGAAAAAAAAAGAAAACAAAAAAACTGCATTTAGTTGGAAGTCTATTTTATTATGCAATGCTAGAAAATATCTTGCCATATATTCATTACTCTTTTATAGAGCAATCAGCATGTATTTAATTATATAGTTTGCTGATTGCTCACAAGTTTATCACATTGGGTTGCAAATATTTGGATGACCACTAGATAGGTGAGTGAACAAATATAAAACTCTCTGCTTCCATGTCCAGGTCATCCAAATGACTGAAGACCAGATACAGTAGCTCCAGCTCTAGTAAAGCAGGCTTAAATAAGAGAAATACAATATTTCAAACATATGGTTGAAAAGAGTAGGACCCTATGCCTTTGTATTAAAACCTGGATTGCCTTAACTGAAAGAAACAACAAACTATTTCATATATCTGTTTCTAACAATGGTTCTTTTCCTAAACCACAGTAAGTTGAATTTATACTGGAAGAAAATATATCAAGAAGCAAATGAAACTGTATTGGCTATACTTATCAAAAGGGATCAAGGGTGATTTTGGCTGATCATTGTCTTGCAGCCCAACCTACTTCAAAGGATTATTGAGATTAATAATGGGAGACCTCACTGATACCACATGGAAAAAAATGGAATATACATATAAGGAAGTTGAAACTCAAGAATCAAAAAATTCAGACAGCTTGGGTTAAAGATTGAGGCAGTAGCTAACACATGATATGTGAGCATGAATTTTAATACCATTGATAGAATTTCAATTATAAGTTACAGTTAAACACAAGTGGAAACCAAAAATAAGCTTCTTAAGAAGCTCAACTGAACAACTTTTAAGAGTTCAAAAGTCTAATGTACACATATTTGGGAAGTCTTAAAAGTTGTGATAATACTTTGGCCTCAAACACTTTTAGTCCACCAAGTACATAATTAGTGTACATCCTATCATGTGAAAAAGTTAGGCTGGCAGCTACATTATTGACTTTCTCTTTTTGATACTGATCTTTTGGGGTCTTTTCAATTTGTTTTAATAAATACATTAGAACCATTATAATAAAAATAAATGTAAGGGGAAAAAAACCACATGTACATTTTAAAAAGAACAGCTTCAGAATATTTGCATTCCCTTACCTACATTTTTTCTGCATTCTACATAACTGATGGATGCTTTCTTTGTGCTTTCTTTTCCTGTGCATTTGAAAAAAACAAGCACAGTTCATATTAAAGATACAAATTCTAAAGGTCTTATTGATATTGCTTTTTAAAAAAAATAAGATATTAATTTATATTTTTCTGTTTACTAACTCCTAGTGCTGCTAAACAACATATTTTAGCCTAATAATTGTGGCATAACTAATGTAAAAATTTCCTCCAGTCAAACTCAGTATCTGTTGGTTTCATAGATACATTTATTACATTTCCTTGTCAGTGGTCATTTGTAATTTACCAATCTAATTTATAGCCCTTATGATCTTCTACTTAAGTGTTAATCAGATGGCTGAAAACACCTTATTGACAGAAGATATACTGTAGCGATGTAAATATCACAGTAAGCTGTATTTTGTTTTAACTATTGCTCTCCAAAAAAGTATAAAGAACAAGTTATTTGAAAATACAGGTATTAAAATATTACATTCTGGATTTTGGTCTTAGCTATATAGCTTACAATGTTAACAACAGTTGACAATATATTCTGTATTGTCCTCCTCTTTTAATTTTAAATAGTTTGTTGTTTTGTTCTTGACTGACTACTTAACTTTTACCTCTTCCTCCTTTTCTTCCTCATTCTCACTATTATTTTAAAAAACCGAACTATGGCATAATGTGATGTGTTCTCTGACTTAAAATAATGTACTCCAAAAATTCAATATCAGGCATACAGAAAAGCTAAATCTGATTTAATAAAAAAAAATAACATTCAATTAACATTACACTAAATTAATTTAACATGAATTCTCTCAATGCGTTTAATAATTTTCCTTTTTATCATATTAAAATGTCAATGTGGTAGCTTCATATCACATATACCAGTGATCCAAGAAGCAGATAAGGCTGTTAGGAACTTCAGGAAGTTATAGGGCATGTTTATACAGTATATCTCTGAGCTGCATGTTCTCAATAAATTATATCAGAAGACAGGTAAAGAAGTAATGTAAAACCCTATGGTGAGCTACGCCAAATGTATCAGGTAGGATGAATTCAACTTGCTATATAAAACTTATCTGTCCTAATTCACAGGTTCAATTGATACAATGCACTGCATAATATTCAGATTTATGATTGCAGACTGCAAACCTTCCAAGAATTAAGTAGAAGCTCAGGGATATATAAAGAAGCCCTGAAGTTTTTTCTTATTAATCTGCCAGTTCATTTGTAAACTTGACTGAATAGATTTATTGAAATGTGCACCCTCATGAAAACTACCTGACTAATTCAGAGGCTTTCTTTTAGATATCGGTTTTGGTACAATTTCAGCAAAATCCTAAATCCTTACTCCACATTACTTTGAGGTCTTGTGGTTTCTTTGACAATGCTGAAGTTTCTACTGAAGCAATGTTTGTCTTTTGAAACCCCTGTGGCATTCTATTACAGACACTTGCCGCTGATAATTACAGGCTTGTCTCCTAACCACTTCCTCTGTTTTATGTCAAGACAAGAAAGATTCCATCATTTGATAACAAACTACTAGTAGTATGGAAACAAGGCATGCAAGACCCCACTGGTAATTATATACCTCTGTGTTTACAAAAAGGACCAGTTTGAATAATGTCCCCTTTCTTTCTCTTCTTTCTCTTTGCCTGAAATAACATAATATGTAAGATTTAATGTGTTTTGCTGATCTTTAGAAGTTACTTCCCTGACTCATGTTGAATAATTAAATTCAGATTTTGCTATTTTTCTAAAGTTAATACTTCCTCAACTGGAGATTGAAAATCAAACAAACTCCTACAAAAAGGATTTATTTTTGTCAAACTCTTAAGATAGCAGCTATGTTTTACCAAAAACAATGCTGTGCTCGCTGTATAATTACCGTGTTTCTCCAACAATACGAGCTCCCCCAATAGGAAGACCCAGCATGTTTTCTAGGCATAAAATGAAATTAAGCCCCCCCCCACCCCAAATTTAGGCCTATTTTAAAACATGCAAAATGGGGGAAAGAGTGGGGGAACTTGCCATTAGGAGCACCCTGCGAGCAGCAATTCCTCACCATCAGCTGCTCCTAACGGGCGATCATGGCAGAGCGTGGAGAGCTCCCCACTCCTGCCAAGCACGTTTGTGGCAGACCCAAGACCTTCAGCGCCCGCCACTGTTGATTTCCCTTCTGCCCATGTCACCACCGCGTTTGGAGCTGCCACTTCCACGTTTGGAGCACCACTGCTGTTTAGAGCACTGCTGCCGTTTAGAGCTGCCGCTTCTGTATTTGGAGCTGCCGCTGCGTTTGGAGCTGCCGCATCCATGTTTTGAGTGCTGCCAACTGTTTGGAGCACTGCTGCTGTTTGGAGTTGCCATGTCCGCATTTGGAGCTGCCACTGCGTTTGGAGCTGCCGCTTCTGCGTTTGGAGCACTGCCACTGTTTGGAGCACCGCCGCCATTTGGAGTGCCGCCGCCCCTCCAAACACGGCAGCAGCTCCAAATGCAGAAGTGGCAGCTCCAAACATGACGGTGGTGCTCCAAATGGCGGCGGTGCTCAAAATGGCAGCAGCACTCCAAACACGGAAGCGGCAGCTCCAAACGTGGCAGCAGAATGAGCAGAAGGGAAAGCAACAGCGGCGGGTGCCAAAGGTCTTGGGTCTACAGCAAAGGTGTTTGGTGGGAGTAGGGAGCTCTGTGCACTTCGCCATGATCACCCGTTAGGAGTGGCTGGTGGCGAGGCTGCCCGCGGAGCGCTCTAGATGAGGATGCAAGGGGGGGAATTAAGTCACCCCAAAAAAGACGGCCTAGCCGTTTTTTCGGGGCTCAAAAAAATATAATATCCGGCCTTATTTTATGAGAAACACGGTAGCATTTTATATAATTAACATTTGAGGATGAAAGTCCTATTTTTCCAAACATTCAAAATATATACACTTTGGAGAAAAGATGTTTGGAAGAAATTAATACACCCCAAAAAGAATCACATGTTTTGTCCAGTTAGTAAGAGAAAGCTGTTACAAGATGACCATATAATGGTTACGTGTGGTCAGTGTCTGATTTGTATGCAATGGTTGGTAGAACAAAACTTCACTCTATCACCATTGTCTTCTTGCCTTAACTTATGTTGAATATTATTTTGCCTGCTTCCGATTACCTAATCAACCACTTTTTAAAAATGTGATACTAACTCTGTGAAAATATATTCTACATCCTCAACTGCTTTTTTAGAACTATTCTGATAAAAGCTGCACTTTCCCATTTTAGGGGATTAATTACTGAATAAACATAAAACAGTTGCGGGTGCAACTGAATCTATTTTTTGATGTAGCTTCAAATAACAAAGACTTTATCAGATTGCTTTTCCAACTTCCTCTACTTTTTTTCTTGGTCTACTCAGACTGAATTACACATGATCATATATAAAGGAACCAAGAACCTGCTTCCTAGGATAAGGAAGCAGGAAAATATGTTTTTCTGTTTTTTTTCCAACAGTTGTCTTTTCATTTTATCATCAGGATTTAATTTGGGGGGCGGGGTGTTCCTCAAACAAAACTAGAATTTCAGCAAAATTCACATAACTATGATGCGAAGTTAATGGTTTTATAATCTTTTTTCAGGCTGCCAACAGGTATATATGTAAATGCTTCCAAGGCTTCATTTAAATTCCAAGAGAATTCCATGTTTAACTGTGGTAAAATACTGCCATATGCTATGTAAAAATCAATGGGAACCTGCTTGGAGATTTGTTTAACATAGGATGAACAAGTTCCATATGGGAATGGATAGGTTATTTATGTGCGCGCGTGTGCGTGCGTGCGTGCATGTGTGTGTGTGTGTGTGTGTCTTCAAGTTAGTCTTGAGTCCTGCAACTTCCTAGAGTAGTCCCTGCACTTTTCTTGGTAAGATTTCAGAAATGGCTTGCCATTACTTCCTTCTTTTTCTTCATAGGGCTGAAGGAGAATGACGGGCCCAAAGTCATGCAGCTAGTTTCATATCTAAGGCAGAATTAGAACTCATAGCCTCCCAGCTTCTAGTCTAGTGCCTTAATCACTGAAAACTACTCCAAATAAAATAGGGCCAAAGTACAATAATTTTTCTAATATTACTGAATGTGCTCCTTATTGTAAGTTACTAAAGCAGGAAACTTGCATACAAATATTTTTCAAAGTATCATATTAATAAAAACTCATCTAGACAGAAGTCACTACTATTTTTATGTTTTACTCCTAATTGTTCAAAATGTTGTTTCACTTACAATACATGCCTAGTAGCGGTTTACTAAAAGCTTCCCAGTAAACTTTGCAAACTGAGCTCCTTTTAAAGTATTCTTAAAATCCCGATATACTTGCTTTTAAAAGCATTTTGCTGTATAATTGCTATTCTAGATGTATGTCATTTCTTTTGGTCCTGTTAAGTGGGACGAGATTTTATAAAGTTTCAGGAGGATTATTTTCCTGCCTGTTGAATGGCACTCAAAAATCTCCTTGTTAATGCAAGAATTTCTAGCTAATGGGATGACTGCTGTGTTTGCTCTTGTTTTAGTTTCCCTTTGAAATTGTATTCCCGTAGTAATGGTGATATTTTAAAGTCTAATAATGTATTTTGAAAATATTCCTCCTGCCCCCAAGCTCAAGCTTTTAAGTTGATATAAAATGGGATAAGGTCAATTGCACCAAAGCTGACATGCTGTTTTAAATGATCCGACTCCAAGATTTTGCTATTTTGATATAGTACCTTATGTACACAAGCAATTACTCTCTTCCTCATGTACTGTTTGTTTTCAGAATTTTCTAATTTATCACACAATTCAAATCATCATGAGTTTGGTTTTGCTGAGCTGAGGACTTGAACTATCCAGCCTTGCTTTATCTAACTATGCACGAAAACTGAGCAACCTCATAGATTACTCAATTTACAATTCCAACTAAATCGTGACTAACAAGGGATAGAAAATGATGTGTCTGTGAGTACCAACATATCCCAAGATAACTACCAGGTTCTTGATGTTATCTAGTTTTGTTTTGTTTTTGCTAGTTCTTTTATTAGCTGAATTTATGTAGAGAGAGAACCGAAGAGCCTCTTGAATTATATTTGCAGCAATTCCTAGGATGAGAATGAGTTTCTTGGGGGAGGCAAAGAGATAAGATTTGTGTACTGGGAGAGGGCCATTTTTATAACTGGCCATGCTCACCATAGCAACAATATTGCCTATAGCAAGTGTCCCCCCATTGCAGTTAATTTTATCACTGCACCCTAAAATAATCTAAAAATGTGCTGATCCCTTAAAAATAGGTGATTTGCTACAGCTGTATAAAAAACAATTACAGAAGCGGTAACCATTGTATTTTACCAACTAAATTGATAAAGTAAGTTATATATGGGCATTATATATAACAATGGGATATAGCAGGTGGCATTAATGCACTGATCTCTCTTAAATTATATTCTATTAAGGCCTAGCTCTTTGAAGAAGGCTCTAATATTAAGAAATATGGAAGGAAAAGAAAGAGAAAGATGACCAGCTGCGTTGGATGAACTTAGTTATAGGAACAATAAGTTTGCTGAAGACTTGAAAGACCAGATAAGGGACAGATAATAATGGAGACAATCTATAGATGTAATCACTAACAATAGATTATTGTGTCTTGATGCGTAACACTTATTTTGTGCAGGTGCTTTTCAATTTTGCAATCATTAAAAAGTTGTTACTTTCTTAATCAGACTTTTGTATGCAGACTTATATATGGTTTCGTAGTTAGTTCTGATATATTGGGAGACAAAATACACTAAACAAACCAGTTAATATATATAATCCATCTCAACCTCCAAATTTTTGCTGTGTTTATCTATGGATGCTAAGTAGGCGGCTCAAGTCTTTTACTGAGCTAGCAATTCTCTGGACTACAGCCTATATTATCATAATATTTGATTTGGAAAAACCATGTTTACAGTGTTATGTATGGCTTTTGAAAACAAGCAGCATAATAGCATTCTAGTTTTAGTATTGAACTGCATCTTCCAGAAATAAATCAAGATTGCTCCCAGAAAGCATATGTTATGAATCAGCAAAAAGGTATATGCAGACTTGCAACAGTCACAGGTCTTAATACGCTTATTTATGATCAGATACAAGTGAAATAAATCAGACAGGTTTATGAATACATAAACTGCATCTTGGCTCAGAATTTCCAAGAAAAAACATATTTAGAGAGTGAATATACATGGCTAAAAACAACATAGAACCATTGTATTCTCTCTATATATAAATGACTAGAAATAACTAGCAAACTTCTAGCATCTAAAATTAGAGTTTTGTCTTCAAGTATGATCAAACACTTCTGTATTATCCTAATTTATATTCTAGTTGATATCAGCACATTTTAATCAGTTTCCAATTATTCAATTGCTGATCCTATATCTTAAATTAAAAAAAACTGATTCAATTCCATTTCTAATGGGCGTTTTTTTTAAGCTGCTACTTAAAATAGTACAAATGTAGTCCTTGATTTACAATCATTTAATGACTGTTTAAAGTTACAAGTGTTGTCCCACCCCCGTTGAGAACTGTATATCAGGGCAACCTGGTCTACCCAATTATGGGATGGAACATACTGCTTCTGCTTTCGCCTTTCAGCCCCAATCCAGGGGCCTTCGCAGGCGGTCGCTTTCATGACAAACCAGAGTCCAAATCCCAGGAAGGATATGGCTAGCTGATGAGAGCTAAATAGCTTGAAATAGATCTATACTTGGTCTCTCTTGATTTTCTTTGTCAGTAAAACATAATTTCAACACAAAGATACAACAGCACACAAAAAGTGACTTGCAACCAGTTTTCACACTTATGATCAATACAGCATCCCCATAGTGATGTGATCCAAATTTGGGCATATGGTAGCCAGCATGTATTTACAACAGTTTCCAACCAGCTTCTCACATGCAAAATCAATGGGAAAGCTGGATTCACTTAATGAGCATGTAATTCACTTAACAACTATGGGGAGAATGGCCATAAAATGAGGTGTGACTCAACAATGGAAATTATGGCCCCAATTGTGGTCATAACTTGAGGACTATCTGTATTTTATCTTCTCACTTGTCAAGTAAATATCCTGAATTGAATGTTAAATTTTAAAAGTTCGCAGGTAAAGGAGAATGGAAAGTGGTATTTTAAGAATACAAGATTGTATAGTTTTGATGCTATATGTATAAATGACCTATCATTCTTTATCTTCAGTATATGGATATCATTCTTTATCTTCAGTATATGGAGTAGAACACTGGGCCCTATTTAACAAAATGAAATTCAATGTAGAGAAAAATAAAGTCCTACACTTAGGCAAGAAAAACCAAAAGTATACATACAGACTGGTGAAATCAGGCCCAGTAGCAGTAACTGTGAGAGGGATCTTGGAGTCTTAGTGGACAACCAGCTAAATATGAGCCAGCAGTGTGCAGCAGCCGCCAAAAAAACTAATGCAATCCTAAATTGCATTAACAGAGGGATACAGTCAAGATCAAGTGAGGTTCTAATAGCACTCTGTAAAGCCTTAGTAAGATCACACCTAGAGTACTGCATCCAGTTTTGGTCACCACACTATAAAAAGGATGTTGAAACTCTAGAAAAAGTACAGAGAAGAGCAACCAGGATGATTAGGGGACTGGAAACTAAAACATATGAAGAATGGTTACAGGAACTGGGCATGGCTAGTCTAGTGAAGAGAAGGACCAAGGGAAACATGATAGCAGTGTTCCAATATCTGAGGGGCTGCCACAGAGAGGAAGGGGCCAAGCTATTTTCTAAAGCACCTGAAGGCCAGACAAGGAATAATGGATGGAGACTGAACAAGGAGAGATTTAACCTGGAAATAAGGAAAAACTTTCTGACAGTGAGAACAATCAACCAACAGAACAGCTTGCTCTCAGAAGTTGTGGGAGCACCATCCCTTGAGACTTTCAAGAAGAGATTGGACTCCCATTTGTCAGAAATTATGTAGGGTCTCCTGCTTGGGCAGGGGGTTGGATTAGAAGACCTACAAGGTCCTTTCCAATTCTGATTATCTGTTATGTTCCAAAATTAAATTCTGCCAAGACTTCCATTTATATAATACACAAACATATATGTGCATACAATGTGAACAGGCAACAGAAAAGGAATAGTTTCACAAAGGGATGGTGTTTCCAAAGCAATTTAGATATATCTTCATACCATATGTCCATCCACTAAGCCAGGTGTCAAACTCAAGGCCCGGAATAGGATCCAGCCCACCAGGTGCTTCGATCTGGCCCTTGCGGCAGCCCTGGAAACAGCAAAGGACCGGCCCATGGTGCCTCTGCCAGTGAAAACGGAGCTTGGGAGAGCTCCGCACAGCCCTTCCAAACCCCATTTTTGGGCATGATGGTGAAAACAGAGCTCCATTTTTGCTGGCAGAGGGCTGTAGGAGGACATTGTAGCTGAAAATGCAGATCGGGAGCCCATTTTTGCTGTCAGAGAAAAAATGTCACAGGCAGCCCCAACATGAAAGATGTCAAGCTGGCCATGCTCACCCTGGTCAAACACAACCCTGATGCAGCTCTAAATGAAATCGAGTTTGACACCCCTGCATTAAATCATTTAGGTTGCAAGATCTGTGAAGTATCCAAAGAATTCGAATGACTCCTCTTGTTATCAGAAATTTTGTACTTTATGATGATCATTCCTGTGCATTATTTCCACAAATTCAAACTTCAGAGTACACCAAACTATTTCTATTATTTTCATGGACTGACAATAAATTATTTGATCAACAAATGAATGATTTGTAATTGGTATAAAAGAGATTATCCAAGAGAGGATTAGAATCTCTCTAAATTCTAAATGTTTAGAATCACCTAAAGTCTAGAATTAAGAATCACTTAAATTTTTAAGCTATTAAGTGCTTTGAGATATACCCAAGCTTCAGCCTTCTATAACAGTAAAAAAAATGGAAATAGAAGAAATAAGTCATTTCTTTGTCCTATATTGAACCACATGCCTTTATAAACACAAATAGTCCCATGACCCTTAGTTTTATAACATTTTTGTGTCATTAGTAATATATTGTATCTCCAAGAATTCTCTGCAAAGGCTTGGGGGAATATGAGGCCACTTCAAATCCATCTTTGTCTGTATATAAGCAAGTTAAATTTTTTTTTATATTTATAATATTTATACATATATATTTATATCTGCATACAGATATGACTTTTAAAATGTTAGGTTTCCTCCAGTCATACAAGAAGGAAAGCTTTATACTTGTTACATTGTGCAGGATTTTGCTAATGGACTAGTAATAGAACAGGGTGCAAGCAGGAGGTCATGATAATATTTCATAGTAGTTACAAATGTGACAGAAAAGACATTAATTATTGTTCAATTTCTACCTAAGATTGCCCATTAGCTTAAGAAACAAATCCCTTCCTCCACAGGGCCATTAGAATAACAGCATAATAACTGTTTTCAAAAGACATTTTGAAACAATAACACCATAAAACAGAATGGAATGCCAATTATATTTGTACTTTAAAGCCTGTGATCTCTCGTTTCAGAGCTCATGGTTGGCTGTCTAGTTTTCCAGATGAAAAGCAATGCTCTGCAAAGAATACAGCACTTTTAACACTTATATACATTTCAATTATATTAGAAATACTATTATCCAGTACTCTGTCTAAAAAAGATAAATGTTTCTCCTGTCCAGTCATGTACAACTCGAGGAGGTTATACTCCTGTTCATTTATTAACCAAGTGAGACAGCTTTGTCCAAGGATGCTTCCCTGGTCATGTGGCCAGCATGACTATACACCAAGATACACAAAACACTGTTCCCTTCCCACTGAAGCAGCACTTATATATCTACTTGCATTTGTAGGCGTTCGAACTGCTAGGCTGGCAGGAGCTTGGGCAAGAACAGAAGCTCACTTTGTCATGTGGTGCTTGGGTCTTGAGTTCCCAAATTTCTGGTTGACAAGTCCAGTGTCTTATTAATGAACATTAATAAGGTAATGAGGTTGTTACAACACAGCCAACGACCCAGGAGATTATAGCACAAGACCCAGGATGTCACAACAATAGAACTCAGAAGGTCATCACACAGCCCATTACCCAGGTCGTTACAACACAGGAGGCTGATAGACACACAGCCAATACCTCAGACACACATATTCTTAAGAAAAAGCCACCCAATCTGCAAACATCAACTCCATCAACCAATCAAGAAATGACAACACAGCCAACCTCCCCACCAATATTTATAGAGAGACGGCAGCTTTGATCATGCTTTGCTCGCACAAGCACGAAGCCAAAAGCACTAGCCTGAAGATGGCGAGTGGGACCTTGTCGAAACATCTCCAAGATATTCTCAATCTTACATGGGAAAAGACCTGAACACGCCAAGACCTGCATACCTGTACCCGTGAAAATCTACAAACATATATATTTGTTTTTGTAGATTTTCATGGGTACAGGTATGTAGGTGTAGGTATGTTCGGGTCTTTTCCCGTGTAAGATTAAGAGTATCTTGGGATGTTTTAGCAAGGTCCCACTCACCATCCTCAGGCTGGTGCTTTCGGCTTCGTGCCAGTGCAAGCAGTGTGTGATCAGAGCTGCCATCTCTCTATAAATACTGGTGGTGGGGGCTGGTGTGCTGGGCTGGTTGGCTGTGCTGCTGCCTCTTGATTGGTTGATGGAGTTGATGTTGGTATAGTGGGCTGTGTGATGGCCTTGTGAGTTTTGTTGTAGAGATATCCTGGATCTAGTGCTGTAATCTCCTGGGTCATTTGTTTTGTAGTGATCTTTTTTCCATTAGCCTCTCGTGTTTTAATGACTTGGGTAATGGGTTGTGTGATGGGCTTGCAACTTCTTTTGTTGTGATATCCTGGGTCCTGCATTGTAATCTCCTGGGTCATTTGTGTTTTGATCTCTTTTCCATTAGCCTCCTGTGTAGTAACAGCTTGGGTAATGGGTTGTATGATGACCTTGTGAGATTTATTGCTGTGGTATTCTTGGTCTTGTGCTGTGATATCCTGGGTCATTTGCTGTGTTGCAACTTCTTGAGTTCTTGTGGTGTAATTTCCTGAGTTTTCTGATGTGATGTCCTGAGCGGGTGGCTGTGATGTAGCATTCTGGGTATTACTCTGGCTTCGAGTTTGGGGTCTGGGTCTGTGTTCTTGGCTTATGTCAGCTTGTTTGGTTTTTGGGTCAGGGGGTGCAACAGTTGGTGAAGCAGCCATGGTCTGTTTTCCACAAAAACACACTGACACATAATGGAGCCCTAGAAGACAAACAGACCTATGGAACACCTGTCCTGCCCCACATAAGAGGTACTACAGACAAAATCAGTAAGATACTACACAGGCATCACATCAAGACTGCCTTCAAAACAGACAGAAAAATAGCAGCCATCCTAAGAAACCCCAAAGATAAAATTGACCTGGAAAACCAAGGCATATATGAAGTCCCCTGTGCATCATGCCCTGCCACAAACATTGGACAGACCAATAGAAGAATAAGTACCCGACTGGATGAACACAAAAATGCAGTAAAAAAGCTGGAACACACTTCCTCACTAGTCCAACACATGAAAGTAACAGGTCATAGCATCGACTTTAATGGCACCAAAACCCTACCACTATAGAAAACCCCAGCCACAGAATTATCAGAGAAGCGATAAATATTGAAAAAAGACCTGAAAGCATGAATAGAAGAGATGATTCCACCAGACTGTCAATTATTTGGAAGCCTGGACTCACAAACAAAAAAAATATCCACACCATAAGCCAGGCAAACACCTGGGCACAAATGGATCCCCCCTGATACCTCAACACACCCCAACCAGGCACCCAGATGAAACCTAGCTTCCTAATAAATGATAGCCATCCATTTACTCGGAGCCAAGCTGCACCAAAAGCCTCCAATACAGGAACACAATTTTGCCAGCCAATCAAGACAAAAAAAAAAGCCACAAAACAGACAGAAGATATTAGAAACACCAATCAAGCAGAATACAGCAAACTCCAAGACCAATAAACACAGATCAAGACTCCCAGCCAATCAGGATGAAGAAAAAACCATTCTGGCACAGCAGTAGGCTAGCCCCAAATTTAAAACAGAAACAGCTGTGAAAGTCTGACTCACAGACGAACACAATACAGAAGCCTGATGATGGCTGATGAGATTCTGCCAAAACATTGCTACAACTTTAAAAGCACAACTATAATGATGTGGGAAAATACCCGAACAAAGCTGAATACCATACATGTAAGTACCCACAAAAACTTAAGAATTTATATGTGTGTGTGTGTGTGTGTGTGTGTGTGTGTGTGGCATGAGGTATAAAAAATATCAGATTCTCATAACTTTGAAGGTACTTGGAAAAAAAGGTGTGTATTTCTTTTGACTGATTATCTGCCACAAGTCACAGAGATTCTTAATAACGACACAGATTTTCTCCAGAATTATCTATTCCCAAGTTTGGCCTTCAAGTCTTCCAACTTTGCATCCTTTGTCACTGTGATTGAGTCTATTCATCTGGTTGCTAGTTATCCTCTAACAATTGTAATATTTTCCCATTTTTACATCAATTTGTAACTTTTTAAAAATCTCCATGATATACCTTTGATTTCTCAAGTGCATTTTCCAAATGTACCACACTTAGCAGTCCTTTGAGACAGGCCAAGTCAGGAAACAGTTATTACAAAAACTACTGGAATTCTACTTTTGTCTCATAGTGTATAGTAACTGAATCTTTCAAGACTGGCCTAATTTCCTTTTAGCTCCTCTCAGACAGAATCAAAGTGGAGTTAGAGGGTCTTTCTCATGAATCTTCCTGTCCTAGAGATGAGATGACATACACAGCGGTGGTGGCACAGTGGTTAGAATGCAGTGCTGCAGGCTACTTCTGCTGACTACCAGCAGTTTGGCAGTTCGATTCTCAACGGCTCAAGGTTGACTCAGCCTTTCATCCTTCCAAGGTAGGTAAAATGATGACTCAGGTTATTGGGGGCAATATGCTGACTCTGTAAACAGCTTAGAAAAGGCTGTAAAGCACTGTGAAGTGGTATATAAGTCTAAGCACTATTGCTATTTATTATATTTTTTATCTGCTAGTGGCCCTTACATGTTTTTTTTTCTTTAGTGCTCCCTAGAATTTTTAGCAATAGGCATGCTGGCTAAGAAAGTTTGAGAGAAGAAGGCAACTAGGCTTGAACTAAGCTGCTTAATTTTAGGTGTAATTAGATTAGACTAAGTGCATGCTCTACAAAATTAAATAATAAAATACAGACATGTGAGAAACATGTCCTCTTTAAGATGTTCATGGCCTGTCGTGTGTCATCTTTCTAGCTTTGTTTTCTAGCAAATCCCTATCAAGATATCTACCACCCCATGACTTTCATCTTCAACTGTCCTAAAGAATATTGATCTGTTAAGTAACGCGATAATCCACTCAGCAGTGCTTTTCCTTTTGATGCTATTTCTATCATTGTTGTTAGCCAACTTTTGCTTGAAAAATGACTTCCACAGATCACAAATTCATTAATTCAGAATTCAGAAATTGCAATGCAATACAACTCTAGTAAATCTGGAATTGTAATAAAAATAAACTTTACATAATTGTATTTGCTGATAGTAATTCTTAGTTTTATCCAGCTACATTCTTTATAGCATTTACACACACTTCACTACAACTGAAAATCACAAGTTCTGATGTGATTGTACCTTTAGGCATTTGGAGATATGTCTTACAAATTTCAATTTATTGTACAAAAACTTTAGATTTACTTTCATTTTCTTCCACTAGAGATATTTGCTACTCAGCTTACACTTTATACTTTTGATTAGTCTGATTGATTAGAGAGAGAATATATTCTCTCAATGAGAATATATTTGATTTCCTATATATCCATTGCATATATATTCAATCTGTGCATTATGTGTAAAATTCCAATATACATTTAGCTGACATAGCATCAGCTGCTCTTTAAGCTAGGCTTAGCTAATGGACTTCTAATGTCAATGGGGTTATATTCAGTGAGTGGTTATTAGGAGAAATATGCCATATCTTTTTTTTAAAAAAAGCTACCCCTTCCTCAAGTGTGTGTGTGTATGTGTGTGTGTGTGTGTTTAAATCCTTCCTTTGATTTAATGACTATCAGTGAATGCAAAACAAACTTGAAGTCTCTGGAATGTGCTGTTATCTCTAGCACCAACTCATTAACCTCAGTTCAACCTTACAATTCTCAAAATCCTCACTGCATTTGGGCCAGGGGTTTAGTAAATTTATAAAAGGCTAAGGGACTTCACATAATTTCAGCCAAAGAAGCAATGTTATTCAGATATCAACCATAAAATTCCCTTTGTGATTGAAAAGCAATGGTCTGAGAAGATCAAAATGTGCTGCAATACTCTAAATTCTTACTTTATATTTTTAGATTTGAAATATTTAAAATTCCCTTTATATAAAAGTTTGGCAATTAAGATAAATTCCTTTAGTCTTATAAATGGGTTCAGTCTACTTGTGAAATATACTGGATAAAAAAAGTTATCTTGCATTGCACAGTCATTTGAAGTCAGTTTTTCATGTGACTCCTTACATATGCAATTTTTAAGGTTTTCTTTACCAAGAGACTTCATACCAGAAAAACCCCTGTATAGTTAGATAAAATGAATTCTAATAAAACATTCAGCAATTTTTGATTCTCTGGTATTTTCTTCAAAGTATTTAATTTTATTTTGTTCTAATAAAATAAAGACATTTTCAGTAATATTTCCAAATAAAGGGACAAAGCATTATATGTTGAATTGCTAATGCAAAAGTGTGATGCTAACACCCCATCAATACTGAAACTAGTATAGGAGAAAAGTAGGCAGAGCTAAGGGGCAGAGTTAAACAAGCCATTAGTTTAGACTCCTTGGTTCCCACAAGAGATACAAGCTCAGCCCCCTTTGAATTCCATTAACCTTTATCTAGCACCAATTTAATGCTGACCATTAGTTGACTATATAAAAGACTAGATTCATGTATATAATATAGAATAAATCTTCCACGATCCAACCTTATGAATGGCCCTAATTCCTTGCACCCAACACTAGTCATATCAGAATTACCAGATATATGTAGTATTTATTTAAATTTAGTGGCCGGCCAATTTCAATGGATTCTGGATGATGAATGTAAAAGATAAATTTTTATATAATATATAATTAACTTGACTCATATTTGATAAACATGTAAAGGATCACACTGCAGGTCAATTTAATTAGGCTGAAATACAGTATATTAAGCAGTAATCCACTGTATAGAGAGTCTAATTGCAAAGCAATTTTTAAAAATATATCCATTTTAAGAACACTCAAAGCCAGTCATCACATTTTTTTACATTTAATCACTAGCTGATCTGCATATTTTAGTGCCAGTTAACTGTTTTGGACCATTTCAGGAATAAAAACACAGCCCTTGAAGAAATTCTTTATAATATGTTTACTATACCCTATTTTTTGTATGTAAAATAGAATATTCACTACAAAACAAAACAACTTTACCAAAATAAATTCAATTCCCACTTGGAGAGTGCAAAAGAATGAGATAAACATTTCCCTAGCTGCGACATATGCAGTTAGGCTTTTTTTTCTTCTTCCAGACCATTAGAGCCTGCACCCGGGAGAGAAAGCAAGGTAAATCCAAATTTGGTCTGTTCTCACAGGATTTGCAGATAATCCACATAGCTTAACATTTCAACCTCTCAGCAATAAACCTGCTTTGCTTTATGAAAACTGACTGAAAACAGTAATCAGCTGCTACCAGGAAACCTTACTGAATTCTTCAGCATCATGTTTGCTAAGCGAGAGTAAGGTATAAAAGTTTATTTTCTTAGCATCCTCTAAGAATAATTCAGCCCAACAATTTTTACATTAAATGAACCACATTGGTGGCTCAGGTGTGCAGTGAAACTTTTGTGCATGTGAAAAGCAATTTATATGACTAGATCTTCATAATCATTCAGAACATACATCAATTCGGTACAAGGTTAAGTTCCACCAGCATTGTTAAGGTGTCAAAGCCATGTCATGAGCACCTTAATTAAGCAGCTAAACCTGGAGTGGTGTATTATGGCTGGCTGGCTCTATGAATGGTTGCAAACACAACACAATAACAGCATATAAACCCTTGAGGTAAAAGCAATCTGTACAACTCAGACTGACTACTAGATAGTCAGGCAGCTATCTGGATTTTTGCAACCCCAGTATGATATTCCTAAGAATAAAAGAGTAGCGATTTAATTGAAATAGGTTCTAAAATGCAGCAATTCTAGTGTCTTGTTAATTTGATTTTTTCTCACCTACAAATTTGCATCTTGAAATAAACACTCTAACCTGAATAATCAATGCTGTTCTTGTTTGTTTGTTTGTTCATCCAGTTTGAATGGCTGCCTACCTCTTATCTTATTGGGTGGCATACAACCCTTAATTTTGAAAAGCTAAGAAGTATATAAAACATTCATTATGAAAAGCTATAAAAACACAAAACCAGGAAATAATGATACTAGCCAGAGTAAAGGAGCCATCGCAGTATCTCCTCGGTTCCCTGGAGGCGCAGCCAAGTTTTATAGTGACTTTTGAGGGAACGTTAAGATGTATGGAGCTGATGTCATTAGAAGATTTCATAAGGTGAGCCCCACAGCAAAGAAAGACCGCCTCCTGGAGCCCACCAGGGAGTATAGCTCCCTGACAAACAGGAGCCTCTTGCTTATATGTATTTTTCCTTCTTTCCATGTACACCAGAAATAAAATAATAAAATAAAGTACAAATGTTTTCTCCTATTACTGTACCAGGGAGTCGGCGAGGTTATTATTTCATGTACAGAAGTCAAAGAAGTGTGAGATACGAATAATGCCAGTAAAAGTAGAACATACAAATTAATGCTTGAGAGCAAAGGTATCATAGCAATAGCAATTAGCAATAACACTTAGCTTATATACCGGTTTACAGTTCTCTATAATACTCTCTAAGTGGCTTACAGATTCAGCATATTTCCCCCAACAATTTGGGTCCCCATTTTACCCACCTCTCAAGGATGGAAGGCTGAGTCAACCTTGAGCTTGGAGAGATTCGAACTGCCAAATTGTAGACAGCCGGCAGGCAGCAGAAGTAGCCTGCAGTACTGCACTCTAACCACTGTGCCACCGTGATTCTGAAGACTGTATTCAAAGATCCAAAACCAAGATAAATTATTCTGATTAGAATAGGTTAATGTTCCAGATACAAATGTTTAACAGCTGAATTTATTAGACCCTTATTTCTGACTAAATATTTCTTTGTACTTAGGCTTTAATTATTTTGTTCTCCCAGACATCTGTGCTGAAGGCATATCATGCTGATATTTTAAAAAGTTTATTTTCAATAAACTCCATACAGCATATTGATATTGTTATAAAAGTAATTTGTACATCAAATGTATATATGTATGCATGTTTATACATAAAACTACTCCTTCTCTCCAAAGGACTGTTTACCACATATTTTCATATAATTTGTGTTTAAAAACTTCAGGATCACAGCTGGATAGTAACATTTCTCCCCATGAAAGTAACAAAAATAACAACTATTCATTCCTCTACCATAAAATATACATTACAAATAAAGTACTGTATTTATCTTGATTAATGGTATTACTCTATGGCTCAGCCGTACAACCCAATAAACTATGAAGCTAAAATAAACAATGGGAATGCCTTCTCAATTTTGATGCCTAAAAATTCCTCTCAAATGACCAAACACTGCTAGCAGCATGTTCAGCAGTAGTACTTGTTGAAATATAGAAACATAGACTGTGTCTTTAACTTGCTTGTACAGTGACCCACTCCATAATAAATTCATAAATAAAATGGTAATATTCACATTTATGCTAAACTCCAGGATAGATAAATGCTTTAGATCAAGGGTATCAAACTCACATCGTCACGGCTGGTCACATGATGTATCATGACTTTTTCCCCCTTCGCTTAACCAGGCCTGGGTGTGGCCAGCACATGAAGCATCTGGCCCATGGGCCACAAGATTGACAGCCCTGCTCTAGATATTTCACAATGTGTCTTGAATCTCCATCTTCTCAATGTAAAAATGCACTCACGATTTTAAGTAGACTAATGGTAATTAAGTTCAATTCAACTCACTTAAATTTTCTGTATAGCTAGTATATTTATGATTATTGTTTTTCAATAGCTTCTGACTCTTCATGGTCCAATGGATATCAGTTTGCCAGAATTGTTAATCAGTAAAAGCTTATCTGAGTTCCTCTTCTTATATGCTTGCATCATCAGTCAGAATAATCTAGCTATCTTCTATTGGCCTCTGCTTATATTGTATTCTATTTTTCCAAGCAGCAGCTTATCCTTGCTTTTTTAGTTATGTCTTCAAAATATTTAATCATTATACTGAGCAGTCTGGCTTTACTTCATTTAGCAGTGAATTGTTTATTCCTGAAATTCATTATATTTTCAACAAGTTTTTTTTCCCTAGCTCAATTCAAAGGTATTTATTTTTGTTCATTTCTACTTCCAGGTGGACCAGTTTCCATAACCATATATTACAGCTAGAAAAACTAAAGCCTTGATAATACTTTGTGTGATATCTGTACACTCTGGTATTTTGTCTTTGTTTCTCTTCCAAGCAGACACCCTTTATTTCACAGTTGCAGTCAACATCCCTGTGAATTTTTGATCCTAAAAAAATAAAGTCTATTGTTACTTCCACAACTTCTCCATTTATTTGTATTGGATTACTGCTTTTAATGTTGACCATTAGCTTGTGCACAATCTTCTATTTCACTTTTAGCAAGAGATTTTTAAAAAGTCTTCTATTCACCATCCTGGTAGTATTATTATCTTACTTCACATTGCTGATCATTCTCCCATTAACTTCACTTTCACTTTGTTCAGTTTGTTTATACGTTAAATACTATAGATAAAGTGATAGCATGCATACTTACTTGACATACTGCTTTTCCAAAGTGAACCATTTGGTTACTTCGTATTATGTTCTACCCGTTCTGGTTATATATTCTACAGCAAACATCAGCTACACATGTGCCTACCGTCCCTGTCCTATTGTTTCTTTTTTTCTTATTTGTATCCATTTCATATATTTATAACCATGTTTATACTTAGACCTGTTATCTAATAATCGTTTGACAAAATAAATAAATAAAAAATAAATACATGCAATAAAATCAGTTATAATAGTAAACGCTTAACTGTAACACTTATTCCCAATGCAAATAACAACACAAAAGGAGGGATTTTTGTTAGGTGCCCACCGAAGGAAGAAAGAATTAAATCTTTCCTCTGTACACTGTAGTCCTAATTACCAATGCTATAAGCAACTGTATTTGGGCAAAGGGGGAAATAATGCATTGTAAATCAAGGACATTTTTAATGCTGCAAATAGCGTGTTCTTTATAGTCAGCACTAACAGATAAAATGCTTTGGGGTGACTTTATATTTTTGTGACTTTGTTAATTCTATGGATTCAAAATCACACTATGCTACAGCTTCCTGCGTATTTTTTATTCTGGATTTATTTTTCATTTTTTCACCCATGTTCTCCACATTAATTACAAAACTTTGTAAATTAATTTGAATAAAGTAAGTAGAGTGTTATTGTTTGAATAAAGTGTGTACCACAAAGACTTAATATTATTTAGTTAAGACTACCTATTTGAAGTATCAGAATAGAATATGCTTAAGAAATCTGAATTTAAGACTATGATTGTATGGAACACATATAATAAATCATTTTATTACTTTTCTTTTTAAGGTCTTGAAACAGTTCTGGACGAACTTTTCTTATAAGACTTTCTTTTTTATTTTTTGCAGTTAATTGCAAGGTTGGCCTTTAGAAGTTCATATGATTTCATCATATGATGTGATTAATGAAAAAAAGCAGTAATGAAAACGATATGCATAACAAATGTTGCTTTCTCTGTTCCAAGGGTTGCTGCCTGCAAAACTTGAACATTTCCACTGGGTGGCTAAGAACTACATTCCTGACAAAAGGAAAACATTTATCTTTTCAGGAAAATGTACCCAGTTCACTTACTAAGTCACTGTTCCTGCAAGAACTAAGGATTGATTTAAATGTATGTTCAACAGTTAAAATAATTAAAACAAGGTTTACCACTTTTAAAGACATGGTCCTATCAAGCACATGATTTGTGTTGTTTGCATCAATACATATGAAGTTATATTTAGATTTAAATATCTAGACAGGATGAATAGAATAAAAAATTAAAAACCAAGATAATGGGCAACCCAGAGGTGAGAATCATCTCTATCCTATCAGCCACTCCCAATGTAGCAGCCCTAATGATTGGCTTTGCTTGCTGTCTGGGAAGGTTGCAAATGACAATCACATGACCCCAGGAAGCTACCGTACAACTATTGTAAATACACGCTAGTTGCCAAGCATCTGTATTCTGATCATGTGATGGAGGAGATCCTGCAATGGTTGTTAGTATGAGGATCGGTAATTATGAATGGTCACTAAATGAATCAAGGACTATTTGTATAGTTATATAGTTACAAACTGCTAAAGGAAGAAAAATGATTTGTATTCCACATTTTTCATTTAAAAAAGAAACCTGCAATACATGGATACATTTCCCTACATTATGCTCCCAATAAACTTTCCCACATATTCAGAATTTTACTTTATATGCTCGTTGTACTCTTTTTGTTGCTGAAGTGTGCATTGTACTGTACAGGGAGCCTCTAAACCAGGGCTGTCAAACTCAGGGTGCCATCTGGTCCATGGGCCCACTCTGAAAACAGCAAGGGACCAGCCTGCGGTGTCTCTGCCTGCAAAAATGGAACTCTGTTTTTGCTGGCAGAGGGTTGCAGGAGGCCGTCGCTGTCAGAAACGGAGCCCAGGACCCTGTTTTCACCACAGGCACCAACACGAATGATGTTGAGCTGGCCATACCCACCCTGGCCCTCTGAGGTCAAACACAACCCTGATGCAGCCCTCAATGAAATCAACTATGGCAATGCTGCTCTAAGTAAAGCACTATGGTTAGTTATATAAGCTGAAGAAAGGACAGTAGTGGTTAAGCTGGGTTTCTCAAAAGTTTATGACCAGAACATAATTTTTTTTAAAGTGTTGCAAACCCTATTCAGTGCTTCTTTTTACAAAAAGCTATGTCTGATATATCAAATAGAGCTAGTTCATTGATGCATCAAAATAATTGTTTTTTTTTTCTCCATGCAACATCTTTCTCTCACTTTTTTGGGGGGGAGACAACAAAATGCATTTAGGTGCTTAATGAAAAAGTGTATCCCTGAAGATTAGCATATTCACATATTATATTTTTTTTCCACACCAAGCATTTTCAAAGTGCTGCTGTTGCTAATACAGTGGGCTGAGGTAAATATCTGCACATATGGCTTCTTTTATTCTTTCTTTTTAAAATAATCACTTGAATCTAATTATAAGCTCTTTGGGATGGGTTTTTGCTTTTTGAAATTTAACATATGTACAAAACACACAAGGAACAAATAGGACAAAATCTGAGGGATATCCATAGCATTTAGCCCCTACTTTCGTCTTCAATCTTTGAAGTCTTCTGAGCATATAGATGGTCAATATTATGTATGGCACCAAAGAATCTGATTGTTTCCCATATGGGGAGAATATGGGGAGAATCCAATAGCGGCAATCCATTTCATAATGCATTAAGGCATAATATGGAAGAAGAGTTCAATTGTTTCCCCTAAGAACTAGTGATTTATATTAAATCTATCAAAATAAGAAACTACCTAGATTATATTAATACTCTAAGTATATATATTTTCTAGCCCTTACTCCTACCAGTTCACATTTTAAATAGAAGATAATTGATTTAGAAATTGTTCCACAGAAGAAGTTGAAGTAGAGTTCTTTTATCCACTGGATGATAAAGTAAGCAAAAGGTATCTACAACTTCTTGATTGTGATAGTGATTTGGCTTGTTGTTTCTTTAGTTGTTGAATTTTAACTTTTATAATGTTTGTTATTGTTTTCACTTTATTTATACAAAGAGCCATGGTGGCACAGTGGTTAGAATGCAACATTGCAGGCTAACTCTCTGCACTCCCAGGCCAGGAGTTTGATTCTAACTGGCTCAAGGTTGACTCAGCCTTCCATCCTTCCGAGATAGGTAAAAATGGGGACTCAGATTGTTGGGAGCAATATGCTGACTCTGTAAACCACTTAGAGAGGGGTGTAAAGCATTGTGAAACAATATGTAAGTCTAAGTGCTATTGCTATTTTAATTATGTTCATCACCCAGAGTCACTCATTGATATCAGGGGTATATAAATTGGATAAATAAATACATAAATAAATAAATAATCATCTTCCAGTGGTGCTCAATCTTCTTTCATTTTTATACTGAATTAAATCCTAAGGAAAGACATCAGGCGGAAAATCTCACCTAGTGGCTGTTTTTTTTCCCCAATATCACTGCTATCTCACCAGCTGAATAAATGAATTGTTGAACAAGAGAAATATATGAACCAATATTTTGGTCCACAATGAGTGAGGCTTTCTGCATCCAATTTTTACATGATAGAATTGTTCCTTATATTATCCTTAAATGTCAAATTCACCCTGGTAACCATTTGAATTCTAAAGGCAGTACCTGGTCAACCATATCTAATATTGAGTCAGATTCTGAAAGAGTTAGATCAGTTAGCTCCTGTGTGAGAAATCACAACGAGACCCAAGGCTATAAACTGAACTACGAAATAGTGGGGAGGAATCCCAGAAGCATGCAATGTCAAAGCTCTTCCATGCTGTTTTGAAGAAAACTATCTGGACACATCCATGTACTCAAGATAAATTTGAGGAGGTTTTTGCTATAGAAAATAATGTTAGTAATATCTGAACCAGCTAGCACAAATAACCTGGATTTGGGGAAAGGTTCTGTGTTAGGCACTTTTATTAGAATTAACTGAAACAAAGATAAAGAAAATAATTATATAGTACATGGCTAAAGTTATTGTCTCTGTATTTTTTATTTTATTTTTTGAAAATTTTTGATCCATACTAACCTGGTCATATTACAATATTACTAAGTTAATGTTTTTTATTTCAAAAATAATTATTTAGTGTGGACCCAGCAGAACAATTTTTTCGATACAAAAAGAATTTGAGGACTGGCAGAATGCAAATTTTCTCTCAGTGTTTTACATCCCTTTTATTTTCAGAGATAACAAAGAGAGTGATTCTAGGACAAATATGAATGACCATACAGATTGGTGGACTGGGATTATTCTCCATCGTCATCATGTTCATCATCATCACAGGATTTTAAATCATTTTTTTAAATGTATTGCTAAGTGGAAACATCAGAAGTAGAAGTTTTAGTTCCCAGAACTACATTTCACAAAAGAATTATCACTTCTGCTAATCTAATCTAAGCCTAAACAGTGCTGATAAGCAAAAGTTGCATGCAGAAATAGAAATATAACAATATCCTTTTATAATTAAAAAATACCTGATCTAAAAAGCCAGTCTGAATGGGAAAATAGCTTGTTTGTACTGATAACAGCAATTTGCTCATACAGATAACGGAATCCAGATACCGTTGGGTTCAAATCCCAACATTCAGCACTATTGGCCATGCTGGTCTGAGTTGATGAAAACTGGAATGCTTCAACATCTGGAGAGCTACTAGTTTCCCAACATTGTTAATTGAAATTTTAAAAAGTTCAAAACAACTCCAAATGAGGAGAGGTTTTTTTTTTGTTCCGAAGTCTATATAATTGCAGCTAGGTTTATGGTCAGCAAATGTAGTTCTGCTTTTGAATAAATATGGTTAAACCATTTCTACTTAGTATAATATTATTACAAATACTCTACCATGGAAGCGAAAATTAATTAGGCCTATTTTTTTTAAAAAAAGTGAACATCAGTATCAGTATACATTAGCATCACATTAGTATGTCTGTTTGTTACTGGAAATTACCAGTACTGGTTTTATGATGTAATACTGAATAAAACGGTGTGACAGCATAAGATTGAATTTCGTTTCATTATTTGTGTAACTCATCTGAAAAATACTATTCTATATTCTGTACACATAATAGTTTCTGGGAAATAGAATAAGAAATTCAGTAACTGAATAAAATTAAATGTGTACACAATTCAATATTTTAAAAGATTTTAAAAGAGCTATAAAACAAAATAAAATCATTCTTCCTATCTAATTATAAATATACTTTGCCCTTATCCTTTGCCCTGAATAACAACTGTCCATACTAATGCAGTACATGTCTCTAGGGAAAGGTGTAAAACAATTACTGAATTAGGGAATATATTTCCAAAATGTAGTAAAAGGAATTCCAGAAAAGCCCAGGGCATCCAACCCACCTCAAAAAAATCAACACAGGGCAAACTTTTAAATAATTATAAAATGATAATACTGTAATACAAGCAAACAAAATTAAAATATTTTCAGAGTATGTGTTTGATTTTTAAGACAAAAAGGTGAATTTTAGACAATGTTTGCATTTGGAATATCGATTTAATTGAAATCTGCAAAGGTAACTTCAGTTTGAAATATTAGACAGATTTCCCCACAAAAAAGGGAACTGTTCAAAAATGCTGGTAATACTTTATCCATGGGCAAAAAGTATAAAGGGCAATGGAATCAAGGAGGAAAATACTTTGGTACAGAAATCAATGAAACTATGATCGGATTGGTGTAAAGTTTTATGTCTTGGTGGATAGTGCATAAAGTCTATTCAGAAGTGCCTAAGGTCTAATCAGAAGGCACAAAATATAAAATAAAAAACTCTGCTCATTGTAATCTCACACTGTATCTCAGTCACGCAAAAACAATAGGTGCATTACTTATTTGTTCAACACTTACTTTATAGTTGTCTTAACTGATTTGTTTAAAACACTTTTGACATCTGAAACAGGTAAGTAACAAACAAAAACTTTTTTAAAAAAAGGAGTTTTCTCCATTGGTGGAAGGAGTTCCAATGATTGTACCACTTTCTTTTACAACATTCATAATAATATACTGGTGAGTGTATGAATACATCCTACCTATATTTTAATTTTGTAATTGCATTAATTAGTTTGTTTTCATATTATCAGTCCTTCAAACATGGGTTATCATCATTTCATTCATTATATTGTATTAAAACCAGAAAATGAGTAAGCTGTTGGGGTCATGTTCATCGTTATGAAAAGTGAACACAAGACTAGGAAGTATAATTGAAAAAGGAATAAACCAATTAAAAATTAACATGCAGTGTAATGCTGCAGAAGAATTCCCTTCCCTGCATAAAAATAGCAGAAGATCTTTCATACTTAGTTACTATAGTTACATCTATCTGTAGTAATAGAAAGTTTTCTATGTTTTTATCACATTTCAGGTGATATCATGACAACCAAGGTTATAACAGTAATCATTAATGTGGAAACCAAGTTAATTCAGGATTACACAAATTATCATGAAACATACTATCAGCATTATAATGCCATGTCTGAGTTTCAAATTTAGAACTTTTAGAAGTTCTAAATTTTAGAACTTCAAACTGCCCACCATTTTATTTGTTTATTTTTGCATATGCATACACAGAATCTCTTTATATATGCTTAATGTAGAAATGACTAGCTTCATGTACAAAGAACATCAAGTGCTATAATCACCCCCATGAACGCTATATTACTCATATCTGATTCAAAGAACAATAAACAAAATGATCAGTGACTTCTTTGTAGCTTTAAGGGGATATTCCCATATTGGAAATGTTGTTCAATCCATTCAACTCCTGCTAGTCCCTCAAGAAATGCAACAATTTTTTGAAATCATCCCTATTATGATACTACACTAAAAAGTCAGATAGCCCAAATCAATCCTATATATATACCCTAGAGACCAATTTAAAATTGTAAGGACGGAAAGGAAAGACATTTTCAGGTGCTGTGGGTCCCCCAAAATGAAACACATGCACACTAAGATGCCTTATGCTTGCTGTGGCTTTCTCCTATACTTTGCTTAGACTGAGAACAAAAGCTCTGGAAAATGTCCAACAACTTTGTCACACACAAGTCTCTTTCCCCCCAGAATGTTTCTCAGCTGTGCTTGCAATAAATGTGTATTTCTGCTCTCTCTTTCCTTCCCCATGGTAACAATGAAACTGGGTTACTCAGTCTGATGAAAATGTTCATCTTTTCTGTACACAGTATATAGATCGACACAAGAATGACATTTCTTTTCAAATCCTATTATTCAGCTGCTGATATGTGGCAAGAAAGTTCAAGGTAGCAACTTCAGGAAGAATCCTACAAATGCCTACAAATCAACTTCAGGAAGAATCCTACAAATGCCCTGTAACGTAAGCAAACAAAGCAAAAAATAACCTAGAAATTTGTATTACATGAAACTTTAGGAGTCAGAATATATCAAATCATTAAACAAAAAGTAGAGGAGCCTGCAAAGAGGCAGACACAATTCTGGTTTGGCTTTGATTTTGGTCAACAATGTTGGACAGATAATGAATACTGTATACAAGCTTCATTCTTTTGGGGGAAAACTGCATTTTAGGTGGGAGGTACAGAAAGAAGCAGGCTCAGGATACCTCTATTTCTGCTGAGCAAAGCATGCAGAAGAATCAACTTTCAGGCATCAGGACTCTTTGAGATGCCTAATGTACAAAGAAGCAGTAATTGTCCCTCTTATATTGCCTCTTCCCTATCTCTTCACTTTCCACTACTAATCAGATTCTTCTCATCTGGCTGTCTTCAGTGAGCATGCTTTGTTCTCCCATTAACCCTTTTGTTTACTTTCAAATTGTGAGCTGAAAACAAGGAATTCATCAGCCTGCCAGACTTTGGATATGAACAGGATGAACTCTTGTCTGTTCCTCATGTAGGAAGAAAACCCTCCCCCCCCATTTCAAAAGCGAATCCAAAATCACAAAAATCAAACTTTGTAAGGCTTAATAGTCATATTTTCTGCTAGTATCCAATAGTAGTAGCAATTCTCATGAGAACAAGAGTTTTGATTCATGTTCTGAAAAAAGTTACTAATTGGATTTGAAAAGTATGGGTTTTTTTAAAAAAAACCACCAATTATAACGAATAGTTGAAAGCTAAATCCATACATGTCACAAGTTCCCTTTTTAAGTTTAATTTCCCAAAAAAGTGGGCAAAGAATTGCAGCCTGAGGAAACTTTGTAAAAGATTATTTCTATGGCAATACGAAGACAGAGACACCAAGTGGTACAGTAATCTGGTGCCGATGCTATGCTTAGACAGAGGGCACTGACTTCCAAAAGAGCCCTCTCTAACTTTCCAGTATTTTAGTACAAATTAACTATCAGGAATAAGCCCTGTGTTACAATAGCTTAGTATGAAGAAGTATTTGACAAAAGACCTGAAAGCAATGAGTTCAAGCCAAGGAAGAACCTATTCCTGCATCTCTCTGAAATCTGAAAGAAAAAAAATCTAAAGGCATCTTATTCAACTCCTGAATATAAAACACTGTTTGTTGAGAAGTTCTCCTACACAAGCCCCATTGATATGATCAGCAACCCTGACAGAAAACTAGTGTTCAATGGGTTTATTTCCATAGGCTTACCCCATGGCACTCTTATTTTTAGATTGTGGTCCATTAGCATCACTGCGCTAATTCTTTTTCTTTCCTGTTCTGTTGTCCTTCACGATTGCCAAAACCAGTCACTGCTGGGTCCTCTCTAGAATGACCTCTGATATGCTAATAGTCCCTTGCTTCCAAGGTCTTCCCCAGTGAAAATCAACTTCCAGAGGGTTAGTCAAAGGGCCAGCCTTATTCAACCACCTAACATGAGATCAAGCAGAAAGCAAGAAAGGCGATCTATTCCACACACAATGGCATTCGCCACACTAAACATGCCACTTATCAAGGCAACCACAATTTGGAAAAGGAAGAGCATCTGTTGACGACATGCATGCCACTAAGTGAGTGGGAAGGGAATATACATGGGTGTGATCAAACTAGTGAAGAGCGGGAGAGGAAAATAGGAGAGACGATTTAATTTTTACTGTGGAAGGAGGCAACTTAAAAAAAAAATACCTAAAGAGAGATATGTAGAGTTGGAACGATTCAGACGGTACCACTGATTAAATAATGCCCCAAATAAATCTATAGGAGCCGGCTGAAAGATGGGGAAGTGCAGCAGCTCTGTCTGCAAAGCAGCAGGCGACTATCCATTATTTCTTCTCCATCTTTCTGCCAACTAAGGAACCTCAGAAGGGACCCAGCCGACGCTGCCCGCTTGTCCTCAACTACCGAGCCCCGCTCGCCGCCTCGGAGCAAATCTTAAACCGGACACTTTGCTCTTTATCCCCGCCTGACTCCGCTCTGCTCTCGAAGGAGGCTGCCCCCGGACGGCGGTGGACCCGCTTTCTCCAAGGGAAATCCTCCTATTCCCGCATAATCCTGGCAATCCGGAGTAGCGGAGCCAAGAAGGAGCTTCGGGCTTCTCCGGCGCCTGCCAAAGTGCAGTTCTCTCCCCTTGGCTTTCGCTGCAAAGGAGGGCAGCGAAGAGCGATGAAAACGCCTTCCCGCCCACCCGAGACGCCGCCGATCCCCCAAGTCTCTTCGGGGAAAAAAGAGTTCGGAGCGCCCGCTGAACCCGGCTCAAACTCCGCGGGGACTTTTTCTTTCCACCGCCACACGCAGCGGGCGCGAGCTGCAAGCCGGGCAAGGAAAAGTGGCTTGGAAGCCGCTTGTCCTCCGTTGCGTTCGGGTTTTCTTTCCCACCCTCGCTCCAGCCTCTCCGCCTGAACCCGTGGAAGCGAGAGAAGTGGACAGGGCTAGCTTTTTTCCTAGCTGTGCCCGGCGGTCGGGGAGGAAGAAAACGGACAAGGGGCGAGGAAAAGAGGCGTCCGCCCCGTCCAACCTTTGGGAAAAGCGGCCGTTCAGGTGCAGGAAGAGAGCTCCGGCGAAGAGCAAAAGCCGCCTTACCTTGCGCAGCCGAGCCGGGGCTGCTGGCACTCAGGATCGCCAAGGCGGGCAATGCGACCATCTGCAGTAAGTATCCCAGTCCCAGTCCGTAGCGGGCGGCGGCGGCGGCTTCCAACCCTTTGCCCATGGCTGCTCCGGTTTGTGTGTGTGTGTGGGGGGGGGGGGAGAGACTCGACGCCCAAGAGCCCTCGAAGGCGGAGGCCGGCTCGCGCCCCTTGCCGCCGTCTTCCACCTCCTTCGCGGCAGCGGCCGCGGTAGCAGCGGCGGTTCCTCCGTCAGCTCTCGTCCTCCCGCCGGGGCCCCCCTTCTGGACTTTCCGTCGGGGAGGGAGCAGTCGCGGCGGACCCTCGCCCGCCTGCTCGCTCGGGAAACGCTTGCCTTGCGCTGCGCTGCGCTGCGCCGGTTCCTGGTCCCCGACTGCCACTTGAGGGCAGCGGTTCAAGCCCCACTTGGAGATCACAGCGTCCCTTGCCCGACCGTTGCTTTCTGCCGCTTCTTCTGCTTCTTCTTCTTCTTCTTCTTCAGCCGCCTTGGCTTGGCCGGGAAACGCAGCCCTAAGGTGGGTAGCGCGCTTCCTTAGCCCGAATTGCGCGCGGAGGGAAAGGCGTCCAGGCGACGGCGACTCCGAAGCGACCAGGAATGGTCATTTCATAGCCTGGCTAAGAAGTCTGAAGGAGCCGCTGGCGAGCCCGGAGTGGTGGGAGTAGAAGCGGCACCGACTCCCCGCAGCATCCTTCCCAACTCCCTCCGGAGGCAGGCGCGGCGACCCGACAGAAGCAGCACACTCCTCTTCGCGCCGCCACGCCGGCGTGAAAGCGGAGCGAGCCGGCGCGCCGTACTCGCCCTCTGCCTTCTCAACACTCCCCGCTCCCTCCTCCTCTTCCCTCCTCTTCTTCCCTCCCTCCCAAACGTTGGCCACGAGCTGCGGAGTGAAGCCCCGGCTGAGGCACCTCGCGGCAGTAAGGCAAGAAGCTCTCGGCTTCCCCCCACAACGCCGCAAAGCCCGGAGCTGGATTTTTCGGACCAGAAGTGGCTCCTCCCTGCTCGCGCCGCCTGCGCACTTCAAGGCTTGGAGGAGAGAAGGCGGGCGGCGGTGTCCGGGTGGGTTCGCAATCCTAAGCGCTTACTACCCTCCCGCGTTTCCCAGGCGGGAAAAGGGAAGGGAAGGGAAGGGAAGGGAGGAGAAGTGAGGCCAGCCTCCTTCTAACAGTATTTTGAAAAGGACGGTCACTAAGGTGGCTTTCCGCGAAAGTAGGTTGTGGCGGGAAGTGGAAACGGAGGTAAAAAAAAATGCTCCGAGTACCACTTCGGAACACCTGGAGAAAAGCGACGGGAAGAAATGAATAAATAAATAAGGAGTAGGTGGACGTGAGGTTTCTGCCAGGCACGTTTGCGACTGTCTTATAAGCACCTTTGGGATTTCTGAGTAACCTTGTTTAGGATTGAGCAGTGTGGATCAACTAGGAGGTCCTGGCACTATCCGTGTGTGGCAATAGTTTAGTAGTTATGGAAATGCCACCTACCAGTGTCTTATAAACCCAACAGGATAGGTTAGGGATTCATTTCTCAGTAAGTGTTTATATATGGAGGTTCTCAATCATCCAGGTCATGGTTGTCCCAAAGGTGCTTTTTCTTCAAGAGGCAACTGGTTGTTGGGTGCAATAGGCTAACTCTGTTAACCGCTTAGAGAGAGCAGATAATCAGAGTTGGAAGGGACCTTATAGGTCATCTAGTCCAACCCCCCCACCCAAGCGGGAGACCCTACACCATTTCTGACAAATGGCAGTCCAATCTCTTCTTGAAGGTCTCTAGTGATGGCGCTCCCACAATTTCTGAGGGCAAGGTGTTCCATTGGTTGATTGTTCTCACTGCCAGAAAGTTTCTCCTTTTACTGGACTTTCTGGTTTTTCTTTGAAGACATTTAGCTTCTCATCCAAGAAGCTTCTTCACCTCAAGAGCTGAAGAAGCTGCTTTAACGTCTCCAAAGAAAAACCAGAAAGTCCAGTTGCCTCTTTTAGAAAAAGCACCTTTGGGATTTCTGAGTAACCTTGTTTAGGATTGAGCAGTGTGGATCAACTAGGAGGTCCTGGCTATATTGGATGGAAGAAGCACTATCCATGTGTGGCAATAGTTTAGTAGTTATGGAAATGCCACCTACCAGTGTCTTTTTAGTTGGAATAAAGACATTTTCTCCAGCTGTCAGGGAGACAGGGCTGGCCTTCTGGAGTAGCTGATTGTAGACAAAAACATCACAACACATCCACAATAAGATTGTTGCTAGTTCCTAACGTTTTGTTGTTAGACCCGTCGTAACCTCATAAAAAATGTTCCTGCAGGCCTTCCTGTCCTTTACCATCCCCTGGAGTCCATTTAAGCTCACTCCTACTGCTTCAATGACTCCATCCAGCCACCTCATTCTCTGCCTTGGCTAGTTCCTAACTATTCTGGCAATCAATGTGAGATTCTCTAAGCAATAGTTGCCCTTCTAAGGGGAATAAGTGGTACTGCTTACTAAAGTAAAAATAAAGACTTCCTCCCCACTCAGTGGATAATTCAGTTTACAAGAGTTCTTTGCTATTTGATATTTTTTAAAAAATTCAAACCCCTGTGAGCCATCAGGTTTCTTTTCTCAAATACATTTTGATTTAAAAAAAATAAATATAAAGGTAAAAGCCAAGACAAAGGAACAGGCAGTATGCAAAGGAAAAGAGAAGGAATTCAAAGAAAAAGCAAAAAGTGAAAGAGAAAAAGAAAATAGTTAATAAAAATAGAAAAACCATAGAAACAAATGGTTTTGATATTCTTCATAGCAGTTATTAGTACAGATACATTTTATCTTTATCTCTAAAGTTAGTTCATAGTACTCTTCTTTCTATAATCTATACTGTCCAATCATCAAAACCATAAGTCACAAGTTTCATTTTTACACAAAGCATCCATAGGAGGAGTCCAATAAACAAAAGTACCTAGATGATGTATCTTCTCTAATCAAAGTAGTTAATTTATCCATTTTAACAATGTATCAACTTCATTAACCATTCCTCCATAATGGGTAGTGGAATCTTTCCATCTCTGTGTGCACAATACTCTCACTGCTGGGACTATATAAGGGATATGTTTTGGGGAATGAATTGTTTTTAAAGAAGTAGAGTACAGGAACATTTCTGTAAGTCCATAAATCCACTCAAGAACAAGACAAAACTCACTGGTTAAGCTCACACATTACATTGAATGGTTTGGACACTGAACCACAATCTAGCCAAGTGCATTTTAGCTTAACATCAGGGGTGGGACTCTACCAGTTTGCACCTATTTGCAAGAACCGGTTGTTAACATTCTAAACAGTTCAGAGAACCGGTTGTTAGAAGAAATTACTAGCCTAATCCTGTAAGGAAGGCAGGAAGGAAACATTCTGGTGTTGCTTACAGAAACTGCCTCTCCGTTAACCCTTATTACATTTCTGGCAGGACTAGACTTCCTGTCTCAGGAACGTCTCTGGAGTTTTTTTTTCCTCCTTTGCTGGTACTTTGCTTGTGTGGAGTGACCATTCAAAGTTACAATGGCACTGAAAAAAGTGACTTGTGACCATTTTTCACACTTACAACTGTTGCAGCATCCCCACAGTCATGAAAGGCCAGGAGATGCATGCCTCAATGTGATATTGAGTTGGCCACACCCAGCCAATAACATAACCACCAAGTCATGACCACCCAGTCACATGACCATTAAGCCACGCCCACCACCTAAGCCACACGCACAGAAGGGTTGTTAAAATTTTTGAATCCCACCCCTGCTTAACATGATAATCATTAAGTTATCCATGGGTTCATGAATACAGCTAGTGTGTCATTTGGTTTTGGCTTAGAATAATATAGGAATCCAGTCTTTGTAGCTTATAAAGCAGAGTTTATGACTTGGTATTTTTTAAAGCTTGCCTCTGTGATTTTACAAACTGGTAAAATATACCATGGCTTAGCACACTGGAACAATGCACTCTGACAAATGTGAACATGTAGATTAGTTGTGTAACCCGATGCCTTCCAAAAGTGTTAGGACTAAAAAGAAATAAAATTTCCTTTCTGCTTCTGAGTTTTCTACTGACTTTATAAACATATCCTAGTAAATTTATTGGTGACAAAATGGAAGTACAGTAGTTTCCTATTTCTTGTAGGGTGTTTTGTTAACCTCCCAGTCTAGTCTAGGAGTACTTCATGGTGTCTTCTCCAGGTCCTAATCAGGTGTGTTTAGCTCTGTTTAGCTTTTCAAGATCAGCCTAGATTAACTAGCACTGACACCAATATCACCTGCTGCATGTTGGGACTATAACTTCCAGAAATCTCAAAATATCTGGACACCATAAGGATGGAAGACACAGGTAAGCCTCAAAAGATGTGGTCTGGGCAGAACCCACTTCTGGTTGCATTATCTGAAAGAAAAATGCAGTATTTTGCATCTTTGGCATAACCCAAAGAAGAAAAAAGAAAAGACAAATGCCCATTTTCTAAATGTGAGAAGATAGATTTCACTAATATATACTGGTTCCCATTTCCTCTTCCTTGAGCACACTAAGGTGAAAAAGAATATGCAAATTGAAATAATACATCAAATGCATGCATTTTCTAAAAAAATCTGCTTGAAAAAGCAATAGATTTTGCTTACTAACTTAGGAGAACAAAGCATTTATTTCTTGCCTTGTTCCATATATACTGCTATTTTGCTAAAATACCTAGTCACAATTCCTGGGATTGCTTTCTGGCCAACTAATTAAAAAAACAAAATTAACTCTGTAACTCAACATCTGTTAATTGTGTTAATGGCTTATTTCTTTGCTGCATAGTAAACTAAGGGAGACTCAACTTAAGATACATGCGAACAATTACTATGAAAATGTTATGTGCTTCACTGTGCTGTGCCCTAATGGATTACTCATTATTAGGTGTGGTAGACATTATGCTTTTATGCATTTAACCAATTAAAGGAAGACTTAGACATGGTTGGGCTTGATTTGGAATGCATACTGTGACAATTTTGGAAAGCTCCCAGGCCATGCTAAGATAATAAATATTCCTAGGACCAAGTATTGAATAGATAATTTGCCCTGAAGAATTAATTGGGCTGTATTATAGCACCAGAAACATTATTTTGTGCTCCTGGATTTCTCATTTTTATCTGCAACTTCTTACATTCCCCTTTTCATCTTGGATCTCTTCCCAAGAGCACCCCGAGATCCTGGATCCTATGCTAGGAGAGGATGAATGCAGCATTCACACCAGGAAATTTGGAAAACTGACTTCCAAAGTCATGCACCAGGAACAAGCTAACTCTGTCTCTCATTCTACCATGTTTTGAGCATGACAGCCAATTATTGGTACTATAAAGAAGCAGTTTTGTTTAGTGGTTAAAGCACTAAACTAGAAAGCAAGAGACTGTGAATCCAAGTCCACCCTTACCCGTGAAAGCCAGCTGGGTGACATTTGGCCAGTCTTTCTCTTAGCCTCACTGGTGCCCTAAGCACTGACAAATCTTGTACAAACAAAGCCATATTCTCAACTTTGTGGTGTCCCCTTTGGGCCTGGTGCCTTAAGCACGTGCCTAGTCTGCTTAATGATTAATACACCACTGCTCAGACCAATTCATCTCACAGATTGTTGTTGTATGGAAGATAGGAGAAAGGTGAGTTGGATATGTTCACCACCTTGTAAAAGTAATAAAGGCAGGACATAAATAAATAATATAAAAGGACAAATTATAAACATTTCGAGGGGTCCTTTCTGAGCTTCCTTGTTTTCTTGCAGACATTCCTTTACTCAAGCTAGGTAATATCATCAGCACTGATTATGTTACTTAGTTTGGGTTATGAAATGTCTGCAAGAAAACAACCAACAACAACAACCAGAGAGCTCCCAGGACCCTTCATATCAATCCTGAGCTACAAATGTTCTTCTTTATTAGTATAAACATTTTCCACTGTTACACTGTTAAGAGGCAAAGTAATGGAGAAAGTCTTCTTGGTTTTACCTGGCCTTGCATGCTGAAGTAGTGGGAAATGTACAATAATAACTTTACCACAAAACCCATACCTGAACATATTCTAGTGAAAGGAGTGAGTTCAGAAGGCCCTATTTTATCCTGGTTGAAGGGACAAACTATTCCAAAGGAAACTGAAATTGCTCAATATGAAATAACTGAAACAAATAGTGGTGGCCAATAGTAGTACTAATGCATAGAAAGGAAACAACAAAAAAATTGGTGTTTTTGGTCATTAAAGAATTTGCCCCCTTGTGCATATTTGATACATATTTTGTTTCCTTTTAGTATGTTTTAAATGTGACATTTTGTAATCAATTACATAATTTTGTAATTAGCATGGTTCACTTTCTCTCCGCATCTATGGCAACTTAATTATCACTTAATGTAAAGCCAATAAGATGACCTACTGAACTATTAAGAAATTTGAATTCGAGGTGTGTGCTTCAATGTATGATTTATGGCTTGGACAGCCTAATCTTTCACACGTATTATCAAGGAAGGGGAAATGGTTTGTGTGACTTTATTACTCCAACAAAAAACTACCAGTTTCAGTTCAGATGTAGAAAGAGAAATCAAAGAGAGTAAAGGGTTTTTATGCCTTTTGTAAACATTCAATGTATGCTCAAAAGCAAAGTGGATGTTTGATGATAATTATTAATACAGAATTAAGAGTTGCAGCATTTCTCCCTGCAATAAGAACCAGTAAAGTGGAAAAAGTTAAAACCAAATACAATACACCATCTGTTGTTTCACTAATAGCAAGTGAAGTGCATATACAACAGTTATACAATCGTCTAATATTTAGATTGTCACGTACAAAAAATAAAGAAGACTGCTTCCTACATTTCTGTTCCTACATAATATGTAAAATTCTTTTTACAGCATAGAACTTTCTAACTTTAAGATACATAGTCATTTTATAGATAATTTTGTTCTTTTTTCAAGGTACATAGGAGTAAAGTACTGCAAGCACCATGCTTGGGAGAACATGCATAATATTTATAATTGCTTTAATCTTATGCATAGTTTCCAGGGAAGTTAGCTTGCTTTTGTGTAGAACTGTTGTGGACTGTACCAGTAATCCATAAAGCTAGAGTGTGCTGCTCCTTCAAATTTTCAGAGACATTCACTGATGAAGAAGCCCCATAGGGTGTATCTCTTTCCAGAATTCAGCCAACTGGGAGTTACATGAGGTGGAAATTAAAGAAAGAGGAAAGGGGAAGCAATCTCATGCCGCTCAGTATATTGATTACTCTTCATACATCCACTAAAAGCACCAAGTGTAAAGAAGTAGTATTAATAGCAGTATTAGTTATATTTATGATTGGATTGGACCTAAAGCAAAATAGGATTTAGTCCCTCCCAGAAAAGCCTTGAATAGGGCAATATACGTATTGGAAGCATTTATTGGAAGGAATCCCCCAACCAGGGATACCATTATGTCACAACACAATTTGCATCTTTCTTTCTTTCTTTCTTTCTTTCTTTCTTTCTTTCTTTCTTTCTTTCTTTCTTTCTTTCTTTCTTTCTTTATGTGACACACCCCAACCCACACACACACATACATATGTGTACACAAAATGAGCATGTATGTATGTATATCAGGCCAGAAATTTCTCAGCAGATATAGTTGGTTTTGAAAAGCAAACCAAGGTCCAACCTGATTAGTTCATAGATGGGAGACCACCACGAAATCTCGGGGTTTTTTTCTAGCTCCTTTGGCTAAGAAACAAACAGAAATGAGCACCGCCCCCTAGAGTCCAACACAACTGGACAACCTTTACCTTTAGAAAATTTGAAAAATGCTTCATAAGAAAACAACGCTAGACCACTTCCTATCATTATCAAGAAAAACACATGGGTGATCCCGCAAAGTAACAGGGAGAAAAAGGGAAATTGAGTTCCTTAGCCCATTGATGCCACTGCATGCTTATTTCAACGCAAAATAAGTGAGATGATGCGCTTTATATGCTACCTCGTTAAGCATAAGCTGAAAAAGTTGCTTATTTCTCCACCCACCCACTAGGTGTCTTTGGCGGGGGAATCCCTTCTTTCACGTCTCTTTCAAAAGAGGCAGCCAAGCTAGATTTATTTATCTTAGAAAACCTGGATATTTAGATGCTCCAAGATTTGCGATCGGTGCGCCTCTCAACTCAGCCCTAAGCAAAGGGTAGCATTCCAGGATCGCGGCTCGCCTGGCTCGCCAGAGCGGGGGACATTTAGAAGGGGGCGTATACGGGATTCGCCTGAAATTTGCGCAAAGAGTATATAAAGCAGAACCGAGCTCGAAAGCCTTCCCAATTACCCCATTTTCTCGGACGGGGATTCACCCGCACGGCAATCGGTTGCGCCAAAGGCGCAAACGGCGCCCCGATCCTGAGATAGGAAGTTGCGATCTATTTGTAAACTCCCGGGGATTCCCTCCTGAAACTCCTAGGGCGAACGGCATAACGGAGAGATCCATTCTGTTGCCTAAAGCGCGCCCAAGCGGGACGAAGGGAAAGCGATGAGTAAATGTGGGAAAATGCGAAGTTTGTACTCACTCCCCCCAGCCCCCAAAATGCTGCCTGGGATCGCCTATCTATAGGAATCGAGAACAGAGAGCAATTCTGCTCCCCATCCAAAGGAGCTCAGCTTTCCGCGAGCTTCTCGCAAAATCCGAACTGGAGCATCCGATGGGAAGGAGCGGAGCCTCCCTTTAAAACTGCTTTTCAAAGGATGGAGACCAGCGGTGCATATGCCGTCAACTGCAGCAAAAAAGAAAAAGACGTTTTCGTTTTTTTATAAAAAAGCTTGTAAGGAAATCCAAAAGGCAAAAAAAAAAAAAACTTTTAAAAAGAACTGCCTTTGGGGGGGGGGGGAGTGAAATAAAAGGCAAAATAAAATAGGAAAGGCTTTTTTGTTTTCAACCACCCTTTTTTAAAACAACCTTCCGTGCCTTGCTGAATCCCCAGGCATGGAAAATTGTCTTCTCCCCCTCTTTCATTCCGCACAGATCTGTGGTAATGCTGGAGTTCTGCCAGGAAAAAAAGAAAGAAAGAAAGAAAGAAAGAAAGAAAGAAAGAAAGAAAGAAAGAAAGAAAGAAAGAAAGAAAGAAGAAACTGCAATGGAGTAGTTAAGAACTTCCCAACATATTCTCCTTCTCCTTTTCTCCACATGCCCTTAGGGAAACAAGAAGATATAACAGCTGCCAACTCGAAAAAGGTGTTGGGATTATGGATATCATACATGAGATGCTTTGGAAATGTGATTTATACATTCTTCTTCAAAACTCAGCAAAACCTACCTGCTGCCACCAGAAGGGAAACTGTTTTGTAAGCATACCCTGGCAGCCATTTTGAACAAAATATTATTTATTGGTCAATAGCAGTAGAGAAAAATCTTATCTTTCAGTTGAGTGTAGCAGGCACAGTAGATGTTAGCAACAGTGAAAATTAACTGTAAAATACAATGCAATAACATTACATACCCACAAATCCATCATGCTATTCCATTCTGGAATAAGTAAGGTTAAGCAAAATGATAAAAAGGCAAATAAACCAAAGAAATTGAAGGCCAAAAATAAGAAAAATGGAAAGAAGCATGCCTAGAACTAATTTATACCAAAATACCATTCACTATATTTTTCTACACTCTACTGCCATTCCAATCTTTATTTCCATTTTTTAATATATTTATTATTATTATTTATATAAGTAATTTTCTGCCCATCTTACCACAAGGTACATGCAGTGCTACATAGATTGTCTTTTTCTTGTTTTTCTTATGTTCTGAAGAATTGATCGACAACCTTTCTTTCTTTCTTTTTATTTATTTATTTGATTTGTCAATCACTTACAGGATAATAGGTATAAGTATAAACATAGTTATGAATACATGAAATGGATACATATAAGAAAAATAAAGAAACAATAGGACAGTAGGCACGTTGGTGCGCTTATGCACGCCCCCTACAAACCTCTTAGGAAAGGGGTGAGGTCAATAGTAGACAGTCTAAGGTTATAGTTTTTGGGGTTTGGGGAAGAAACCACAGAGTCAGGTAGAGTATTCCAGACATTGACCACTCTGTTGCTGAAGTTGTATTTCCTGCAATCATGTTTGGTGCAATTAACCTTGAGTTTGTATCTATTGTGTGCTCTTGTGTTGTTATGGTTGAAGCTGAAGTATTCATTGACAGGTAGGACATTGCAATGTATGATTTTATATACTATACTTAGATCGGACTAAAGGCGGTGTAGATCTAGATTTTCTAGGTCTAGAATTTCGAGTCTGGTGGCATAAGTTATTCTGCAACAAGTAGAGGAGTGGAGAACTCTTCTTGTGAAATATTTCTGGACGTAATGTGGGTTCCAGACTGATGAGCTGTATTCGAGTATTGGTCTAGCAAATGTTTTGTATGCTCTAGTTATTAGTGTAATATTACCAGTGAAAAAACTATATAAGATTAGGTTAACAACTTTTAATGCCTTTTTGGCTATGTAGTTACAGTGTAACTATGTTACACTGTTACAACATATAACTATGTTATATAGTGTAACTATGTAACTATGTAGTTAAAGATCTTTGATCTTTCCCTCCATCAAGTCCCATTTATTCTACCTTCTTACTTCTGTTTTGTGAATTGATCCTTATTCTTTTTGTATGATTAAATTGCCTCATTTTTGTATTTCATCTACATTCATTTAAGACTTACTCGTTTTTGTTCTTATATTAAGAACTTTTAAGAGCTCCATTTCTATGTTTCTCCTGACACATCCAAGACTCTGTTCTATATAAGATAGGACAGGACAGGATATTCTTTTTTGGCCAAGTGTGATTGGACACTCAAGGAATTTGTATCCAGTGCCTAAGTCTCAATGTACATACAAATAACGTGATAGGTCATAGATTATAAATCATAGTTACAAAATCATTAATAAGATACAAACATCAAGTGATAAATCATCATAATAAACACATTAGGCAGAAATAAACACATTTTATTTCTACCAGCATTTGACCAGTCTTGAACATTCTTCACTCATTTTCCCATCTTTGGAAATATCCTGTCATCATATACAAATATATCTACCTGTTGTAATGTTTGGACATTTATGTATAACTTGTGATTGTTCATTCATTCATTCATTCTGTCACTACCTTTGACTTCGATACATTAATTTTAAGATTCATGTCCAGCACTACATCTTATGGTCCATTTAGCATTCCAGGAAGTCATTTCAGTTCTCAATCAACAATACTACATCATGTAGACAAAAATGCAGTTATATTCACATTGCCAGCCAGCACACCTTTAATGCATTTCTTATATGTGTGTCTAGAAATACATGAAATAATTAAGGAAACATCACACATCCTTATCTTATTCACTGCTTAATATGAAAAGTATTCCATTTATTTTCTCTTATTTTCCTTCTATTACATGCTACTCTTATCTTGTTCAGTTAACCAACTTTCAACTCCACAAAATATTCAAGTCCATTATCTTATGCTTTCTCTAAACCAGCAAATGTTACATAAAATATCTCAAGGACCTGCTGGAGAGCAAAAATCTGGTCTCCAGCCCCTGTATGGCATAAAGCCATATTACGCTTCTCAAATTTTACTTGTTAGTTCTTTTTTTAAACACTCTTTTCAATCAGAATTCTGCCAAACGCTTTCCAGGCCCCACTTAACAAACAAATCCACCTGCAGATTTTGCATTCATTCTGATTGCTTTTTCCTTTGCTCAGGGAAAGATTGGAGCATAATGCCAATTTTCTATTTGTCAGTTAAGATACTCGATACACAAGTTAAAACAAATTGCACAACACGGCAAGGCAAATATACTTGATAACAAAAATATTTTCTCATCAGGCAAAACATAAGAGAGGTAGCTAGCCAAACTTCTGGGCAACTAAATGGTAAGGAAGCTTCAATTCTAGTTAAATTCCTGCCCTTTACAATAAATGTACCCAGCTAAACATGACTCTGTGATTATCTTCAATCTGGTTCACAATTTTAGTATTTTCTGATATATTTTATGGAATGATATGTTTCACTTCCATATGAGGCCATTACCAGAGCTAAGTAACTACCACTGAGCTAGTACAAACTGTCAGTACAAAATTCATCTCTTCCATTGCCTGACAATGCTTAGTTTGTTTACTTCTAAACTAAAATCCCTATAACAAAAATGGGATGGTGAGTTCCAATATAATATTATAGACCACAAGAGACCCGATGGAATGAAAATATCCTCATAAACTATCTGATATATACACAATTGTTGACACTGATAGTGGACCCACACTATAATATGATGTACGCAATTACTGCATTTGGACAGAGAAATGAAGAATATTGGACTTACATAACACAGAAAAATAAATCAAGTGTATAATGCATGTTCCTGACCAGATCTTAACGTATCTGTGCAGAAACAAAAGCTTCCTTAAATAGATGTTTCGTTTGCTTATTTTTTTACTGAAATTTCTGTCTCATAGCTGTTTGGAGAGACCTACTTGTCTTACAGCATTACTTCAACAGCTTTCTGCATGGTTCTGAAGAATAACCCTTTTAACATCTCCAGCAAAGGGGAATTAGGAGCTTTTCTCCCTTTTGGGAGTTAATTGGGGATACCTGAGCACAATGTTGACTGACTTTATCAGTTAAATCAGCATGCCTGTTAAATCTGAATTGGCTTTAATGCATTTTTGGCTTAGGTAAAGTGGAAATGGGATTTTATGAATGTGGAATTCAAATATTTTCACACACATAAAATAAGAAATATTTATACATGTGGAGAAATAAAGCGTATAAAAAGTCCTCTATAGGAGAAGAAATGGCAGAATTTGGGGGCAGAGTTAAAAGAGAGATCAGTCTAGAATCCTTGCATAGCCACAAATGGACTAAGTCCAACCTCTTCTGAATTCCATGGCGCATAGCTACTGTGTTTCTCCAACAATACGGCCTCCACCAATAGGAAGGCCCAGCATGATTTCTAGGCATGAGGTGACATTAAGTCCCACCCTCAAAATTTAGGCTTATTTAATCCATGCATGTCCCCTCCATTTCTCACATTGTTCGTTAAAACTACATGAGGTAAAGAGAAATGGTGGGGGGAGGGGAGAGAGAAAACTTGCCTTTAGGAGCACCTGCAGGTAGCCTAGGCAAGAATACCCCAATCTACTACTGATAGAACATCGGCCGATAGAAGCTGAAGGCAGAATCACCAGCCACTTCTATCGGCCAGTAGAAGCGGCCTTGGGGCAAGGGCCCACGTGCATTCCACTCACCACAAAGCCATTTCTATCAGCTGATGGAAGCTCCCCAAAGGCAGAGTCACCAGCCACTTCAGGGTGAGGCATGGTTGCCCATGGAGTGCTCCTGACAGAAGCGCCCCATGCACACTCCCCTTGCCACGAAGCCATTTCTATCAGCCGATGGAAGCTCCCCAAAGGCAGAGTCACCAGCCACTTCTATCGGCCAGTAGAAGTGGCTTCGTGATGAGGAGAGTGTGCATGGGCTGCTCACCCTGAGGCCACTTCTACCGGCCAATAAAAGTGGCTGGTAACTCTGCCTTTGGGGAGCTTCTATCAGCCAATAGAAATGGCTTAGTGGCAAGGGATTGTGCATGGAGCGCTCTGCAGGCAGCAATGCCTTACCCTGAAGCGGCTGGTGACTCTGCGTTCGGGGAACTTCCATCAGCCTGGTAAAAATGGCTTTGTGGTGAGGAGATTGCATGTGGGCATTCACCTCGAGGCTGCTTCTACCGGCCAATAGAAGCGGCCGGTGACTCTGCCTTTGGGGAGCTTCCATCGGCTGATATAAATGGCTTCGTGGCAAGGGGAGTGCGTGTGGGCACTTGCCCCAAGGCTGCTTCCACCAGCTGATAGAAGCAGCTGGTGACTCTGCTTTTGGGGAGCTTCCATCAGCCGATAGAAACAGCTTCGTGGTGAGGTGAGTGCATGTGGGGCGCTCCTGTCAGGAGCACCCCGCGGGCAGCCAAGCCTTGCCCTGAAGCGGCTGGTGACTCTGCCTTCAGGGAGCTTCCATTGGCCGATAGAAATGGCTTCGTGGTGAGGGGAGTGTGTATGGGCGCTCGCCCAAGGCTGCTTCTACCGGCCGATAGATTTCCTCCCCCACAAACACCCCCACCTAGAGCGCCCCATGCGCACTCACCTCTCCATGACACCACTTCTACCAGCCGATAAAAGCAGCTGGTGACTCTGCCTTTGGGGAGCTTCCATCGGCCAATAGAAGCAGCCTTGTGGAGAGCTGAGTGCACTTGGGGTGCTCTAGGTTGAGGTGTGTGGGGGGGAAGGAAATTAAGTCACCCCAGAAAAGACCATTTTTGGGGGGCTCAAAAAAAAAAAAAAAAGACCCGGCCTTATTTTATGAGAAACACAGTAACTCCAACCAGATGCTGACCTTTAGTTGAGAAGATTCCTGCACATAAGATGTTTTGCAGTAAATCAATTTAATTGGATCTTCACATGTGGACCTGGTCTTTTGTGCCTGACATTATCTTATCTATTATATCCGATGTGTGCTAAACTTTCATCCATTAAGTAGATGGCTTATTATACTATTAGAAAAAAGTGAAGAAATCCCCTCTTTTCCCCTTACAAAGCAGCGAAAATCTGTTTTCTTCTTATATTTCCAAATAATGAAAATAAATTTCTTCAAAACAGAGGATCAACATTAGAGTTAAAATATTTAGAACACATAATTCTTTGTCTAAATATACTATATCTATATTTTCTCCCTTGCTATAGGTAAGGTAGGAAAGCTCCCTGAAAGACAGCCAATGTTGTATCATTGATATTTTATGGTGTCAACTATTGTCAATTGGTTGCTTATTCATTATTAAGACACATTCTTTTAAAATATATTTTAATGATTTTTTTTTTGAAAAGGTATACACACCAGAGGAAGAAAAAGAATAACAAGGCAGTAAAGTAAGATCCAAGTGAAAAGTAAACAAGAGGTTTACAAGTTTTGCATAAATTATAGGTTTTCAGTATATATGTATGTATGTATGTATGTATGTATGTATGTGTGGTATTTAGGTTTATTCAGGTATTTTCCCACGTCTTAATATTTGTGCTTTTATTATAGCAACATTTCAGCAGGATCTCATCTGCCATCCTCAGGCTTGTATATTGGATTCTTTTTAATCTCGTGATTAAAAAGAACCCAGTACACAAGCCTGAGGATGGCAGAGGAGATTCTGCCGAAACGTTGCTATAATAAAAGCACAAATATTAAGACATGGGAAAATACCCAAAGAAACTTAAATACCATACATATAAATACCCATGAAAACATAAGAATGATATATATATATATATATATATATATATATATATATATATATATATATATATATATATATATATATATACACACACACACACACACACACACACACACACACACACAACACACACACACACACACACAAACACACACACACATGTATGGATGCACAAAAGCACAACTTTAAAAGCACAACTACAATGACGTGGGAAAATACCCGAACAAAGCCGAATGCCATACATGTAAGTACCCACGAAAACTTAAGAAAACATATATATATATAGAGATATATATTCATTCCATTAATTTTTTTTCTATTGGCAATAGCCCTAAACACATTTCAGTGCACATTACTTGTGAGTCCCAATGCATTCATTCAACTCAATTCTTATGAGTTCTTATGCAAAGGATAAGGCTGCATGGGGTAATTCAGTGTTGGTTTCAGTGTTCTACAAAAGCTGAGCATCTCTCTCTCTCTTAGAACTATGCCACTCAATTTTCAGAAGAGAGGATTTTCAAATATTTAGTTGGCAACTCATGAAACTTGCAGAACTGCTTTCTTTATAGCAATTACAATAGCTATCTGTATCATATTTTCCAAGGCACAAAACTTTGTGCTTTGATTGGTCAGAAAATGTGATATCCTTGCAACAGAATCTCAAGGGGAGACTTATACATGGAAAAAAAATCCTTTGTCCAAGTAGACAAAGACTGATGATTCAAATCAGCATGTGTACAACATTAATATGCATATCTATTGGAATCTAGGATACAAGGAATGATTAACATAAGGAAGCCAAAGCAAACTGATTCTTTCAAATACCAGAATGGATCATGTCTTCCTTAAAATAAAAAACTAAACTAAACTAAATAACCCACTTTGTTTATTTTGCAGAACCTGAAAATAAGATATGTACCTGTCACATAACAGTTTTAGTAATAGAAAATTACTAGGCTAGGTTAACAGTTTTAATCATACCTGTGCCACATGTTGCAATAGGGGCACATTTTGGCCAATCTTCTGCATGTGGTACCAAGATCTAACCAGAAGCAAACATTCTTACCCTATTCTATGAAACTAAAAGTCTAACCAAGACATGAACTTGCAAGTCAAAACCCAGTTAGGAATACTTTGAATGCAGCCTACTGACATAAACTCAGGATAAATTAATACTCTAAGTAAGCAAGCCCTTTGAAATCAAATAAGAAATGTGTAAATATGAGAAACTAAGTTTTACTGCTTTTTTGTTGATTTAGGAAAAGTACATAATAAAGTAAATAGGCTTGATGATTGTGGAACACTTTGTATAATACGGATTGATGGCTCGTTGCTGAATGAATTAAGAATCATATATGTTGGAAAAATATGGAATGATTAGTGAATGGTTCAGCGCTGAACAGGGAATAAAAAGTGGATGAATTCGTGAGATCTGCTAAAAGAAAGAGATAAGTTTAGAGAATAAAAACTGCATAAAGTTGTGGAAGCATGGACAAATATGGAAAGATATAGTGAATAATGTTGGCGTAAAGTCATTTTGCTGTTTCTTTTTATGTTTATTATCTATAGAATTAATTCATTTGGTTCACTATCTTAGTCCTTTGCTTCAATTTGCATAATGTTGCTTGCTTAAAAGAAATACTGTGATTGATAGGAGTGCATGGAACAATGGAAGCAGGGTCCAGAAAATATTGTTCTTGTGTTATAGGCACAATTATTTTTATATCCTGTTAACAATTGTAGGTCAAATAGTAAATTCAGCTCTTTTTGGAAACAAAAATGCCAACTCAGTTTAGCATCTATATACAATATGTGTACTTAAGCTCTCAGGAAGAATCATTGGCATATGCTCCATGAACAATGATTACATATAAAATAACCCATGTCATTTAGAAATGTGTCATTTCAAATGTCACCTAGAAGACTTGTCCTGAGATATTTATTATACCATTGTCATATCTTATTCACATAATTTTACAATGGGTCTAGTAGCAACATTCATTTATAATCTTCCTATCTATTTTCTTTCTCACCAGAAAATCAATTAAGGAAGTAGGACAGCAAAGTTGGGTAGTATTTTTCAATTGTAGCTGTAGGATCTCTGTATCTAGAAGCATTGCTTGAATATTAAGGCTACTTCAGCCACAGCTATAATGAAAATTACATACTTCATCCAAGAGGGCCCAGGATAAGTCATATATACACAACTGTTCATCTCAGCTCTCTCCTATTTGCTACCCTCCAAGTATTGAAATTCAATTCATTAATTCCCAACCAAAGCCCTTGTGTTTCATAAAAATTATGGGAGTTAAAGTCCAAAACTTCAAAGGTTACCAAGTTGAGGAAACCAAGTTTAAATGCAAAAAATACAGAAGTAGATGTTCCTCAGACTTAGATGCATCTTTGGAGGGAAAAATGCCACTAAAGGAAGAACTTCTTAGATGTAAAAAGTTTAAAGCTTTGTTTCAAAGATATTTTCTTTTTTATCTATACTAATCAGGCCTGGAAGAAGCTATTTTAGGACTTGGGTGAATTTATATGCATAAAGTCAAATACAAGGATGCAAAGAGATGAACCAGATGGTTTAAACAACATTTGACTCAATCTGACATGGGGTATTTCCTTAGGGGTTGGATTGATAAGTCAATCTGAAGGGTGCGTTTGTGTGATAATAGGTATTAGGCAGAGACTGAAAATCTTGAGTAATGTATAGTGGGATGTAAGGTCATCATTGCTCAGCTTGATGCTAATGATCATAACCGGAAGCACTGATCAAATAGATGGCTGTCTTGGGAGAACACTATATGAATCATTAAGTGAACTTACATGTGCTCATTCTGAGTTTAAGCAGCTGATCTCATACTGTTTTTTTGGATTATAAAGGTCTTATAGCCAAAATGTGGAAGGGTGACGTCTATATTTAGAAAAGCCAGTGTACAAACACCTAAGCGTTCTTGTGTCAGACTAAAACATTTACCAGCACAAATTATGGCAGACCACAGTCCATTTCATCAGATGCAACCTTTCTGTAAAAAAACAAGTATTATTGATTGTTTCCTCTGTGCCTCCTATACTATCTTTGCTGGGAAGGCCAGAGAGCAGACATGTCTTAATAAATATATGCAGACATACCCAGGAGAATTATTTCATTTAATCAGAAGTGGCTTTTCAGAGGAGGGGGGGAAAAGCAAAGTGCGACTATAATTCTGGCCTTAAAATAATATTTTATTAATGCAACCCTTATGCTGTAAATTAAAAAAACAAACTTATTCCTGAAAAAATGAAAGTTTAATTCATTTTTCTAGGATAAGGATAAGGTATTTTTACTTAGAAAAGTTCCCATAATTTCTTTCTTATTGGAACTATTTCACCACCATTCTTCCTCCACCTGTATTGATGTTCTACATATGAGAAGCTCTAATAAAGGCATGGAATTAGGGAGAAGGGAATCTTTAAACTAAGTTAAGGCACTGTTTTTAGGGAAAGTATCTTTGTCCAATTTTGAGTTAACTGTCACTTCTTCCTCTCCCTGGCTGCTGTATCTCATTCGAAGGAACTATTCAACAGTCCATTTACATAAGGTAATGAAGGAGCATTTGGAGAGAGGAGGAAAGAGAAAGTCTGTCTTGCCTAGGCCAACTGAATGTCTCTAAATTTTGCTCCAATATTTTATCTACATGGAAGTAGATTTTTCTGCCTTAGAATCTCTCCAGAACATGTAAAGCTGGCTGTCATGCTGATTTATTTTAGATAGCAGCCAAAGACTTTGTGTTTGTTTGAGCAATTGCCCCCAGGGTCCAGAGTACCTCTCAAATTAAGGTCGGTGCTAATTTTTAATATATTTTACTTTTGATAAATGGTTTTTATTGTACAACTTAATGCTGCGCTTTTGTTTTTATTGTTTGCTGTTTTACTCTTAGACTTCTTTATTGTAAAATTTTCATCATCTGCGTTGCTTTGGCTCCTGGGCAAGAAAGAGCTGGAAATATAATTGTCATCACTGCCATGATCATCATCAGATGGAGCAGTGGCATTTGTTCATTTCTATTGTAACACATTTTCCAACTTTTCATGGATGTATAATTTTCATAACCTTCGTTTCTCCCACTCTGAATCAACCAATGAAACAGTACTTCTGCATGGTGTCCAAATAACTTACCTATAAGTTGAGCTGTGGTGGCACAGTGATTAAAATGCAGTATTGCAGGCTGATTATCACTCAACGTTGACTCAGCCTTCCACCCTTCCTAGGTCATGAAAATGTGGTGGGGGTTGGGGGGGTGGTGGGGGGGGGGGGGTTTTGTTTTGTTTTTTTTTTTTTTGGGGTGGGGGGGTGTTGTGTATTTTTTTATTTTTTTTTTTTTTTTTTTTTTTTTTTTTTTTTTTTTTTTTTTTTTTTTTTTTTTTGTGTTATTTTATTTTTTTTTTTTATTAACTATATTTTTTTTTTTAAAATTTTTAAAAAAAAAAGAAAGGGTGGGGGGGGTGGTGGATTTTATTATTTTTTTGGGGGAAAAAAGGTGTAAGGTTCAAATAATACTGCTTTGTTTAATGTTTGCTTTGTTTGATGAAAAGTATTGTGGAAAAAAGCTGGCTGGTTTCAATAATCTATTGTAATAACACATACAGGACCAAAGAACATTCATGTTGCTCTTATTTCTTGACCTTGCTTAACTTGAACAAATGACACCAGCCTACAGGTGACAAGAAAAGAAAAACGGCGTGGTGTAGTGTGAAATACATGGACGTTGTTCAGATGCTCTTGCTCAATGCAATCCCTCACTGGTGCATGTGATTTGTCAGTCAGGCTATTCCTGAATTCAGGCCTGATGCTCTTTTGAAAAAGCCTAAACTCTAACCTCAAAAATGCTCCACTTGAAAAGGAGTGCAGGGAAGGCCTGAAATGAGGCAAGATAGAGTGATCAATAATAATGAGTTTATTTTCAATTAGTACTATGAAGGAATGGCAGGTCTGGTAGAGAGTGGCTAAGAATTTCAGTTTTGATCTTTTGGCTGGCAGCAATCTACTTTTTAGGTGATCCTGGAAAACATGCAGTTAAAATTGGTGCACATAAAATTAGTCATTACCAGAATATAGAGCCCCACTCTCCCCAATAACGTGCATAGTAAAAAAAAGTGTAGCAAAATCAAACTCATCAGAAGTAGTGAAAATCTGTAATGCACTTAGTGATGACAAAATCACCAATACACAACTGGCAAAACCTGCCTCTCTTTTGTGGTTAAAATTGACCTGAGCCCAGAATTAGACTAGCGTGCTTCAAAGAAATGCTAATTCATGTTCTTTGAAATCTAACAGAAATCTTACAAAACCTGACATTTTGACTTGGGAACTTTGGGTAGAGCCATCAGCCATAAACAGATATCTCTGTGGATGTCAGGGGCCCAGTCTGTCTTTCAACCCAAACCAGAGTACCTTTGTAGGGCAGTTCTAGGGATGGGATTCAGCCGGTTCAGACTGGTTTGGCTGAACCAGATGTTAAATTTACATCTAGTTTGCCAAACCGGTTGTTGAACCGACTTGATAGCCCCTCCCAGCCCCCACCCTCAACCCCCACCCCCCAGAAGTTTCCATGTGGCCCATTTTGATGCAGGAAACTGCAGGGCTCAGGCAGAGGCTCTGGGAGGGTGAAAAATGGGCCTCTCAGAAGTTCTAGAAGTCCAGAAACGGGCCTGTTTCTGGCTTCTGGAAGGCCTCTGGGGCCTGTGGGGAGGCCATTATCACCCTGCTGGAGGCTCGAGGGAAGCCTCCAAAGCGTGGCGATGGGGAAAAATGAGCATCCCAGAAGTTCCGGTAAGCTCTACCCATTTTAGCCACGCATACCCAGCAACAGGGCAGACAACTGGTTGCTGGGATTTTTAAAACCCACCCCTGGGCAGTTCCCAGTGACTGGCAGAGAGGAGGCATGGCCCAGCAGAATAAGTGGCCAATAGATAGTTGCTGGGGTATTCTCAGTTCCTGAGGTATCAGCAACCATATTTTTGGTGAAGAATAATAGATTATATTGCCAGCATCAGGAGGAGAAGAAGAAGATGGCAACAGTTAAGGATGACCATAGGTTGTATGAAATATGAGATAGGGATGACGTAAAGGCAATGTCATGAGGACATCAGAGATAAAAGAGTTTCTCAGGTCATTTTCATGGCATAATTAGGGAGCATGAAGGTGAACTTGTAGCCTTTACTACTGGTTAATAAACTGAAATTCAGTTTGCAGCAAGTTGAGAAAGGGCAGGGAAGGACAGGACAGTTGATTTTCTTATAAAAATGAAATCTTGATATGAGAAGAAAAATGGCTATGTTATTGGCCATGACAACAAAAACAAATGATAAGCTGACAAGATGTCAGCCTAATTTTGCAGTTCAAAGCAAAAACAAACAAGAGTGTCAACAAAGTAGAAGATATTGACGCTGTAAATGTAACAGACTAATTATAAATAATTCACACCTCACTATTTGATCTCTTTTAGGACACTTAAAATTGCTTTGTAAGGTTTGGCTGCTTTATTATGGTTTGTCACCAAGTCTACAATAGACACTGAAAAAACAAAGAAATAAAAAGCTATGGCCTTAGACTAAGCTTTTAGAAGGATCTCTTTCTTCAAATATTCCAGATCCAAACCTATGTTTTATATTTTCTCTGCCTTCCTCTTGCCTTCCTTGCTGCTCCTTTTTTGTTTCCTTGCAGAGAAAGACAGAGAGATTAAAAATATGCAGATTCTTTGCAAATATATTATTACTGTTTCACTCTTCAAGGTCTCTTAGCATCCTGATAAACCTGCTTTTAGTTATCATTGGACCTAGTTAGGCTGACCCATAGAAGATTTCTAAATGATTGTTCTATATTAGATGATGATAACAGATGTAGGAATGCAAAGCATTTTTACTAATGTTTCTTCTTTTGACTAATATTAATGGGTCAGTTATCAGTGCAAATTAAAGGTGAGAAACCCCAGGCATTATTGTAAGTTTAAACCTATATAATAAATTATATATATTGTTGCTGGATATATTTGATAGAGCTGTATATTGATATAATGCTGTGCAGTATTCCAGCCTGGCTCACACAAAAGAATGTTAAATATTGTAAATTCATTCAGTGAATACTGAAAGAAATATCTCCTTAAAGAAAGACATATTTTCCAATTGCAGAGAGTTAAGAATTCTGGCTCTACATTAGGATGATGGTACCATTTCTCTTTTGGCTTCTTTTTTTTTTAACTTCTCAATCAAAACAAATCAAATATATCCTTATATTTGGTAATACTGTCTTGGACAGTAAAAGGACAAATAGTTTATTGGGAAAGGAAAAAAGAATAGGACAATAAAACAACATATTGAATTAAAGATTTTGCACAGTTGTATAACCTGGTGAAGATAATTGTCCACCTGAAAGGTGAGTGTGGGGTTAGCATTTCTTAAAAAGTAATAAACATAAATTGATCAGCATGGCCTTTGTCTTTGGAAACAATTAGGGAGATTAGATCATGTCTCAGACACATAAAAATTAGATACTGCCTTTGACTATGTGATTTGACAGTGTTAACATTCTCTGGGCCAGCTATTGCAGTAAAGGGAATCAACAAACACATTACAAATGTTGTAAATGAAAAGATAATTTCACATAACCAAGAAATATGTTTATAACAGTATACTGTACACCTGTTTTAGAACTCAGTAACACATACACGAGTCTATTAGGCCTCCCGTAGTTCAATGTAGAGCCTTCGGGTTGTGAAATAGCAGGGAAAGAAACCAACAACAGGTGTGAAACATGCCTTGCAGTTCTGTGGAAGGAACGCCACATGCTACTGTATGTGGCAATGCTTTTTCACAGTTGGAGTAAGCAATTTCATTTGGTTTTGGTTCAGAGTCACATTTAAAATATGCTAAAGGAAGGATGCTCGCTTCAGCTGTTTGATATCTAATGCAGAAATAATATTTATTTTACATCAAAATGTTCGTGAATATCTGCTTTTAGATATGGGGAACTGAAAAATCCTGACATTAAGAAAATACTATTTGTTAAGCACAGTATGTGGAAGTGGATAATTGTCAGTCAATTTTCTACATTTTTATGGAGAAGTAAGTTTCACTATCTTCAATGGGGTTTCCTTCCAGGTAAATAAGCATATAATTACAGCCAGAGACAACTTGCTTCAGACCTTATTTCTCCCTATATGAACTTTGGATCAATTAAACGTTGGCCAGCTGGATTTCTGCTCTGTTAACATAAAAGACTAAAAGCTATGCACAGTTAGACCACTCCGTCCTAGTTGATGAATTTCTAGGTGATGTGTGTGTGTGGGGGTCTGTTAATGTACCAATTAGAAGCTCATCATCATCATCATCATCATCACCATCATCACCATCACCATCATCTTCATCTAGCCTTTGCCTATCCACTGAAGGATGAAGGCCTCTTCTGTATGTTTCCAGCCTTGAGTTTTCCTTTGCCAATTGGGTCCACAATACTTGCTGATGTTGTCACTCCATCTTGTTTTAGGTCTCTTTTGTAGACACTTTTTATCAAGTTGGGTCCATTCTATGACTGCCTTATTCCATCAGTCATCAGTTCTTCTTGCTATGTGACCAGCCCATTTCCATTCCTTTTATTCTTTTGATGGCATCATATATTTTCGTTTGTTCTCTAATCCATGCACAGGTCTTTCTATCTTGTCTTGTGATACAGAGTACGTATCTTTCCTTGGCTCTCTGCACCACTCGTAGGTTTTGTATCGATTGCAAATCCTACAATGCAAGGTAAAGGAAGACTGAAATTCAAACCTTATTTATTTGAAAGTTAAATTCTACATTAATGTTTACAGTAGCACCTAAATCATATTATTATTCTCCTCATTTAGGGTTCTCACATGTGAGACCAAGATTGTCTTTCTATTGCATTATTTCCCTCCCATTTTTTTTCCTGGAGTCACTGTTATGAAAAAAAAAAGCTTAAAATTTGCAACTTTACTGGGACTCATATAGGGTGATAAAATACTAGCACTGAATTATTTTACTCTCTTGCAATTGGCTCATATTTATTTTATTCTTTTGTTGCTTGCATCAATTTCTCATTTTTAATGTTTTTTTCCTTACTTGTCTATGACTTCAAACTGGCAAAAAGATATTTATAAATATATAAATTAATTAAAATTACTCAGACTTAAAGCTGTGTAAATATGTACAACTCAAAATGCTCCAAAGCATATTTCTTCATTATCATATTTATGGAGGCCCAGGAGTATAACATCTTGTATGATTTATACTTAACTACTCTTTGTGCATACTTGAAAGCAGCTTTCTCTGTCTTCAGTGTGGGTTATTCCAACTTCATACATGCATAGCAATGTTTCTAAAATCAGTCACTAGCTATGCCCTGTGCAATACATTTAAGTGCCTCTTTTTCTAAACAAAACATGCTTCTTCATATTTATTTAAAATAAAATGCTGCTGTTTAAAATGGAATTTTTAATGAGATGGCTTGCAACCCATTAAAAATTAGTATCCGTCTCTTTCTTTCCTTTCCCGCTTTGTCTCTGACCAGGAAAAATACATATCTCTTGGCTGGAGTGCTGAATTCAGGAGGACATTCAGGCAATATTGAGGAAGTATACTTCCAGATAGCCCCACTGACACCTGAGCAAGAGAAGGCTTCCTGAAAGAGGGTTTATAAGGCTGACCGTAAGTTATGAATAGGAACAAAAGGAAAATAAATACAAAGAAGGAAATATATTTGACTTCATAAAACTGTTGCTCTTGGCTGCTTTTAGGTTTATCCAGTTCATTGTCCCTTTCATGAAGTTTCAGATTATCAACCTCCATCGATTTTATTACATGCAATAATTTAATTAATACTACTTTAACTAATATTACTATGAAGAACGATAATATAGGTAGACCTTGTTAGTGTTTGGGGATAATCCCCCGAGCAGAGTGCACAGCAGCAGTCTAACCAGGCAGCCAAATGAGAGAGAGAGGCTGGGCCCAAGAGTATACACACACTTGAGACAAAAACACTGTTTGTGGTTTTAAATAGATATTTAATTCACACAGAGATTAAGAAGAGTCATTCAGTCCATATGTCAGTATCCAGTATATCTATCCAGTTACCAAGTCCATTAACAGTAAATACAATGTCCTTATCTGCTTGTAAATCTTCTCCTCCCGATACCTTTCTCTCAAAGACAACGCTGAATCCACAGCTCACCAGGCAAACAGTCCTTGTGTTCAGTTGAAATGGTATCTGGCACAGTAGCCTCCAAAAGCAAGCAGATAGACGTTCCAGAACACAGCAGGCAGCAGACCAGGAACAGAACCAGGTGCATCCAGAAGCAGGGTCTATTACGTTTCCCTTCCTACCTTTATGGCTGCCTGCAACCGCACCCACAATGACATTGCAGTTTCTTGTGCTTAAAGCTACAAAACACTTAAAACTAGGTTTACATATTTATTCAACCCAAAACAGTTGGAGTATTCATATACCCAACATTCTCCCCTTTTGGGTGACATAAATATATAACCTTTACATTCTAAACCCATATTTTTCACAACTCTCTAAATGCTTAATAGCACCTTGGGCCTTAGTAAAATGATCAGCTATATTGTCCTCCGACATACAGTACTCTAGCTGTATCAATTTACTATTTACAGATTGCCTTACATTCAGATATCTCAAATCTGTATACTTGCTCCTAGTCTTTACTGCAATACTTGTGGCCATTTGAATTGCTGCCTGATTATCTTCATGTACAACAATAGGGTAATTTACAGTTATACCCATATCTTTCAACATTTGTTTATACATAATCAATTCAGTACATAATAGTGATAAACAGGAGAATTCTGCCTCCATAGTAGACAAACTTATATGCTGTTGTCTAATTGACTTCCAACCAATTAATGTCTTACCCAGCATTATGGCTGTTCCTGAAGTCGACTTTCTTGTATCTCTTTCTGATGCAAAACTAGCATCTGCATAAGCACTCAATATGAGATCACCTTCTGGTTCTAAGTACAGTGCATGGTGTAATGTTCCTTTAAGATATCTTAATATTCTTTTCAATGCTATCCAGTGACATTGAAGTGGATCATTATTGTGTCGTGCCAGCTGATTAATACTAAAAGCAATATCTGGCCTTGACTAATTGCTAATATATGATAAGCTACCAATCAAAGATTGATATATTGCCTTATCAAACTTGGGACTTTGAGTATCCATTTTGCAAATATCCTGACTCATAGGAGTCTTTACAGGCTTACAAAGTTCCATCTTATAATCTATTAGCAATTTAGATATCTTATCTTCCTGAGATATCCTAAAACCTTTCTGTGTTCTCAATATATTCAAACCTAGATATCTTTTTATCTCCCCTAATTGCTTGATTTTTATTTTCTCGGCTAATGATGCTATTATTTCATTTGCTTCATCATTAGTTTTAGTAATCAAAGCAATGTCGTCAGTGAACAACAATAATAATGATATTTTTCCATTTGTCTCCCTTTTAAACAGACATGGGTCGGCTAAACCAGCTTTAAACCCTATATTGTTCAGTTCCTTTACAATATACTGGTTCCATTCATAGCCCGATTGTTTAAGAACATAAAGGCTCTTCTTTAACAACCAACAATCATTATTATTGTCACCTTTCAATCCACTAGGCTTTTTCATATATACAGTATGTCTTAGTGGAGCATGCAAGTAAGCAGTTTCCACATCTAAATGGTTAACTATATACTTCTTGCTTGCTGCCCACGCCAAGGCTGCCCTTAAAGTTGCTGCTTTAAGACTAGGTGCAAATACTTCATCATAGTCTTTTGCACTTTGTCCAAAACCTTGGGCTACTAACCTTGCCTTATGGATTGTGTTTCCATCCTTCTCTGTTTTTATTTTAAAAATCCACTTGCAGCCAATGGGTTTTTCATTACTAGGTAATCTCACATTTTCATACACTTTCATATCCTTCAATGATTGTAATTCTTTATTAATTGCTGCATACCATTTTTCTTTCTCTTTAGAAGGATATCTTTTAATCTCATCCACAGTATTTGGGATTCTATTTTCCTGGCACACTGTGTTAGCCTGGTATCTATCAGGCAGTCTAGAAATACGTGTAGTCCTTCTGGGTATTATTGGGCTTGGTTGAGTTACTACCTGTTCCTCATCTTCGGATATTTCTTCCTTTAGGGGCTGTACTTCTTCCTGTACTTCTTCCTTTACATTATTTTTAAAGTTACAGGGATACTTAATGGGATTTCTATATGATTCAATAATCACCTCATTATTGCTATCCTGCTCTAACTTATCCCATCCTACGTGCTCTAGAAATTGGGCATTAGCACTACATAACACCTTAGATGTGCCTTTCTCCCAAAATCTATATGCCCTATGGTTAGCTTGATAACCAACGAAGAATAATTGTTTAGCTCTGTGTTGCCCTTTACGCCTGAGTTGTGTAGGGATATGCACCCATGCTGGTGCACCAAATGTGTGCAGGTAACTCAAATCAGGCTTCCTGCCATGCCACATGGTGAATGGTATTTCACCAGTGGTTGAGTTAACAACATTATTTAATAAATGATTAGCACACATTGTGGCCTCCCCCCACAAAGAATCAGGTAACCCAGAATCAGTTAACATTTTTCTAACCATTGCCTGTAGTGTTTGGCCTCTTCTCTCTATAAATGCGTTGTGTTGTGGTCTGTATGGTGCAGATTTCTTAAGCTCTATTCCAGCTGCTTTTAATCTATTCTGGAATTTGCTATTAACAAATTCCGTACCATTATCTGTCACCAAGGTTATCAGTTGCCGTTTAGTCTTTCTTTCAGCAAACTTTAACCAGTTGAAGAAATGTTGATATGTTTCAGTTTTACTTTTCATTAAATAGCAAAACCCATATCTAGAGTAATGGTCCATAATGCTCAGTATATACGAGCACCCCCATACTGGGTTTCTTTGGACCTATAATGTCTGCAAATACAACTTCTAAAGGTTCTTTAGTTTTAAAACCATTTAGCCTATTTGCAGGCAATATTTTACTCTTATCTTCACAACAGACATTACAACGCAAATACTTATCACAGGGTTTCAACCTTATTCCTTCAGATAACTCTACTGTACGTTTTAGCATTTTAAAATTTACATGCCCCAAACGCCTATGCAATAAATGGATACATTCATCATGAGGCTTGATATTATTAAATACAGTCTGTGCCTCCCCTTTCTTACTATCATGTAAGACATATAATGCTCCATTTAAAGCTGCAGTTACCTTTTTGTTATCCCTTTCCAGTATGCACTTATTATTCTTAAATGTAACCACATATCCTAGTTTATCTAATACTCTTACAGAAAGTAAGTTCATTTTTAACTGTGGTACATACAACATTTTTATGTTCTGTTTTAAACATGGACAATATGCAATACCTTCACCCTTGGCCTTGAGATGCCAACCGTTAGCGAGTGATATATGCTGAGAGCTTGTAGACATTTTTATAAACTTTGTCTTATCTCTCGTGATGCAGTGGGATGCACCACTGTCCACCACCCATAAATCATTCTTCATATCACAATTGCCAAACATGGCCAGTTCAAAGGATTTCTTTGGCTTCTTTACATTCTGGCTTTTTCCTTTTCTGCAGAATCTTGCCAAATGTCCTCTGCCTCCACAATTAAAACACTTTTTAATTGTGTATGCCGTCGAAGATAACTTCTCTTCCTCCGGGTGCTTTACCTTGCATAGCTGGTTTCTTTTAGGCTTTGAAGATAATTTCTCTTCCTTATTCTTATCTTCCCTCAGCTGGTCACGTTCAAACCTTCTTCTGGCTTCCTCTAATAGCCTGCCGGTTATCTCAGTTACTGATAAACTGTCTTTTGGCAATACCTCTAAAGCAGTCACAAAATCATCATAGCTTCGTTCCAAAGAAGACAGTATAATGTATACTTGTTGCAACTCATTAAATATAAGCTCTTTTTCTTGTAATTCTTGAAAAATGCTTTTCATACAGTTTAAATGAGTTAACATGTCTCCATTTCTCTCAAGATGTGTTCTAAACAGCTTCCGTGTAAGATTGATATGAGCTCCTACACTGTCTCGAACATAAATCCTTTTGAGATTATCCCAGCATTCTGCAGCATTTTCCACTCCACGGATATGTATCAGTTGCTGGTCTGAGAGAGTCAGTCCTATGATGCACAAAGCCTGTTCATTCTTTTGTTTATAGTCCTGTATCTTTCTGGCATCCTCTTCAACAGTAGGATCCAAATTAGATACATCTGGTGGGTTTGTAATTATGTCCCACAAACCTTCTCTTCGTAGCAGTAAACTACACTTCATTGACCATGAAACATAGTTTGTTCCATCTAACCTGGATATCATGGACAGACTTGGCAAATTTACTTGTGCCATTGCTCTGCAGAAAAATAACTATTCAACAAACAGTTTGTCTTTACAGCAATGTGTAACTCTTGACCAAAAACTCTCACTGGTATATCCTGGTTAGCTAGACTGTGCACACTGCTGGGCCCATAACCAATGTTAGTGTTTGGGGATAATCCCCCGAGCAGAGTGCACAGCAGCAGTCTAACCAGGCAGCCAAATGAGAGAGAGAGGCTGGGCCCAAGAGTATACACACACTTGAGACAAAAACACTGTTTGTGGTTTTAAATAGATATTTAATTCACACAGAGATTAAGAAGAGTCATTCAGTCCATATGTCAGTATCCAGTATATCTATCCAGTTACCAAGTCCATTAACAGTAAATACAATGTCCTTATCTGCTTGTAAATCTTCTCCTCCCGATACCTTTCTCTCAAAGACAACGCTGAATCCACAGCTCACCAGGCAAACAGTCCTTGTGTTCAGTTGAAATGGTATCTGGCACAGTAGCCTCCAAAAGCAAGCAGATAGACGTTCCAGAACACAGCAGGCAGCAGACCAGGAACAGAACCAGGTGCATCCAGAAGCAGGGTCTATTACGTTTCCCTTCCTACCTTTATGGCTGCCTGCAACCGCACCCACAATGACATTGCAGTTTCTTGTGCTTAAAGCTACAAAACACTTAAAACTAGGTTTACATATTTATTCAACCCAAAACAGTTGGAGTATTCATATACCCAACAGACCTCATAGTGATTGCCCTGTTTAGTGATCCTTCAGAGTTACAACAACACTAAAAAAATAGCTTTGTGACCATTCCTTGTATTTCCTTGTATTTTTCCTTAAGATCACATGAGCTATATTTGGCATTTTGCAACCACCAGGAATGTACAACTATTGCAGTCAAATAACTGCCTTAAAGTAATATCTAATATGCCCTAAAGTAATAGGTGGTTCCCTGATGCTTCAACTTCATAAGATAAATCCTAAGTTTTCCCATCAACTGAATTTGTTGGTTCCTGACATTTATCACCTTTGCTCTGGTTAAATATTTCAGCCCACAACTTTCTTTCTAATACTTCAGCTAAATGCATATTTTGAAACTGATCGAAAGATTCAACCTAGAAATAAGGAGAAATTTTCTGACAGTGAGAACAATCAACCAATGCTTGCCTTCAGAAGTTGTGGGAACTTCATCAATGCAGGCTTTCAAGAAGAGATTGGACTGCCAGAATGGTGTAGGGTCTCCAGCTTGGGTGGGGGATTGGACTAGATGATCTACAAGGTCCCTTCTAACGCTGTTATTCTGTAAAAAAATAATGGTAAATGTAATTATGCATTTATAAGCTGAACTAATAACACAGGTGGTTCTCTTTCTCTAGGATTACAAGAATATGCAAATGACACGTCTCCATTGTGTTTAACAAACCCACTGAATGACAGATTTAAGCACTCAGGCTATCTAATTGTATTATGACACATGGCTAAAAATACAAAATGATTTTGTTGAAAAGTGTGTCTAAGATGCTAAATAGTTTGACAGTTCAGTTGATGATCTTTCATCTTTAGATATGCAAGTCATTGTCTATTACAGATGTTGATTTCAAGTCAATTTATCTAATCTTTGCTTATATAAAGGTACATCTATTTATTATGGAAAAAAGGATGTGCAAACTAAATCTGTTACAGACACTAAAGTGCTAATATTACTTTCAGGATGGCTTGGAAGCTTAAGCTTGGCATGCAGAAACCACTGTAGGCTAACCTATTGGCAGTATGTGGTATATAAAGGAATAAAATAATAATAATAATATTGCTGCTGTCATTTATTTATTTATTTGATTTGTAGACCATGACTCTGGAAAACAGGCATTTAAATGTCCTTCCTGAAGATAAGACTGAGATGTATTTTATTTGTGTTTATTTTAAATATTTATTTGCTGCCTGCCATGTTATGCCACACCTGTCTCACTAGAATAAAATTTGAAACTGGATACCTCTGTGGATAAGTTAAAATTTTCCACAATTAGGTAGAGAGATAAAGTTCATATAGATCATTTGTTAAAAGTTGATTGTTATAACAAAGCTGAAATCAGGTATTTATATAGCTCTCCTAGCAGAATTATGTTACAGTTACAATAGAAATAGCACTTATATAATAGTCTGACATACCACTTCGCAGTACTTTACAGCTCTCCCTAAGCACTTTTTAGAGTCCTCATATTCCCTTAACAAACTGGGTCCTCATTTTACTGACCTTGGAAGAATGGAAATCTGAGTCAACCTTGAGCCAATGTGAATCAAACTTCTGGCAGTCATCAGAATTAGCCTGCAATAGTGCATTCTAACCACTTTGCTACCACGACTCTTATATCACAATCACATGATATATATTTGCAACCTTCCCTGATGACTTCTCACAAGTAAAAGCAAAGCAGAAAGCAGCAGACAAGGTTGAAGGTCACTTGGGTAAGTCTTTCCCACCTGGTAACAGACACACCTGGACTAGAAAATACTTATAATATGTACAGTATGTGTGCGTGCACATACACACAGATGTGTGTAGGATACTGTTGTGATCCAAACCTGGTTCCAAAAGAGCAAACACAAGACAAAGGCAGTAGTATAATCTTTTTAAGTTTCAGCTAAGAATTCTGTTTCTTCACAGATAAAAAGCTGCTTCCAACTAATTAGCTCCGACAAGAAAAAGCCTTGCCAAGTTTTTTCAAGTCTGACAAAAAATAACAGATAAGAAATAGTTTACAAGAGTCTTCAAATACTGACTTCTGGTTTGAGCTTCTTCAGTGACAGACCGAAACCTCATCTCTGCGAGGTTTCGATCTGTGCTCGCCGCTGGAGCACCCTGAGCCAGCTGGCTTCAGGGCTAAGCCACCCCGTAGAGGTGGTGAAGAGGGGGGAGACTGCCAGCAGGGTTGAGGAGAGCAGCATCTCTCCTCCTCAGCTGGCTATTACTCCCTTTCCTGAAGGGGGTAAAAAGGGGAGGGAAAAGATGAGAGGGAAGAAAGAAAGGAAAAGAAGTTATAAAGGACAGAAGCAAAATATAGAGAAACAGGGCCTATTTAGAGATAATGGGTGAAAATCTATTGGAAAAAGGGATTCTGCAAAGGTACATAAGATAGTATTGTTATATTAGAAGCAGAAATAATTTTAGAAAATATGAAACAATGTATGATTAAAATGTCTGATAAAACAGCTATCATAATTCAGTTGAATGCTTATCAATAAATAAATAAAGGTATATTTAGTGATTTATAAAACATATGTGAAGAGAAATAAGGGAAAAATTAATTATGGAGATTATATGTGTTTTTAAGGAAATATGGTATTTAATTGAAAAGAAGTGTTAAAGATGTTAAGATTTTAATGATTATTAATGATAGAACTGAACTGGATTTATAATTACATATATTTACAACCTTTCTTTCTTTTTTTAAAAGAATATAATGTGTATTATAAGAAAGTGCCAAGCAGAATTTGATTGGAAGTTATGTATTATGTATTATATTGAAGGTCATTAACTTAAGATATATATTTGTTTAAATAAGAGTTGAATGGATGTAATTAAAAGATATAAAGGTGTCATACTCCAATTAGTAACTACGGGAGAAATTTGTTTAATGAGAAAAGATAACATGAAATTGAAACAGAACAGACAAAAGTATAAATATAACAATTTGAATTGAGATGAGATAATCAAAATAAAATGGAGAAAATTAAAAGAGGGGAAAAACTATTTAGAAAATGTAAAATAGTATAAGATATGGAATAGAATACAAAAAGGAGCATGAAATTGAGTTTTGTGTCTGTATAAAGAAGTTCAACCTGGGACCATGCTATTTTCAAAAAAGATGTTTTACTTGTATTTTGTGTGTGAAAACCCAAATAAAACTTTATTCAAAAAAAAGTCTTCAAATACCAACTGTAATGTCCATGAGGCTGAGTTCAAAACTTCTTTGCTTTCTGCAAAGTGCTTTCATTTACAGCTGGCTTTTATCTTCTTGAAGGAGGGGCCATTACCTTGCAGCCTTACTTCCAAGTCTCCTGTGCTATTGTAACTGTTCTTTCCTCTGAGCAAACCTTCGTGCACGCACACTTGGCACAGGCTCCTTGGGAACCTCCTTATCACTGCTGCCAGTCTTCACAATCTCTGAAGGCAGCAGTCCACTCCCTAATGGTCCTGGCCCCTCATCTGAGTCCTCACTCTCCTCAGCTGTCTGCACCTGCTGCTGGCTAATCACAACAGATGCATATATATCCTAAATACACACACACACACATGCACAGTCTATAAGACAAAGCTATCTTTATAACTGTAAATGAAGTTGTTTTTAATGTACTGAAATTCTATTTTCTGAATATATGTTTGTATAGATTAGAATTTTATAAAACCAAACATCACACACACCCTGCAGGCAACAATATTTTATAACGAAGTCATAATCAGTATGGTCAATGCAATATGCCCTGTAATGCATGCAATATGCTTAAATGTAATGTTTTTATGAATCAGAATTAAGGGTACATTTGACTGTGTTGGCTACACTTCTCTCAACCACCCTATTTCAGAATTGCAGATCTCTCATACCAAGTAAAATCTGGTAACATGAGAGAGAGAGAAAAAAAAACCCTAAACGTTAGTTAAATGTTCATATCTTGTGTTGAATTGATATACATATAAAGTATTTGAATAAATAAATAAATAAATAAATCAAAAATACATTCTACTATTTTTATTAATGACTATTAATGATGCGGTGGCTCAGTGGATAAAACACCGAGCTTGTCGAACAAAAAGGTTGGCAGTTCGGTGGTTCGAATCCCTAGCACCCACGTAACGGAGTGATCTCCCATTACTTGTCTGAGCTTCTACCAACTTAGCAGTTCAAAAGCATGTAAAAATGAAAGTAGAAAAATAGAGACCACTTTGGTGGGAAGGTAACAGTGTTCCGTGTGCCTTTGGTGTTTAGTCATGCCGGCCACATGACCACAGAGATGTCTACGGACAGCACTGGCTTTTTGGCTTTGTAATGGAGATGAGCACCACCTCTAGAGCCAGAAACGACTACCACATATGTGCGAGGGGAACCTTTACCTTTATTATCCATCCATCCAATTTATACAGCCAGCCATCTCAAATATATGACTCTCAATGATTTACAAATGATTAAAAAAATATAAACAGTAGAGCTGCAGAAAACCTATTTCTTGACTTGGTCCACATTAAAAGACTGGCCCAATGGAAAGACAGAAAAAACAAAGAAACCCTATTTTGCTTTCTGCCATGGATTTTTTTTTTTTAGTTTAAAAATGAATGTGTAGGATGTGAGTCATGATTTATCAATATCAGCATGTATCTATATGTATTGCATAGTTCTAATACTTAAATTAATATGGAATTTTGCTAGGCATATTTACTTGAAATAAACTATTTACTAGGAATTTACTAAGTTCATCGAGGGAACTACAATTCATAAATCAGCTCTAAATATCAACTAAAACCTGACATCATTTGTAATTCTGACAAATGTATTTAAAGCTATTGGGATAGAAATGAGGACACCCTAAGTCTTAACCCTAACCCTTAGGGACAAAGTCAGTGAGTTGCTCTGAAGCAGTTGATCTCCTTCAAACCTCGGAAGGAGACTTCCAAACCACTTATAAAGATGTTAAGAAAACTGTAAGGACTGGTATAGACAGATGCTAAAATTCAATATTGACTTAATAGACTCAATCAAACAAACAAAAATCTCCGGTCTTCCAAAAACCATACTCATCATCCATATTAAGACTGTCTGGGCAATGAAACTGATACTGATAATAACTGACTGCTTGTTTAGGTCACTTTAGTTGATCCTAAAAAAAAGGATATTACCAAAGCGATTTTGTGTTTGTTCTGATAGGTAGGCATGACCACAATTGCTTTTTATATTCTTTGGATAGTAGAATTTCAATTCAGTTCTATTTTTTTTTTATGCTGAAATAATACCTCACATACAATTTATCCTGAGGTAAATGTGCATTAATAGTGCAGCTTAATCTCATCCTTCATAAACATTGCAAAAATTTTGATGGTTATTAAGAGTGATATCTCTTGGTAGCATAGCAGTCTTTCATTTCTTGCTCTAGGGAACTCAAGGTTATCAGTTTCTGTCTAGACTGTTATATCTTTAATTTGAGGGTTATATTTTGTTTTATATTGTTTCAGTTTTCAGGAACATATGGCAATCTAATATCAAATAAATGACTTTATAATGGATAATTCTTTAGTTGTGATAGCAGACAATGTCTCCTGTTATTAGAAGTTGCAGACAATCTATGTTCAAGGATTATTAAGTAGCCTGTACTGAATTTTGCCATTCATTTCATACCATATGCAGCCATGAATTAGTTGATGGTAATCTGTTAATAAAAATGTAATATTCTAAATTATCCACCATAAAGATATTCATGTTTTCAAAAATAAAACTGTCTTTGCAATCTTTAAGATGCTGAAATGATTAAAAATATTTCTTTCCATAACAGAGAAAAATATTTTCTATGAAAGGATAATCTCATATTAAAATATAGTAGTAACTTCGACAAGGCTAATAACTTTTATTATTTCTGGCTATGCTCAGTGTAACCAATGATTTTAAATATAAATAAAAGATTTTATTATTGAGGCTTTTGAATGTTTCTTTAAGTTCTAATCTATTATTTGGCTTGATAGGCATGACTGGATGAATAAATAGGCTAAATAAGATGTAGAATAGAGGTTATCTAAGCACTGTTTCATTCACTGTAACGTAAGAAGTTATCTTGAAAGATCGCTTACCTTTAACCCCATCCATATTTGAATTTTGAATTCACCAGGAGGAATACAAACAGCCAGAAACAGAAGAGGGAGAACTGCTTTTGCAATTGTGCTTGCAGCTACAAGGCAGTTAGTGCAAAGAACTGATTCAAAGGGCCACATGTAAACTTGTTTGCAACTGTTTTGGTGGCTAATAATGTTGAGAACAGGGAATGTATGCTTTGAAGAAGGCTGGTTTAAGTGTTGAGCTAGCAACAGGTTGCTCTACACAATTAGCTCCACAACCCATGTTGCTAGATTGGGAAAGGTTAATATCATGAGAGGTGTGATGACCCAGGGTGGGGATAAACATAAACACAGTCACAAAAACCTGGTGAAGCCCCTTTTATTCCTTCACTTTGCTTCCAAGCTCCAAATATCTTTGATAGAAGACAAAAAAAAACCTTGCACCCAAACAGTTACAAGAAGAAGGAAAAAAGCAACACAAACCAGGCAAGATAAGGGCTGGAGGATGTCCATAGATAACAGAACACACACTGGGAAGGACGCCAAACTCAGAGAGGAACCAGAAACTAGAGCTATTCCCACACTTTGTTTCCAGCATTCGCCCGTACGCAGGTCTGTCCTCCTATTCAGTTGTCATAGCTGCAGCCATGAAGAGGATCAAGGCCCTCTCCTCCTGAGTAGACCACGTCTCTCCCTTATCCTCTCCTCCCTGCAGCCCTAGGATGGAGCGGGATGGGCCTGGGCCTTCCTCTGACTGCTCAGCTGACCTCTGCCCTTCCCCATCCTCCTCCACAACCTCCGGAGCCACACTTTCTGTCGGCTGTTCCTCTTCTCCCTCAGAGTCGGTCTCCACCAGAGGCATGACAAGAGGAATTTTTCAAGGAGATTCACTATCACCATTGTTAGGAATGTAAGTCACCTAACATTTGGGTTGGAAAATATATAAACCAGGATAGACATTTTAATACTGTCTCTTTAAGAGAATGCTAAAATTGTAATTGGGTGTGGCTCCTCAAATGGCCATAAAATGCAGCCAGAAACCTGAGTTGTTTAGTTCCTGTTCTGTTGTTCTGGAGAGTGTTGCTGTTCCTACTGACTATTGATTGTTTGCTGATCACAGTTCTTCTTGGGTTTGATGTAAGTCTATTTACTGAACTGTTTTTGATACTGGACTTTGTTATCTGGATTATCCCTGGACTGAAAACTGATTGCTTTAATTGTGAATGACTTGGACTGCTTGTTTGGACTTTGCTTAAATGTTTATTGGAAGTAAAAACCTACATTTTACTATACAGTGTATCTGTGTGCTGTTTATGTGTTATTCTTCACCACTCTCACTACATCTTCCTGTGTGCGCTCATTCTCCTAATGGGGAATTACCTCAACAACCATTACAGTTTGCTATTGCACAGAGACTCCTCTGTAAATAATACTGAACAAATCAGATCAGGCTGTCAAACAACATAAACATCTGCCAGGCTATCCCATCTTCTGTACATGGAAGATCTGAAGCTGCATGGAAAAAGCCCAACTGAAATTCAATCACTGTTCATATATGCAGCCAAGATATTGCAAAGTTGTTCAGCCTAGAAAAAAAGGCAACCTTGCCATCAACAGGGGAAAACAATAAAATCTGATGGAATTAAAAAAAAATGAAAATAGGGAATATATGGTTTGAAGAAGGCTGGTCTTAGTTGTTGGGTTAGCAACAGGTTGCTCTACACAATCAACTCTACAGGTTGATCTACACAACCAAGTTTCCTCATCACTATATATTTCTCAAAGATGTTATTCCATACTTGTGTACAGTCTACCAAGAAGGCAACTTCCTCCTGCATTTTCCTGCTACACATCAAAAATTGTCATTTCTGATTTATACTGATAAAAGTATTGCTATCTAATTGGCCTTCTGTGATTTTTATTTCATCATTGCTCTAGTTTTCACTGTGCAGTGTGGTTGGAATGTTCCCTGTTGAATCTAATTTCACTGTCTTCCACACATTTTTCATTGTGGGCTGCTGGGATATCTGCTTCCTTCTGGAGGGAATTCAACCCACAAACCTCTGGTTTTGACTTTCATTTCACCAGAGTGCACGAAACTCTGACCTACATATTCATAAGAGTTGCCAGTTATTCCTTCTACTCAAAAGGATAGGAAGAAATGTAAAGCAGTAAACATTTCTTCCTCTTCCTTGGTTGTGGTCCACCAGTGAATAATATTTGAAATGTGCCAAGTATGAGAAGGATAAACAGAAAATTGCTCATGTAAAATAGCAAAGGCAATCACAAGTTCTTAAAAACCAATCCAATGAAAGGAACGTAATTGGTACTTGCTTTCCAGACAAAGATTTGTGTAGATTTGTGTATATGGGATAGTAGTGGTGATGAAGGACCATAGAAGCCCATTAATCAGAGGTCATAGAAAGTATATTCAGACAGAACACCAGATTGTCACCATAGGGAAGGCATAGGATATGGTTGAAACCCATAAATATTTCTCAACCAGTCTTCATTGCCAACCATTTTAAGGCAATTTAAGGCTCATATGAAAGTGTCATTTATCTGTTCATAGTGATCATATCCAGGGGGTGGGATGCTGGGGATTTGCAGGGGTTTGGGAGAGCACCTAGCTAAGATTCTGTGCAATTCGGAGACCCCCCAAATCCCACTCCTGGCTGCCCACCCCACCCCGTCCCTCTCAGGAGTTCCCATGTGGCCCATATTGGATGCAGGTAAGTTGCAGGGTGCAGATGGAGATTCTGGGAGGCCAAAAATGGGCCTCCCGGAAGTTCAGGAAGGCCAGAAATATGCCCGTTTCCACCTTCCAGAGAGCCTCTGGAGCCCAAGGAGACTGTTTTACCCTCCTGGAGGCTCAAGAAAAGCCTATGGAACCTGGGGAAGGCAACCCCCCCCCTTGTGGTGCAGGAGGCCGACTAGGCCACGCCCACCCTGGCCATGCCAACCCAGCAACCAGGCAGAGAACCCTTTGCTTAATTTTTTGAAGCCCACCCCTGATCGTATCCCATCAAAAAAAAATTTGTTGCTCATTTCTTTTAACAGTAAAGCCATTTTTTCCTGTTCTCATGCTGCATGTATTTGGGTTTTACTTTCAAAGACACCTTTTCCAATGTATCATAGATATCTCTGTTATTTTATGTTTACCTTAAATTTTTCCACCTTGTTTGCTTCTTAGCCAGGCATTCAGCTCTCCTGTCTGGTCAGAGCACTTTATTAATGGATACTGATTTTAATTGCTTATTGTGCCTGTTATGGAACTTAGGAAAGGTAAGCCAGTGGAATGAAATTTTAGAAACCAGGAATTAGGGATAGAGGGGAAAAATAGATTTACCCTTCTTACTCACACATGCAATTAAGTGTAGCTTCAATCAAATCAAATCATCACAACTGTTCGACCCTTTGTGGATGCTGCTATAGCACCCAGGAAGTTATTATAAAATAGGCCGTTCTAATTTGGATACATGTGGCTGTATTTGTTTAATCATTAAAGAAAGAGGGTCAGTTTGGTGCAATGGTAAGGTGGTAGGCTAGAAACCAGCAGACTGGGAATTCCAGTCCCACCTTAAGTATGAAAGCCAATCAGGTGACTTTGGGCCAGTCATTGTCAATCATCTAAATTCACCTCTCAGGGTGGTGGTTGTGGATAAAACAGGGGAAGCAAAGCGTATTAGTATGCTTGCTATCTTGAGGGGTATGTGTGTGGATTGAAGCCCAAGCAATTTATTAGCCCTTTGGATTAAATATAATGTTACGTAATGTAGTATATTAGTAAATATTAGCTCTGTTGGATTAAAGATCATATTATGTAGAGTCTCTGTAGGGCAAATTATAAGGGGGAAACATGTTATATTTTACATTTTGCAAATTACCATAGGGTATTTTCTCGCACGCTTGAGTAAAAAGGTAACATTGCTGATTTTTTTCACATTGCTTGTGAAAGTATGCAACCAGATATTGCAGCTGAGGTTTTCTAAACAAAGGCCAGTACAGTTAAAATGAGTCAATGAGAGCAGCATGTGATATCCAAGATAATCTATATTGACTGAAAAGAAAGCAAGAGTCCAGGTTGCCAATCTTGGCAAGTTAACATAGCCAGCCATTTCCCTCTTACTGTAAGTACCACATTTTGGGGTCTAGTTCCCAGCAATGATATCACATCCTGGGAAGAGAATGATTGATCCCTTTTGTTATATTCATCTTTGGGAAAGTTGTCCCAGCACAAAACTTCTTCAATGGCTAATATACTGTATATAAAAGACAGGTTGACTGTTGGAAATATCCAGTACATAGAGGCCTAATATTTTCTAAGCAGGCTCATCTCTTAAAATCAATATAGATAAAAGACATTTACAGCATTATGCTATTACACTTCCAGGCGGCTGATATTAACATTTTGACAGTAATAATGTTGCAAGCTCAAAACTTTAACTGAATTTATAAGAAGCAATGTCTGTAACATTAAATTTTAAGGGCTCTGACATGGTATTTTATGCAAACTCTCCTCCTCAATTCACTGAAATGGTTTTGATCCCATAAATCACACTTGGAATAAAATTTGCCTAAAAAGTCATCACTTTTATCTTACATGAGAACTTATCAAATAACAAATCCCTTCTCCAAATTTTCCATTTTTATTATAAACATTTGGAATACAACCTTTTTTTAAAATTGTGAAACTTTGGCCTGAACATAAACAGTTGCCTTAGAACTATAAATATTTCAGAAGTGCTGTACTTTCTGATATAAGCAGGTATAGAAGGAATATATATTTTAGTTGCCTTTCAACTTTGAGTTATCTTGTTAATGTAAAATTATGTGCTCTCAATAATATTGTCATTAGATGAATAATTTATTCTTTCTCATGTGAATTTATTCTTTCCCATAGTTGTGGCTGAAAAGAAGAGCTTTGTTCCCATTTCCTAAATCAACAATATCTCAAAATGGCAAGATGATAGTCACAGAAGCATGATCGTAGCCCTTCCTGCATATGTACATGTATTGATGTAACATGCATATTTAAAGAGGTATGCTTCAGTTGTACTACTGCAATCACCATCTTGTTTGTTATTGCCTTGCTCCCTCGTGGATAACAAGGTCCAGTGGTGGGCTACAACCAATTTAACAACCGGTTTTGTGAGCATGCGTGTGCAGCATTCAAAATATACCAGTTTCAAACTCTATGGCTTACCTTCTAGGGCAGCCCCAGAAAGTAAAACAGCTTAGGTATGGAAATCCACTATGCCACACAAATCAGCTGAACTGAAAAATGTGAAAATATAGGACAGGATAGGGTGGGGGTGAGTGGGCAGGGCCAGCTGATTGTTGGAAATACCGGTTTGCCAGAACTCATCTGAACTGGCAGCATTGCACCATTGCCAAGGCCCCAATATTATTCCTCTCAAATAGGAAGGTTTTATTTATTATTTTTATCTCACCTTTAATATTTTTATAAATAACTGAAGGTGGTAAACATACCTAATACTTCTTCCTCCTCCTCCCATTTTTCTCAAAACAACAATCCTGGGAGTTACCCAATCATATTTCATGGCTAAAGTGAGAATAGAACTCACAGTATCCTAATTTCTACACCTGGTGCCTTAGCCATTAAATCAAATTAACAAATTTACCAAGAATACAATGAGTCCTTAATACCACAATTAGATTATTTGCCAGGCAAGGCAGTTGTTAAATGAGTTACATTCAATTTTACTAACTCTTTCGCCAGTTGTTAAGCAAATAACTGCAGTTGTTGTGAATACACAATCATTCAATGAATTCCCCCATTGACTTTGCTTGTTGGAAGTTGGCTGGAGAGGTCAGAAATGACAATCATGTGAACCTGGGATGTTGCAACTATCATAGAAATAACAGGAGACAGTAGAAACATCAGAAGCTTTGTGTAAAGATCAATGGCACAATGGAAGACATGGTTGCTGGTCAGTGGTGTAGACTAGGAGAGATTAATATCACAAGAGGAATTTTTCAAGGAGATTTACTATCACCATTACAGTTTGTCATTGCATAGACTCCTCTGTAAACAATATTGAATAAATCAGGTCCTGCTATCAAATAACACAGACACCCACCAGGCTATCCCACCTTCTTTTTATTGATGATCTGAAGTCATATGGAAAAAGACCAACTGAAATTGAATCATAGCTTCACACTGTTCATATATGCAGCCAAGAAACTGCAAAGTCAAAAATTCAGCCTTGCCATCAACAGGAGGAAAATAGTAAAATCTGAAGGAATTAAGATGCTGTTTAGAAATAACATTAAGATCTGGATGAAGAGGATGGCTACAAATGCCTGGGCATTCTTTAAGCTGACAGTGTCAGCACAACTGAAATCAAGAAGATTAGAAGTGAATGCTTCATGTGAAGGAAGAAGATCTTAAAGTCCAAACTCAGTGAAGGAAATACCTTCAAGGTAATGAATACCTGGGCAATTCTGATCATTAGACACAAAGCTGGAATAGTGAATTGGACTTAATCAAAACTCTAATGTAGTCTATTACAGTTAAGCATCTTTTCTTCCCTTCCTTTAAGTTTATAATTTCTTTTTTATTTTCTCTAAAGAAAAAGGCCAGTTCTTTCTCCAACTGCTGTGTAAAGTCTTTTTCCTTTAAAGATAGTATTGTTTAGCGTCCATCTCGATCTTCTTTTTTGTCCTTTCCATTTGATTGTCATTGGGTTGTGGTCTGCCCAAGTACTTGTTTCAATATTTACTTCTTGAATATTAGATAGTAATTTTGTTGACATCCATATCATATCTATTCTGGACCATGATAAGTATCTATTTGAGTAAAAAGTGTATTGCTTGGTTTTAGCATTTCTTTCTCTCCCTGTATCTTTTAAATTTAATTCATCAAACATTTTAAAAAAAGATTTTGGGAGAGTCTTTCTATTTTGCTTTGTTATTGCTGCTGTATAGTCCAGTTTATTGTCTACAATTCCATTAAAATCTCCCATCATAACTATATTGGCATAGTCCAGTTCAATTATTTTCATCTGTAATTTTTTATAAAATTCTTCTTGTTTATCATTCAGAGCATACATTGCAATCAGGAGTGTTTTCATATTATTGTCCATTATTTCTACCATTAATACTATTCCATCTTCATCGGTGTAAATCAATTTTGCTGGGGTGGTCTCCTTAATATATAAAACCACTCCTCTTTTCTTATATTGAGTCAAAGAAGTAAATATTTTCCATAATTTTGGTTGTACCAACAATTGTTCATATTGTTTTTTAATATGTACTTCTTATAGACAAATTATATCAAATTTTAGTTTCTCTAATTTATGAAAAGTTTTCCTTCTTTTAACAGCTGAATTAAGTCCATTTATATTGATTGTAATCAATTTTTTCTCTTCCATGATTATATCTTATAGTTAGGTTTGGCAGCTCTCGTAGATCTTGGTTCACGTTGTTCTTTGGATTCCACCTGTCTACCTATTGCGCCTTCTTCTTTTTCAGTCTCCATTTTGTCCTCTTGGAATTCAATTAGTGAGATCTCTTTTTCTGCTTCTTCCTCTTCCTTCCAAAAAATTCTGAATAAAATAATTCTGCTTTCTCAATTGAATCAATTCTATGTCTCTGTCCTTGCCATGTGAACATTAGCTCTTCTAGGATCAGCCATCTGTAATTCACCTCTGTTTTCAGTAACATTTTAGTCAGGAATCAATATTCTCTTCTCATCTCTCTCACTCTTCTGGGTATCTGTTTTAAGACCAGAATCTCCTTACCTTTGTATTTCAACTTTTTCTCTCTTGCCAGTTTATAATTCCATGAAGACCTTCTAAGAGGCAAGACCCCGTGAAGATAAAGCCATAGTTGAAGACAAAATACCACTGAACAGAGCTGCAGTGACATTTTGGTCTCTGAAAATTAACCAAAACCTTTGTAGATGAACTTTCGATTAATAAAAATTCTAGCTCTCTGGGTAAACATAATACCAAGCATATCAGTTTGATTAAAGCAGAAATATGTTTTGCATATGACATAAATTAAAAGCTCTTTATTCAATGACTTTGAATTTTACTTATAAAGGGCATATAGTTGTTACTTCAATTACACTTTCACCTTGATGTACATACTTTACTTATAGAGATTATAAGAAATTTTGCAATTGTGTGAGCAACGCAAATCAAGAATACAAACCAATGTACAACATAATGTAGTTGGCTTATTTCTTTTAGCCACAAATGATGATGACATTACTACAATTGAAGATGACCTTGGCTGATCTTTGGAAATGAGTTCATAATTACTCAACAATTTGGAAATAACAATTACCGTCTTTTTCTAATATCCTTCAGTCCAGTAATCTTTTCTTATATTAACTAATCTTATTCCTGGTTTCAGCCTACTTTTCATTCCCTTCTTAAACTAAAATGTTTTTCAAAAAATGCAATTTTATTACAAAAGGGGAGGGATAAGAAGAGAAAATAGCCATTTTAACTGGACTCAGATGTTTCAAATTTATCTAAAATGTTAGACTTAAAGGAACATTAGATTTAAAAGAGTGTTAGATGTAAAAGAATCCAGCTTCTTACAGCAATTATTGTGGCTCAGATTATTCCTATTACATCATTATTAATGTACTATGAACAATCCTTAAAGATGTGATAGAAGATATATTCTTTCATTAAGCTCCAAATAAAAACCCAACTTATTTGAATATTTTTTGTCCTTCAATTTACAGAAATAAATATTTAGATAGGGCAATATTTTGCAACTTGTTTTGTCTAAGCAATTCTGAGAGCTGAAATACAGATGTTCATCACATAATGCTTTACCAACATATAATTTTTAAAATTAATATGGGAAGAACCTTGATAGTATGTACTTGAATTCAAGCCACAGAATTTACATAGCTTTTTACACATGAACGTTTTCTGCATTGTTGGAACAGTGCAGATTAGGGTCAGAAAATGACTCTGTTCCCATAACATGAGAAATAGGACATTTTTCCGGTCAGGAGTGTTAATATTGCAGATACACTGGTACATTGGAATATCTGCAAGAAATAACATTTGTCCACAAGCAACAACTGATGGAACCACAAATCAGACAAAGTAATATAAAATGAAAAAGCTAAAGTACTCTGGGACCTTAAACTTCAAACAAACAAACACCTGCCACATAATACCCCAGACTTAACAACTGTCACTAAGACAAAAAAAGTTTGAATAGTGGATATGGCAGCACCTGGAAGAGAAAGCAGAAAAGAAGAGAAAGAGCTGAAGAAAAACCACAAAATTGCAAAGATCTGCAAATAAAATTAGAATGATTTTTGGCAAAAGAAAGTAAAGCCAATACCAATAGTGTCTCCAGTCAATCCCAAAACATCTGGAGCACTACTTGAACACCATCAGCATTGACAAAAATCATCATCAGTCAATTGCAAACCCATCTTTTCTTGGAACAACTTACATCTCGAAAGATACCTTTAATAGAATCAAACAGCAACATTGGCCTATCCCAGGTCCTTGGGAAGTACACGATAGGTGGATAAAAATGCCAAACCAAGTCTAAAAATCTGGCTGACTGTGCATGTGATAATGATTCTGGGTAGTTTACATTTGTTAAAATGTTTAAAAATCAGAACGATACACCCCCATGAGAACAGCACATGATAAAAGGAACAACAATGACATTTGTGTGTGTGTGATTTTTGTTTTGAATGATATGCTATGAATACCTCCTTCTATGCAGGAGCTATAGAATTAGAATTTGATTAAAAGAGCTATTCCAGTTTGCAGTTGTGAGAGGTTTTGTGTGCAGTTATTTTTTCTAAGTATTATTGTGCTGTATATGATAAAATATACATATGCTGTCATGTGGAAAGAGAATTGCACTAGACTAGTGCAAAAAGGACTCGTATTCTAGTTTTTATATTGATATGGGGGGAAGGGGGAAGAATTCTTCTTGCTATAGAAATTCAGGATAACATTTTTTGTCCAAGTGCAATTTATCCCTTTGCCTAAAAGATATATAGGGAGATGATGAAGAATAAGTAGCATAGTAATCTTATCTCTGTCAACTGACATTGGGATACAATGGTATGATTGAAAAGCATGACTATTATTTAATACATATGAGTACTTTTCAGAAAGATCATAGCTCAGTCACTATAATCTACAGATGATGACAGAAGTCAGCATGCTATGAAACTACCAACTGGGCAATCAAATCAGGAATAGATACTGTCTTTTCAAGACTTCATGTCTGTAAACCAAAGGGGAAAAAAGATACCAAGGGAAAAAAGAAGTCAAAATAGCCCATAGATTAAACTGAAGGCTGTCACAGATCAAAGGAAGTTGACTAGTAGTTTAAATCAATTCAACAAGGAGCATTAGAACTGCTTTTCAGAATAATGAATTGTGTTTACTTGATTCTTTCTGGACAATCAATCTCACCCCGCCCCCCAAAAAAACCCTAAAAAAGAAAGCCGTTTCTCAGAGTAAAATGAGTGATTCAAGATTAATAATGAAGAATAACTCTTTTCAAGCATTATAGCATTCTCAGAGGAAAAAGTTGGCATTATGATACCACCATTTTCTGTATCTGCATTTGATTGATACAACATGAAATACCACAGACACATATAAGATTAAATGATTTAATTTAGCATATGAGAACCCTAATTGATCCAATTAAGCATTTTGTACAATACAACCAGAAAGTTTTCATAATGCTCAAGATGCTGCCAGAATCTATGGTTTTTCCATAGTGTGTTTAAATCTTCTCTTAAAAACATGTTATATTCCATTAAATGCAACAGGGGACAAATGGGAAATAAAACCTGCACTTTTTGCACTGTCCATTTTTGAACGGCAAGGATGTCTGTAGGATTTGTATTTCTGTCAAAATGACAAAAGCAATATTGTATTCCTTTTGTATATATGTCCAGTATTACAGCAGATGCATAAAATGTGTGTGGCTTGTGTTGCATCAGCACAACACTGCATTTGTCATTTGACCTCATCTGAGCTAGGAGGCAGGGGGGAAACAACTTTAAAATATCACAATAAATAGTGATCAGCATGGAGAACAAGGTAAGGACATTTATTCCCATCTCCTTCTTTATAAATTTAGTATATCAGCCAATGCAACACACACCCATTTTATTGCATAATGCGAGCCTACCTGTCTAGTGAAAAATATATGCTCCTAGTCTGACCCCAGTATATGGCATTTACTGTAGAATAAAAAAATCAATCATTTTGGAAAAACAGCTATAACTTTGGTTTTAGGAGAATTAGATCATTAATTACTCACTCTATGGTTTCGCAGAACTGGCTTCAGTGGTAGGAACTCCTACTCTTATTTAACCCAGTATCTTCCAGAAGTGATGGAGTTCAATTCCCATCTTCACTAGTAATACGAATTCACTTTTCTGCCATTCCCACTGAATTTACTGCAAGGGAACAAGACTAGAATTGTACTTATGGCTTCATAAGGGATCTTAATTTAACATGTTTGAGCATTTCATCTTGAAATATGTGTGCAAGAACAACTGTGGATAGATAATTCAGCAGACTAAGTCTAATCCCATAAAGAATCATTTGGACGAAAGTTGGCATATTCAGAAGTGATCAAGTTTAAATTTCTGAGTTGTGATACGTCTGTTGAATGCAAATCTATTTTTTTACCCTGTTCTTACAAAGAAGGTTTTTTTTCTTGGAATGTAAAAGTCAACAGGTGCAAGCCAGTATATTGAAGACATATGGTGTTCATGCTTCACTGCTGATGCCAAAATATGGCTAATTAAAATTTCATCAATAAAAATAGTTTTCTGTCCACAATACAAATTTAATATAGATGAATCATACACAAAAGCATGTTCCATTGTAGAGAGGATGGTAGTAAACAGACTTATTTCATCCGTGATATGCTTTAATCAGTTAAATATGCTCCAAGAAGAAATAAAATAATAAAAATGCCTTTGTGTAATACATTTTCATAGTGAAAGCATGTTTCATTATATAATCATGTGGGACATTAAAATGTTACAACCATCATTTTGGTTAAGAGCCTTCATTTGTGCTCTCGAATTATCTTCTAGAATTAGCTGCTTTTTTAAGACTTCAAATATAATATAGTTTGGCCTTTGGTTATAATTGTAGAATATAATATTACACAGGAATGAAAGCACTTAATATACTGAACACACAATGGCAATTGATTGCACCAAGTAATAAACTAGTTTATCTTTACTATCTTCTATCAAGGGAACCCTGATAGTGTAGTGGTTAGAAGACAGTATTGCAGGAGAAATTTGCCCACAGCCTGAAGTTTGGTCCTGATGGGCCTCAAGGTTGACTCACCTTCCATCCTTCCAAGGTCAGTAAATGTGGACCTAGATCGTTTGAGACAATATGCTGACATGATACACTTTCCAGAGAGTGCTATAAAGCACCATGGGGCATTATATAAGTCTAAGTGCTGTTGCTATCTTCAATATATATTGGACTCACCTATGATGCTGACAATTCTGTATTGCTTAGAGACCAGACTGAGGCAAGAAGGACTACCATGTTCTATATAATGTATAATTTTCTGCTTTTTAAAAGTCATTCTGATCCCCATAGTACTGATAAAGAATTCTTATCTAAAACTGGTTCTCTATATTTTGCATTTCTTTAAACTATATTACAAATGAAACTGAATATTCACAGTGATGGACTTGATAGGGATGTCCCAGAGATGCTTTTTCAGAAGGCAACTGGACTTTGTTTTTTTTCTCTTGAAGATGTTTTGCTTCTCATCCAAGAAGCATCCTCAGTTCTGACTGAATGCTGGAGAATAGAAGGATTTATGTTCCTTTCAGTCATCTGATTGTTAGCACTTTGAATGTGGAACATGAGCCCTTGGAGGTTTATCTGTGCCCTCAGGGTCACCTGCATCAGGGGGTGATGTGCCCGGCCACATACATTGGGACAGACCAATAGAAGAATAAGTACCCACCTGGATGAACACAAAAATGCAGTCAAAAAGCTGGAACACACTTCCTCACTAGTCCAACACATGGAAGCCACAGGTCATAGCATCAACTTCAATGGCACCCAAACCATAGCCACTATAGAAAACCCCAGCCACAGAATAATCAGAGAAGCCATAGAGATTGAAAAAAGACTAGAAAGCATGAATAGAAGAAATGATTCCACCAGATTGTCAATCGTTTGGAAGCCTGCACTCACAAACAAAAAAATCTCCACACCACAAGCCAGGCAAACACCTGGGCACAGACAGATCCCCCCTGATACCTCCAGCTCAAACACACCCCAACCAGGCACCCAGATGAAACCTAGCTTCCTTACTAATGATAACCGTCCATTTACCCGGAGCCAAGCTACACTAAAGGCCTCCAATAAAGTAACACAACGTTGCCAGCCAATCAAGATACAAAAAGAGCCAAAAAACAGACAGAAGATATTAGAAACATCAATCAAGCAGAACACAGCAAACTCCAAGACCAATAAACACAGACCAAGACTCCCAACCAATCAGGGTGAAGAAAAAACCATTCTGGCACAGCAATAGGCTGCCCCAAATTTAAATCTGAAACCACTATAAAAGCCTGACTCACAGATGAACATTATACAGAAGGCTGATGATGGCAGATGAGATTCTGCCGAAACGTTGCTACAACTTTAAAAGCACAACTACAATGATGTGGGAAAATACCCAAACAAAGCTGAATGCCATACATGTAAGTACCCACGAAAACTTAAGAATATATATATATATATATATATATATATATATATATATATATATATATATATATATATATATATATACACACACACACACACACACACACACACACATACGGATCTTTGGTTGTTCGGGTTTTCTCCGCGTAAAGAAGTATCTAAACAACGTTTCGATGAAGTCTCATTCATCATCTTCAGGCTTCGTTTTTTTTTTTTTTTTTTTTTTTTTTTTTTTTTTTTTTTTTTTTTTTTTTGTTTGTTTTTTTTGTGTGGGGGTTGTTTGGGGTGTTTTGTTTTTTGTGGGTTTTTTTGTTTTTTTTTTTTTTTTTTTTTTTTTTTTTTTTTTTTTTTTTTTGTGGTGGTTGTTGTTTTTTTTTTTTTTTTGTTTTTTTGTTTTTTTTTTGTTTTTTTGGTGTTGGGGTTTGTTTGTTTTTTTGTTTTTTTTTTTTTTTTTTTTTTTTTTTTTTTGGTTTGTTTTTTTTTTTTTTTTTTTGGGTTTTTTTTTTTTGTTTTTTTTTTTTTTTCCTTTCCCCCCCCCAAGATGATGAATGAGACTTCATCGAAACGTTGCCTAGATACTTCGAATCTTACGCGGGAGAAAACCCGAACAACCAAAGATCCACATACAAATACCCGCGAGAACCTCAGAAAACATACACATATACATACATACATACATACATACATACATACATGTCAAAGTATTTCATTTAAAAAAAGTTCCCTTGATGCCTGATATTTCTTTTGCTATCTTATTATTGGTATTGAAAAATGTCTTCACCACACCTGAAGATGCCACAGTTACTTCAGAGGCAAAAGTGAGATCATAGACTAGCTTTTTCTGACTGTTTTACTTCCCTTCCTTATTTTCTGCGATGAGTTATGCACCAGTTTTCTTGAGGAAATGTTTTGTATCTTTAAGCATACATATAGATAGCTCTAATTCTCCAGCGCTAAGGTAAAAATAGCCGATAGTACATTACTGCCGTGCAATTGTTATTTTATATGGAGACTCTTACAATAACTTTGCTGTTGTCCAAATACATGCAGAAGTGTAATTTATTTATAAAGATGTGATCTCTTGCTGTGGGAAAAAAAGTAGCCATTTCTTTTCCTTTGGTTTATCGATCATCATATAATTTCAAGGCATGTGTTTGGGTATTTGAGGCTACTTTGTATAGATAGTGGAAGAATTGAATGTGATTAAGCTCTGGGTTGTTTCTTTATTCTTGTATACAAATCTGAGTTTGAGCTTGGGTTAAAAATATTTTGGTTTCTGAGAATGCTGACTTCATCTATTTATTGAAAACAGATGCAAAGAGCAAACTAAACTTTTCAAACTAGACAATCTTGATTAAATCTATGATAAGACTGTCTAAGGACCATGGTAAAATGGGCATGCATTTGAAATTACTGTTTTTAAATAGTTTGACTGATTTATATATGTTCTTGTTTACCTTCATTCCCTTTGATTAACTGAATTTACTGGAATACAGTAACTAAGAGAAGGATTAATAGAAAATTTCATTTTAAAGGATTTCAAAATTAAAATAAAATCAAACCCATAAAATTAGAAAATTAAACAAGCTGTAGGTTTAAAAAGAACAAAAATAGAAGTAAATTCCATCCAGTGTACTTTATAACTGATGTTTCTAATATCAAAAGTTTATCTGATTTCAGAATATGATAAACAGTTCTTGTGGGACTGTCCCTTTTAAAGATATTGATAATCTTTTTCTAATAGCTGGAAACAAGGTAACTACTTCCATTTGATTGGTTAAACCCAATCAGGGATGCTTTGCCCACCTAACTGGTCCCATAACAGAAAGCTAGACACAGATTAAGTGGAAAAAGCTAATGTATTTTGATTAAAAGTCATAGAACCTTCATTAGATAATTGTTAACTGCTTATACTTGACAAGATCTGATTCAGACCAGGGTAATGTGTTCGTGTTGTGTTCCCTACCATATGGCTGCCTTCCCTTGTCTACAAATATTTTCCTCAGACCCTGTAGCAGTCGTGGTATTCTACCAGTTCGGCCCGGTTCTGCTGAGCTGGTAGCAGTGATGAGCAGTGGAGACCAAACCGGTTCTCTGTGCTGCTCTGCTGTTGGGCTCACCCAACTGCCCAGGCTCCCAGGGTCACCTTTATCCTCTGAATTTGAAGCACAGCTGTTTTGCGCAGCACAGAAGAGTGCCACGTGGCAGCTGTTGAAGCGTCCGGGAGAATGCAGGCTTGGAAGTGAGTTAGAACACCTCTGCACCTGCACAAAGTGTGCATTTGGCACGTGCACACATGCAAAGTGTGTGCACACGAGCAAAGTCACCCATCAAGCCATGCCCACTGAACCGATGGTAAAATATTTGAATCCCATCACTGTCCTGTAGTGAAATTTTAGAGCAGGAATCATTTCTGTGGGATTCCATATAATGACATTCTAGAACACAAACAGTTTGCGTAACCATTAAAGAAAGTTTATCAATAACTATAGTCCCTAAGAAAGCAGTTCCTTAAGAAAATAATGGAATGTGCAGAGATTAGTAGGTTAACACTGGCAATTAGAGAGCAAGAAGAGAAGGAGTATTATAAGATTTGGGACTTATTTTATGTATGGTTAGAAAGCAGAGTAAGAAATTAAAGGCTATAGTAATAATGACATATTGTAAATGATTATTTTGAATAAGTCTGTTGTAGAGCGATGGTAAGGAAGAGGCATGAGACCAGAGCGTACAACTAACAGGCTTTATTGCAAGGAATAAAGGGTTGTCGCGTCTGCTTGCTAACTTGCAGACCAGCGGGCGACAACGGCTGGCTCTGCTCGACAGCCGGCTTATATAGCCGACTGTCAAACGGAGCCAACCAATGGGAGCTGCTGGTGCTCCCGCTCAAACAGCGGACCTGGTTGGGGACCCCAACCAGTTCCACAGACATAACACTCCTTTCCCCCAGCTGGGAACATGTGTAGTCCTGTAGATACGAGGTTGTCTTCGCTGGTGACCAGAACGTCGCAGTTCGGGTGAACTGTCGGCCGGTGTCAAGTCCTGGTCTTCGGAGCGTGCCTCGGCGGTCATCGGGCGTGGGTTTGCCCGGCGTAGTGTCCTGTGGGACTGGTGAAAACCCCTGCTCAGGTTGGCCCGGCTGAGTCTCGAGGTCCGGCTGGTCAACGGGCCGCTCGGTGGCTGGAGTGGTGACTCTGGCCGAAACTCGGGTTCTCCCGCCAGTCCTCTCACTCGTCAGGGAAAACCAGGTTCTGCAGGGGATCCGCGTCAGGCACTGGTGAGGCGTCGTTGGCGCTGGCAGGTTGGCATGGGTTGGTATCTGTCGCGCCCTTCCGCCGCCTTCTGAGTTGATCTACGTGTCTCCGCCACAAACGTCCATCCTCTAGGAGGATCCTGTAGGACCTGGGACCTGTGACTGACACAACTTGTCCTGGCACCCACAACGGATCCCCCGCGTAGTTCCTGGCATATACCAGGTCTTGTGGGGCGAAGTCTCTGACCAGACTGTCGGACCCTAAGGGGTGTCTGGGCAGTAGTGGGGTGTAGCCTGTCCAGGGTGGTTCTAAGGCGTCTCCCCATTAGAAGTTCGGCAGGAGATTTGTTGGTGGTGGTGCAGGGTGTTGTGTGCTGGCTGAGCAGGAAACGAGACAGTTTAGAGTGCCAATCCTCCTGGCCAAACCTGGCGAGTGCCTCCTTGGCTGACCTAACTGCTCTCTCTGCCATCCCATTGCTAGTGGGATGGAATGGTGCTGTAAGGACGTGCCTGATGCCCAAGTTAGCAGTGTACATGCTGAATTCACACGATGTGAACTGTGGGCCATTGTCTGAAACCAGTGTGTCCGGAAGTCCGTGGGTGACAAATAGATGGGTTAGGGCCTTAACTATCGCCTGGGTGGTGGTTGTGGGAAGTAAGGCTACATCAATCCACTTAGAGTATGAATCCACGACCACCAAGAAGGTCCTGCCATGTACAGGCCCAGCCAGGTCGACGTGCAAGCGGGACCAAGGGCGTTTGCACTCTCCCATCTGGTGGGCGTGGCAGCTGGAGGGGCAGCCCTGGTTTGTTGGCAATGCTGGCAAGAGCTTACCCAGTTGGCGATTTGAGCATCCATGCTGGGCCACCAGACGTAGCTGCGGGCCAGGGCCTTCATTCTTACGATGCCCGGATGACCCTCGTGAAGCACCTTCAGGATGGGCACTCGAAGGGAGGCTGGGATGACCACTCTTGTTCCCCACAATAGACAACCTTGCAACTTTGACAGTTCCTGCTGGCGGGTTTTAAAGGGGACAAAATCAGTTGTACATTGAGTTTCCGGCCACCCGCTTCCCACCCAGTCCAGAACCTGGGCGATGATTTTGTCCTTCTTTGAGTGCGCCACGATGTCCTCGGCTGTCACTGGGAGCTTGAGTTCGTTGACCTCAAAAATGGCATGGATAGGCGCTGGGTCTACGACTGGAACTGGCAGGGGGCATCGACTAAGGGCATCGGCGTGGCTCAAGTTCTTACCGGGACGATACACTAACTTGAATGAGTAAGCGGCCAAAAACAGGGTCCATCTGGTCATTCTGGGTGAAAGTACCTGCGGGGTTTGCTTATCTCCAGACAGAAGTCCTAAAAGAGGTTTGTGGTCAGTCACTAACTCAAAGTGGTGGCCAAACAAGAATTCGTGGAACTTGTTAACTGCAGCCACTGCAGCCAAGGCCTCTTTATCGATTTGGCTGTAGTTCCTCTCAGTTGGAGAAAGGGTCCTAGAAAAGAAAGCAATTGGTGCCTCGGACCCGTTGGGGAGTCTGTGGCTCAGGACAGCCCCAATGCCAAAAGGGGATGCGTCAGCAGCCAGGACCAGGGGAAGACGTTGATCGAATTGAACTAGAACCGCTTCTGATGTGATTAAGGATTTGACTGACTTGAAAGCATGGGTTTCCTTGGGTCCCCAGTGCCAGGGCGAGTCTTTATCTAGTAGCCTATGTAATGGTTCAGCGACCGATGCCTTGTGCGGGAGGAATGAGGCGTAAAAGTTCAGGAGTCCCAGGAAAGCTTGAAGTTCAGTCTTGTTGGTGGGTGTGGGTGCCTCATGGATGGCCTTCACCTTGGACTCAACGGGGTGGATGCCAGAGGCGTCTATTTTATAACCCAGAAAGTCCACCTGCCTAGTGGCGATGGCACACTTCTCCCTCTTAAGTTTAAGGCCATGCTGTCTAAACCTCTCCAGCACTGTCCTGACTCTCTGAATGAGCTGGGGTCAGTTCGTGGCTGAGACTAAGATGTCATCGAAGTAGGGGACCACTCCTGGGAGACCCTGGAGAATCCTCTCCATGAGTGACTGGAAAATGCCTGGGGCCACGCTGACCCAATTGGAGGCGCCTACACTTGAATGCCCCCTGTGCGTGACTATGGTTTGTAATTCTGCTGTCTGCTCATCGACAGGGAACTGTTGGTATGCCTGGGACATGTCTAACTTGGCGAAAATGGTGCCGGGTTCGAAAGTGTGTAACAGATGCTGAATAATGGGGACAGGGTATGCGCTGACCTGCAGATAGCAGTTGAGCGTGGTTTTGTAATCCGCACAGATTCTCAAACTGCCATCTTTCTTAAGTGGGGTGACTATGGGGTCTCCCATTTAGCGAAATCAGTGGGTTCTAGCACCCCTTGCTTAAGTAGTTTGTCTAGTTCTGCATCCAATTTGGGACGGATGGCAAAAGGTACCCTACGTGGTTTTAAATGAAGAGGGTTGCCTGGGGTCTACTGAAAATGATATGGGGTGCCGAATAGCAACCCAGCTCATTGCTAAATACATCGGAAAAATCAGAAAATAGTGTATCTACATCAGAAGTTGAGACAGCATGGATCCCGGTTACACTAAGGCCGAGAGAAGGAAACCAATCAAGTCCCAATAGACTAGGGAGGGTACCATTAACAACCACTAGAGGCAGATGGCCTTTAAAGGCTTGGAATTGAACAAGGAACTTGCCTTTCCCGAGGACAGGAATGTTCTTGCCCTGGTAGTCCCGCAGCGTCAAGTGGCATCTTTGAAGCTGTTTCCTTGACAGTCTGGGCTGGATCCTCTTCAGGGTATCCCAGGAGATGATTGAGAGCGCGGATCCCATGTCCACCTCCATCCTGCAGTGTTTACCTTCTAGGAAAACAGAAATTTTAATTTTGTCAGGGGTTTGGGAAGTATGGTTAGCGTGGTAGCAGGTATAGCAGTCCTCCACTTGCCTTTGGGAGTTGGGAGGTGGTGGAGGCCTTTGAGGTAAAGATCGCCCTGCTTGGCAGACTCTAGCGATGTGACCCTTCTTTTGGCAGTTCAGGCAGATGGCGTTTCTGAACCTGCAGGATGCCCTAGGGTGGGAGCCTCCATAGGTTAGGCACATGGGAGGTTGTTTGGGGGTGAAGTTGTTCCTCTGCCCCGCTCCTACCTGTGAAGGCTTCTGATGTTTAAGGCGGTTAATGTCAGATGTGTCTGTGGGGTCATCTTCGCTGATTACTTCTTCAGAATGGACAGTTGGCGTGCTGGGTTTAGATTGAGTGCCCTGAATTTCAGCTGCTGACTGGGCCGAGAGCTCAGCAGCCAGGGCTTCCTCCATGGCTAAGGCTAGAGTCAAGTCCTTTTTAGCCAGTAAACGCCTCTGGAGTCTCAGGTCTCTCACCCCACAGACGATCTGGTCCAACAGCATGTCTTCCAAATATTCTTTGAATCCGCACTGTAAAGCGGCTGTTCTCAGGGCGGCCATGTATTCATTGATCGACTCCCCCTCTGCCTGTTTCCTGACCCTGAAGGCATACCTTCTGGCTATTTGGGACGGTTTGGGCGAATAGTGATTTGAAAGTATGTCCTGTAGCTCGTCCCATGGGACGCTTCTGATGGCGCGGGTGCGACTAATGCTGTAGCGGTGTCGAAGACGGCGGCTCGCAGTAACTCAGGAAATAGGACTTCTTCCTATGCTCCAGCGTCGGCTAAACCGATGGCGTCAAGAAAATGGCTGAATCGATTTTTGTAGGAGTCCCATGCTTCCTCGTTGGGTTTGAATGGAGGGAATGCTGAATTAGTACTCATCGTGGAGAAAAGAACGGGTTCGTCTTCTTCAATCGCTATTTGAATTTGCACTCTTAAAAGAACGCGGCTGCGGCTGTCTCTCTGGGCTGCATAGCTCTTTTTGAAAATTGCGCTCTTGGTGAGCGTGGGCGGCCTCGGCTGCGGCGCCTGTGGCTCGTTTCAGCGAATCAGCTCAAACAATATCAGTTTGAATTTCGCGCTCTTTGCAAGCATGGGTCGGCTGCGGCTACAGCGCCCGTGGCTTCACTCTCCGTGACTTACAGCTCTTTGAATAAACGCGTCTGGTTAGCCTTCGACCATCCCATCCTCGTCGCCAGTGTTGTAGAGCGATGGTAAGGAAGAGGCATGAGACCAGAGCGTACAACTAACAGGCTTTATTGCAAGGAATAAAGGGTTGTCGCGTCTGTTTGCTAACTTGCAGACCAGCGGGCGACAACGGCTGGCTCTGCTCGACAGCCGGCTTATATAGCCGACTGTCAAACGGAGCCAACCAATGGGGCTGCTGGTGCTCCCGCTCAAACAGCGGACCTGGTTGGGGACCCCAACCAGTTCCACAGACATAACAAAGTCATTACATGAATATAATTTAGTAAGAGTTGGATTTGCTATTAAAGATAGATGGTAATTGAAATAAAAAACCTAATGATATTGTAATAATGATAAAATATGATATATAATGTTGACTAGAATGTAATATGAATGTAAACTCAATGAGAAATACATACAAATATTTCTATGTGCACAAGATATATATGTACCCAGATGACACACTGTATAACTGAAAGATGGTTTTTATTTGTTGTTTTTGTTGTACAAATTAAAAAAAAGAAAAGAAGAAAGCAGTTCCTTAAGAAGGCAGCTACCATGGTCATTGATTTTCTCTCTCAGTGTTTATTTATTTATTACATTTTTCTGCCACCCATTTCCCCTAGAAGATTAGTCTGGAGACTTACAAGTTGTAAAGCAAGTAAAACATAATTAAAATATTAAAACTTTAAAGCTATAGATTAAAATATTATTAAAAACTGTGCTAAAACTGAAACTAAGAGAGTTAAAAAATGGATGGAATGGGGATGAAGTCTTTTTATTTCATCAATCCCAGCTATTATCACTATTAGGCCAACTGGCAAAAGGTTTTAATACCCTTCAGGAAAGCCAAAAATGAGGGGGCAGTTGTCACCTTTGGTACTAGAATGTTCCACAGTGTTTATCAGAAAGATAACTACTTTTAGACTAAGTACTCTGCATTGTTTCATCTAATTATTTAATACATGATTTTTCCCCAGAATAATATAGTCACAATTCTCATATTTTTCTGTGGTAATTTTTGTTCACAAAGAACACTTCATACTCTACAGCAATTAACATTTTTATTATGAATTTATTGACAGGATTGTGCATCGTAAAGTATTATTGATAAATTGTTCTGTCCAACTTTGCTGCATCACAAAGATAATACATCAGAAGCATGAGACGGTTGTAAGGATGATGGGCATGTGTCAGGTAGCCAAAAAACTATTTGATTAATCCTCTGTATCATGTCACCTTATACTGTTAAACTTTCACAGTAGCTCCTTTTTAAAGATAATGTTGAAAGAGTGAGATAGTTTTTGTTTATTGAATACAAAGCTATTATTCTCTCTTTGAAGACTAGCCAACAAATAGAATGCATGCATATTGGTTTCATATGTTGATCCAGAAATCTGAACTGAATCTGAATATTGTCTCATTGGCTGCTTTATTACAACAAAGAAAAATATATTAAATTGATACTAACCTAAGATGAATATAAAATATGCACCCGCAAAAGGCATTTATCCATTCAGTCCAATCATGATGGGTTGAATAAGTCAGGAAATCCTCTAACTTGATATGCAAATATTTCCATAACACACAAAACTTTAAGGATTTACAAAGCTGCTTCTAAATTCCTCAGGAGTTCTGCACCCTATAAATATTTAAAAGAAATTTCCGTACCTAAACAGTCACTCCGTTTCTTGTTTGGGTTTATGAGCATGAAATAAATCAGTAAGACGGGGGCCAGAATAAGAAGGGGGTGTTTTTTGCTTTGTTTAGATGTTATTTAGCATATCCCCTGATACAGCAAAACTTTTTTGTGCTAATGATCCTTTTCAGTCATTCTTTTTCATCACCCCATCACATTTTCAAGGAGGCAAAAAAAAAAAAGATGAATTCTAACTCTTAATCTTAGCTAATGGGAAATGTGTCTAATTAAAATCTCATCAGTGTAAAAATGTGTTTTGTTCATTGCACATATCTAAAGCATATAGTCTAAAATAGATCCTTCCTATATTTTTCTTCCACTTTAATTTGCGATGCAACATCTATATAATTACACAGTTTTTTCCTTCAATTAAACTGCCCTATGGAAGCAAAATGGAGTGTCTTGCACATAGATGCTACCCTTCTTCTTTCTCTTTTAATGGAAACATCTTGCCTGTCACAACTACCTGACCCATTAGAGTGGGGAGGCAGGGAATGTTGTGGGTCCCATCCCTGAGTGAGATACATCTGGTGGGATTCAGAAGAAGGGCCTTCTCTGTAGTGGCTCCCTCTCTCTGGAATATCATTCCCCCGTAGATTGGAATGGTCCCCACTCTAGCACTCTTCCAGAAGGCGTTGAAGACCTGGTTCTGCCAGCGGGCCTGGGGAACCCAGAGCAGGATGGAGTCCATCAGTGTGATCTGCTGTTATCAGGGCAGGCGGTGGGAATTTGGGGGTGATTTTTTTTTCCAGATTTTGTTCTATTTTACTTTATTAATTTATTTGATTCTTTTTATTAGTTTTTATTGTTTTTTATTTTTTATTTTTAATTTTAAATATGGTTTTACATTGTGTAAGCCACCTCGAGTTGCCATGGGCAAATAGGTGGCAATATAAATTTAATAAATAAATAAATAAATAAAACTCTGTGAGCTCTTGTGGGAAGACCTCTAGTTTAGTTCAGTTTAGTTTAATTTATTGTCATTGCACCTCGTACAACAAAATTAAATGCCATCTTCAGTGTACATTGTAACTATAAAAAGAAAACACAAAGACACCCTTCACATTCTATACAATTGAATTGAAAACCCGTTATTGCATTAATATTGCACTATACAGAAGAATTCAATATAGTTGCTGCTCTAGGATAGAAGCTGTTTTTCAGCCTATTTGGCCTTGTTTTTATTGTCCTGTACCATCTACCAGATGGTAATAGTTAAAAAGAAGGGGTGGTGCCAGATGAGATGGATCTTTAAGAATGTTTTGAACTTTCTTAAGACAGCAGGAGCTATAAAGCTCTTCCAAAGAGGGGGGAAGGTAACCAATGATCCTCTGGGCAATGAAGTTAACCCTCTGGAGCACTGTCCTATTTGCCACTGTGCAACTAGCAAACCATGCAGTAAGTTAAGATACTCTCTATGGTGCAGCAGTGGAAGGTCACCAGCAGTTCTTCATTCAGGTGTTGTTTTCTGAGAAGTTTCAGATAGTATAATCTCTGCTGCGCCCTTGTGGCCCCTGGTTCTTGTGAGAAGACCTCTACTTACAGGATACTGTAAATTGGTGGAAGGAATAAGGAATAAAGAAGCCATTGTTATTAATTCCTTTTTCCCTCTATAGCTGTTTGTGTTGCTAGTCAAACAGATGTGAGGAGTTATAAACTTCTTGAAGCAAATGGAAAATTTTTCTGGAATTAGAACTGTCATATCTCTCAATCTCCTGAAAGATTTCAGAATTTTGGCCTCACGTGGTGGACTTCGTAAACTTTGTCAGAGTTTTTATATATTCTCACACTCTTGATGAGCTTACTAAGTGAACTGAAAAGGGTCCTATAAGTGACATCTATAGAATCTAACTGAATCATGAGAAGCAAGGAAAATTGGACAAAAGACAAGCTGTATGCTCTTCCACCACACTAATAATTAGTAAGTGCAAGTATTCCACATCTTGTTCCAGTAATCCCTTGTCATTAAATGAAATGAGACTGCTTAATAAAAAGTAATCTCTGACTGAGATTGTGCAACTTGCCAGGAAAGGCTAAAACAGTTTGAGGCCCTGCAAGTTGTAAGGATATATCATTTTTTAAGCATGTTCTTGAGCCTTGATGTTGCATTAAGCCAAAATTTGGGTTCTTTATTTGGGCCTTTTAGGTACACAGAAAACTCTGTATTTTTTAAATTGGACTTGGTGTGTTTGGTATGTAGCCTGGCCTTAGTGGATTTGTCCCTTCTCTTCAAGAAAAGCTTCCTCAGGCCATAATCCATTCTGCAAATTGAAAGAGAATTCTGACTTTGGTCTACAATTCTTCTGTGACATTTATTACTGTGCTCCTGAACTGAACGTTTCTTGGAGATGCAAAACTTAGGAGCTCACAGAGAAGCTACTTTCCATTGCTGTTGGGGACACTTCCCTTTTGATGAAATAATGTAAAGGATCTTTAGTCTCTGAACTATAAAAAGCAAGAAAATACAGAAATGTTCTGAAGAATTCTTTTCCAACTTAGATATGCTTTTTTTTTTTTACATCTGGTCTTCAACAAAGATTTCTCAGCCATGGCCATCACAGGTGGCCAAATTTGGGAGTTAAAATTCGTACTCCTCAAGAGCAGCCAGGACGGAAACTTATGGCCTAAAAATAAACTATTTTTCATCAATTCTTTGGAAATTTTTTTTTTAAAAAGACAGTAGAATAGACCATGTTGGAACAGCCTATCTAACACTTCACATTTTAGTAATGATCTTTACAGTATGTCTGCTTCCATTAAACAAGTTCCTAAGTCTTAAAACTGCTCTGAACTTTCTTGTTATTGTTTCAAGGTTATGACATAAATATTTTCCTAACATTACTCTAACATTTAGCAATGATGGTTTACAGGGGTGGGATTCCACCGGTATAACAACTGGTTCAATGATCGTGCACTTTGCGCACATTCATATCAAATGCACACTCTGCGTGTATTCTCCGCAATTTAATCAGCTATAATACTTAACTTCTACCACTCTGCTACACAAATCAGTGAATCAGCTGTGCTCTAAACAAAGGAAGTAAAGGACAGGAAAGAGCAGGGGTTTATAACATTTACATATAAGCCATGCCCAGCCAGTCACATGATCACAAGCCACAAATTAGGCCACACCCACAGAACTGGTTAGTGGTCCCTGGGATTTAAAATTATGAGTTTGGAGGTCCCTGAGGTGGAAAAGTTTGGCGACCCCTGATTTAAATGACTCAAATACCCAACCGTATATAGGCCTTCTGAAGCAGGGAAAGTGGGCATCTCCAGGTACTGGTTGGAGAAAAATATAGTATATGTTTTGGACCCTTAAGAATTGGACGTTTTCCAAACATAGACAAATAACACATTCTTTTTAAAAATGAAATCTTGTACTTAACAGTAGAGTTAAGGACAGGAAGTAAAGGACAGGAAAGAGCAGGGGTGGGCAGGCCCACATGCTCGTTGCAGCAAACTGGTTCAAAGACAGCTGATCTTCAGAGGAAGAGGTTCTCCCGAACTGGTCCAAACTGGTAGAATCCTGCCCCTGATGGTATACAATGACTAGGTTACCATGGTGGCACAGAGAGGCCATGATCATAGCTGGCAGCTCTAACCTTGGACAAAATGAAGGAGAAGACTTAAGAAACTCTTATGAAGCAAACAAGGACATTAAATAGGTTATTGACACATCATTGTAATATGTTTATTTCCTGTGAGAGATATTTGCAGATTTTTCTTAAGACTTCCTGATAACTTAAACTGCTTTGGGAACTATGCATCTTGATTTTGTATAGCAAAAATAACAGCAGTTACACTTATGAAAGAAAATATGTTTTGGCCTGATGATTGGATTCATGAATATTCTCACATGCAATACTGCATCTTTGAGGCATTTGTCATTTGCTCTTTTGAAGACCTGCATCTCCATTTCAAAGTGCAGTGGCCTGTAAAACTGTTTGATTTGTTTATTACACGCATTTCAGAATAGGACATTGCCACTGGCTGCCTGTGTGATGCAAATGTATCATTTAAATCAGCAGTCGTGATAAAATTTTGATGGGCCGCAGAGAAATCTCACCCCCAGAGAACCCCCCCCCCCCAAAACAATTAATCCAGGCTGCACAGAAACACAAGGCTGCACCGCCCATGGGAACCTTTCCTGCCCACTCACTCCTTACCCAGCAAACTTGCCTGCTAAATTGCTATTTTTCCTTTTTCTGACCCTCAGCTGTTCTGCTGTCCCAGGAGATTTAGATTAGTTAGAAAGCAGGAAATGGTTGGATTTCTTGCTTTCTAGCTAGTCTTTAGATCTTCTGCTCTGCTTTTAAGCACAGCCGAACCTTAGGATGGAAGTTCCTTAGGATGGAAGTTTCCGTTATTCAGTGCAGACTCACAGCAAGCAAATTTTATGTGACAGACTCAGGTAGCTGATGGCAGATAGGTAGATTACTGAATGATTCTGTGAGCAACTTAATCTGCCTGCCTGCTTTGCCTGATTTTGGGTAAAAGTTGCTCTTTTTTTAATAAAAAATTCAATATTTGTATAAATATTTATAATATTTACATATAAGCCATGCCCAGCCAGTCACATGACCACCAAGCCACACCCACAAATTAGGCCACATCCACAGAACCAGTTAGTGGTCCCTGGGATTTAAAATTATGAGTTTAGAGGTCCCTGAGGTCCAAAAGGTTGGTGACCCCTGATTTAAATGACTCAAATACCCAACCATATAAAGGCCTTTTGAAGCAGGGAAAGTGGGCATCTCCAGGTACTGGTTGGGGAAAAATATAGTATATGTTTTGGACCCTTAAGAATTGGACATTTTCCAAACATAGACAAATAACACATTCTTTTTAAAAATGAAATCTTGTACTTAACAGTAGAGTTAATGTCATTTAACATCTCTTAAGTTGTAAACTCTTTCATCCATCCTGAATATAATTACAAAAAAAAGAAAAGAATTGGAAGCATCTCCATTTGACAGGCTAAGAGGTCTGTTTATTCACAAATTAGATGGAGCGCAGAGATTCTCCTGTATTTTTCTGCTGGTGTTCCTAAATATAGACAAATGATATTCTTGAATGTCTGTTGCCACATGTTAAAATGTGTAATGCAAATTAATTGTCATAAAATGTTAGGATAATCAGAAAAAGAATTTTGTATATACGTGTCTAGCAAATATCCTATGAATGTCAGCATTTCATTTAAAATCAGCCACAAATGTTTATGCTGTTGCAAACAGAGGTTGACTGTAATTTCAAAATGATGATTATTCAAAAAGTTCAGCAGCTGCCATCTTTAACTTTAACTTTCTTTTTCTGCCTTCTTCTTTCCTACTTTTTAGAATAAGAGATGAGAATTATGATTTATTAGGGTCTATAGAACCAATATTTAGTTCCAGACAATTAAGAGATGCTTGAGATTGTATTGTATAGCCATCCTTTCCATGCAAATAGACCAGGGTCAACAGTGTATGGACTTTCTGTCCCCTTTTCTGAATTTGGGGAGCAGATTGTGTGTCTCTGAGCTTTAGCACAATTAAGCCTACTGTAATTTATGCTTCTTTCTCCCCTAAAAATAGCCATAAGCCATTCTACTGATTTGTGATGATTGCATTTAGCAGTATGTCCAGAGATCAAAAGAAAAGGAAGGGAAAGGAACAAAGAAGGAAAGGAAAGGAAAGAAAAGGAAAGGAAAGGAAAGGAAAGGAAAGGAAAGGCATGTATATTTCTTTCCAAGTGAATGAGTTCTCATTATATAGCATCACAATAGAATATGTTTTAAAAGGTTTGTTGGCTAAAAAGCAAAGCTCAGAAATAGATATCCAATTATCTAATTATGAGGCCATTTTAAATACATTTTAATATTTCCCCCAGTTATTATCTCCCAATTTCACAGCTCCGCAAAAGCGATACTTTCCTGAAAAACGAAAGCTTAAACACTGCTGTTTTGAAAAGCTTTCAACATTGGTTATATTGGACATAAGGCATCTCATTTTAAAGGGAACAACTATATTAGGAAACTGACATTAAACTTCAAGGAATATAGGATTAAGGGAAATATAGAACGTGTATTCAAAATATTGAGGGAGGATGAATTCTCAGTAGCTAGGAAAGGAAAGAAAGGATGTTTTGAGGTAACACGAGGCTCTCTCATCAAAGCCAAGAGAGTGGGATCACATTGGCCAGTTCCTTGACCCTCACAACTTCAGGCATCTTGTTATGGACTTTCAGACTCACCTTAGGAGAAGGAGAAGGAAAAGGCACAGCCCAGATAGTGATTACAAAAAAGATATCTTTTTTCAGCAAAGGAATAAGGATGAGGGAAGAATCTTAGAAGGAAGGTCGATTGTTCTCTGAAAAGTAAAGGCAAGGAAGGGGAAATGTGCTTTCAGACTTGAAGGTTCTATTACTAAAACCTTACAACAAAGATAGTAAAAGTACTCATGGTTTTGGTTTACAATATTGCCTGTAGTCTTTAAGGGATGACATACTTTGAGTTTTTGGTCTTCATGATGGTCAAATTATTAGCACATAATCTTGCAGAAAACTCCTTTGAAAAGCTACCCAATATATTTTTATATCACTCCACCCACCCCAAACCAAAATTCTTTCAGTGGAAATATCTTCCTCCATTAACAGAATTGTTCCATGATGATCGGAATTATTTATGTGTTTATTTATTTCCATTGCTTGGAAAAACTATCTTCATACAGCTGTTAGCTCCCCCTCCCTTTTAAGTATTCTATAAAAGACGCAAATGCTGATTCAATACCAAGAGACTTGGGAAACAAGGCTAATAGGAAAAATCCCACTAGTTTCCATGTACGTTGATTACTGTAGATGGTACTCTAGCATCCTACATTTGTCCTGATTTAACAGGGGTATATGAAAACTAGATTATTATTTTGGAGCCACATAGTTTTGAAGAGATTTTTCTTGTAACACATTTGCAGGATTTTTAAAAAAAGTTCAATTACTCAGATTCTGAACCAGTGGTGGGATTTATTTTTTTTACTATCGGTTCTGTGGGTGTGGCTTGGTGGGCATGGCTTGGTGGGTGTGGCAGGGGAAGGATACTGTAAAATCTCTACTTCTACCTCACTCCATGGGAAGGATACTGCAAAATCCCATTCCCTCTCCACCCCACTAACCTGCTTTCTAGCTCCATTCTCCTGTGCAGGGCAACAAAAGAAGACCCAGCTGATCAGCTGGGACTTGGGAGGCAGAGAATAGATGGGAGCAGGGCCAGTCAGAGGTGGTATTTGCCGTTTCTCCGAACTACTCAAAATTTCTGCTACCGGTTCTCCAGAACTGGTCAGAACTTGCTGAACACCACCTCTGCTCTGAACGCACAACAATTAGTTGGAATTACCACTCTTTTAACTCCATTCATCTACACACTAACATTTGGAGAATTTTTAAGAAAGGGTTATTGTGGCTAAGCCACCATAAAGTGGCTAAAGATTCTAGCAGTTCTAACCTGAACCAATCCTGCCATATTTTATGATATAAATGTCATATATTTTTTAAGAATTGTCCCATAACATTCACAATTCATCAGTGTTTGTTGGCCTGCTGAACTTTCGTCCACACTTTCATATCAGACATTTTGAAACCCACCCTCTATAAGTCTTGGGGCAATGTCTCCTAGAATTGTCTTTGGTCATGATGCTTGGGGTCCCACAGTAGTTGGAACCAAAAACAGGTTTGAGAAAGCTTTGATTTAGGTTTCAAGGTACCTTCTTCCCGAATGTTTTCCTACAATCCAAAGTTAGTATTCTAAAACGTATATTTAGTACAAAAATTTCAGTAATGTAAATAGCTCACATCACACTCTAACTTTCCCCCTCCCTTTCACATTGTTTTAAATGACTCTGTTCTGGTAGCACTAAAAGTAGAGGCTTTACACTGAATTTGTAATTTACTGACTCTAAATTCAGATTGTAGGATTTTTATTTTTTTCAGATATATTTAATCAGGAAACCAATTTCTATTGATAACTTAATTTTGCTTTGTCTCTAGATATACTACCATCATATTTCTTGAAATATGGATTTTTTTTAAAAAAAAATACATTTTAGATCTACAAGGAATACAAATTGAAATGGATTTAACCACACTCCTTCTCTCTTTCTTTCTTTTATCTCTTCTTTACCTATTTAAATGCCACAAACATGTAGATCATTAAAATCACTGCACCATGCCTTAATAATATGAAAATATCACAAATAATATGCATGGTTTTAATTTTGACCTTAGTATCATTATTTTGCTTTATGTTTTTTTAACATTCCTTTTTTTAATTCCCAGTATTATGTTAACACAGTTTGCACTCATGAAATGCAAATATCTTTGAAAGATTGTTGTCATAATGTAGAATACAGGTAGTCCTTGACTTATAACAGTTCATTTGTGAACATTTGAATTTATAACAGCACCAAAAAAAAAACCAGTGACTTATGACTGTTTTTTCACTCTTACAACTGCTGCAACATCTCCGTGGTCATATGATCCAGAAAGTTGATAACTGGCATGTATTTATGATGATTGCAGAATCCTGGGATCATGTGATTTTTGCAACTTTTTGACAAGCGAAGTCTATGGGAAAGTCAGGTTCACTTAACAACCAGGTTACTAAATTAACAACTGCAGTGTTTCATTTAACACAGAGGTTTCCAAAGTTGGCAACTTTAAGACTTGTGAACTTCAACTCCCTGGGTGATGAAGTCCACAAGTCTTAAAGATGCCAACTCTGGGGACCCCTAGTTTAACAACTGGGCAAGATAGATTGTAAAATGGGAAAAAAATCATTTAACAACTGTCTCGCCTAGCAACAGAAATTTTGGGCTCAACTGTGGTTGTAAGTCGAGATCTACCTGTGATAGGCTTGAATTTACTATTCTTCTAGGATGAACATTTGGGAAGGAATTGTTTGCTAATACATTCAGAGGGAAATGCATTTAAGAACTCTCGTTCATTGTACAGTGTTCATCGTCACTGTACTCATTCCACATTTTGTATGGAAGAAAAGGTTTCCATATTAGAACTTTCAAATGTCACTTTCAATGACATTTTTATAAACTGTCATTAAAAAAATGACCTTCAGGGAAGAAAGCATATTTCTGTGTTACCCTCATTGTACTGTGATTTACAGAAGAACCAGTAGGAAGTGTTTTTGCCAGCATAAGAAAGTGGAAAAAGGAAACAAAGAAAGTCATTGTTGTATATTATGTGAGGAAGGAAACCCCCCCCCCCCCATTATCTGCTTTCATAGATTTCCATAAAATAAATTGTTTATTTCACAGAATCACATTCTAGACAGTCAGGCCAGGAGAATACATGGTATTCTACTGTTAGCAGCAAAACAACCATTCTAATCAATTCCCTAGGTGCCTGCAGAAAACCGAGGCAGGACAGTCAAAGAAGACTGAACATATAGATTTGTTAATGATTAGAAGTCCCTGGCATTTGATATAGAAAACTGTGATTCTCCTAGATTTTAAAATGCAGAGTGATATAATAAACAGAACTTGTATTTCAGACCTTTTCTTTGAAGCTAGGGCAAGCTGGCCTTGTCTCTCTTTGACTTTAAGTAAACCAGCTGGATTTCAGATGAATGTTATTTTTCATATAGGATATGGCAGACCATTCTCTAGAGAATGGCAGTCGAACTTCAAGGACACCATTAGGCTTTGCACACAGAAAAGACAAATGGCTGAAATATCTGCCATACATCTTCTCACAAGTCCCCTCACCATCTCTCAATAAATAAAAATGTGACAGGAAGAGCTGTGGTGGCTCAATGGTTAGAATGCAGTATTACAGGCTAATTCTACCAACTGCCAGCAGTTCAATGTTCAGCAGCTCAAGGTTGATTCAGCCTTCCATTCTTTTGAGGTCAATAAAATGAGGACTCAGATTGTTGGGGGCAATATGCTGACTCTGTAAACTGCTTATAGAGAGCTGTAAAGCACTGTGAAGCAAGGATGGGATTCAAATTTTTTAACAACCGGTTCTGTGGGCGTGGCTTATTTGGTGGGTGTGGCCAACTCAATATCACTCATATTGAGGCATGCGTCTCCTTGCCTGGCCTTTCATGGCTGTGGGAGTGGTGCAACAGTCGTAAGTGTGAAAAATGGTCATGTCACTTTTTTCAGTGCCATTGTAGCTTTGAATGGTCACTCCACACAAGCAAAGTACCAGCAAAGGAGGGAAAAAAAACTCCAGAGAAGTTCCTGAGACAGGAAGTCTAGTCCTCCCAAGAAGGGTTAATGGGGAGGAAGTTTCTGTAAGCAACACCAGAATGTTTCCTTCCTGACCTCCTTACAGGATTAGGCCAGTAATTTCTTCTAACAACCAGTTCTCCGAACTGCTTAGAATGTTAATAACCAGTTCTAGCGAATAGGTGAGAACTGGTAGAATCCCACCCCTGCTGTGAAGCGGTATATAAGACTAAGTGCTATTGCTATAATAATCCCATACCCAAAGGATTATAGAACTATTTTGCTACTTATAATCCTTTTGTTGTAATTAAAGTGAAAATCAAAAGAATATTGCCAAGCATCTCACAATCACAACAGGTACAGAACCTAATCACTATAGAATGGAAAAACAGAGTTGGAAGGCAACTTGGAGGTCTTCTAGTCCAACCCCCTGCTTAGGCAGTAAACCCTATACCATTTCAAACAAATGGTTATCCAACTGCTTCTTAAAAACTTCCAGTGTTGGAGCATTCACAACTTCTGGGGGCAAGTTGTTCCATTAATTAATTGTTCTAACTGTCAGGAAATTTATCCTTAGTTCTAGGTTGCTTCTTTCCTTGATTCATTTCCCTCTATTGCTTCTTGTCTTGTCCTTGCTGCTTTGGAGAATAGCTTTACTCCTTCTGTGGCAGCCCCTGAAATATTGGAACACTGCTACCATGTTACCACTAGTCCTTCTTTTCATTAAACTAGACATACCCAATTCCAGCAACCGTTCTTTATATGTTTTAGCCTCCAGTTCCTTAATCATCTTTGTTGCTCTCCTCTGCACTCTTTCAACCTTGGTTCTTCTTAAAAACTCAGTAGGGTTAAATGTGGTTAATACCATATTTGGAGGAAAATTCTCCAAGAAATGCCAGGGTTAGAAGCTAGATTGGAAAGTTGAAAAAAAATCTGAGAAAATAGCAATGGCAAATTAGTTCCATACTATTGTTAAGAAAACTACATGGACAAGTATAGGAGAGTTGAGTTCCAGTCAAGGGAGGCCTACGTTTATTTAATGGTCATAAAGTCTCATCTAAACTGAAACAAAAAATAGGAAGAAGTTTAAAAGCTTCCTGAAAATCAGGTAGAAAAACAAAGGGGGTAGGGAAATCCTGGGGGAAATTAGAAAACAGATCACAATGTCGTATCAGTTCAAAGTAATAGAATTCAACCAATGAAGCATTTTGATTTTGTGTTACACAAGTGCTGACATTCTATGACACCAGGCTTGCCTTGTAAAGAAGAGTCAAAATAATCCGTTCAAAATGGTGGGTGGTGGGTTGGGAAAGGAAAAAAGGAAGAGACTGTAGACAGTACTTAGATAATGCATCTCAATGTCAATGGAGATATATTTGTTTCTAACTATCTTTTGGACAGTAGAAGGATTCTTTTGAAATGTTCTATAAATGTGTATCTCTCTCTAGCCACACTGTAAGTCCCTTTGTTTTGTTTAGGTGTGGCTATTTATCACCACGTTTAATATTTTTTCTGGTAATGTTAGTCCTTGTATTTTGCAACTAAGATTTTTTTTTCTTAATAGGCAGGTCAAGGCGAGGAATGGGACTTATGTCAGCACTGCTCCTCATGTCTTCAATTTTGTGATCATCATTCAATGTGTCACCCAAAATAATTATTAGTGGACACTTGGCTGACACCAGAAAAACCCCACATATACACACACTTTATCATCATCCTACGGAAGCTGTGAAAATAGTTGGAAGCAGTGCTGAATAAATCAAGATAAACTTGGGGAAAAGAGGTTCCGTAGTTTACTCTTTGACAATACAGATGGTTGGGGACTCTGATTATTAAGACAATACATGACAACCTACTTTAAACTGTCTTTGTAGGGACAAGCAGGGACTGTTACTTTTGGAATATCTTGCTATCATAGTTTTAAATGAAATTCTTGGTACCATTATATTTCAAAGAGCACAGGTTGGTGATGTTAATAATTTTATTTCAATCTCAATCCCAATATATTTTTATTTGTTCCCGTCCTAAGGACACCTAACAGCAATTCAACAGACCATGTAGTAGTAAAAGCCAGAAAGTCCCAAATGTTGTGTGTCCCTAAGATCATCTTCAGAGGCCCTACTGTGAGTGAGACCCTTCCAGGTGGCACTTAAGAGAGGGTCTTCTCTAGGGGTGGGCTTCAAACATTTTAGCAAGAGGTTCTCTGCCTGGTTGCTGGGTGGGCATGGCATAGTGGGTGTGGCCTAGATGGCCTCCTGCACCACAGCATGGGGGGCATTTTTGCCCTCCCTGGGCTGCAGAGGCTTTCCTCAAGCCTCCCGGAGGACGAAAACAGCCTCCCCAGGCTCCAAAGGCTCTCTGGAAGCTAGAAACCCCTTTCCAGCCTTCCCAAACTTCCAGGAGGCCTGTTTTTCACCCTCCCTGAATCTCCGCATACATCCTGCACTTACCTGCATCCAAAACGGGCCACGCGGGGACTCCTGGGAGGGGAGCAGAAGGGTGGGTGGGGCAGTCAGGTGTGGGATTTGGGGGTTCTCAGAACTGCACAGAATCTTAGCTAGGGGCTCTCCCAAATCCCTGCGAACCCCCAACAGCCTGCCCCCTGCTCTTTTCAGTGATAGCTGTCTAATTCTTAAACCCCATTCTCCCCAAAATATTCTTGCTTTATTATCTTTTGGATACTAGTAATGATGTCTTTAGTCTTTCAGACATTTTAATCCCTTAAAGACATGTTACAGGTTCTTTCCTTTAAGGAGTTACACTTGGTGGGCACTAGTGGTGAGTCTTTTGTTCTGTAGTGATTGCATTCTTTTGCCTTCCAGGGATGAGATTGGCCTCATCATTCTGAGTTTTCAAAGGTTTCTCGAGACATGGTTATGCCAGGAGACCTGGAGACCTGGAGGGACAGATGAACTAGGTAGGTATCTCCATTATTATCAACATTTCCTCCATCTATTATTTTTTCTTCTTGTTTTCTTCTGCTTTAATACTTTTTAATATTTTTAATAATTATATAATGGTTTGGGATAATGCTTTCTTAAATTATTTAACCTTTTATTGGATTGTTGTATACCACCTAGAGTCACTTTCTATTAGATAGGTGGCCAAATAAATTTGATTAATCAATAAATTAAGGCGCTATGTTTAGACATATACAGTTTTTGAAAACATGCAACTACTTGTGGCTGCTATTTTTATTATTGTATATTTATGATGTATTTCAATTGCGCTTTATTGTATGTTTGAACTATTGCTATGAATTTTAATTTTACCATCTGATTTTAATGTATTATAAACCATTCTGACAGAATGGAATCTTGACAGCACACAAAAGTTATAAATACATTCAAAACATCAGCCAAAATTGGGAAGGGAACCCTGTTATCGAGGGCAGAATATAAGCAATCACTAGAACAGAGTTAAAATTTTCTCTTTCTCTTTACTCACATCTAGTGATCATCTGGAATTTTTCAGTTCTGTCATGATATTGTTATGATAGTATCTCTTTGGCTAACATGCAGATAAGAACCTCATGCTCTCCTTTTTTTTCTTTTGAAAATCATAATTCATAAATTTGCAATTTTAAAACTCTAAACTGTCTTTGTACTTTGATATCAAATTATTTCCAGTTGCATTACATTGCAACTGTAGGCCCATGCCCTCTAGCTGTCTGGGCATGCCCAGCCAGGCAGCTCCCATCTGGCGAATGTTCCAGAGCCGGAAACGTGAAGCTGCAGCAGTAAACTGCTGTGAAACACCGGGTGAACCCAGCCCAGTAAGGCGGAGAAGTTTCAGCTCCATGGTAACTGGATTGATCATTGGCCATCAGAATTGGTGCTTGGTGAGATGGTGCAATGACAACTATGGCTCTGAAAATCAATATATTGAACCTCAAGTCAATCGTGTTGACGGGAAATTGACTGAATACTTCCAAATTATAAAGATTTGTGAGCCTTGATAGAATGTTTAGGAAGGACAGAGAAAACATCTGAGAACATTAGTTTTGGTACTTATTCTGAATGGGACTGTTGGCCCCCAAAAGAGCTGATTCAGAAAAAATGGCATAGTTGGAGCCCATTTTGTCTGCAGTGGACGGGGGGAGAGTAGAAACTTTGGCTATTGTGGCAAGAACAACTTTATTTGGGTCAAGATCCATTAGCAATGGTTTCTCATGCTCTGATTATCCCTTATTTGGATTATTATAGCATACTTTGTGGATTACTATTACATCAGCCTTTCAAGACAAACTAAAAAATTGCATATGGTTCAGAATGTGATAGCTAGACAGCTGGCAGGTCAAGCTTGCTATTGCCAGGTAATGACACTTCCAAAATTGCTGCGCTGAGTTGCTGATAGGTTTCCAGACACGGTCAGAGTGCTGCTATCACCTGCAAAGCCCATACCGCATTCTGGTGAGATACATCTGATACTGTTTACCCACAGTCTACCAATGTGGTTAAAAAAAAAACACCCTGAAAGAGCCTTTTCTGGCTGATTGGGTTGATATGGAATAAATGGCAATCTCATAATTTCTAAGCCTCTCTTTCCAATGATTCACCTCCTTTTTAGCATTTCAGAAGGTGTTTAAGACAATCTATTCTGCTGGGATTTAACCCTGGCTGATTTAATGGCTTTCATAATCTTTAGTGTTTTTCATTTCTTTTGTTTGCTGCAGGTCACCCAGCATTCTCAGGACAAGTTAGAATGCATGAATTCTGGAATATTGGTTGACAGCTTAGCCAATGTGGAGAGCATCTGGAAGATTCACAAAGTGAATAGCTTAGTGAACTGATGAGGAATGAATCTAGATTTAGACAGTTAAAAGCAGGAGAAGGCTGAATTTAGCTGAGTCAGATGGAAAAAGGGATGAAGATACCAGCAAGAGAGCAAGTGGAAAACACTTATGTATGCAGAGGCTATGGAGAGTGGAAAAGGGAAGGTATATTTACATTACTTTAGAATGTACTGGATTTCTAGAATGTACTGGACTTCTAGAATTCTAGAATGAATTCTCTAGGGAAATCAGTGTTTGAACTCAAAACTTATTTTCGAGGTCACAAATGTAACATATTTCACAAACGGCTGCCTATATTCTGTGGAAATCTGTCAGGCTTGCGTGTGAAAGAGAGTGAGAGCCAAATGAGGGTAGAACCAGAATGCCCCCACATTTCTGGGGCCTTTTAAATCCTTCTCAAGGTCAGGCTTTCTGCTGTGCCATGTGAGCAGTTGCGAAACAAGGGCAAGCAATGAAGAGGATGAAACTGGCAATATCCCCAGAACTTTATATTTTTGAACATAAGCACTGGCAATTGAATAACAGATGGCTACCTAGGAGAACATATCTGTCACGGAAGTGATATATTTCAATTAAACAGTTACATCAGTCTAAAAGACTGCACTGTAATTTTTCCCCCTTCAGGTAGTTCCGGGCCCAGTTTTCTTGAACAATGATCCAAGTGTAACCTCCTTCTATAAGTCATTCTCATTGGTTTATTCATTCTCATAAATCAGCATTTCAGGAGTGACAAATAACTTCTTTCGAGTTGAGCAGATGATAATTTGCAAGTAGGCATGCATAGGTTGTTTGGGGTTATTTTGATATAGAGGAAGCTGCTTTTCTCAGTTACTTTGAAATGTTTAGGTGAAGTTTTGTCTGTTTCTATATTATCTGAATCTTATGAAAAATTCTATTTTATCAATACACATTAAGGATCTGGGAAAGTACCATTATTCTTCCTGTAGAATGTGAAGTAAAAAAAAAAATCTTTTATGCCTGGATGTTCTACTTGAGGATAGGTTATGCCCGTTCTGAAGTCTTAGCCTATGTTGATCAGAAAGCAAAATAAAAACAGTTTCATATATCATTTTTGGAAATGTCAAACTGAAAGCTTTCATGATGCTGAGGAACAATTTCTCCATATTCAAAGCAAGCTGCCAATTAAATCCTTTCTGTGTTCTCCCTTTTTTGTACTTCATTCTTTGACTATGCTCCACGGGCAATGGAAAGGAGTCATGTAGATTCCATAGATAAAATGGAAATATGCTATAATGAAAGGTTGTTGTTCTGTAATTCTCAATCTAATTTTGGCTCAGTACAGTATTTCTGTTAAAATAGGTCAAGGTACCCCCTTTGCTTGCTATTTATCCTATTATACAAAGGGGGGAACTTCCATTTTCTCACTAGTGCAGAAGTAATCTTCTCAGTGAAATCCAGTTTGATGTATTGGTTAAAAGCAAACTGGGAGGCTATCATCAGGGGTGGGATTCAAAAATCCCAACAACTGGTTCACTGCCCGGTTGCTGAGTAGGCATGGCCATGGTAGGCGTGGCCTACTGGAACTTCCAAGAGGGCCAGAAACAGGCCCATTTCTGGACTCCCAGAACTTCCAGAAGGGCCATTTTATGCACTGCCAGAGCTTCCGCGTGGACCCTGCACTTACCTGCATCTAAAACAGGCTGCATAGAAACTCCTGGGAGGGGCGGAATGGAGTGGCAGGGACAGCTGGTTGGTTCAACTATGAGTTCGGTGAACCAGATGTAAATTTAACATCTGGTTTGCCCAAACCAGACTGAACTGGCTGAATCCTACCCCTGGCTATCAGTGCTCATCCTGCCTGAGACCCAAAGCCAGATGGGGCCAGACAATATCTCTCTCAGCCCTAGGAAAGAGGCAGGGACAAACACTTCTGAAAGTCTTGTCAAGAAAACTGCAGGGAATAATACAGATAGTTGCTGGGTGTCAAGACTGCCTCAATTACTATACACTAGTAGTAATAAGTAATAATAAGACAGAGAGGCTAATTCTGGCTGCACAAGACCAAACCTTAAGAACAAATGCATACAAAGCCAGAATTGAAAAGGCAGCAACAGCAAATACCACTTCTACAAAGGAGATGAAGAAACAGTGGACCACAGTGGTTAATCTGTTGCAAGGAAATTGAACAGGCTGACTACAAACAACATTACACTCAGAACATCTGCAAGATAATACCATTTTCCTGCAAGCAAGAACTGGTGGGACCATAAAATAGACAAAGTAAGGGGAAATGTGTTATGTCCTTAAGACTGACCCAAGTTCCCAACCAGGTCCGTTCCTATTGCGGGGGCGTTTGCAGCTCCCATTGGCTGGCTCCCTTCGACAGCCGGCTATAAAAGCCGGCTGCAAGGTTGAGCCAGCTGCTGTTCGCTGGAGCATGTCTGCTTGTTAGCCTGCAGACGCGACAGCCCTTTATTCCTTGAATAAAGCCATTCCTTGTTAATGCTCTGGTCTAGCCTCTCATTTCTTGATCCACAACACTGGCGACGAAGGTGGGATCGGCTAGCCAGAAGCATTCAATTGAGCTGAAAGTCACGATCGGCAACTGAACCGCAGCTGCGAAGCAGAGAGCTCGGTCAGTTCGCTAGTTAGCGAAGTGAAAGTGAAGCATCTGTAGCCGCTCGCACAGGAAGCTACAGAGAGAGAGTGAAGTCAGGCGCTGAAGCTACAGCCGCCCTGCTCAGAAAAGAGCGCGAGATTCAAACTGCTGTCATTTGAATTCGAAAACCCAGCAAAGCTCGGCGCTGCATTCACAGCCGCCAACGCGCCTAGAGAGCGCGAAATTTGAATCTCTGTCAGTTGCAGCCTCCGGCGCTGTCCGGAAGCGCGAGATTCAAAAGGGCTGATAGTCACGGCATTACAGAAATAGTCTCTAACGCTCACTAGCACAGAGCTGAAGTCACTGAGCCTGGTGAGTTGCTGCAGCCACAGCCGCCTGCACTCACACCAGCGCGTATTGGGCCTCGTATACACAGAGAGAGAGAGCAGTCAACCAAGACTGGAGCGCCATTATGAACACTAACCCAGCATTCCCGCCTTTTAAGCCGGATGAAGAGAAGTGGGACTCTTACAGAAACCGCTTCAATCACTATATTGATGCCATCGGTCTGGCTGATGCAGTGGAACACCGGATAAAGTCATATTTCCTCAGCTACTGCGGGGCTGCAGTCTTCGATACCGCAACAGCTCTTTTTGCTCCACGAGAACTCAAAAACGTCCCATGGCCAGAGCTGTTGGAAACACTTTCTAATCATTACTCCCCTAAACCATCGCGGATCGCGAGACGTTTTGCTTTTCGAATGAGGAAACAAACCGAGGGGGAGTCCATCAATCAATACATGGCCGCCCTGAGGACAGCAGCACTCCACTGTGAGTTCAAAAATTACCTAGATGACATGTTGCTTGACCAACTCGTCTGCGGGGTCAAAGATCTAAGGCTCCAGAGGCGTTTACTGGCCAGAAAAGACCTCAACCTCTCCCAAGCCGTTGAGGAAGCCTTAGCAGCAGAGCTAGCATCCCAGTCAGCCGCTGAGATCCAGAGCACAATACCCAAACCAGGCGCCTCCACAGTTCACTCCGAGGAGGTGGTGAGTGAGGACGACCCTACCGAACACTCGGAAGTCCATCGTCTCAAGCCATCGAGGCAGCCACAGGTAGGGGCTAGGCAGGATAGCAGCAATGCTCCCAAACACATTCTGTTGTGCCTGTCCTGCGGAGGCCCCCACTCGCGCACAACTTGCAGGTTCCGGAACGCTATCTGCAACAACTGCCACAAGAAAGGCCATATCGCCAGGGCCTGCCAAGCAACACACAGCACACCACAAAGGTCATCTTTTTATTCTCCTTCTAGGCCCCAAAGGCAAGTAGAAAGCTGTTACACTTGCTATCACGCTAACCACACCTTTCATGCCACTAATAAAATCACACTTTCTATCCATTTAGAAGGAAAACCTTGCCGCATGGAAGTGGACACGGGGTCAGCGCTCTCAATCATCTCGTGGGGCACGCTCAAGAAAATCCAACCCAGCCTATCGAAGAAACAACTTCAAAAGTGCCATCTCACCCTGAGGGATTACCAAGGGAAGAACATCCCAGTACTCAGCAAAGGCAAGTTCCTCGTTAAATTCAAAACCTTCAAAGGCCATTTGCCTTTAGTGGTTGTTGACGGTACCCTCCCTAGTCTTTTGGGGTTAGATTGGTTCCCCTATCTCGGCCTTAGCATAACGGGTATCCATGCTGTCTCAGCTTCTGATATCGACTCCCTATTTTCTGACTACTCTGATGTATTTAGCAGTGATTTAGGCTGTTACAACGGCACACCCATTTCTTTCTCAGTAGACCCCCAAGCAGTTCCCATCCGTTTAAAGCCACGTAGAGTCCCTTTTGCTATACGCCCTAAGCTGGACGCGGAGCTAGACAAATTACTCAAGCAAGGAGTAATTGAGCCCGCGGATTTTGCTAAATGGGAGACCCCTATTGTCACGCCTCTCAAAAAAGATGGCAGCCTGAGAATTTGCTCAGACTATAAGACCACAATTAACCACTACCTACAGGTTAGCGCTTACCCAGTCCCGATCATTCAGCACCTTCTACACACATTCGAGCCTGACACCATTTTCGCCAAATTGGACATGTCACAAGCATATCAGCAGTTCCCTGTGGACAGTCAAACAGCCGAGCTTCAAACCATTGTGACTCACAGGGGGGCATTCAGGTGCAAGCGTCTCCAATTTGGCGTTAGTGTCGCCCCAGGTATCTTCCAGTCACTAATGGAACGAATTCTTCAGGGCCTCCCTGGCGTGGTACCTTATTTTGATGACATATTGGTCTCAGCCAGGGACAGACCCCAATTAGTCCAAAGAGTCAGAGCGGTATTAGACAGATTCAGACAGCATGGCCTCAAACTAAAAAGGGAGAAGTGTGCCATCGCCACTAAGCAGGTGCACTTTCTGGGGTATAGAATTGACGCCTCTGGCATCCACCCACTGGAATTGAAAGTCAAAGCTATACACGAGGCCCCCACGCCGTCTACAAAACCAGAGTTACAAGCCTTCTTGGGTTTATTAAATTTCTACGCGTCATTCCTACCCCACAAAGCCACAGTAGCGGAACCTTTGCACAGGCTCCTAGATAATAAAGCACCATGGCACTGGGGACCGAAAGAAGATTATGCTTTCAAAGCTGTCAAATCTCTACTCACCTCAGACGCAGTCTTAATACAATTTGACCAACACCTTCCTTTAGTCTTGGCCGCAGATGCATCCCCTTTTGGGATAGGAGCTGTTTTAAGCCACAGATTGCCCAACGGCTCTGAGGCACCAATCGCCTTCTTTTCCAGAACCTTTTCAGCTACCGAGCGGAATTACAGTCAAATTGATAAAGAGGCCCTAGCCGCAGTCGCCGCGGTAAAAAAATTTCACGAATTCCTTTTTGGTCACAATTTCGAACTAGTCACAGATCATAAACCACTTCTGGGACTGTTGTCCGGGGACAAACAAACCCCTCAAGTATTGTCACCCAGGATGACGAGATGGACTTTGTTCCTGGCAGCGTACTCCTACAAACTCGTCCACCGCCCGGGAAAAAATCTGAGCCATGCCGATGCCCTTAGCCACTGCCCTCTGCCTGCACCCGTTGAGGACCCCGCACCGGTCCACGCCATCTTTGACGTTACCGAACCTAATCTACCTGTTACCGCTAGCGACATTGCCTCCCACTCCAAGAAGGACAGAACAATCGCCCAGGTCCTGGACTGGGTAGGGAGGGGGTGGCCGGTCACTAACTTTGCAACCGAATTCACTCCCTTTAAGACTCGCCAACAGGAGCTTTCTAGTTTACAGGGTTGCCTGCTGTGGGGGACCAGAGTCGTCATTCCAACCACACTGCAAACGGCCGTCCTAAGAGCACTGCACGAGGGCCACCCGGGCATCGTCCGGATGAAAGCGTTGGCTTGTAGCTACGTCTGGTGGCCCGGCATGGACGACGAGATCGTCAAGTGGGTAAGCTCTTGTCGCCCCTGTCAAGAATCCCGACCATCACCACCAATCGCCACACCCACTAAGTGGGAAAGCGCCAACGCACCTTGGTCATGGCTACATATTGACTTGGCCGGACCAACGCACGGCAAGACTTTCTTGGTGGTCGTGGATTCGTATTCAAAATGGATTGATGTGGCCCTCCTACCCTCAACCACCACCCAGGCGGTTGCCAAAGCCCTGACCCGTCTCTTTGTAACACACGGCCTACCAGACACCCTGGTGTCCGACAATGGCCCACAATTTGCATCGGCAGAATTCAGCAGATTCGTCACCAACCTGGGTATCCGGCACATCCTCACGGCCCCTTTTCATCCTGCCAGCAACGGGTTAGTGGAGAGAGCCGTTAGGTCAGCGAAAGAGACGTTGGCCAGATTCAACCAGGAAGACTGGCATTCGAGGCTCTCCCGTTTCCTCCTAAGCCAACACACGACTCCCTGCACGGTCACAAACAAATCACCAGCAGAACTCTTAATGGGTAGATGCCTCAGAACTGTATTAGACAGGCTACACCCCCACTACTGCCCTGATACCCCTCTAAATTCTGACAGTTTGGTCAGGGATTTTGTGTTGCAGGACCTAGTGTTCACTAGGAACTACGCCGGAGATCCATTGTGGGTTCCAGGGAAGATCATCGCTGTCACAGGTCCGAGATCTTATCAGGTCCAGTTGGAAGATGGACGCGTTTGGCGCAGACACCTGGACCAGATAAGGCGGAGACGGAGCGTCCACACCAACGCAGATTCGAGGACTCCGGTAAATCTCCAATCACCCCTCCAGAATCCAATCGACGATCACCAGAGAAACCTGTCGCCACCACCCGAACTGAGGGAGCGAGCAACAGGTCAAGTCTGCACACCTGACCTTCCTTCTTTGCCGACCACCGAGGCCTCCGGGTTGGGGGACAGAGACTTTGAGGCGATCCAACCCGGTGGCAGCGACCTTGCGCTGGAGCCCATCCGGTTTCCAGAACCTGACTGCACTACAACTCCAGCCAGTCCGGGTTCCCCGAACTCTGTGCCACACAGTGACTCACCGGGGCCATGGCGCTCTGGGCGCCAGCACAGACTGCCAGCATATCTAAAAGACTATACATGTTCGCATCTGGGGGGAAGGGGTGTTATGTCCTTAAGACTGACCCAAGTTCCCAACCAGGTCCGTTCCTATTGCGGGGGCATTTGCAGCTCCCATTGGCTGGCTCCCTTCGACAGCCGGCTATAAAAGCCGGCTGCAAGGTTGAGCCAGCTGCTGTTCGCTGGAGCATGTCTGCTTGTTAGCCTGCAGACGCGACAGCCCTTTATTCCTTGAATAAAGCCATTCCTTGTTAATGCTCTGGTCTAGCCTCTCATTTCTTGATCCACAACAGAATGGAAGAGGTTAAGTTGCTCTGGGTCTTTCAAGTTCAAACAGACAAGCACCTGCCACATAACACCACATAACATTATTGACAAAATAGTTGTTGATAAGACAGTCAGAAGTGTCTGTTTAGTGGATGTAGCAATGCCTGGAGACAGCAGAAAAGAGCAGAAAGAACTGGAGAAGGTGACAAAATACGAAGACCTTAAAATAGATATATAACTATTGTGGCAGAAGAAAGCAAAGGTGTACCAATAATAATTGGCACCCTGGGGACAATCCAAAAAGAACCTAGAACACCGGGTATTGAATACCAATAATACTGACAAAATCACCACCAGTTATTTACAAAGGGCAGCTTTATTTGGAACAATTTACATCTTGTCACAATACATTTAAGACCATTAAGCATCCACATCTACCTTATCCCAGGTCCTTGGGAAGGACTCAATAAGTGGACAAAAATTCCAAATTCAGTCTAAACATGTAGTTGTCCTGTGATGAATCAATAATAATAATTTAAAAAGTCTCATTATCCCAGTGAATTCTGAATATTTTGACAACCTTTGCACTAAGAAATATCCTAGAAAAATAACAAAAAGATCTGGCTGGTAACCATTCTGGACAATTTTTTTAAAAAAATTCCTGTTATCTTAGAAGAGGATGGCACAGTTTTGTACCCTTCATTTAAACCACACCACTATATTCTCAAATAATATTAACCATTTAAAAATTCAATAGTAATTATATTTATATATTTCTTGAGGTCTGAGAATAAACTTTTCAAGACTCTTAAGGTTCTGTTTTAGTTTTTAGCTGGAGGAGCTTATAGAGATAGAATTGGCCAGTGCCTTTGTGACTAAAATGGAATATCTTATTTACTGGGCAAACAAGTTCAATGGGAGATTTTGGACTCAAATCAATGCAGCAAGCAGGCAGAATATTTTGCATACTTATTAATAAATAAGTAAGAGTTTACATTTTTGGTTGTCTGGTTGGAATCCTTTCTCAGATTAAAGAGCTGTTTTTGAAACAATAGTTTTGAAGTGTAGAACTTTCTACACTTTCTTTCAAACACAAAAACAATAAAAGACTTCCAAATTCTTGGGCATTCTGTGCTTTGAACTGCTGCCAATATTGAACTTATAAATTGCCCATGTTTGCAAAACATCTACTACTGAGAAGTGTTTGGTGATGCCCTTCATGTTCCATCTCCTCCACACTTGGGTAACTCATGCTGCTTCATCAGGTAATTTTTTATTCTCCATCTTTTTGCCTTTTATGCTTGAAAGTATCTCTCTGAATGACACTGAGGTGTCTCTCTTTTCCTTACTACTGTTAATCCTTCAGATCTTACTTTTCTCCTGAACATATTGCAGAAGTTTCTCATAGCTCTTTTAAAATTTAGAGTACAAGTCAACAGGGTCAAACTATTGTTCATATAAAACTGATTCTTCACCTTGCTCCAGGTTTAACCAAATTACCTCAGTCAGAAAACTGTTCCACTAAAAATTTCTATGTCATAATTAAATATATCACAGGTTGTTTTCACTTGGAATTCTGAGCATATCTGGCAACTGTATCCAGCTGCTGTTTTATTTTTCTAAAGCATACAGAGGCAGGGTGGATCTTACCTACAGCCATCCTAACATCAGTTTAGACTTAGAAGATGCTACTGAGATACAGGAAATAATCCACTTGATGGTGTTTGCCAATTCTCCTCCTGCAATCTTGCACTCTCCCTGATGCTTTAGCAGCTGATGTGTGGCAATTGCTGTGCCACGCAAAGCAGCTGCGCTTCAAAAGCAGGACATAAAGGTTAGTATGGGAGCCCGGGCAATTGGGTGAGCCCAACACAGAGAATTGGAGACAACCGAATCGGTCTCCGCTGCTCATCACCGCTACCAGCTCAGCGGAACTAGACCAAACCAGTAGAATACCACCATTGGTTCATGGGTCTGCAACCTGCAGCTATGGAACCGCATGTGGCTCTTCCATCCCTCTGCTGCGGCTTGCTCAAAATATGCATCACAACCACCAATGTGTGACACCCACTGGCACACCATTTATTGAGCTTTTTGGACCCTCTTTTTTTCAGAGTTCAAAATGTTTTTGTGCATAACAGAAATAAAAAATTGTTTTCTTTGTAGCAGTTCACTGATTTCATAAATACAACGCATTATAATTTTGGTATATATAACATAAAGGTAAAAAATGATATGTGCAGTGTTATCTTCATTTTAGACATCAAAAGGGTTTTGGGGCTCCTGGTGTTTTCTTTTCTGTGGGAAATGGGTCCAAATGGCTCTTTGAGTGTTTAAGATTGCCGACCCCTAATCTGCGCTACTCTTTGTCCTTTTTACATCACGTTGATTTATAGGGAAACAATACTATAAATTTTGCATTTGTTGAAAAATAAGTGTTTTTTTGGATGATGGTCATTGTTTCTAAACTAATTTCTATTTTTGAGTTTCAAATGTTTCATTCTTTTTTGGGCACTGAACGGATACAAACATGACCTTGAGGCCAATTAGGTTGGATAAACTACAGACACTGAAGGCCTGTTATTCCTGGACTTCATTTTAAAGTTTAAGTCAGGATGACAGAAGGTAAATATCATTTCTGTAACAACAGCTGCTTGACAGCAAGACATAGTGAAATACCTGTTCAAAATCCCAAGGTAGTGACATTAGCAAAGTCTTTGTACCTTGTTTAAATTCCTTCTATTAAGGTCCTAATCTACACTTTACTGAAATCAGCAAATCATTCCTCCCCTGAAGTTTCAATGCCGCCCAAATTTTTATTGTGCTCTCTATAAAATCTATATTTATAGTATTTCATTTCCTTATGAAATTTCCTAAAGCCAACATAGTTAACTAAAAGGTATCAATGCAAATAGATTATGACTGCATTTTAAATACAAACAAAGCAAACCATTTCAGAAATAGCAAATACACCATATAGACATACCCCTTAGCTCTTCCTTGTATTGCCTCCTTACTATTTTAGTTATATTGCGTCCAATCAGATATAAAATTATCACCTTGTGTTAGTGTTATAGTGGTTAAGGTAGTGGCCTAGAAACCTGTGAGTTCTAGTATCACCTTAGGTATGAAAGCCGATGGGCGACTTTGAGCTAGTCATTTCTCTCTATCCAACTCACTTCCCAACATTGTTATGAGGAAAATAGGAGGGAAGTGTGTGTGTGTGTTTGTGTGTGCATGTTCACCACCTTGAGCTACCTAAAAAGTAATAAATGCTGGATAAAAATCTAATAATAAATAATAAAAATATTTGTTGCTGTCTGGAGCAGATGTCTATTAGCTTGGTGGAATGTCATCATTATTATCATCATCATTATTTTTATTTAATCTTTGGTGAGATTCACAGACTTTGGGGCTTGTTGGTAGCTCAACAGCTTGAGTCCTAACCAAGGACCTAGGAACTGTTCCGGTAACGTCAGAGAATATAAGCTGTTCCAAATAGGGTGGTTTTTGTAGAATTATTGTTGTTGTTATTATTATTATTATTGTTATTGTTGTTGTTGTTCACCAAGGAGAAGGATTCATTTTAATCAGCTGAACAATTTCTGATAAAATTAACTACCAAGTAGACTGAAATCTTTATAATAAAAAATCCCTGTTTTGCTTTTTTTGGCAATTCTATTAAATACGGAAAAGCTAACTAAATAATGAATATCATAGACATCAGTGGTTTATTGTATCTCTTGAATGGTGTGTAAATGTTGTTTATCTCTATGTGCTGTTTATCTATATCTGTATTGTTCACACACACACACACACACACACACACACAAAATAAAACATTCTAAAACTTTTAAAAATGATTGCCAACAAGCCCAATTTCCTATTTTCTGCACTCTCTAAGATGCAACCCTTTAATGCCATCACTTGAGACTTTCAAGAAGTGATTGGACTGCCATTTGTCAGAAATGGTGTAGGGTCTCCCTCTTGAGTGGGGGGTTGGACTAGATGACCTACAAGGTCCCTTCCAACTCTGATTATCTGAGCATCTGAGCAATGTATTATGGCACCAACTTTGGAAGCCCTATTAATCCTCTTTTTACTATAAATTGTATAGTGGAGTGTTTGGTGATCTCTCAGCTTGGTTGTTTTCTTGCAGAAGTTTCATTATCCAACTAAGTAACATCTTCTGTGCCAGAAGGGAATGGGGTTTGCTCTGTTTATTTATAATAGCTTGCACTGTCATCGGTGGTGAGAGTGTGGTTTTCTGGTAGTGTTGTGGCCTACCAGCAGCCAGCGGAGCTGGCAGCAGTTTCAGGCAGTGAGAAGGTTGGGGAGAAACATGGGCCAGTCTTGGAGTCTGGGGAAGGCTATGATGAGTGCTCTGTATTGGAGGCAGCAATGGGGCCAGGGCCGTCTGCGAGTTACCAGCAGCTTTTGGAGCTGGACATCAGTGAGGCAGAAGAACAGCTGGAGCCTGTTCCCAGTGTGTGCATGTGCAGAGCTGCGAGAAGAACGGAACAGCTAGGGAACAAGGGTCAACTTGGGAGTAAAGCTAGAGGTGGATGGTAAATGGCCCCTCCCAGAGGGAATAAAAGGAGTGAAAAGGGAGTGGGGTTTTGCAGGAGAAAATTAGTTCCTTTGAAGATCTGTTCCTGCATTCTTGCCTAGTATTGTTTGCTACAGTGAGGCCTCTGAAAGATATCAGCCTGGCACCTCTCCAAGTCTGATAAAGGTCTGTAATTGTGAAATATCTTGAAAGACTGTTGGTCAGGAATTTGCTGGAGAGGAATTCACTGTTAACTAAATAAAAGGGGTTTATCGGAACAAGGAGTCGACTTCATGCTGTTGGGAAAGCCTGGATCAGAGCAGGTAATTCCTTGATTAGTTTGAAGAAACATAGTCAGCAGTTGCAAGAGGAAGGAGCAAAGAGATACCAGAGCTTGGAATTTTTGGTATGGAGGAAGAGGGTATGAGGGCACCCATACCCTCTTCATAGAATCTATCTAAAAGTTATGCAAATAGATGCTTTAGTCTGTCAAGATTTCAACCTATAGGCAAAGAACAATAAAGAAGCTACTTAGAAGTAATTCTACATAGTTTTTTTTTGTTCTTTAGGCCTAGACAGTTAGGCTTTGTTTACTGTTTACTGACTAACAGAGCACATGGATCAATACCAACTAGCAGTCAGAAGACACAATGAAAACTCCTTAATTTCGCAACAATGGACAGACTTAACCATAGTTCAACTGAGAAACTGTAAGCATCCTAAAACCAAACAAAGTCAAAAAATGTTAGAGAATTCCTGGAAGCTTGGCACAAGACAAATCAACCATCAATAGGCACATAAAGATAAACAACATTTACACATCATTCAAGAGAGACAATAAAAAAGTTAAAAGGGAAACAAAAAGGCCAGAATGCGTCCCTCAACAGCAATCAAGGCCCAGGTAAGCAGAGATTAAAAATAGAATGAGCACAAGACAATCAATCAAGCAATAAAAACAATAGCCTAATCAAGGAACTACCAGAGACAAAAACCACACCTCCATCAACTGCGACTAGCAGGCTACTGCATATAAATAGAACAAACTCCACTCCCTTTTTGAACTGAGGATCTTACTTAGTCTAATAATGAAATATATGCAAGCAAACAACAAAGCTCAGAGAACATCAAGGATTCCATGGTTCAAGCCTGAGCTACTGATATTCACTTCTATTGGTATAAACATCATGATAGTAGGAAAAATTATTATGTGGGAAGAAATTAGAAACAGGAATTCTGGGAAAAGGTTTCTATTGCAATAGTGATGAATATCTGTAGCTAGGGTGTAGGATGAGGGTGAAAGTTCATTCTCCAAACTTGTGGGCTGATTTCCGAATATTTTGTTACCAGTAAGTTTGGGGGATTTCTAATCTATTTCTAAAACAGGAAGGTTTCTATTTTGGAAACTAACCTAAGACTATTAATGGTTTAAATAATTTTGTCACAGTAAGTAAGTAAGTAAATTATGTTACCATTGTTGTTCAAAATGTTTTTTTTTTTAAAAATAGTCATTTGCAATGTTGTCCTTCCCAATAATTGTATTTTTCTTTTCTTTTCTGGAAAGTTTGCACTGGCTCTAATTGGTTTCTTATCCTTCCAGGTGTTGCTTTTGCCAAAAGAGATAAAGACAAGAGATTTAGTTTCCTCTCTGTGCTCTAAATGTACTTTAATGTACCCATGCCAGATGTTACAGAGGCTTACAGGCCTAGGTATACCAAGCTATTGTAAGTAGAAACTCTTATCACAGCCTCTTCAGCGGTGAGCAAACTGAATCCCAGATAGAATGTTCATGTTTCCTGAACTCCTTCTGTCCCTAGTAACTGGAAATAATGATATGACTTCCTACTAATTTGTGATAGGAAATGCATAAAAAGTAGAGCATAAATCCCAAAAGAAACTAAAAACATTCTAGAAACGATTGTCTTCCCAATTTTGTATCATCACCCTGTCCACCTTTTGTCTTCAGTCTTGAAAAGAAATTTAGGGTTGTTCACAAATACTGTGTAAAAAGATATCTTGCTTTTAACCTATTAAAAATGAACCATAATGTTTCCTGTGAACTTCCAAAGATACTGGACATATTAACTTCTTGTACCACTATACATACTGGCACAGTGCACATGGACACCATTGAAAGGCCAATGATATTTTTTAAAAAAATATCAACATCAGGCTGATTATACAGAACAAGAAAAATCAAATCATGATATATTATTGCTAAATAACACCGACTTTACTCCCTTCTGGATGGGGGAAAAAAACCTAGAAATTTATCTTATAATCAAAACAGTTCCAACAACTTTAACCTCAAACCCAATATTTCCTTTACAAAGATAATATAAAGAAAAGATGGCTGTTGAAACTGGTAATTTGGTGTGGTTGTGATTTTTAGCTTTCGTTCTGTGGCTATTTTGAGGTGGCAAAATACCTTGTCACAGTATTTGGATTAATTACCATATAACATTGGCTGCGGTTGGAGCTGGAAGGATGTATGCTACTCAGCAGCACCCTGATCCACCATAAAGGTCTAGAAAAAAATGGAGTCTCAGCTGCCAAAGAATGCATAGGAAATAGAAACATCATGTAGCTGGAGGTTACACAGATACCTCTTTGTGATTACCTGGGGCGTGGCACAAAGGCAACCCAGTCAGGTAATCAATAAGAGTCCCTTTATTATCTCCAACTTTGCCGCCAATGTCCAGGTTACCTTCTGGCTGGAGAAAAACTCTCCCAGGAACAGCCTTTGACTGCAGAAAATTAAGTCCAAAACATGGTCAACACAAACTGTAACTTAAAGTCCAAAAAAGTCAAACTGAAGTAATTAGTTTGGCAGGGCAGGAGTAAGAATTTCAGACTTGAAGGCATGGCAAAACTCACATGGTTGGGAAGACATCAGGAACACAGATAAGCCACAACAACACAAGATAAAGTCATGTTTGCTCCCAGTAGCCTGCCTTTCTTATTAACAGTCTTCCCAGCTGTGGCTATAAGCCACGCAACCCATGTTTCTCTCTTCTCCGTTCGTCCCTGTGTGCCCTAGGATGAAGATGGAATGGGCCTGGTTTTTCCTCTGAACTCCCCCTCCCTTGTTCTATCTCTCCCCTGCTCTGTCCAGCCTGACTTTGTCCTTCCCCAGCCTTCTCTACAGCCAACGGAGCCACACACCCATTCCCTGTCAGCTGTCTGGCTTCCTCCTCAGATTCAGACTTTGACAGGGGCATGACATTCTTGTCTTGAAGGAGATAATGATTTACTCCCTCCACAGAAATCTGGCCTTGAACCTAATGACTAATGATTGTCTGTCTTCACTCTTCCCTTTTAAAGAGAAGGTTGTTGAGAAGGTGGTCCATCTGCAATAGATGAGAACACTGGATAAATCTAATTATCTAGAGCCATTTCAATTGGAGTTCAGGCTAGGATTTAGTATAGAGATAGCCTTAATCATGCTTCCAGATGGCTTGTGGCAGAGCTGGGTGGTATATCTCTCTTATGCTCTTTGGTTTGTCAGCAGCTTTTGGTACTATTGATGCATGGTATCTTTCTGTACTGACTCTGGAGATTTGGGTTAAGGGACGGCATTCTGCAATGATACACTTTCTTCATTCAGGGCTGTTTTCAATCATGTTTTTTGAGGGGGAAAGAGAGTTTCCTAGTCTCCTCTTTGCAAGGTGCTATACTACTTAGCTTTCTCTTCCCCTTTGTTCAAATTTACATGAACATCTGGATGACATCACCTACTGATTTGGGGTTCAGTATCATCGTCATCATACTGCTATCATCATGTTCATTCCTACCAAGACTGAGTAGCTGTACATTTTTAGTAACACTTAGTTTGGGGAATTTTCAGTCTCTAATCAGTAGTAGTAGTAGTAGTAGTAGTAGTAGTAGTAGTATGCTGCCGGTTTGCACTGGTTCTAGAGATCTGGTAACACCGGTCAGCCTACCCACCCCCACCCTTTTTTGTCCTATATTTCCTTTTTTTATAGCTCATCTGACAGGCATGGCAGAGCAGATTGCCCTGCCTTAGCTGTTTTATTCACGAGCACTGATGGTAAGTTTTCATGCTTAAAATTGCCTGCTTTACAATGCTCCGCGCACACGCATGAAGCCTGTATTAGGTGCGCACCAACAGAACCGATAGTAAAATATTTTGAATTCCACCACTGTCTCTAATTTTAAATGAGGTAGTACTCTTCATTCATAATCTGAAGCTCTTCTTTGACTGCAAACATACAGTCCGAAGAATCATTTTCAAACAACAAAGTGATGGAATTATGCAGTTTATCATTCAAACAAGGAGTAGAGGCATATCCCCATGTTTAAATAGACACTAGGAATTTATGTACAAATCTGGTTAAGTGCATATCAACCCTGAAGCTGTCCTGGCCAAAGCCATCTTGGAGCTTCAGTGCTGCCACATTGGAACTGAGGGATAGGGAGGGGGAAATTAAAGATAGCTGGGGTTGTGTAGTCAAGATTAAATACTTTCTCCTGGAACCCCAGACGTACTCCTACCTAGTTGGAGGATGGAGGAGTGATGTCACCAGACCAGCAGACACTGCCACCATTGGGCCATGTGACTGATTGTTTGGGATTGGGAGGGGGACTTTCACTTTTAATTAGGTGAAAACTGAGTGACCCTTCAGAGCCATTTTTCACCAATATGTGCCAATATGATATTTCCAATGAAGCTATTCTTTGAGGAATCTACCTGCCTCAAAGTTTTTGCTTACAATGGATCTATTATTTGGAACCCTGACAGCGCATACACGATCCTTGGACACGTCGAAGAATATTTTATCTTGGTTCACCTCTAGTTTATGTGGAGGCTGCTGAGCTGAAGGACAAACCCACTGCTAGTTAAGTTGACTAACTAAAACAGCGGCCCCCAATCTTTTTGGCACCAGGGACCAGTTCCAGGGAGAGAGGTTTTTCTGTGGACTGGAGCGGGCATAGTTTTGCATGCTGCCTGCATCCTCTGGATGGGGCTTCACTTCTTTGCGTGATCTAGTTTCTGGCATGCCATGGACCACTGACAGTCCACAGACCAGGAATTGAGGACTCCTGATCTAAAACCAATTTGCCAGGTGAATATTTGATTCATTTCCCAAGAACCAGGGTTTTTTAATAATCTGGACTATACTACAATGTATTTGAGCAGGACTACCTACCTCTCTGCTAGACAGTTGGAGGAATGAGCAGCCTAAAAATATTATATGCTGTTGACAAATAGCTATGCATTATGTGCTGTATGACCTAGTTTTCATAATTTCTTCTTTTTATGTTGCGATGCTTGTGGTTATGTTAATTTCAGCATCTCTAATTTTCCCTCCTTACATATATTCTATAATGTTTGTATGAAGGCAGCTTAATAGTATTAAACATGATTGCTTAATCAATCATGCCAAGACTTATGAAACTATAATGACTTACTACAATGGCTAAAATAAGTTTTTAAATACTGAAGTGCCCTACACACTTAAAATTTTCATTTATTCTGTCGCTAACTTAACTGGGCAAGATCAAAGTTTAGAAGATTTCAGCTTCACACTGTAAATAATTTAATATAAGACTTGCAAATTTAAGGATTATTAGTATAGATTTGCAAATTATTAGTATAGATTTCATCTTGCCTGTTTAAATAGTCACTATCAATGTTATGTAAGTGTTTTTATTGAGTTCTTTGATCTATTTCACAAACATGGTAGTAATATTTGTAATGGAATCATATAGATTAAAAATTGCAAGATTGTGGTAATATTTTAGAAAGAAATAATTTCAAATTGATAAAAAATGAACAGATTGATCAGTCTAAAATTGTTCAATAAAACCTGGATTTAATGGATCTTCGTTTAGCAGATTTGGGGTACTACCAATAAAATATCTGTCTATATCAAAGGTCTTCAAACTTGACAAGTTTAAGACTTGTGGATTCAACTCCCAGAATTCCTGAGCTAATATGACTGGAGGAGGAATTCTGGGAGTTGAAGTCCACAAGTCTTAAAGCTGGCAAGTTTGAAGATCCCTGGTCTACAAATACCCTCAATAGACAAATCCATTACATTCAGGTATGAAGCAATTAAGTATACATTCATTTTGTTTTAATTTTATGATTTCTAGGTATTTATATCATTTTGCAATATGTAAATGTGCATCATTTATCAAATTTAAATCATTTATATAATGATGATATACTGTCACTCATTTGGCAACAACAATTTTTCCCTTTCCCCAAATGTTCACTGAAATTAAGTTTCATTCTGGTTGCACTCTGGCTAAACTGGTTGGCTCAAAATCTCAGTAGTATGTATGTTGGTAAAGTACAATTCAGAAGTCCCCAACCTCTGGGGTCCACTAGTGGGCCATGAGCTATTTGTAACTGGGCCACAGAAATGGCAGGTGAGCACGTGGGCACATGCTCATCCCCATTTTCACAAGCAGTGGGTGAGTGTGTGCATGTACGTTCCATTTACACGAGTGGTGTGCATTCAAATGGAGCTGCATGCATGCTTGTTGGCTGCTTGTGTGGAACCCCCTCTCCCCCAGAAAGGTTGGGAAGTCTGGTATAATTTATCTTTAAATGTAGCCCTGATCAGTGACAAAATAGTTAGAGAAATCTCTAGAACATCAACTGTTTCTCCAATTCCAATTTAAGCAATGTGAAGACAAGAATTTCCAGATTTCACTTGCATGTGAAATTTAAGCAGAAAATGATAGCTAATCATCATTATTAGATTTTTAAAAATACATCTATTTATACAATTCATCTCAAGATACTGAAGATAGCTAATATCCTTGCCACCTATTTTTCCCACAGCAAACCACCCTGTTGGGCTGAAAGGAAGCTCCTGGTCCAAAGTCACCCAGTCAGCTTTAAGGCAAGCATAGAACTCACAATTTTGGTTTCGGTCTAGAAACCAATTTTCTGATTTCTAGATCAGTGCCTTAATCGTTAAAACAACTGATTCCCTGATGGTGAAGAATCCATGGCATTGTCATAATCATTGTTTGGAAAACAACCACAAATTGAAAGTTGATAGTTCTTATATAATAGAAGACCAACATTTGCTAACTTGGCATTTTCTATATTATGTAGGCATTAGTCTACAATTTTCATAGTCTACCCTTTGAAAGTCACCAGGTTTGGAAAGGCTGTTTTACATACATCATTTTGTATTTATTGTTCAATTTTATGTTTATATAAGCACTCAGGAATGTACAATGCTTCACATTCTTTCTTGATAGGTATGAAGAATGGATATTCTCAATATGACCGGCAGTTTTATACTTTATTCTTCTATATGTTGGGGACATTCACTAATCATTCACCATGGGCATTCTTCTTCTGAAACACTCCCCATCTATAAAAGAGCTGTTGAGTTTCTGAGTAATTACAGTGATGCAATAACATCATTTTGGGGACACAGCTTTCATGGTTCCATCTTGTAGTCCTCCTTTAAAAACTCATAGATATTGTATATTATATACTGCAGATATTCAATGCAAGAGCCAAGATTTCATTTATGATAGGGATGAGGGGGGGAAAATTACGTGCATCCATCCTGAGAGATGCTAAGCTGCTGACCAGAGATCATGCAGTACCTAAAACAGTACTCAAGGATAAGAAAAAAGGCAGGGTACACAAGTAGCATTTTTGAAGCTCGTTTAATAAAAATATGCCCATCCTTAAGATATAATGGGGAAATAGGGTATAACAGCAAGTACCAGTGGAAATCATTAGGTGTCTTATTGTTCAGTCTCAAGAGCCTAGTTATTCTTTCAAAATTTATCAAGAAAAATGGGATTCCTCATTAAAAAGTCTAAAACCTGACATGGTCTTTGGGTGCATTTCTTTATCCTAGATTTATATAATCTCATTAAAATAAATCAAGAACAGCTTTAGACAGAAGTAGTGGTGTTAACCATCCCAGATAGTTGGACTCCATGAAGCTTCTCACCAAGCCAGACTCCAATTTAATAACTTTAACCTTAGACTATCTACTGTTGACCTCACCCCTTTCCTGAGAGGTCTGTAGGGGCATGTATAAATGCAACAACGTTACTACTGTCTCTGTCCTAATGATCCTTTTTATTCGTATCCATTTCATGTATTCATAAACATATTTATACTTATACCTGTTATCTAATACTTGCTTGACAAATAAAATAAATAAATATTTTTTTCTTTTTCTTATAGGAAAATAAGAAGGATTCTTGGTTCAGCTTCTGCCTACTATCATTGAACACCGATTTTATCGAACTGTGCAAAATAGCTAATCTAAGAGTCAAATTATTTATTTACCATGAAAGAGGGTCTACCATTGATTTGGTGGGGAAAACAGACAAAAGATATGGGATTATGATATGCATGCATACATGTACATTGATTTTGATTTGCACCCAGAAGCACCAGTAATCAGATGAGGATTAGCTGAATGACTCTGCTGAGTAAATAGCTCAGGATGTCAGTCAAAAACTACAACTTCAGTACAAAAAAACTCGCTTTCTGTGGATTGTAGGATCTGGCACATATGGATGAGAACTCTAGCGGAAAATGTGAATGCTCCCATAATTTCATTTGCCTCTAGCTGCTTCACTGTGATACTTAATAAGTGTCTTGAGGACTTGCTTAAATAAACAACCTGAAGTAACAATACATGGCTTAAATCATAAAATTTCAAGAAGTTCATAAATATCTGATAGTTCTGAAGAGTTCTTTTCAGACTTGTGTTTTGAAACTTCATCAGCCTTGAAAGAGAAAGAATTATCATATTCATTATAGTCTGCATATTCTACTATTCTTTATCCATGAGCTTAAGAATAGCTTTAATGCATATTTATAAAAAGTTAACATTTTAGAGATAATAAATAGTATTTGTGTTATTCTGTTTCTGTGGAGCATTTTGAAGAAAATGACAGATAATGAACAAATATATATTTCAGTTTCTTATAAATGCTTTCATAAATGTTTTGCTGCCGAAACCTCATTCCCGTTTCTTGAAAGAAAACAAAGATACAACTGCCTTGAAGTCACCCAATAAAAACAGAAATTAATCACACAATTAATTTATTGGTTGCTTTACAAAAAATCAGTATGCATAACTAGTGGCTTTTGGGTAGGCTGTGAACATGGAAGCTATTTTAATTGGGGTTGCTTTGGTTTCATTTGACTATTTTAATTTATGCTAAAAAAAGGAATTCCATTGTGATGAATAAATATCAAAACAAAACGCATTCCAAAATACAAGACCCAGTGCATTTTTAAACTTGCATAAACAGCCCAGAATTTTATCTGAGACATTTTTTGAAGTTTAGTGTATTCTTAGAAAATGTTGACTAACTTTTAAATTTAAAATTATTATACCAATTATAAAAACTTTGTAATGCTACCATGAAGGGAAATACTGAACTGAGACCTGTTTAAGGATACATATATCATTAAAATGAATTAAATGTGATTACATGAGGTAGGTATTAAATCTTGGTAGTGGATTTATATTTTTTGAGGAAAAGCAATAAAGACAATTGGATAAGAAACACATTGTACTTCTTGTAGGTTATCAGACCATAATGTTTGTTAAAGAATATGATTTTACTACATGACTTAAATGGAAAATATAAAAACAAAGCATATAATCTAAAATATGCTGAATCAATCACAATAGATATTATGCTCTAAATCCTTGTATTATATATATCAGTAGAATACTCGGATTTGAGGCCTAATATATATTGTGACTGGTTCATCGGAAAATTTACTTTTGGATAATAGGTTTTAAAACTGCAATTATAGTTTATTGAGCAATTAAATTAACTTAATATTAACGTAAGCTTATTTCAATAGGCAAGGAGGCTAATAGCAAATTGATTCTAGAACCAGTAGTTTAAACTCACCGTGTGTTTAGAATAATGGCTGTATTGAGATATCCTACAAATCACAATGGCTTGTTTCACATTTCATGATAAATCAAAAGCAAAACTATGATTTAACACAATGTGGGCATTGTATATTATGGTTTAGTGGTTCCATTTTTAAAAATGTCCCCAGCTTTGGACACCATACCTACAGTACCATAATTGCTAATGTTTGTTGATGTTTCTGGTATTGTTCATTTACAATAAATAGAACTGGAGGAATCATTCTGGAAAAGCAGGAAAATATCTCATTGTACAAAGAAAAAATGTTTCTTTAAACTTTAGCAACTTCAAGAATCAGCATCAGATAACATGACTCTGCAAGTGTAACTCTAATGGACAAGGAAGTGTAATAATCTTTACTTTTCCAGAAGCTACCAGGGCTATCAAGTACAGTATGTGAGGGAAATAATATTAAAAATAGAAATAAGTGTTTGAGGTGTCCTCTTGATTGAAATATTTAAGAATCCATTTTGTCAAAAAGCTAGTTTATCATACAAATGTTGAATGATATTCCCTATGGAATACTTGTGATTATATATTGAAATGAAGACAAAACTATACTCAGGAGAAGAATAAACTTTCCCTACCGGATAATTTCTCTCCATCTAAATTTTTTTAACAGAATGTAATGAAATTTTGATTTCATATGAGAAAATATCAAAACATGCACTCGGGGCAAATATAAGATCTTTGTAAAGTCTAGTATAGCTTTTTCAACTCAATGCAGAATCTATCAGTCTGAAAATGCAAGTTAGAGAAAAATTGGGGAAACTGAGAGGTGAAGGAGGGAATATACTGGAAGGCAAAAATGGGTGTCATGCAAGAACTCTGGCATTCATGGAGAAATTGGGATTTGAATGTCATTATAAGAATAATTTCTGAGTTTTAAACACTTAGGAAAGGAGAACCATGCAGGGTTGCTAGTATATTTTAATATTTGCATTGAAGACCTTAAGCCTTTCACAGTTGACTTCTTCTATTTCAGATTTTCCAAAATACATTCAACAATCTGTACATTCAGTCAGATATTATTGTACCTATGCAATTACTAATTCCAGTAACTTCCTTCAGCATCTCTTCTTCCCTTTGTTTGGAGTGAAAGAGAAATTCTTCTAAGTGTGTGCACATTTCCTCATGTAAATATCTTGATCCACTCCTATTTCTCTCCCTCCTGCCTCAGAAGCACAGAAGACAGACTATAGTAGAAATTTCCTGACATATAGAACAATTAATCAATGGAACAACTTGCCTCCAGAAGTTGTGGATGCTCCAACACTGGAAGGTTTTAGGAAGAGATTGGACAACCATTTTTCTGAAATGGTACAGGGCAGTGGTGGCTGACCTTTTTGGGGTCCTGTGCCAAACGTGCTTGCACTCATGTGCCATCACCCAGAATGCAATATTGCCCCCTGCCCCCTGCACAAGTGTGTGCAATCACTCCACCCCCCACTCTTCCACCCCCTGCCCCCTGGCCCCACCCCCTCACTCCCACCCCCTTACCTGCACTGTGCCTCACAGCTGATTTTCGGTTTGAGGACTTTTTTGGCCTCCCAGAGGTTGAAAAAAAAAAAGCCTCTGCAGGCTTTGCAGGCCTAATAATAGGACCATGTTGTCCCTTCCTATAATACAGAAAGGGACAAAATGGACCTATTTGGCCTGCAGAGGCTTTTTTCAAGACTCTGGGAGGCTGGAAAAGGCCTCAAATCAGCTGTGAGGTGCACGTATGTGCAGTACGTAAGTTTGCCTGCAGCTCGCGTGCCGGCACAAATGGCTCTGCATGCCACCTGTGGCATGCGTGCCTTAGGTTCACCATCATGGGTACAGAGCTTCCTGCTGGAGCAGGAACCTCCAAGGTCCCTTCTAATTCTGTTATTCTATCAATTTATTCCCTTTCCAAGTTCCATATTGAACTATAATGGGGTTGAAAGGATTTAAAGGAATTTTTCAGGTAAGTTCAAATGCTCCAAGCCCCACAGCATGCCAGTTTTCTATTGTTTGATGGCATCCTACAAGTGCTAGCCTTGAAGCTATATTTTAGTTGGAAACTTCGAGGCTGCCACATTTCGTGCCTGGGAATTTGGGAGGGGAGATTTAGTTGAGTGGTGGATGATTAGACTCAACAACATTCTTTTTAGAAAGTCAAGGACATGTAACCCTGCACCTGGAGAGGAGTGTCTGGAGGAATGTCTCCAGTTGGGACCACAATTTGATTGGATCATGTGATAAACTGGTGGGTGCAGGGGATAGATCTTTTAATTTCTTTTGGGAAGGGAAAACTCAGAACTCTCAGATTTGGGTTTTCTCAGATATGACATCTCTAATAAAATGGAACTTTGAGGAAATGCTTGTCTCAGAGTTTGTTGGTTTGGAGCTTGTTAGTTGGAACACTGACAACAAGAGGAAGAAGTACAGGAATACTCAGGTTACTTGGATACCCAGGCTCAGTGTCATGATTCAGGATCATGCCCCTCAAGAGGTAGTTCAGGAACAGTGAAAAACATGTAGCAACAGGTTCTCATGAATTGGCTAGAACTGGCTAGATAATATCCCGACTCAGGTTTACATGTATCCTAATTAAGCTTTATTCCAACTGTAAAGTGGCCCTTATTTTCATCAATACAGCTATATTTACATCTACTCAATCTTAGATGGATGAATAGGGTTGAAAAGCTCTGCCCCCTTTCATAATTGGTTGTTCCCTCTGATGACTTTTCTGAAAAGATTATGTGTCTGCGTACTAAGTATAGCTTTTGGGTTCATTCCTTGTTGATGTGATCCCAGTATATCACCTCTTGTTTCATACTGAGAACTTCCTTTAGTCCCTTCACATCTGTAAAATCATGAAAAATGTTAACATGTCTTCCTTTAAGTATTCAATTTCATAAAATCATGATTTTATATTCTAGGATGTGCAATGTACTATCCCTCAAACAAATAACAATTTGCTGGCAGTTTTTAAAGTTTTGAGAGAGAGGCCTTGTGATGATTAAAGGAGAATAACAAACCATACTGGTGTTTTAAAGAGAAACCAAATAGCAAAGACCACTATGTAGTAAAAGATTTTTACGATTTTAAGAAAAAATACAGTATGCTATTATATAGTGCACTAGCTAATAGGGAAATAGTTTCTATTGCAAATGAAATTCAATAGTGGGCTACAGTTTGCTATGATTAAAAAAGTCAGGTTCAGTCTAGTTCTGTACAAAAGGAAAATTACAATTATCAGATTCAAATTACAGAAATATAGATGCAGATCCTTAAAAGATTTCATATGTTAATTTGAAAGAGAAGGACAGACAGACACACTACTCCATTTTGAGGTAAACAGCATTATGAAGGACACAGAAAATGAGTAAGAAATAATAAGTCAATGAAATTAAATGCATGGATGTAAGAGAGGAAAAAAGAAACTACTTTATATTACTATCATTCACTGTACTTTCATATACCTTTCTACAAATTAAAGCAAACTGGCTGGGGAATTCTGAGAGCTGAAGTCCATACATGTTCAAGTTGCTAACGTAGAAATAATTTTGATCTAAAGTAACACTATGTCTGCCAAGGGATTGGCACCACCTATATCTCTTTGCAGTCTACTAATTTCTTAAATATTTTTGCTGCATTCAGCATACTTTTATGTTTCTCATCTCCCATTTCCATATAATAAACATAACTAGAAGTAAGCACTCCATGTTGCTAAAGCTTTTTTGGCAAATATGATGTAAATATATATATTTACAAAGGACATTTTAAAAAGTATAAATTTAAAATGTGTATATGTAATAAAATGTATTCTTTAAAAATATGTCATTGAAATAGAGAATCAAGAAAAGGAAGATTTCTACATAGTGCAAGTACTCCAGGTTTCTCGGTCAGAATTCTGGACCATGAGCAAAAACTGCAACAGCTCTTTATTTTCAAAGCACATTACAGAAGAATAACTTCATTTTAAACTTACAGCGGGGAATTTGAGGTAAAAAGAACCTAATTACCTATTTGGATTTTGTCCAGAACATTGAGGTTAAGTTAACATTGCTTCTCTTGGAAGAAAGCCAGTGATATATTAATGACCAAAGTGCTGGGGTATTCAATTTCCTATTTTAGGGAAGTCCCTTAGCACCACATTAGAGTATTGCTTGGATACTTACTGGGGCAGGGTGAGGGGAAATCGGCAGACTAAGAAGCCCAAGTGATTTCCTGGAGCAACTTGGCAGAATCTAAACATTACCTAAACACATCTGAAGATTCAAATTGTGCCAAATCATTTTCTCGTTGCTGAATTATTGGATATTGAAGTCTGTATGCCTATCCATATAAATGAGGTAATCCTGTGCAACACATTCTCAGAATGTGAAGTATTCTTGTTCAGCGTATCTGGATACCAAATAGCCATGACCTTTCCTTTGGAGTCTACTCTTCAGATGTTATATATTCCAAAACCACCATCGAGTACTTTTAAGAGATTTGATTTTTTTTTTTTAATCCTGAAAGAGAGAAGGTCTTTCTATTGTTTGGTTTTTTTTAATGCTATGTCAAAATCTGGCTATTTTCTTATGTGAAAAGTATTTCTGCTTCTATATTTTATTCTCAGAGCACTTGGAGATAATTTCTCTCCAAGCTCACTCAATAATGTTTTTGAGCTCATGTTATGGTTAAAGGTGATAGAGGATGTGGCAGCTGAATTATTGCTTTCAGTCACACTTTTTCCCTGTGAATTTTGAGCCTAAATGAGGTTGAGGGAAGGAGTTCTCACATATTGTTTTCCCTTGGGTTTTAATTGAAGCAAAGAAGACTGGCTGCTGCTGGTGAGGTGATGGCACAGTGAAATATAGGACTTTCACAAACTATCTTTAGCCTTTTGTATCTAAGAAGACTCAATCACATAATTTCAAAACAAAATTCTCTCCCATCTTTTTGCTCTTCAGAATGGTATTAATTTCCCCTACCCAAACTAGACTTTTGTTGACTTCTGTAATAGAGTTTCCCAGAATTTGCTGGTGCTATTTCTTGTAGATAGGAGAATTCATTATCTTTGTATATTATGTAGCTAAAACATTGTCTACTATTTGGGGCATATGAACAATGTTGAATTGGGAAAGGCTGCTTATATTCTCCCTGGACCAGCTATCAGGATCCAAGATCAACACAGTGTTCTAGCCTTACAGAATACATTAGCCTCATCAACAGTTCTGAAAATGAGAATGACAATTCTCTTATGTTGGCCAAAGAGTCGTAAAATCAAGAAGCCAGAAGCCAAGGCTAAAGTTTTAGCAAACTCATTTGCAGCTTCCCTTCTCTGTACTCACCCCTTTCAGGTAATTTTTTCTAGGCCTCCTACCATGCTTTCAACTAGAGCTGCCTCCTGCGATTCCTCTGTTTGCAGATTGCACAAAGTGCCCATTTGCATTGGAATTCTATAATCCTGCATTCATGTCAATACATATTCCTCCACAGGAGCCACCAATCACTTCACCTTCCTCTCTATTTTCCTTTGGTTTTTCAGGGTTTCCATTCTACTTATAAAAGCATTGTTCCCGATTTGTACCAGCATAATGGAAGTTGCTTACAATATTGTGAACAGTAAAAACTAAGTCCTGCAATGCACGTAGAATCCGCCTTCCTTTCTGCATGTCATGTTCTTGGGACTCCTTATTGTGCTTTATAGATGCTTTCACTCTCCCTCCCACCTACCCAAAGTTATTTTTATTCCTACCTATAGGAACAGTACAACGGCTTTATTCCTTGTAGCAGAGCAGTACCTATTATCTGAAGGAAAGGAAACAATGATCATGTCAAACTCACCCAGGCTGCTGTTCTTCAAATCCTTGTACAACATCTGATTGCATTTAAATTGGTTCTATTGGGTCTTTATTGCTATCAGTGATCGAGATATAAATGCTATTAAATCCAATGGGAAATCTTCTCTTGATTGTAATGGATTTGGATGGTTCTTTATTAAACTGTACAACTTCTCCTCTTTAGAATAGACGGTATGTCCATCTCCATTCATAGCAGATATATTTTAAATTAGAATTTGGAAAGGCTTTTCAAAATAAAATATTGTACTTTATCCTAAACAAGGTGTGGTTTCAGAAGACTCATAGATCCAGAAATACAGAATGCCTAATTTTTTTTTGAAAAAACAAAAAGTTGTACAGTAATAAAGGCATGAAAATATTTCTATTTTTTTTAAATTTTAATATTTATTTTTCAATATTCAGATGAAACCAATTTTTTTAGTAGGACTTATACTCAATTATAAAAGTTGCATGGATGATTGGTCTTCTACATTGTAATTGCAATGAAGCTATTATATGCACAAAGATGGAAGAATACAGCAATACCGATAATGGAGAAATGAATGATTAAGATGGTCAAGTTTACAGAAGTGGCTAGACTGACTTGCTTAAGAAGAAAACTAGGGTGACTTTTATAAAAAACTGGAAACCCTTTATGAATTTTTCTTGTTAAAAATGGATTCAAATGAACTAGTGACTTGGGGATCCATTAATTAAAAAAGCTTATTTGCAGGAAGACAGGAACAATGATGTATAATTTGGGAAGGTGAAGATGGCAGTTATTACATTTGTAACTGTTGCAAACAAGTTACTTCAGATTTTTTTCTTACCTCTTTTGTTATCTTTCACTTTTTCTAATTCTTTTCATTTCTTTTCCTTTTGTATTTCTCTAGTTTTAAAATGTGTATGAAAATGCAAACATAGTTGAATATAAATAGAAGGACCATATTTTTAAGAAAATAACTTTTATTATAAGTTATTTTCTTTAAAAAGAATGAGGACTGGAATCCTTCCAGTTACATTCAAGTCATTGGTTCCTTGAGACATTTTGCAAATACCAGAAGACAACAGACAGCTGTCCAGATGATGAGCTATAATCTTCCTACTAAATAACATTCTAGAAAAACACAAGTAGTGACGGATACTTTGTCTAGACAACCAATTAAATTCTCTGTTATAGACTCAACTTCAAGCAGCATTGCGTATCTTAATGCATATTTCTGATTTGTGACTTCAGTTGATAAACCATATACTGCTCTGAGCTCAGCATTACACAATACATTAAACACAAACTCTATATATATAACTCATTATTGTAGAAATGAAAAACACAATAAAGACTGTTTCTTCTGCCTCAAGAAGCATTGAACAAGTTCTTGAGTAATATTACTACTAAATGCAAAGCAAATACAAAACACACAAAGCAAAAACCCTCCACCTTGCTGGAGCACTGTTGGCCATGGTTGAGTCAAACTTTTAATCACCGCTAGTACATTGTGAATTTTGCCAGGGGGAAAAAAGTGATTGATAATTACACCATTGCCAAATATTCCCTGGAATAGAATTGTACTTTATATTTGTGAACTAAGAAGTGACAACTACTTGGATGTTATATATTTTTTGTTATTTAGATGTTGCAAAAAGAGTCATTCTAACAAATTCTATTGTCACTAATTGCAGTAATTGCTATTTCAAAAGTATTCTTGAAAACATAACAGCTAAAAGAATTTTAAAAGAAGCCATTACAGATAATAGAAACCAATTCTCATGGAAAGAATGTATAAAGTTTGCATAAAACAATAAGTTTACTCAAATTTCAAACATTTCCAACTATCCACAACCCAACAGGAAGCAAAAAAACTGGATTCAAACTGCCAAGCAAATTATAGAACAAGATTTGTTTTAAGTGGAGGATGATTTCCAAGCTGAGCAGAACTAAACACATTTTGACCACTACAGTTTTTTGGGAAACAAACCCCAAAGTGAATGGCATCATTTCAAGGAGGTCTGTGTATCAAAAGCAAAATGAATCTTCAAATTCCATTTTGATAAAAAAAGGAAAGATGACAAAATTGCATTCAAAATTAAATTGTATCACCAGACAATGGGGTTGGAATTAGCAACCATGCAGAAACCGTTTAAGACAGTGGTTCTCCATCTGTAGTCCATGGACCCCTGATATCATAACAGAGGGGGTTCGTCAAGGTTTGAATAAATGTTATTATTTAAATCTTGTGTTGAGTTTTGGAGGACCTGTGGCTATGGTCTGTGGCCAAAAATAATATTTAAAGAAGGTCTGTGGAGAAGAAAAGATTGAGAATCATTGGTTTAAGAGAAAGAACAGTGTGACTATTCATGGCAATATCAACAAACAGGGTCAACTTATATCAGTTTGCCAACCCATCAAAACACTTTTAATTCTATCAAATGAGATCAACAGTAAAACAACATTACTAGATTGATTGTCCTTAGCTTCAACTCTAGAAACAATGACTTCTAGAAATAGAGTGTTAAAGACTAGTTTGAATAGGTAGAAATAGTAGCCATTAATTGAGGAGAAACAATGTTGAGGTAGTTTTATAATTGATTGGTTGGCTGGCAACTTTTGCAGAGTCAGGGTGATAAATCACACTTCTGATTACCCAGAAAGCTGCAGTGAGATTAATTGTAACTTTACAGAAAGGATGAAGTAGTTTTCAGTGGTGGAATTAAGAGTGGAAAGTGAAAACAATAATGTTGGTTGTGTTTAATGTTTTTCTGGTTAAACTATACTCAGAGGATGGTGAAATGTGAGTCTAATCAATGAATACAAGAAAAACCAAATATTTTATTTGGCAAGAAAGAACACAGAAAAAAACAGGAGCAGGAGGTAGTGGTGGAATGAGACTTTTTAGGAAAAGCAAACCAAAAGCAGTAAATAGTTTACATGTTGTAGTCATTGTAAATAAAACCCAGTTATTGTTTAACTGAAACTCTTTGGCCATTTTATAAAGACCAAGTATGCAGCAAGTATAAAACAGCTATAACTATTTCCAGACAAGGGAATCTGATAAAGTAAACAAAATAAACCTCTGTGCTTTCATGAAATGGTAATCTGCAAAAAAATTTGGAAGCAATGCCACAATAGTTACATTGCATTCTCATCAGTTTAAGCTGCTGGTATAGTTATATCTGTAGGGCATCTTCTTCTGGTCAAGCAAAAGGCAATAAGTCAGGGCTTGGTTTTTTTTTTTTGGCTGCTTGAAGAATATAGAAGGCCTAATTCCAAAGATTGCAAGAATTACAGAGCCACAAAGGTAATCACCAGGTTACAGTATTTTCTGGACCTTCCTAGGCCAGTTTGGAAGTTTGAGGTTTGAAATACATAATGAAGAAGCTAAAAGGAAACATGTTTACTCTTTTGTTTGTTAGTTTTGCTTCAGTCTTTTCCTTTGGGATATCAAGGCAGTGTATACAGCAATCTTTCCTCCCCAAGAGAGCCTTGTTAAGTAAATTAGGCTGAGAGAGTGAATTTCCATGCCTAAAGGCAAACTTGAACCTGGGTTTCTCCAATGTAAAAAATCTATACCACACTGGCAAACACATACCAAGTTTTAGCTATAAAGTCTCCAGAGCAACCTATAAAATAACACCAATGTGATAGTGTTTTCTTCCAGGTTGATACTTTAAAAAAATAAAGCAAATAAGAAGATGGAGAGTAAAATAAAATATGTAAAAGGCATGTTGTTGCTGGAATCCTTTCATTGTCTTTGAAAGATCCTATTAGTAAAAATGTTTTCATTCTTTATCAAAGGCTATCTGGGATAGTGCTAATTCCTTGTCAGGAACAATGTTGCTTTTAACCACTGATAAAATGGGTAGCTTCAGATCCTGCATTTAATTGTGTTGTAGTGGTAGGATGGTTGCCTTAGTTAGCATAGTGCATTATTTTCCTGAAGAAATATAAACTCAGCAGTTCTGAAAGGATGTATTTACCTTGAAGTCCTCTTTTAGGTAGAAAATAGAACAGAACAGAATAGAATGAATTGGAAAGGACATTGAAGGTCCAGTCCACTGCTCAAGCAGGTGAACCTATACTATTTCAGATAAGTAACTGTCTAGACTCTTCTTAAAAATATCCAGTGATGGAGCACCCACAAATTCTGGAAGCAAGCTGTTCCACTGGTTAATTGTCTTCACTGTTAGGAAGTTTTCCCGTAAACCCAGGTTGCTTCTCTCTTTGATTAGTTTCCATCCATTGTTTCTTGTCCTTCCCTCCAGTGTTTTGGAGAATAATTTGACCCCTTCTTCTTTGTGGCAGCGACTCAAGCACTAGAATACTGCTATCATGTCACCCCCTAATTCTTTTTCTTTAGACTAGCCCAGAAGTCTCCAAACTTGGCAACTTTAAGACTTGTGGACTTTAACTCCCAGAGTTTCTCAGCCAGCATAGCTGGCTGAGGAATTCTGGGAATTGAAATCCACAAGTCTTAAAGTTGCCAAGTTTGGTGACCCCTGGCCTAGCCAAACCCAAAGGCTGCATCTGTTCTTCATATGTTTTAGTCTCCAGCTTTTGATCATCTTTGTTGGTTTTCTCAGAACATTTTCCAAAGTCTCAACATCTTTTTTGTAGTATGGTGACCAAAATTGGTTGCAGCATTCCAGGTTTGGTCTTATAAAGGTACACTTTGTAAAGACCTCAGACTCTGATTCTGAAGAAGCTGTTTCAGCTGAACCAGTGGAATGTCAGCATGGGGAGACATCAAGTCAGGAGTCAATTGAGACTGATCAAATACAAGAACCAGCCAAACAGCGGGAGCAGTCAGATGATGAAGTACATCCTCATCGGTCTCTGCAGCTGAACTGAGCTGTTCACAAATGTAATTGTAAATATTGCCATTGGCTGCATCTGATATTTGCATCTTAACACAGCATGTTAAAAATTCTTCATCATCAATTGATTCAAAGTCAATATCTCTACTTTCATCCAGATTTTCCATATCACAATTTCCCCAAAATTTTTAAAATTTGGTTTCCCCATGAAGTCAATTTTGTGGAAGAGGGGGCCAAATCTTTTATTAAATATTCCATAACTTTCTAACTGACATAATTGCTTCTATAAATAAAGGGATTCTAGTGTATTTTGACTCTAATACTGTCCATTGAATCTAAGTGTGTGTGTGTGTGTCTCTGTGCGTTTTGTTATATCTTTTGGCATGCATATACTTATGTATTTAATGAATTCCATGTAACTATGGAATTGATATTCCTTAAAGGGCTAGGAACCAAATTTTCACCTACCGGCATCAATTCCAATTAAGACCAGTTAATTGAGTATCCAGCTATTTTTGTTTCCAAGATTCTTTGTTGATTTACTTTTCTTCCCTTGTCAGCTGTTATCTGGTCAGCTTTGAGGATATCATGAAAGAGAGAGTTGGAGACCTGAAACAGGACAGAACCATTAGGTTTAATCATTTAAAGGCTCCCTGTATATGTCTTTCTACCCTAATTCAGGAAATGTAAATATTGCCATAGCTGCATAATATCAAACATATATTCAGACAGATTTCTAACTGTATAGTCCAAATTCTGTTGGGAGAGGAAGTAGTGGTTAAAGTGTTATTCAGCCAAATTTATTGGCTGAAATAAATGAGTGACTTAGACCAGCTGCTGTCTCCCAATCTAACATTGCCCTGGTGGCGCAGTGGTTGTGAGTGCAGTACTGCAGGCTACTTCTGTTGACTGATGGCTGCCTGCAATTTGGCAGATCGAATCTCACCAGGCTTAAGGTTGACTCAGTCTTCCATCCTTCCGAGGTGGGCAAAAATAAGGACCCAGATTGTTGGGGGCAATATGCTGACTCTCTAAACCACTTAAAGAGTGTTGTAAAGCACTGTGAAGTGGTATATAAGTCTAAGTGCTATTGCTACCACAGAAGGCTATTGTAGTGGGGGTGGGAATTCAGAGGAGGAGTGCAATACCCCCTTTACTTTCTGGGGAAGACAATATGAATCTAATGAATAAGATCTGGTGAAGACTACCCATCTGGGAATATGCTGCTTATAAAAGTATCTATACCAATTTTTGAATTACATTTGTTTTCTTTTCTTTTTTTTAAATATGGCAATCAGAACAATGAAACAACAGTGCTACAATAATTTGGATATACATAATTTGAACAAATGTTTGATATTAAGTTAATCCCTTTAAAGTTCATGATTTCAAAGGGAATGATTTCATCGCACAATGCTTCCTGCTTTCTAATGACCACCACTTAAGCTGCATAATTCCAGGTGGGGAATTATTGTAAAGTCATAACTAGGCAAGGACAGGAATGACTTTTCCCTTTGCAACAGGACCTGATAAAAATTGAGCACTGTGAATGGTTAAAAATAAAATATCTACTTAGATCTTTAATGAAACATACACTTCAGGTCTTAAGGGCAGAAATGTTTTGATCAAACCAGATTTGGAATGTTCCATCTGTTCCTTTCTTTGTTGACAGGGCAATAAAAAACGAAGCCATTCCGTGCGATAGCTTACTCTCACACACTTTTCTTGATGATACTTTAAAATACATTTACAGTTAATAATTTAGTAGCCTGACTTCTGAATTGTTTGACTTTGAAGATCTTCAGCCAACCTCATTCTGAGTAAGCTTTCTAGCTGTGTTGAATAATAAGCCACCTCCATCCAAAAACTAGCTGGATACCCGTGCTTCGTGGCAAAACTTTGTGATTGGACTATGCAGGAGAAATCTGGTTCACAATCTGTTGGCTCAGTGGTGGTCAGTGACTGAAACACATAAGGGAATATTGCTCCCATAACCTTAAGTCCGGAAGCAGTTTCATAGGTGGAAGGCGTAGACATTTTGGTGAGGTACCAATGTTTAGTACTGTGAGGAGTGCCAGACCTCTCCTGAATGAAGAAGTGGAACATCTGCCAGTTGAACTGATGTAACAGAATGTGAGGTAACAAGCAGTTGGAACAGAGTTCTTTTCAAGCGAGGAGGGAAGTAGAACTCCTTAGCATCAGAGAGTGTTAATTACTGTGTAAGAAATACTAATGATTTGATGGTCATTTTGAAAACTCCTTTCTTATCGAGCACCTAGAAGCCAAGAGGAATATATGTGCAAAATTTCAAGTTTGTAGGCTTTACAGTTCTGGAGATTTCATGATGAGTGAGTGGAACTTGGCTTTTATATATATAGATTAAGGGGCAAGGAATATCTGTCTATATATTTTCCCTTCCACACACACACCAGAGGTGGTATTCAGCAGGTTCTGACCAGTTCTGGAGAACTGGTAGCAGAAATTTTGAGTAGTTCAGAGAACCAGCAAATACCACCTATGACTGGAGATTTTACAGTGTCCTTCCCCTGCTGCACTCACCAAGCCATGCCCACAGAACTGGTAGTAAAAAAATTGAACCCCACCACTGACACACACCACTTAGTAGTGCAGGGAATAGAGAAGAGAAATGGTATTACTTTTGGAAGGCAACACAGATGACTTCATGGAAATCTGTCCTCCAATTTTCCAAAGTTTCTTCATTTAAGACAAAAAGTATTTTTTTCCCCTTATTCACAGTTCTTTAGAATTTCTCTTCCTGACTTTATTCTTGAGCCTTTCTTCTTTTAGGAGATGACGGATGATACAATTCTCCCTGCTTTTTCTTCGATTATGCATTTCTCTGGCAAGCTACAGCCTCCCTGGTTGCCCTTGCTTGCTGATCTGAAAAAAAATCCTGTAATGGAAGAAAGGAATTCCATAATGATGTCTTCTCTTGGGACTTAATTGAAGCAGAAGAAGCTCCAAAAGCTACAGACTACTGGAGAGTTGATTGTACAGTAGCAAGATAGGACATTAACATACAGTTTTCAGATCTTCAACCACACTGTAATTAAGGAAAGTGTCAGAGCCCTGCCAAATTTTCTTTGTCCTCTGCAAAACAATGAAAGCCATTTATTTTCATCAAATTGAATGAGGATGAGTTTTTAAAAAAGGCAGAAGAAAATTTTGGAACAGTGCTTTACAAAACACAAATTCTATTTTCCAGAGAAACAGTGTCTCTGCAAATAAGTAGTCTGTTTCTGAATCAGAGGCATTCTTCTCTGTCATAAAGGGCTGCATGTTGAACATGAGAAGATAGATAATCTTTTGATAAGTCTTAACATATACTAGTAGCTAGACATTTGCATATTAATCAGCCTTTTATGTTCTACATAGAATATAGAAAGAAATAGCACTCTATAATTCCACAGAATTTGACTTATATGTAGGAAAAATCAGATACCATATACTTGCAAATAAACTGAGAATATTAGGTGTCAAAATACATATTCAAAACTGGGTTTGACTATTTGAAAGTACATACAGCAGGATTTTTCCTCAACCTTTTAAAAGTAGCCACATATCCTTTATATTATACTTTGTATAAATATAAACACCTCTATGGATAAGCTAACTTGAATTTTTAACCACAATATTATGAAAAATGTACACTCACAGATAAGCCAATTGTGAAAATTAAAATGTACAAAAATTTCAAGGATTGGCTTATCCACAGGTGGCACTTATGGTATTTTCATTAAAAAATTCAAGGGTTAGCTTATGTGTAAGTATATATGGCAGACATTCTTGCTGGTATATGAACACTGTAGATGTCCTTGGGAAAATAACTTGACCCTGGATAATATGGCCAATGGTATGCAATCCAAAACCTCTGGAGATCACTTCTATGACTTACAGTATATTCAGTAGATTTGTGGCCAATCTAATTCATGGTAAGTAAAATAGAATTTTTAAAATAGTTAAATAGTGGAACAGATACTTTTCATACCAAAGTTCCAGATTCAATCTAAACATCCTCAGAGCTGCTGTCAGACAGCAAATAAAGCCAACAACAGTCAGAAAGTTAGAAGGATGAAGAGTCTGACACAAGATAAAGTTTAAGGCTTATTTGTCTCTATTCAATTTATTTAGCGGGTCATGTTACAATGTGAAGATTTTTGTGACTAGATAAGAAACCAACTGTTTCCTAAAAACCCTATATACATCCTTAATCAGCTTTTCATTATACTTCTAATAATTAAGATCAAGTCAGTGTTAACCTGTAATGATCAATTATATTTAACATGAAATATAACATCAAACTCAATTATAATTAAATGAATAGTACATGCACTAGAGACATATAACCTTCTTAGATTTAATTAATAAATTATTGTGACCTTTCATTCAAACCTACTTGAGATTGTTCAGCCAACGATTTCTATCTTTTGCCGTAAGAGAAAAAAAATATCTTCAAGGAAAACACATTTATCCCATGTAGCATCTCTTACAAAGCGCAGGTTATTCTGTATTTAAAGATAACATAATTCAGCAAGTCATCTGTTCTTTTCATTTGAAGGAGAAAACAGGGTACAAATTGTTCACTCAGTCCCAGAACACCTACTCATGAATCAGAAGAATAAATATATAACCCTGTGCCTATTAGGCAGTGCAAGGAGGCTTTGATTTGCCTTGATGAGGTATTTTGCACTGCAAAACCAAAGCACTATGTCTCCTTGGGGAAAATAAGCAACATGATTTGCCTCATTGAGGTGCTTTGCATCACCTTGCAGCCTCTTCCAGTCCTTGAAATAGCTGGAGGAGGCTTCAGGGAAATTCACATCGCATGAGCAGAAGCCACATGCAAGGTCCAGAAGATCAGCAGGAGGAGAAGATATGCAGTGCTTTTCCTTTGCTGTAGAAATAAGGGCTGGTTTGTTTTGAGAAGCAACTTCAAAAACTGCTTTGTTGGAGTTTTAGTAGAACCAAAGCACCCCCCGTGATGACGCTGTCTGCACGGTCCCAACATCTAACATTGCCGTTTGAACTGTCTTTGATTTGAGCCTTTCCTTTGATTCATTTTTTTTAATATGATCCGATTCAAATAAATTCTAAAATATACTTTCTGAACCAAGCAGTAGATTTGATTATTCACTTTGACTTTCTGATTTGAATCAGAAATTCAATCCAGAAATTGACTCAACTTTAAACAATTTCTGACCTGGAGGTGTGTGAAGTCCTTTGATTTGAAAGATCTTACAGAGGCAAACTATAAGAAACTGCATGTGGGATAATAAGTGAAAATGGATTTGAACAAGAAATAATTGCTCTTGATTGCTTGGACCAAGCTGTACTCTTTAGCTGGGGGCATCTTCTTGATTGGGAAACATTTGCCCTTAATTAATAGTTCTTGATAGATGTCTGGGGAGAATCTACAGCGCTACCTGGAAGAAAGGGATATGGTGCTAGTGAGCCACATATCAATAATACCATTGATGGAAGAAAGGTCCATCTGGTTCAGTTCCAAGTGGGGAGAAAGACACTGGAAACATGGAGGCTGATTGGAAAGATGTTTTTGGTTTTTTTTTGGTGAACAGGACCACATGAGCTTTAGGTCCTGGGCAGCTGAGTACAGGGAGTGAAGAGTGAGGGTTATTTATACCCTCTCTTGGGGTTTGAATTTGAGCTTCCTATTCCTGTGTTAAGGGCATGTATTCTATTAGTTTGGTTGAAGAGTGCTGATGCAATGAAGGGGCTGACCTCAGCTTAGTATCTGCTTGGGGGCAGGGAGCTGAGACTGAGTTTCTGTCTTTAGAAACATGTTTCTCCTTTAGGGAAATATAATATTCTGCCTTTTTTAAATATTTCACAAAATACTTCATTCTTCTAGCAGGGGTGGGTGCTAACTTTCTACACCATCATCTTAGAATTCCTGCAGTGTGTTCTACACAATGTAGCCCTGGTGATAAATTGTAGCTGGCATAGATTTCAACAGTATGAATGGTGAATGGCCTCTGGTAATAATGGTACTGCATTCTGATATTGAAACAGCACCTTTGCTCTATAAGTTCAACTCAGAAGACTTGGTTCAAGGTTTTCTACTGTACAACCTAGTTCTGTACAGTTTAACTTTGTCCTCAGATTCTCAAAAACACCTTTGTGTAGATTTTGCCATAGATATGTCTAAGAGAATTCTAACAAATTCTGCTTTATCAGAATTCTGCTTGTTTTATATTTAGGAAAGCTCTGATGGATTTCAGGAAATTCCCAAATTCTCCAAATTCATAAGGCACGACTAATTAAAAAAAGGAAAAAATGGCTGCAATAGTTTGAGGTTTAAAAAAAAAACACTGTCCAGATGAATGGATTTTTGTAAAGTGCATTTTGTAAGAAATCACAAAGCCTAATCTGATAATGAAATGGCTGACCTAGAATTTATCAAGACATTTAACACCACTTCACACCAAGTTTTCATGTTACACTACACCCATTAAGCAGTTGATTGGTGCAATAAAGTCTGTTTCACATGCCTGTTGATGAAAACATTGAAAAACTATTTTCACAGTTTTATAGTCCACGCATGTCACGAACAGACTTACCCTGTTATCTGGGAGCAGTTTCATCCTGTTGGACCCGAGGAAATAGACAGAGCACTAAGAGCTGTTTTTCTGCCATGGCTCCACCTTTAGGAATATTTTGCTGTCTTCGGTAAGATCTTCCCACTCTCTTTTGGCCTTCGGGAAAGGCCTTAATACTGCTATGGCATCTGGCATGAGATCCTTAAGGAGAAGCTGTTGGCTAGAGTGGTACACTAACAGAGAAGGTCTCCCCTTGTCTCTGTTTCCAACCCATGTTTATTTTATCTCACTCTATGTTGCTCAGAGTTGCCTCAGAGTATGAGATGGATGGCAAATAAATTTAACAATAACAACAATGGAATAGTCATAATAATGAACAGGCTGGCAAGCCACAAAAACCTATGTGACAATAAATTAGTGAATTTTTAAGGTGCATTAGGAGCCGTTTTTGCATTCTATATGCATCCTTTAATTACAGAATTTCCTGTTTAAGCATGGTACAGAACAAAGCCTGACCTTTTACAGTCTTTTTGAAACCCCCGAATCCCCAAACTACATAATTTTTTCTGTTTCTTGTTGGTAATGTAGCTCTTCTACTATAGGTGCAATTAATTTATGATTACTATCATTATCCCTTGAACTGCAATAGAACTTTTCATCCTCCCACCTGCACTTATAGAGCCTGACATTTGAGTCTTATAAGTGAGACTTATAATAAGGTAGATGCTTTTAGCTCATCAGAGAAATCTCCTAAGGATGGGGTAGAAACACACAGAAAACACACCCCGGAAAAATCCAAACAGTGACAGATGTCAGTCATTCAAAATATGTGTTTTCATCTAGATATATCAGTACCTGAGAAAAGTCTCTTTTGAGCAACTCGCCACTTCTATGCACCTTTAAAGCTTGTGAGATCTTGTTAATTATTGTTGAAGGTTATCTTTGGCTGCCATTTTTCATTTCATTCTTTTGTGAATTTTTATTAGTGTTTTCAGCTGTAAATTGAATAAACTAAGCAAAATAAAATAAAGTCAACTTTAGCTTTCTTTGTGTATTAATTAGAAATATAGTGGAAATGATGCACTCTAAATATAAAGTCTTAAGAATGTTTAATATAGTGAAGGGAAGTCTACGGGGAGATGTAGATGTCCTTGAAAACAAAATTGTTTATAGTTGTTCCAGAGAATAGCATGAAAAAGAGTAGATTTTAAGTACAAAATTTCTTTTGTATAGTTTATTGGAAAAAAGTGAATGATGAAGTACATTGAGATAATCCTATAGTGAGAATGAATGAATAAATGTTGAGTTGTAAAACAAATATGAGCAAATGGATCAAGACGAAGAAGACCAAGGCATTTATAGTTGGATGAGTCCATGGGTTGGGTTCCTAAAAAAAGAATGTTGAGAGCTTTTTTTTTTTTTTTAAAGCATGTATTGTAGGAGGCTGGTGGTGCGATGGCTTGGTTAAAGATGCTGAGCTTGTCAGCTGGAAAGTTGACAGCTCAGGTTTGAGACTCAAGAGACTGGGAGGGTGAGCTCATGTTCCATGACCTAGGTCCTGCCCACCTAGCAGTTCAAAAGCATGCAAATGCAAGTAGATAAATGGGTACCTCTTCAATGAGAAGGTACAGCATTCTGTGAGCCTCAGAATACAGTCTCATGTTGGTCACATGACAACAGAAATGTCTTCAGACAATGCTTGCTCCCTCATCTAAGAAACTGAGATGAGCATCACCCCCTAGAGTTGGAAACAACTAGACAAGGGAAACCTTTACATTTATTGCATGAAGCAGTACATGGAAAAAGTAGAAGTAAGCTAATTTGAAAAGATTAAAATGTATGATTTTTATTTTGATTATGTTCAAAATAATCAAAATCAAGCTGGTATCAACTGTTAGTGACCACATAGATTTTTTTCAAGGGTGAAATCACTTCATATTGCCCATCCATATGATTTTCTTATCATTGCCTTCTTCCACCCTGTAGGAAATTATGTGTTTTCCATAGTCAATAAACGGAGTATAAAAAGATATAGAGATAAAATAAATGGTTTTGGTGTCTGCTGGATCTAGCAATATTTCAAAAGAAAAAGGCCCAGGCAATTAATGTTTAGAGATCCAGCTAAAGTTAAAAAAAACCCTAAATAGTAGTTAAAATTACAAAAAAAGAAGAATAACATCCATACATACCACATTGATGAGCACAATACATACAGTACTATGCAATTATAAAAGCCTAACCATAGCCACAATCTAAATTTATTAACGCAATCCACAGTAGAACAGCCATGCTGCCATTTTCCTTTCTTTCTTTTATTCATGCCTTACTAAAAGTTACTGTTTTTCAATGTCTTGAACCATATTGTTTGTTTTGAAAGAAAATAACAGAATGGGAATGTCAATATGTCAATGGAAGGGGATAGTTGGCTTGAGTCTGTCTGGCTTTCAGCACTAGCATCGAAATATTCTTGAATGTGAGTGTGAAATACTGTAATAAACTGCACATATAAGATTAACATTTTTCTATGCTGCCCACCCTTGGGGGTGGGGGTGGGGGGTGGAATTCCAAATCAGTCATTGGTTTGCCTATGGCCAGAATCAAAGCAATTCAGAATAGTGAGTGTCTGCCCATTTCCCTGAGGTTCTATACATTGTTTCTTGTTTATGACCAGAAAGGCTTTCAGCAGTATAGGGAGTGATATGTTTACTCCACAAGAAAATGTGAATTTGTGGAAGGTTCATTTTGCTGGCATTTGCATCACTTTCAGAGCAACCTGAGTGTAGTGCTAATTTTATGTGTAGCAAAGAAAATAATATTGGTCCTCGGGGCACTGCAATCATATTACCTATGCTTATTAGAAGAAAAGAATTAACAAAGCCTGATAACGATCAGCTGATGTTCAAAAGTTTTCGCTTTTAAGAAGGGAAGATTTTATAGGAAAACTTAAAACACTTTTTTCAGTAGAAGAGAATATCTGTGGTTTAGACTTGAACCTTTAGAGTCCTCTCTGAGCTTGGTTATTTGCTGGCAGATGTTTTATTTACCAGCTAAGTAAAACCAGCATAAAGACTCCAACTTTCTTTTCCCCTCCAATGGGCTGGCCACTACTTTGACGCCTAACTGTTGTGACCTTTATGCCATCTGAAGACAAAATAAAAATGCTCCAACCGTTAACGCAGATGAACAGACTGATAGGTTTTATGGTCAAAAATTCAATTTGAAATTGACAAAATATGCAAGCTATACGTTCCGTTTATGGTTAGAGACTGGAATGCCAAAGCTGGAAGGAGTAAACAGGAAGTATAATTGAACTATATGGTCTAAGAAACCAAATTGACATAAAAGGATACATACAAGGGAGAACCTTTGGGTTTACTTATATGGTCAACACAAAGTTGATGGCAATTAATATGTCAATTACATTAGTTTTCTCAGAGATTGCTTGAGAGCCTTCCTTATTAAATTTTGAGAATGCTGCAGTTGCAATATGTCGTGAATGTAGTAAGGCATTCTGTGAAACATTTGGATGAAAATTGGCATACATGACTGGCTTGAAAAACATTCTTATCAAACTGGAGTGAAATATTGAAGAAGGTGGCAATTCAGTCTTGAGACTCCCTCATATTTTTATTTATGGCATGTTTTGCTAATCTGTGGACAATACAAAATGGGGAGAGGTAATTAATACTTGAGAAAACAAAATTCAAGTTTATTTTGATGGTTACAGAAATTGTGGAAAAATAATAGAATGTTATCAAACAATAAAAATGCAGGATATTTTTCAAAGGAAACAGAAATTAAATGCACAAATATAGGATGGGGGATACCTGGCTTGATAATTATCCATAAATTGATTTGAGATTGTATTTGATTGCTAACAAAATAAGAGCCTGAAGTATAATGTGATTACAGAAAATGAAACAAACCCCAAACCCAAAATATACTGTATTTTCCTGTAATTTTTCGCAGTGGTTTATATAACTATTGGGCCTCCACAGTTGAAAAAGGAATTCAAGAAATTCAGGATGGACAAAATACAAGATGGACAAAAAGGATGATTAGGATATTAAAAATGAAGTCCTACAAAGAGAGGCTGAATATATTGGAAATGTTTAGCTTTGAGAAAAAATTACTGAGGGTAGAAGTAATAGCAGTTTTGAAATACCTGAAGAAGGTAACTCATCACATTATCATAATTACAAACACAAAGACAAACTCTTATTAACCTGGGCCTTGATGATAGACTTTATAAATTCCATCATTGACCAAAATTATGTTCTTGAAGCATGTCCTTAGAAGCCTGAATTCTCAAAATGACTTTTTAGTTGTCACAAATAAATGATATTCATGACACATACTATTTTAAATTCTTTGATTAAAAGTAAGTAGTCCCTCCAGATAGTTTAGTTTTCAATTCTTATGAGCTCTAGGAAACAAGACCCATAGTCAGTGATTATGGAAATCATAGCCCAAATGTTTTGAAGATATCATATGCTTATCAACAACTTAAGAGTTATTCCTACCTCCAGAAAAGAGAGAATAAACTTATATACAAATAGAATTGTGGAAATCATTCTAATTAGCAGTACTTTTGAAGACATGAAAACTGTGTGTATGTATTCTTTTAACTGCAAAATTTATTTTTAATGAATTACAATTAGAAACTATATTAGTGGTTATACAGAAAGATTATGGGATTTTTTTCAGCCTGACAACCCATAATCCCATTGCTCTTCAATGTCTATTTAATTATTTCTCCAAATATCTAGTGGGTAGTTGGTTTTGTCATCAATAACTTTAGAAAATTGTCATTTGCAATTGACTCATTTCCCTGATATAATCTTCATACTGATGTCATTAATGAAATATCTAATCAAAACATTTATCAAAATGTCAGCTTCAAATTAACAATTCAACAATAGTTTCATTAATAGTTAAATATCACTAAAATGCTTGGAGTTAAAGGGAAAGCTAAAAGAATTTGATATTGAAAAATAATAGGATTTTTCTCTTTTAATCATAATGTATTGTGCTAGCATACATTTACTATTGATTGAGATGTCTTGTGTATGATTCTTCCTAAATTTAATTAAAAATGTTAAATGTTTTGGGACTTACTAAACTTAGTTCTCTGCTGTGCAATCTTTATTTGCACTGTGATCTAAAAATAAGATTTTTTTAAAAAATTAGGTGAACCTAAATTGGCTTACTTAATCTGCAACATGGATGTCTTCTTGACTACTCAACCATCACTTGAGATGATTCAAAGTGAAGCTTGTAAGTCAAAAAATACAATGACCATCATAGTGCCAATTCTGACAACAGTGTTATCTTACTGTAGAAATCTGACTGCTGACTGAATGAATTCATCCAACTTGTAAAAATAGTTGGCATTTTTTCTTTTAAGAAATAATATGCATAAACCAAACTAAAATAAAGGTATATAAAGAAAAACCAATATTTTCAACTGACCCAATGAATGCTGTTATGATATTGCTTCTGTCCATCTTAATGTGAGAAATTTTTTTGCTGAGTGTTACCTGTTCTGGCAAATAAAGCTACAGCAAAATGTCAAAAAATGTCTTCTAATGTAATGATGTTTAATGTTTCTTCTTTTCATTCTCACATCTTCTACATAAAATGCTGGTGGGTGAGTTTTACTTATATATGGTGAAATTATAAAATAGGAACAGAAAACTGTCAGCTAGGAAATATTTTTTGCTGATGTATTAATTCATTTCATCTGCAATGTGGCATCACCATCAAGGCTAACTAGATTTTATGAGAGGAGTTACTGAACTGAAAACCAAGCCAATGAATCGCTTAATATGAACTAATGAAGACTAGATATAAAAAGCATTTAGTAACTGGCTTGGCACTTTAATTGTTGAGTTGATGTAAATTCAGAGTTCTAAAGATGCAGTGGCACTACTAGGCAAAAAGGTGGAATTGTTTCACAATAATTGGTTTTAACTCAATAACTCTATAAATAGCTCCAGCCTCTGGGAAGAAATGAAAACAAGAGTTTTCAAAGGTGAAAAGGGGGAAAATGTATTTGCAAAAGGTTACAAGCAGGACAGGCCCATCATGAGAACATAACTAACAACTTCATAAATCTTGATTCCTGTGAAATGATCCCATGAAGGACAGAATTGAAAGGATAGAATAATATGGGATGAAGTTGTGCAGAATTCAAAAGTCCTCATAGCTGTATTATTAAAAAAATACATGTTTTAATTTTGGATCTTTCATTTGGTGATTTTTTGTCTAACGTGAGACTTACTTAGACTTAGAATAACTTCTTTGTTATAACTTCTTTGAATGTACACTAATTGGCATACATTTAAATGGAATTTAGTTGCATATAGCTCTCAAAGGGCCACAAATCAGCAAGATAACAGCCTCAGAAAATTTGGCCCTTCAACTTACATGGTACCACACCAATATCACCTACAGTATGTCTCTTGGTTGTCATGAAATAATATAAGAAACTGTTGGTTCCCCAGTCACATTCATACACATACATTCACATGCAAACATTGCTTATCTGTACTTCAAACCCATCCAAAGACTGGTACGTCTGGCCTTCAGGAAGTTGCTGAATTACATCTTCCAGCAGCTACCTAATGGTGGCACAGCTTATAATTCAGCAGTATTTGGACACCCCCAGATTTCCTACATTGGTTGAATCAGACATTTCCCATCAAAGTATAGTTTGGGTTGTGAAAGCTTAGACTTCAACTGATATTTTTCTCTTGCCACAAGATGGCAATTTTACATGGGATTTTTTTTTCCTGAGAACTGAATAAGCAGTAAGTAATTTTCTTGGCAGCACAGTTGTTTCAAGGGCTCCCTCCTCCTCTTCTTTAAAGGGACAAAAAAGAGAAAATATGAAATGAATGTTCTTAGTCTAATGAATGTTCATGCTATTTTTTTTAAAGAGAGGCTTGCTTGTTTCCAAACAGTATATTCGTATGTTTTTAGTTTTCAAACAACCTGTTATTTAGCCTTTTGTATGGAAACCACCATCATCTGTAATTGTAGTAATAATATTTATCCCACTTGGATAACTCTGAATCTTGAAAGCTGTGTATATTATATATACTTCATGAAACCCCAGTGATGGAGGCTGGCTGAACCAATTCAAACACTGCAGAAGGAGAACTTGGAGTGGGCTGAGACTCATAATCAATTCATGGGAAGGAAAAAAAATGAGTCAAGAGTTTTTGGCTTCAATGTTAAAGCCCAGTTAGTCATACTCCCATGCTGCAGTTACCACTGTGTATTTCTTTCTTGTTCCTTTTCAATGTTTAACTCTGCTTTTACCTTTGAGTGATTAACACATTTTATACTTTATTTTATCATGAAACGCTCTGGAGTTATTTCCCATCTTCAGTGTTAAAGCAAGGGTTCTTTCAATGTTTTTTCTTCCGAGATAACTTTTCTTATGCTTCAGGGTACAAATCCTTATGCTTTGTGCAGTTCAAAATTGGGTTACTTAGCACTTAAAACTTATATATTGTAAGGTTTGATTGCCTTCAATAAAAGGCATGTTATATAAGCACTGGCAAGATCTATATTTATGTATACTTAATATTAACTGTTCCATGATTTCATCATGTTCTGCATAGCTTGAATTCCCATTTATTTACCCAAATACCTAATAACCTTTCTGGGATTCAGCATCGTTAAATTAGGCAATCCTAAATCTTTGGGCTTGGGAAAAATGAGAACTCACCTGTTCAGTTGTGTGCTCTGATTCTGAACATCCTTTCTGGAAAGTCCAAGTTTGACCATCTGATCAAACGACGGATTTCAGTTTAAGAAGGATTAAGATTGATTATGACTGGGACAGACAGTAATATTGAAATAACAACAGTGCTTCCTTGATTTCCCCCAAAATAGGTATGCTTTATAATCAGAGATGGGATGCAACCATTTTAAAAACCGGTTTGGTGAGAGCGCACTTTATGAATGTGTGCAGCATAAAAACCCAGCCCATTCTAAGCTTAAAAACGTACCTTCTATGTCAGTGCTGGTGAGTAAAACAGCTGAGGCCAGGCAATCCGCTGTGCCACGTGAATCAGCCGAGGTAAAAAACAGGGAAATATAGGACAGGAAAGGGCAGTGGGTGGGGCCAACTGCTCACAGGAACTACCGGTTCGCTAGAACCTGTCTGAACCAGTAGCAGCCCACCACTGCTTGTAACCACTGCCATTATCTGTTGTCACGACTTTGCTGCAGTTACATTTCCCTCTTGCAGTTTCCACATGCTGAAACATAGGCCCCTAATTGATTCTAACTGGTTCAGTATTAAGTGGTGAAATGACACAGAATTGAATAGTATATGTCAGCTTCTGTGATTGCCATGTCTGTTGGCTGTTTTGTATTGGCTTCTGTCCTTAAAAGGTTGCTCTCAGAAAAGTCAATTTTGGTATCATGACTGGTGCATCTGCTGTTTTCTGAAAGAGCGGGGAGGTGAAGAGCGAGAAATGATTTCAAGAGAAATTGCTACCCCTTCTGCTGGATTTCTCTCCTGAGAAATACATTTTAGTCATGGGAAGGGAGCTGTTAATGGTTGAGGAAATAGCTCTTCAGCTTAAGAGTTTTTCTCAGCATTACTTGCTCTGTCACCTGAATATTCTCTTTGGTGAAAATTATTACTCTGTAGACTATGAGGAAAGAGTGTTTCCAAAGGCAGCCTACACATATACTGGCATTTTTCTTAAATGTCCAAGAATATATTTTCAATGCAAATGTCTCTTTCTCTCCTCTCCTCTATTTCTTCCTTTCTTTCCTAGTTCTTTCTATACGCTTATTTTTTTTCCCACCCACACATCCATTCTCTTACGAATACTGAAATGTGTCTACTCAGATATTGCTCACTCTTGGTTTCCTAATTGCTGTCACTAAATGGCATTTCCATTCCTCTAAAGAGCAGTTTCCATTCCATTTCCATTCCTCTAAAGAGCAGTTATATGGAAGCTTTAAAAATACACAAGACTAAACCCATACAGTGGTGCAATGATTAAAAGTTAGATTCAGAATTGGTTGGTCTAAAAAGCCTATTGAGTTATGAAAGCAATCATTCTGCCAATCATTCTTCCACAAAGAATTAGAAAATATATACTGTATTTATCATACTCTTTGTAGGACCTCTGTAGACCTCTGCCTATTTTTGCATTTAAAAATTTACAGTACACTATATATGATAGCTGTGGTAGCTTTCAATCCGTAAGGACTTTCCAGTTCCTCTAATTCTCATGAGTATTTTGCTGATATTATTTTATAATGCTGAGTTATGCATAAATATGGCATTACCATGTTAATGTATTCAGTAGTGTAATGGATAAGTTGGAGGTCTGATGGAAAATGATCATTTTCTGTTTGAATGCCAGTATATGCAGGAATGAAACCTGACACCAATGTAGCATATATCTAGTTGATCACCAGCCCAAGTAGATATTTGGATATTGAATAATTTCACTAGGCAATGTATTTAATAGAACATAACAGATTGCTGTAACTTTGTCCATCAATCTTTTCCTCATATGAAGATCATCTCATCATTTTCTAAGCAACCCCTCATCTCTAGGAGCCATGGAGGTGACACAGTGGTTAGAATATAATATTGCAGGCTACATCTGACTGCCAGCTGCCAGCAATTCAGCAGTTCAAGTCTCACTGGCTCAAGGATGACTCAGCCTTCCATCTTTCCAAGGTCAGTAAAATGAGGACCCAGATTGTTGAAGCAATAGACTGACTCTTTAAGTCACTTAAAGCAGTATATAACTCTATTGCTATTACTATCAAAAAATATAATATAATAAAATAATAATAAAAATTGTGCTGAATCCACCGAAGGAGCTGATTTAGTGTAGCATTCTACTACAACATCCATAGAACATCCATCTTCTGATTAGTAATAATTGTAACTGTTCAACGCTTCCCAAATTATGCGAAACCAAAAGTATTAGCAAAATTGAATTCAATATTATAAATGGACTGCACTATATCAACAGCAACCTAATCAGAGATCACAAGAATGAATTCTTTTCGGAAGAAGAGAAGTAGAAGCAATAGGCGCAGCTCAAGAGAAATTATAGTATGATCTGAAAAAGAGCTGATGATAAGGAAGAAAGAATCAGTTGAGCAAGAACTGAGTCTGAGAAGGAAAAAGACTTAGGTATGCTTATGAGTCCCTTAGAATTCTAGAAACCTCTATAGTGAATCCACCCACAGCTTCTGTTTTCAACAAAGGGCTAAATATGAGCAAAATACTTGTTATGTTTTTATCTGAGGAACACGTGAAATAGAAGACTAGTCAGAGAAACTTTGATTAGAAAAAGTTTCTGATCGAGGCATAGTCAAATGTCAGAAACAATTCAGGATACTGTTCCAGTTTCTGTGATGTTATCTGTACTGCTTAAATCTTACTAAACGTCCAGCTTCATTTTTATACATTGGTTGCTTATCATTATATCTGAATTCCTGATATTTTTTTTACTTTGTTCTGCCTCTGACAAGGACTTTCAGCCTGGGCAAAACATATATATATTATTGAGAACTAAAGTTGCTTTCTCTTCTGCTGTATCATTCAGCAGAAGCTGCTTGTAGCTACTAGCAAATTGTTGTATATGAATCAAAATATCTGGATTTGCATACATTTTACACCTTTAGGCCTTCCTATCTAGATCCTATGTAATTATGTAAAATGTATGTTTTGAATAGTTAGTTTTGGGAAGGATTTGGCATCTGTATTTTCCAAATTGTTATTTACAACCATTCTGCTTTTCATATTTATTGTACCATTGTTCAATTTATTCTTCTTCACATATTATCCATACATGAGGGAGATATTCTTTAACTGATTCTGACCATAGGAAAAAATGTAATCTGAATTTCTTTATATTGGTGCCTAAAAAGACCTCTCTTGTAATCTCTGCTTGTTTTTAACAGTACAATGAGCTTGTCTGTAACAAGATGAGTGGCAATGAGCAATTTATTAAAATAAGTCATTTTTCTTCTTTAACAAACCTTTCTTCCAGATCCAAATTATTCAGAGATTAACGTGTTTATCTACAGAGATTGACTAGTAACTGTTGTCGGGGTGGCATTTTCTTGAATTGGGCTGTTTTTGTTGGTTGTCAAGAGCTTTATGGAGCTGAACAGTTACCAGAGAATGGAAAACCATCCTTAAAGACTACAACATACTTTGTTCAATCTTGTTGTTATTTGGGACAAACTGGGACACAGATTACATGGATGAATAAGAGTAGACTTGGTGTAACAAATCTGGAAAAGCTATTTAAGGTTGCTGCTGAAGCTTCCCTTTCTAAGATTGCTTCCTGACAGAAATCAAGGCCACATAGATTAGAAACTACCCACGTACTTTTGTCACTTAGGATGCTAATGCATTTATACAAAAGGCTATGAAACCTATGTTCCAGGATAGCTGTGTAAGCTCTAGTTTTTAAATATTAGCATAAATATTAAGGTCTGGAGACTAAAATTGGAAGAACAGTTATGGAATTTGGGTTTGGCTCAGTGGTGGGATTCAATTTTTTTTACTACCGGTTTTATGGGCATGGCTTGGTGGGTGTGGCAGGGGAAATTTCCAGTCAGAGGTGGTATTTGCTGATTCTCTGAACTACTAGCAAAATTTCCACTACTGGTTCTCCAGAACTGGTCAGAACCTGCTGAATACCACCTCTGGTTTGGTTAGTCTAGAGAAAAGAAGGACATGGGGGATATGACAGCACTATTCCAGTATTTGAGAAGCGGCCACAAAAAGAAGGGGGTCAAATTATTTTCCAAAGCACCAGAAGGTAAGGCAAGAAACAATGGATGGAAACGAATCAAGGAGAGAAGCAACCTGGAATTAAGGAAAAACTTCCTAACGGTGAAGACAATTAACCAGTGGAACAGCTTGCCTCCAGAAGTTGTAGTTTCATCACTGGAGGTTCTTTTTTTTTTTCAAAAAAAGAAGAGACTGCATAGTCTCTTATATGAAATGGTATAGGGCCTCCTGCTCAAGCAGAGGGCTGGAGTAGAAGACCTCCAAGGTCCCTTCCAGCTTTATTCTCATTCTCATTCAGAATAGTATAAGGAATGAGTCAGAATTTGAGATGTTTAGTTGATATGAATAAAGGCAGACAGATTGAAGAGACTGCCTCTTGTCCCATGTCATTCTTGCCCTCTTTTAGTTGAAGGCAAACTTTTTTCTATAGGAAGTACATTTTGATATTGTTGGCAGCTCTCTTAAAATAGAAATACGGGGGTCCATTTTTAATTTATTTTCTGACACAATGTATTGATTTTGGTTAATTTCATTTTGCCTTATTTTAAACTGATTTCCATGACGCTGATTAGTCTCTCCATTTCAGAAAACAGCTGTGGCAATACTTCCAAACATGGTATTCTTAAAGTATGCCTATCTATATTATGGAGCATCCAGCATTTCGCCCAGTTATTCTTCTCAAGCTCAAAGAGAAAAGGCTTCTGCAGATGCAGACTTGATACTTAGAGGCAGACTTCTTGAAGTATGCTGCTTTGTTGATTTTTTTTAAAAAAAGTTTTATTAAAGCTTAGCATAAGGTAAAAATGCAAACTCCACCCCCACCCCAAAAAAGTTAGAAAGGTTAAAGAAGAGACTTCTGATTGTTTACAGTGCAGTAGAATATAAAAAATTACATTCTCAACCTTTTGCTTTACATTTCTAAATATTACAAGCCAGAGTTATTCATCAAAATAATATAGGTAGGATAAAAATCTAACAAATAAAATAAATAAAACTTGTTCTTTTCACAATGGGTGATATTTCTCCTCTTTTCAATTTAGAAGTGAGAGGTGGGGAATCACACACACACACACACACACACACACACACGGGGATTTTAAAGAGTTTTCAAGTTAGATTCCAATAGAACAGCATATATATAGTTCAGGGTTGAACTGCTAGATTTTTTCTCCCTACTCTCTGAATTGTTTTCTGGCAGATGTTTCATTACCAGGCTACTCTAGGTGATAACATAACCTGAATTTTAATGGTAATTATTTTGGATTTGTTGTTTGTCAATATATGTCAGCAGTTTAGATCTTCAACATGGGACAGAACAACATATAAAATGTTGTTGGTATTCTCCATTTGAGAATACCTTCATTGCTAAAACTGGGTAAATCTGTTTCTTGTGGTGAGCTATTGAATTGTATGTGACATCTTCCCACTAAATCATTTTCCAATTCTGAACTGATTCCTTCTACTTAATGTGGCCAATGAACATCTTACAAAGATATAAAAGGGATGTCCATTTTAGTTGAGATTTCCCTGAGTCTTTCTGTGTTTGTGGTTAATTCTTTGCTTCTAATGTTGACATACTTCATGGCCATAACTTCTAATTTATCCTTACATTTTGAACTATTCTTCAGTCCTGATTGCTACCTCTTCTGCAAAGGACAATGAAGAAATCCACCTGGATTGCATTTGAAAAGAAGGGTGCCAAAATCATTGGCCCAAAATATTATTATATCTCAATGTATGTAACTCATATCATAATTCTGCAGCTCAAAAATGGTACAAGTGCACATGCTGTTCTGTTGTTAGATTAGCCAAAGCTGTTTAACATTTTAATTTCTTTTGTTTAAATCATCAAAAGCATTGATTTTTGGCACTTCAGGCTGGGAGGAGGGTATTAGAAAGAAGTTCACCAACAATTTATCGTGCTGAAGCTCAGGTCTTTATTAGGGTAATAGTCTAAAACATATGTCATTAGGAATGTATAGAGACACAGTAGTATTTATTGGCATAAATGCAAACTTTTTGTAAAAAAAAATCCTAAAGTGATGTGAATATGAGATAGAATGAACCTGATTAGAAAAATGAATTGAACAGATTTACCCTTTTTTTTTTCATATGGTTCATTTCTTACTGTTTTCCACAAATCAGTATTTGTTGGATAGTTTATGTCTGAGTGATTACTCTTCATTTCCTTATTGTTCTGTCAAAATCAACCCATATTTGATGGTAGAAGTGACAAGAGAAGTACTGAAATATCTTAAGGCTTGGGTTTATACCTATCTTCCTCATTAATAAGAAGATTAGAAATGTGTTATCCACTATTTACAATACAGGTTAAATACCTTTATATGTGTATTAAAAGCAATGTGCATATGTGTGTGTATGCACACACACACACACACACACACACACACATTTTAAGTGCCTTTCATTTCCCCTTCCCCTTCCCATTCCCCTTCCCCTTCTTTTCCTCCTCCTCCTTCCTCCTCCTCCTCTTCTTCTTCCTCTTCTTCTTCCTCTTCTTCTTCTTCCTCCTCCTCCTCCCAAGTGAATGCTTTGCCTGGGTAAGACCCCAAAGTGTTGTTGATGAGACTTTACAGGTGATTTGCCACTGCTTTTTGCTAGAGTTCAGAAAGAGTGACTGGCCCAAATTCACCCACTGGACTTCATGCTTAAACTGGACTAGAACTCACAGTCATACAGTTTCTAAGCTGGTGCCTTAACTACTATACCAACTGGCCAGAGCTGGTATTTAGCAGCTTCTGACAAGTTCTGGAAAACAGGTAGCGGAAATTTTGAGCAGTTTGGAGAACCAGCAAATACCACCTCTCACTAGCCCCACCCCCATCTATTCTCTGCTTCCTGAGACCCAGATGATTGGCTGGGTCTTCTTTTATTGCCATGCATAGGAGAACAGAGCTAGAAAACAGGTTAGTGGGGTGGGGAGGGAATGGGATTTTGCAGTAACCTTCCCCTGCCACACCCACCAAGCCATACCACGGCCACAAAACCACACCCACAGAACTAGTAGTAAAAAGATTTGAATCCCACCACTGCAACTGGCTCTTCTACCAAAGTGTCATGCATTAATAATAATCTATTTTGTATAATCTTGGATAAATATTAATTTTTCATCCCCATCATTTATGCTGCACCCTCTTTATTTTTCATTACAATATATCTCTTTACCATTTTCTTGACAATATATTGGAATGATTAACTTTGCTAGTAGTGTAAGAAAACCAGCAGCATTACTACCAACTGTGATGTGATATTAGCTACAAATGTAGTGCTTGGTCATCACCCGTTGATGCACATTTGAAATTCATACTATTAGAAAAGTTGCAAATGTGGGATATGAAATTTGGTTTCAGACTTATTAACTGGCATTCTTCATGCTGAATTTCAGTGACCCACAGCGACAAACCTTTGCCCTCATTTCAAAGACTTTCTAATCAATGGTTCTCAAGGTAATGTACAATCTTTTTAGTTACAGTCAAGTCCAAAGCAATTTGGTGCTCCCACATGCTTGTATTAAGTGTGTAATTTAAAGTTTGTGATTAAAAGTTCATACCATTACCAAAATTTCTTCCTTGTGACCTGTATTGGAAGATTTTCCCCCCACACTAAAGAAAAGTGGCATTAGTAGCTTCTTATGCTTTGGATATATAGCACGTGACTGAAATGTAAAATGAATGAGTTTTGAAGAAGCAAATGTGTTCTAACGTCTAACATCCAAACGGCCCAAAATCTGGCTGCATGTCAAATGGAAAATAAATTACTATGGCATGAACATGCAGAAAAGTATTACAGACATTTATGTGCTTATAAATATAGCCTAATGTACAAGTAAAAGTGATTTAGGGGATGTCATCATGACAATATGCTACCAGGGACAAGCTATACTATATTCTAAGGCAGGGGTGTCAAACACAAGGCCTGTGGGGCCATCCTGGAAAATGTAAGGGGCTGGCCTGTTCTATCCAACATAAAGAGGAAACATCAGGCCAGTGTGGCTTTGGGCTGGTCTACCCAATGAGAAGAGGAAACATGCCAGCAATTTGGGGAGTGACATCAAGCTAGCCATGTCTATCCAGTCAGCCACGCCTATGCAGTCAGTCATGTCCAGTGAGTGGCATCAAGCTAGCCATGCCCACCAAGTTAGCCACACCTACTCAGTCAGCCCATCAAGGTAAACCACAGCCCTGATATAGCCCTCAATGAAATTAAGTTTGACACCCCTGTTCTAAGGTGTATCATGGTGATGAAGAACCATGGTGGTACAGTGGTTAATATTGCAGGTTAATTCTGCTGACTGCTGGCTACCAGCAGTTTGGCAATTTGAGTCTCACTGGCTCAAGGTTGACTCAGCCTTCCATCCTTCTGAGGTTGGTAAAATGAGGACCCAGATTATTGGGGGCAATATGCAGAGTCTATAAATTGCTTAGAGAAAGCTGTAGAGCAGTGGCCCCCAACCTTTTTTGAACCAGGGACCAGTTTCACGATTATTCATTCTTCTACTGGTACCTGAGTAACGCGAGACTCCACCACCATTGGGATGGCTCTTCGTTTGAAGCCGCCTCCCACTCTTCGATGAAACTAAGGCGCAAGCACCCAAACGCCACTTTCCAACTGAAAACCTGGAAGCACTTTCCAACCGAAAACCCAGAAGCAACCGAAAACCCGGAAGTGCTGTTGAAACAAGATGGTGGCACCCAAGCTTTGCGGCCCAGTAAAAAATGATCCACGGACTGGTACCGGTCCGGGACTGGTGGTTGGGGACCCCTGCTGAAGAGCACTGTGAAATAATATATATGTTTAAGTATTATTACTATTGATACTGCTATGCTGACAACATTGTCTTTGATGTGGTACTGGTACTGTATTTTCCCCCACCCCATCCCTGAGAAGAGCAGAGAGTAAATCTTAGATGGAATTAATATAAACGTGAGGCAAGTAGCTAAAGTAGCTATGGATTGAAGGGATATCAGTGAAAATTTGTATAACTTTTTTTCTAGCAAAATTCAGTTTCGTTCAACTCTAGAAAGAATAGGATACTTTGGTGGCATTCATTGATGAAATTGGCATATGAGGCATTCCACTGTGATTTATGGCATGTTAATAGTATATCCTGCATTCTAGTAAACTGAGTATTTTGCCAAATCCTTATGACTTGTTAGCTAGCATTTCATCATGACAACATTGTACCCAAAACATCACATAACCTAATCCAGTTATGAACCCGAATGATTTATAATACTTAGTCACACCGCTGATATGCTAAGTAATAAATAATTACTGAGGATGCATGAAATCAATGAAAGAGCAAGAAAGAAATTGGGGTTTTGTTTTGTTTACTTTGTTTGCTGATATTTCAAAGTAGATGGGAAACTGACAAGCCAGAGAATGTGAAGAAAGCAGCACCATAAGGCAGAAACACTAGGAGAACAACTTTGCTGACCAAATTGTGGTCAGTGCAGAGGAACAATATATACAGCCAAAGATACAGATAACTAAACCATGACATGAGTGCAGTAGAGAATTGAAAATAATAGAGGACAACATTGAATCAGATCCTGAAAGTAATGAAAGAGGAAGGGAATTGGGATCTGATGCACATCCTTTTATTTGGAGATCTGAATAAGACATTGATTCTGTCTAAGCCATGTTCATAAGTACAAGAGCTTAAAAAAATTATTGTAGACGTCCATCAGATTTATTATCATACAAGGTATACTTTTGAGTGCTATATTTCATATAGTTTCAGAAACTATTTCAGGAAGCTACAATGTGCTTTAATGTACGTACAAATTGTTCACTTTTTTGCACATTTTCATAAAGATACCACATTTGCATTGTTTGTATACTATTACATAGTGATAATTTTCAAATATAGAAGCATATGGGACTATCCATCTGGATACTTTTACTGCCAAAAGAGCTTTGTTTAAGTCACAGAATGTATAGCATCTAAATGAAAATAAGGTTACCCAAATATGCAAGAAGGGAATATGACCAAATCTAATTGGGGACTATTCATATTTTCCAAAACAGAAACATACAAAACCCAATAAAATAAAATAAAATCTGTACCCTTTTCAATTTTGGAAAAGTGAACATAAAAAGTATTATTGCAGGGTGGCTAAGGATATTGCTTGCATATATCAAGATCAGTCTATTAACAAGCAAAGATTTCAAAATGCAGGTAACTGTTTCTAAAATAACATGTGCATTATCAAGTGAAAATACTGAGCCAAAGGAGTAGTGATTTGATTCCGGTTAATTATTTAATTTTACATTTACTGTAACTAAACTTCCATCAAACTTTATAAATTCCAACTATATATTGATGTGTATATGTGTATTTTTTTGAAAGTGGGGAAGATATACCTTTAGTACAACAGAGATTAGGACAAGTTGAAAAGGGGAGCGCCTAATTTTTTTAAGGGGAAAGGGAAATCTTAGAAAATTAGAAGGAATAAAATATTAAAGGGAAAGTGAAGCACTATATTTCTCCACTAGAATGCAATTTTGCAACACCCTTAATCTTCCCTGAATAACTTTCTGAATAACCTTTTCTCTGCCTCAACAATACATTTATATTGGGTGAGAACAAGTTGGAGGAAAAAATTTGTGGAAATATTTCCCATTGTTATTAAGGCTGATAAATTCTGGTGTTTATCAAGGTATATGACTTTATGGAGATCATTGAGCAGCAGTAAATACAGTGTAGGTCAGGGGGTGTCAAACTCACAGTATCATGTCAGTATCACGTGATGCATCGGGACTTTATCCTCTTTGCTAAATTAAAGATGTGGGCATGGCCAGCGCGTGGCGCATCTGGCCCACAGGCCGGGAATTTGACAGCCCTGGTGTAGGGGATTAGCTGATTAGTAGTTTCCCACTATATTTGTTCACTGTCTTCCTTTGTTTTTAGCCCAGCATAGCAAGTTTTCTGTCTCACTTTCTTCATATCTTCACCTGAATGGCTTCATCCTCATTCCATTGACATCTACCATAAGTCTCCCTGCAAGCCAAGATCTGAAATCCAAAACTCCAGACACGGAACAATACTTTTTAAAATAAAAATGTCAAATTCATACTATTTGTAGACTGAAAATTATTATTACAGTTTCTGATGGGTGTGTGCAGTTTTTTAAGTAATCTGCATTCCCTCCCATCTTCCAATAAATCTGGGCCTAATTTGTAAAATTAGGTTTAGGGCAGGGGTGGGCGTCAAAAATCTTAGCAAAGGGTTCTCTGCCTGGTTGCTGGGTGGGCATGGCCATGACTGGCACGGCCTAGTCGGCCTCCTGCACCATGATGGGGAGGGGGCATTTTTTGCCCTTCCTGGGCTCCAGAGGCTTTCCTTGCACCTCCAGGAGAGTGAAAACAGCCTCCACAGGCTCCGGAAGCCAAAAACGGGCCCATTTCCGGCCATCCTGAACTTTCGAGAGAGCCATTTTTCACCCTCCCCAAGACTCCACACATTCTCTGCACTTACCTGCATCCAAAATCAGCCATGTGGGGACTCCTGGGAGGGTCGGGCCAGGGTGGGCGGGGCCAGCCATGTGTGGGATTTGGGGGTTCTCTGAACTGCACAGAATCTTAGCTAGGGGATCTCCCAAACCCCTGTGAACCCCCAGCAGCCCACCCATGGTTTAAGGTATTCAGAGACAACATACCACAATATGCTAATTACTGAAAATGCCTATTTAAAAAGGTAAATCCCTTTTAGATTCTTTTATTATTATTATTATTTTTTATATATAAATTTTATTGAATTTACAATTAAAAAATAACATAACAACATTACATATGCAACAGAGAGAGAAAAAGAAGAAAGAAAGAAGGGAAAGAGAGAGGAAAAAAAAAAAAAAAAAACGCTCGGTCTTGCGACCGAAAAAGGAGAAAAAGAAGTATAAAAGAGAGAAAAAAAAACAAAGAGACGGAAGAAAAAAGAAAATACGTTAAAACCAGACAGATATTCTTTTTGACAGTCTGCAAGATCCAATTCTCCTACCTTACTTTAAATATACACATCTTATCACTATTTATGCTTAAATTACCCATTATTCATTGAACAGTTTATCTCTGATATAACCAATTATACCACGCATTCCAATTATTATCAAATGCTGAAGACTCTTTATTTTTAAGAGCTATGGTTAAATTGTCCATTTCTGCGCAGTCACATATTTTCTGAATGACCAATTGATCTGTAGGTAAACAGGATGATTTCCAGCACTGGGCAAATGCTAATCTGGCCGCAGTTAGAATATGAATTATTATATATTTCGTCTTTTTAGGAAAATGTTTATCAGAGATCCCTAGTAGGAAGAACTCTGGTTTGTATTCGATTTGTTCTTTGGTTATCTCCTCCAGCCATTTTCTAATTTTTTGCCAGTATTTCTGGGCTTCTTTACAGGTCCACCACATATGAAAGTAGGTTCCCTCTATGTTTTTACATTTCCAACATTTTGGACTAGAATTTGGGTTCATTTTCGCTAACCTCGAAGGGGGTAAGTGCCATCTATATAACATTTTATACATATTTTCTTTGTACGCCGCAGCCCTTTTAGATTCTTAAGCATAGGTTGCTTATGGTTAAAGTCAAAATAGGGACATTCAACACACCTGCGATTGCTCATATATTGTGTTCTGTTACTTTCAGGTTTTTTTTTCTTAATTAATTTCATTAAAGAAATTAACTTATTGAACTTTTTTTCTATTTTTCACTCATATGGAAAATATTTGGTGTAAGATAACCAATCTTAACTGAGTTTGTTTAAAAAAAAAGAGTGACCAAAATATAAAAGCAAACATCTGTATCAATTTGGGCTATCATATGGAATGTTTGCTATCCAAATATGGTCTCCCATTTTATTCTTAGAGTGATAAAACTTAAAATAGCCATATTTTCCTTTTTTAATCTTGTAATTATACCCACGGACCCAGAGGCAACCTTGTAAAAGGATCCTTTAGGTTGGCAACACTCCTATCTATTCTTATTTAAAAGAATTTTAAAAATTTGAAACTATGCCAACAGACATATTTTAGAGCATTGTGTTCCTGGTTAAAATGTTGTCTATTCCTGTTTTTGACAATGTTTCAATAGATGCCAGTATGAAGCATACTTTTGTGGGACAAGAAAAGATGAAGCCACAGAATATATCTCACAAAACAACTGGGCCTGTGAATTCTAGACTCAGCAGGTTAGTGAAACATCCAGGACTATACCAGTGGTTAGATTTTTATATACATAAAAAAATAAAAAGGGGAAGCCAGAGCTCCCTCAAGGCAAACACAAAGCACATCATAAAAATAAAGCATAAAACATATTGTGCTAACATCCAAATGTCTCTCACGATTTGTCTTTCATCCATTGAGTTGAATGCAATGAAGACTGGATCCAAGGCCCAGTGCAAGAAAACATTGGGGAGTTCTGGTTTATAGTCATAAAAAACAACAACATTCCAAATGATAGCCTTCTATACAGAAAGAAAACCTGATTGTACATAGAAAACCAAGTCTGCCAGCCAAGATGACAAATTATTTTCCTTTGTTTCTAATGAGAAAGCATTCATCACTTTGAAGTGGCCTGAAAAAAGACTGATTGATACAAGTGATGACATTACCCAACTCAGTAGATAGGCATTCACATTCTGCATTACTTGAAGTTTTCAGATTGTTTTCAGAGGTAGAAAGAGTGTGCTACTGTAGAGCAGTTTCACTGTGGATGGTCTGATTTCTTAAGATTAGGTCACCACAGCTTCTCTGAAGGCCTCATTTTCCTTGCCAGTTTAGACTAGACAGTGCACCCATAGTTTTCCCTTGGAGTGACTCATTGCTGAAAAGGTGAATAGCCTTTCTGAATATTTTGTGCTGTTACCAGTAATGAGTTCTCTGAAGGATCAGAGTCAAATGTTTTCTTTTTTCTTTAGGCATCCAAACACGGATGTTTTAAAGATGACATCAAATATGACCGGAGAAAATAAAATGTTTTGCTCTTAAATTATCTGAGTCAGTCCCTCCTGCAATTAAAGCCAGTCATGGTTGACCTACTCTTTATTAAACATTAATTCTTGACTGCCAGTTACTGCATCAGTGAGCTCAGGATTGGATCTTTTCCTGAACCAGTAAGCACTTACGCTCCTAAGCAATAAAGTAGGGAAGGATGCAGCCTGCATTGTCCTCAGCTTGGCTGTCTTAAGGCAGAAAATGGGAACTGTTTGGAATGTTAAATTTAAAAAGCACAAGTTGTGGTTTGCTGCCATACAAAGAGCCTGAAATATTCAGCCTTCTGTCAGAAATTCTGTGGCATGGATATGTTCTTCTGGGACATGCTGTAGCTTTAAATTTTATGTTACTGTAGGTGGAACCTTTAGAAGAGGAAGCGAGAATTTGAAAAAAAAAATCAGCACAATATCACTAGAAGCTGTAACACAGATGGATGAGTCAATGGAAATGCATTTTGATTTGTCTCACTTTTTAATCAGTGGGTCTTGATTGTAGTTGAATCCCATTAAATTTATGCTTTTCATACTTTTAAAGGTAAGCAACATCTTCATTCACAGTTCCATGAATTGAACTGATGGAATTTTATTTTTGGTTGTTTCATGGAATGAAACTCACTTTTTTTCTAGACAAAAACCTTCAAACTTTTCAGTCAAATATAACTACCTCAGATTGTTTAGAGGCTGAAGTCCAAATTCCAGCTGCAGAGCCACAGACAGGGACCTAGTATTAGTTATCAAGATTACTCCTAGAACTCCTAAACTATGAACTTCATAATGAATCTAGTATTATGAGTCTGCAACCCAACAAGACAGACACAGACTTCAGAGAGTAATTAGGACTGCAGAAAAAACAATTACTACCAACCTGCTTTCAATCGAGGAGATGTATACTGCACCAGTCAGAAAGAGGGCTGTGAAAATATTTGCAGACCCCTCACATCCCGGACATAAACTGTTTCAACTCCTACCCTCAAAACAATGCTATAGAGCACACCAAAACAACTAGACACAAGGACATTTTTTTCCTGAATGCCATCACTCTGCTAAACAAATATTTCCCTCAACACTGTCCAACTATTTACAAAGTCTGCATTGCTATTGCTATTAGTCTTCTCATCACTCCTTATCACCCATCCCCTCCCACTTGTGATTGTATGGCTGTAACTTTGCCACTTGTATCCTTATATTTATATTGACTGTTTCCTAGTACAATTTGATTGCTTATTGTACCCTACGACTATTATTAAGTATTGTACCTTATGATGAATGTATCTTTTCTTTATGTACACTGAGAACATTTGCACCAAGACAAATTCCTTGTGTGTCTAATCACACCTGGCCGATAAAAAGTTCTATTCTATTTTATTATCTCAGTCTTCAGTTTGTACCTCATCAAATTTGCATCTTTTTCTCTTTAAAATTTGTTGGAGAATCCAGGATATCTCTCTCTCTCTCTCTCTCTCTCTCTCTCTCTCTCTCATGACATATTTTGGGATCATGTTCAACCAAGAGTGTTTTCAGGAGTAAAAAAAAAAAAAAACCCGTGATGGTAGCACAACCACCCTTTTTTACATGCCTCTAAACATATGAAACTGTTCTGTCTCACTTTTCTTCTTTCCCAAAAGATGAAAGAATACAATCTCACACAAACACAGGCAGGCAAGCTGGCTCAGACTTCAGAGTTAATTCTTCGGAACTGATAATATCCTTGGCATTCCAACATGTCCTGCCTGCCAAGTCCGAACTGATAACAAATAAAAATCTACTCACAGAAAATTACAAGGCAGTCCACAAAAATCATTCATGAAGAAAATCTGAAATAAGATTAAACTTTGTCCTGTACAAAGTTCCAGCTGAAAACACACCCACTTTTATCCCCTGTGGAGTGTGGCTCAATGACTCAGCTCACTCTCTGACCCTCCCACGCCTCCTATGTTGCTGCTCATGTTTCTCCCTACGACGCTGCTTAGGATCTTTCCTCTTTACTCCCTGTCAGGGGCTGCTCCGATATGCCTTCCTTCTGATTAATCTTAGGCTGTTCCTCTCGGTTGTCTGATGAAACCTGAGGCATTATCAGGAGGAAGGCATTGCCAGAGAGGAAGGTCCTGGGGAGGAAGGCATTCCTAGTTCCTCCTCCTCATCTTCCAGGTCTTCTTCCTCTGACTGCATAGTCTCAGGAATCAGGGCCACAACATGAAACTATGATCATATCTTGAAATACATGTATCCATACCTCTCTCCTCCTTCTTTCTCTCATCTATTTATCTGATTATCTTTCAATCTGTCTGTCTGTCTGTCTGTCTGTCTGTCTGTCTGTCTGTCTGTCTCTCTCTCTCTCTCTCTCTTTTTTTCATCTATCTTCATTCAATTTGGATGCTGCTTGCCTTCAAATGGCCTATTTGTTCTCTCTCTCCATTCTCCAGGCATCTATCTCTGGTTAGCTAAGCCAGTTTCTCAGCAAATAACTAAACCAAGTAGCTACCAACTAAAATGTCATTGTGCAATGAGGAATGTGACTTTTCATTTTTTCAATTCCAGATTCTATTCTAGGTGAAGAACAGACTTTGAGGCCTTCTCATAGTCTCAAACTTTTGTGATGCCAGATTTCTACCACCATACCTTTCAGGATACCTAAAGCATTTGACAGAGCAAATACATGACCAGTATAACATCAACACCTATATTTTTAAATGTAGGAAGTATTGATAGATTTCTACTATATCCCACTTTCTCTCTCAATATTTTATTATGTTCTCTCTTGTCCTATACCCACCTACCCAAAACCTCTTTTTGTTACCTGCATAAGTGGATAGAACCATTCCTGTTAAACAGATACAACAAATGGTCAAAATTGGGACTGTCCTATCAAATTCTGTACCTGTCAACAGTAGTGTCCCCCAAGGCAGTGCTCTAGGACCAACTCTTTTCATACTCTACATAAATAACCTCTGTGATCATATCAAGAGCAACTGCATTCTCTTCACTGATGATGTAAAGCTATTCAACACCACAGACAATACTGCTACCCTTCAAAAAGACCTTGACTATGTATCAGAATGGTCAAACAAATGACAACTTCAAATCTCAACAAATAAATGCTCTGTTGGCAAAAAAAATCAGAAAATAAAATACAGGCTGAATAGTCAAGACCTTGTTGATGATCCAAACTCTGTCAAGGATCTTGGAGTACTCATTTCAAATGATCTAAGTGCTAGAGCCCACTATAATTACATAGCCAAAAAGGTGTTAAGAGTTGTTAACCTAATCTTACGTAGCTTTTTCTCTGGTAATATTACACTAATAACTACAACATACAAAACATTTGCTAGACCAATATTCGAATACAGCTCATCAGTCTGTAACCCACATTATGTATCTGATATTAACACAGTTGAGACAGTGCAGAAATATTTCACAAGAAGAGTTCTTCACTCCTCTACTTGTTGAGAAATTCTAGACGTAGAAAACCTAGAACTATGCCGCCTTCAGTCTGATCTAAGTATAGTGTATAAAATCATACATTGCGATGTCCTACCAGTTAATGAATACTTCAGCTTCAACCATAATAACACAAGAGCAAACAATAGATACAAACTCAAGGTTAATTGCACCAAACTTGATTTCAGGAAATATGACTTCAGCAACAGAGTGGTCACTGTCTGGAATACTCTACCTGACTATGTGGTTTCTTCCCGAACCCCAAAAACTTTAACCTTAGACTGTCTACTACTGACCTCACCCTTTCCTAAGAGGTCTGTAGGGTGCATGCATAAGTGCACCAACATGCCTACCGTCCCTGTCTGTCTTTATTATATATATATATATATATATATATATATATATATGTTTCTTATATATATATATATATATATATATATATATATATACTTTCTTATATAGTATCCATGTATTCAAAACTATGTTTTTACTTATACCTATTATCTTGTAAGCAATTGACAAGTAAATAAATAAGTAATTTTTTTTTAAAAAGCATTCATCAGACCAGCAGCTTTGTCTGGCTTAAGAAGACTGTGCTAAGTAGTATAAAGAAAGTGTAATCTACCAGAATGCCGCTAACCATGTTACAAGTAACCTGCATATTGGTAAATGACTGGAAATTTATCAATATATATCACTATATATTGCAAAATACAGGGATGGTAATATCCAGGCAGAAGTGGTCAAGGGCTGAAGATAATATTGTTTGTGTGACCATTTATATCTGTAAGTGATGCATGTCTAGGGCATACTAAAAATTCAGTGATCTTACTTCTGTAAGATTGCTACCTCATATTTTTCTTTAGAAAAAAGAATTGCTTATTTATATAATTAATAAAATATACCATATACCACTGGACCATTAATATGGTACCGTGCATTAAGAGAATATTGCTGGCATGTGTTGTAGCTTTCTTGCATATGTTACAGCCTGTGGCTATAACAAATAAAGTATCCTATCTAAAAATGTATCTGAAAATTCAGTGTAGGCAATTTGTTGAGATTAGGGAATTGAAATGAGCAGGCACATGCAAAAAATGGAAGACTTGCAGGTTATCTTTACAACACTGAATATAAGAATGCAAAGAATAGAATAGAATAACAGGGTTGGAAGGGACTTTGGAGGTCTTCTAGTTCAACCCACTGCTTAGGCAGGAAACCCTACACCACTTCAGACAAATGGCCATCCAATCTCTTCTTTAAAAACTTCCAGTGTTGGAGCATTTACTTCTGGAGGCAAGTTGTTCCACTGATTAATTGTTCTAAGTGTTAGGAAATTTCTCCTTAGTTCTAAGTTGCTTCTCTCCTTGATTAGTTTCCACCCATTGCTTCTTGTCCTGCCCTCAGGTGCTTTGGAGAAAAGGTAAGACATGTTCTTCAAGCATTCCAAAAGGTAGTCCATTTGTTTTGCAGAAGGCTGAGTTCAGTCATCACCCTAAACCAAAGTTTATTGTAAGTGGTTAGATTAAGCAACAATAACTGAGTCTACCCAGTACATGAAGTCAAAACCAAACAGATTATGTTAGATTAGATATTAGAGAGCCTTCTTTGCTGTTGCCCCTGCTTTGTGGGACATTGTTCCCCCCTTGCTCCTCAAAGGCATTTTCCTGCCTTTGGGAAAGGAATAAAAACATGGCTCTCTGGCCTTCTGTGCAACTTCCAGAAGAGCACTCAGCCATAATGTTGGTTTCAGTCCTGAAAGCCCTCTCCTTTAATTAACTTTTAGTCATCCTTGTCTTTTTAAATTGTAAACTTCATATACTGTTTTATGATATGGTTTTTTTTTTTACTACTGGTAATTCACGATGCAGAGTCTCCCCTGTGAAGAAGATGGCAGTTTCAAAAAACCTGATAAGAAAGAAAGAAAGAGAAAGGAAGGAAGGAAGAAGAAAGAAAGAGAGAGTGAATCTAATCAGTAGCAGCTATATGGGACCAAGTGTCTCCAGGTACAACATTTTACTTTTTCTATGCACTCCAATAAGAACTCTTTGCTTCTACAGAAGAAAACATGGCATCCCTCGGGTTCAGGCTGCACTTGACCTGGTCACTGAAAATATTTGTTTTGGGTGGATCAATAAATCAAAATAAGCCTCTCCTTGGCTATCTCTGTTGGCTGTTTTGCTTTGCTGCCAGTCCCTGTGGAAGTGTGGTCTGTGAAGAAGCTTCCTGACACTGCTGTTGTCATGTTTTAAAAGAAGGGTTTCCGTTATACTAGTATGCTTTGTAAAGAATCCCTTTTAAGTGGTTTGGAATTGGTTTCATGGTCATAATGTACATGCTTCTGTGTACAGTAGCTGATTATACTTTTTTAAAGCTTATATTGGTCAATAAATAATCCAAAAAATCCCCTCATTTTTGTATTGGTTCCCATGCTGTTTTTCCAAGGAATCTTTATCTAGCTTCTTCAGTGCAATCTGTCTTTCCCTCCCTCCCTTCAACTAACTTTCTATGGGCACTGAAAACATTTGCAATATAGCAATCTATCTATATCTATAATCTCTCTATAATCTCTCTCATCTATCTATCTATCTATCTATCTATCTATCTATCTATCTATCTATCTATCTATCTATCTATCTGTCATCTCCCTCGCTAAAACTTTCTATGAATACTCAAACCATTTGTAATATAGAAAGATGTAATATAGGAAGGTAGCTAACAATATATCTATAAGTGCTTGTTTTGATATTAATCTGACTACACTGAGGCTAATTTGATGAAAAAGTGATGTGCAATTGAACACATGAATGAATGCATGGAAATGTGACAAACCTACAGCCTGGATTACTCTCTCTAGAAGCTGTTCCTCATCCCCCCCACAAAAAAGAACAAATTACTGTTCTTGTTTTGTTAGGCTTCTGAGAAAGGTAAAGAAATGCATGGTTTTAAGATTGCATATCTATAATACCTTTTTAAAAAAATTTCTCCACTGAACCAACCAAAAGCATATACTACTATAAATGCAAGCTCCTTATGTATTTTCTGGTTCAAGAAGCTCAAGGTACTTTGGTATGTAAATATTCTTACAGACTTTCAATGAGAATAAACTAATTCTGTGCAGGCAACCATAGAAAGGCACAAACCTATCTTTGTGTCATGTTCGTTCCAAAGAAAACTTGTCATCAAGGATTTCAGAAAATGAAGAATTTTGCTAAGGCTGGGGTAACTATGAGCATTTTGCTGTTCATGCATAGGATTGGTTGATATCAACCAGAATATTTCAAAACTTGTTTGATTCTGGATCCTCATTAAATAGCTTGATAATAATGCTACAAACCAAACAGATTAGTTTAGTGAAAAAAAGTCACTGCATTTATTTTTATATGTGAAAATGGCAACAACATATGCTATTTATATGTGGCATAGCATACTTATTCTGAACAATTTCTCATTCTATTTTCAGATACTATTTATTCTCCCCTCAAGAAAAATAATGCTTTTCCCTCACTGAGGTAATAGAAAAAGTGCACGGTAAAGGACTGAACAAGTTTTTCTCTCTCAACCTGTTCCAGAAAAGCACCATCCCAACCTGAAGAAGATATTTTTTAAAAGGAACCTGAAAAATCACTTGTATTTCATTAGTCTTCCCTACCTCCAGATGTATTGAACTACAGAATTTCCAGTAAGCCTGTAAAGTTCCGACATAACAGTTGTTAAGGTCATACAAAACTGAAACCCTGAAAATAAGACTTATATTATTTTTTGCTCCAAAAGATGCATTAGGGCTTATAGGGCTTCTGGTTAGGTCTTATTTTTTGGAAAATAGAATAGAATTCGTTATTGGCCAAGTTGGACACACAAGGAATTTGTCTTGGTGCAAATACTCTCAGTATACATAAAAGAAAAGATACATTCGTCAAGAATCATAAGGTAAAACACTTAATGATAATCATTGGGTACAATAAGCAATCAAAATATGGTTCTAAATGCGATCATTTGGCTGGAGCTTATTTTTGGGGTAGGGCTTAAATTATGAGCATCCCAAAAATCATGCTAGGGCTTATTTTCCAGCTGGGTCTTATTTTCAGGGAAACAATCTATCTATCATCTATATCTATCTATCTATCATCTATCATCTATCATCTATCATCTATCTATCATCTATCTATCTATCTATCTATCTATCTATCTATCTATTTATCTATCATCTATCAGAATAGCTCAACCCACTGCTCAAGCAAAAGATGGAAGCCTGAGACACACCCAACACTTCAAGGATGCTAGATGGGGAAGTCCAAAGCAGACAGATCATTTCCAAAACAAAGAGAGTGCAAATGATTGGTGGACATGGGACAGTGGAACATCCAGGGGGGAAAAGGGAAAGTTTTCCTATGCTGTTTTTGCATGAAATCATTAGAACCGGCTTTTCTACTTCTGGGCTCACATGGAATCTTCAGCAAAGTTATACTCTCAGTAAAAAAAATGTCTCTGGAGTTTCTTTTGCTGTCTAACCTAGTGGGATGGTTGTCAATTCCCCCTTTTGTCATCTAAGAAAGCAACAACCACTTTTTAAAATCTGTTTGTTAGTTTTTCTAGATAGAAATACAGGTAGTCCTCAACGTACAAGCAAGACAGTTGTTAAGTGAGTTTTCCTCCATTTTACGACCTTTCTTGTCACAGTTGTTAAGTGAATTACTGCAATCATCTGATTAGTATGTAGCTGTTAAGAGAATATGCCTTCCCCATTGACTTTGCTAATCAGAAGGTTGCAAAAGGTCATCACATGATCTGGGACATAGCATTATGTATCAGTTTCCAAGAATTTTGATCAGGTGACCTTGGGGCAGTGGTGGGATTCGATTTTTTTTTTACTATCAGTTCTGTGGGCATGACGTGGTGGGCATGGCATGGCTTGGTGGCATAGCATGGCTTGGTGGGCGTGGCTTGGTCAGCATGGCAGCAAGGATACTGCAAAATTCCCATTCCCTCCCCACCCCACTAACCTGCTTTTGAACTCTGTTCTCCTGTTCAGGGCAACAAAAGAAGACCCAGCCAATTAGCCGGGACTCAGGAGGCAGAAAATAGACGGGGTATTTGCCAGTTGTCTGAACTACTCAAAATTTCTGCTACCAGTTCTCCAGAACCTGCTGAATAGAACCTCTGCCTTGGGGATGCTGTAATGGTCATAAGTGTGAAAAGCGGTCATACATCACTTTTATTGGTGCCATTGTAACTTCAAACTTCAAATGGTCACTAAATGAACTGTTGTTAGTTGAGGACTATCTATACTTTTATATATTTGTATGTATGTATACATATATAGACAAAGTGAATGTGTATACATACATAAACAACAAACAGGACATAGGAAAAAAATCCAACATGCATGCTAAAGTTTTTTGTGTGTTTGTTAGAATTTATTCCCTATAAGCTTCCCATTTAAGATGGAGGAAAGCTGCCAGTTTAAAATCTAGGAGTTTGAAATTGAGAAGGTAATTTTTAAGTAGATAATTTTAAAAATCAGAAGATGAAACTTATGTCCAGGATTTAACCATTTTTTGCATTGTTTAAGTTGGGTTTCCTTCTCTCCCAGGTTCCAAATGGAGGCTATCTAGGAGCATGGATGAAACCCTCCCATCTAGTTGGTCAATAAAATAGTAAAAGAAGAAATCTTTGGACTTCTAGAAAACATTTGTCTTGCATCAAGGATTGCTTGTTTGATCTGCAATTGGACGGTGAAGTTTCCCATTAAAAACCTTGTTCAAATTCATTGTTTAGTAAATTTGTTCCTGTATTTTTCAAAATTCTTTCCCCCTGTTTGTGATGATAGGCTGCTAACCACTTGGGAATGCAAATATCTGATCAGTTTCATATCAAAATCGAGTGTCAAAACTTTTTAAAGTCAAGGGGCTGGCTTTTATTCATTCTTAAAAAACAAAAAACAAACAGGAATCCATACTTAAAAAAAAACACATGAAAAGGTTCTGCTTGTCAGCAGATGAGAAATTGTATTTGCAACAGAATACAGTTTTGGATGCACTGATCAAAGTGTTCCAAAGAATGGCATAAGATCTGCTAAAGTGAAAACATTTAACTAACAGTTAATTTTGTTAAGTACAATGGTGTAAGCTTATAGATCTAATATACTGAAGGATGAAAAGTCATTTTCACGCTAAATCTTTGTGGATAATGCACTCTGCTTCTTGTTTTTTATACTTTGTTATTAGATTTGTCTCATATCTATCTGATGTACTTTTTAAACTGAAAACACAAGATCTGAGCTTTTCCTTTTAAACTCAAAATTCAATATCAATTTATACACATAAACTGTTCATCTGGTCTCTAAATTTAGTGTAAATATAGTATCTCCGCTTTCTTTTCTCCTTCCTTTATCCCTATGTATGTCAATTTGAATTCACTCAGAAAATAACAATTTAAATCAGCGGGGCTTAAATTTGTTATGATTTAAGGGCTGTGTCAACTTACCTCAAAGTCTCACAAGCCAGATCAACTGACTTCTGATGGACTGGTTTTAGTTTGTGAATTTGAGTCCATCCTGATTTATAAAGAGAGACAATATATTTTCCTTAAGGAAGTGGTGGTGCACCTTCTCAAGTTGCCACTACTTGACCCAAGTCTGGACAATTGCCATCCAGCATCAATCATACATTTTTAGAGAAGGTTGTGGACAAAGTGATTGCATGACAGCTTCAGAAACCCTTAGATGAAGACAATTATTCTTTTAGTCAGAATTCAGGTTGGATTACAGAACAGAGATGGCATTGGTTGCTCTCTTGGATAACTTCAGGCAAGATGGGATAGAAGTAGTACATCCATACTCGTTCTTTTTGACCTCTCAGAGGCATTTGATACCATGAATAGTGAATGCTTTGGATATTTGGGTTTTCCAGTCACAAGGTTTTTCCACTCTTAGTACTGGAAAAAATGGCATTGTCCCAGATTCAACAGTGCATAATGCAAAATACTCTTGGATTCACGATTTCTGCTTAGAAGAACAGGTGGCAGTTGTGACTAGTAAGCTGTTACACACCTCTGGGCCATGCAGTAGTTCCCCACCCTTCCTAAAGGATGGGGTTCTGTTCAGAGTCACTCAAGCCCTTGTGACCTTCCATCTGGATTACAGTAACATGCTCTACATGGGGCTGCCCTTGAAGAGCATTGGAAGCTTCAGTTGGTACAGAATACACCTGCATGGATAGCAGATGTTGTAGGATATTCAACATATGTAATACACTGATTTGTAAGCGACATTGGTTGCCAGGTCAAATTCAAGGCATTGTTTCCAGATGCAATTCAAGGTTCTGGTTGTTACCTTTACCTTCATGACTTTGAACCAGGTCATCTCTTTCCAGTTGTTTCTATCCATCCAATTTAGTTCAGCAGGTTGGGCATATTTCAGGGCCTGTTAACCAAGGAATGTAGGAAACCTGCATTCTCTTCTGTAGCCCTTTTCCTCTGGAACATTCTCTCAGTAAAGATTAGGATGGCCCCAACCATGTGGTCCTTGATAAGGCATTTAAAAACTGAATTATGTGCCCAGGCCCCCAAGTATGTTAATGGCCGTTTCCCATTTTCCTCAGCAGATTGTATGAATGTATGCATGTGTGTGTGTGTGTGTGTGTGTGTGTGTATTGCTTGTACGTTTATGACTGTTCACTGCCAGAGCCTTCAATCTGACAAATTGATTAAAGAAATCAATAGCTAATATTTATTGTTAGCATTTCCCTGTAATAACAAGCCTATGGTTTGCAGGTTTATTCAGTTGTAAGACACTTTCAGTCAATGTATTATGTTCCCCTCTAATCAGCAAATCAATTAATTAGCCAATTAAAAATGATAGTATCAGCAACCCTTGTAAGTGAAAGGTGAGATGGTGTGTTACCTGATTATGTTATGTTAAGTAGCATGATGAAGAGCTTGAGAAAATGAGTTTTCATTCCTTTTCTCCAATAAAACAGAAGTAATACTGAAATGCTTACTTGATAAATTTTTTGATCATACATCGCAGAGAAAATGGTAAGGCAAAAAGCAGTGGGAATATAGAATTTTGTAGGATACCACACAGGGGGACACTTTAAGTTCCATTTTCCTAGGAGATCTACATCTTCAAAAGAAAGGGATTTCTTTCTGCACATCTTCACATATCTCCCACCTGAAGCTTACAGCATAAAACAATATTTTTTTCCTTTATCTCATGGGTATTTAAATGAGGATACATGATGCATGCTTCCTGAGATTGGTCTGAGTTATAATTAGCATCCCTAGTAAAGTTAATGAGATTAGACTAAAAATCTTAATCCTGGTCTGATTCCATGACACAGGGACTATTACTATGCAAGTTTTCTCTCTAATTCTTGTTTAAAGTTGCTGTAAATTTTATTAGTGTCAGTACAAAAAATAAGGGGAATCTTTTTGTAATGGAATAATTTGTATAATATACCAATTTTTTTGCAATTTTTTTCCTTGATGTTAATCTAAAATTGATGTTCAAATGATGTGATGCACTTCTAATTTTATAAGGAGGAGTCTCTGCTAATTCCTCTTCAGGAATTGGGTATGGCCACTCTAGGGAAAAGATGGACTAAGAGTGACATGATAGCAGAATTCTAGTATTTGAGGGACTGCCACAAAGGGTCAACTTATTTTCCAAAGCACCAGAAGATAAGACAAGAAACAATGGATGGAAATTAATCAAGCAGAGAAACAACCTAGAATTAAGGAGAAACTTCCTAAAGGTGAGGACAATCAACTAATGCAATAGCTTACCTTCAGAAGTTGTAGGTGCTTCATCACTGGAGGTTTTTAAGAAAAGACTGGACTGCCACCTGTCTGAAATGGTTATAGGGTCTCTACTTGAGCAGGGGTTGGACTAGAAGACCTCCAAGGTCCCTCGAATCTCTAATCTGATTGATTAATTGTTGTGGATTATAGGGATGGTGCTCATCTCTGTTTCAAGGCCATTGAGCCAGTGCTGTCTGAAGACATTTCTGTGGTCATGTGGCCAGCAGGACATCATGGAATACTGTTACCTTCCCACCAATAAATAGGTAGCTATTCATCTACTTGCATTTGTATGCTTTCAAACTGCTAGGTTGGCAGGAGCTGGAGTGAGGACAGGAGTTCACACCACTGTATGAAGCTCAAATCTTGAACCTGGGCTGCTGGCTTTCCAGTTGACAAGCCCAAAGTCTTAACCGCCTACCCATCACGCTGCCTGGTTTTTTAGCATTGCCACAAATCCTAAGTACCCACCAATAGAAATAAAAATCTAAATAAAAAACATAGCTCAATGCCTGCAATTGAAAAAAATAACTAATTCATTAATGTGTCTAAGAAAATATTGGTATGCTTTCCCTACATTGGTTTTCCTGTGGATATTTCACAATTTATACTATTTAAAATGAAGTAGCCTTGTGGTTAACATTGTACCATATCTTATTTTTGTTTAACATTAAAAAGGGACCAATTGTTTTCTCTTATCACTTGACAAAAATGGTTCTACTTCTGTACATAAATGGATATCTTTAGCAATGCTACCCCAGTTTTCAGTTCTGCAGCTAATCTAAAAGTATTTCTAACCGAAATGAGGTCAGTACAGGATATAGATCTGTATTTTAGCCTAAAACCCCTAACTGCAAAAAGGAAAGAAAAAAGGAAGGAAGGAAAGAAACTATGCCTGAGTACATTGTTAATTTTACTTGTGAGTATAACAGTGAATTCAAAGATTAACTTTAAGCTATATTATATATTGTTAATTTTGTTGTTTTCCAAGGTATATACCATATTGAGAAACTTCATCAGATCTGAGTATATATTTATCTAACCTTGGTTATATGTAATAGATAAACAATCTTTCTTAAATGGAAAGCTTAGAGGTGACATGACAGCTGTCACAGAAAGGAAGAAGTCAATTCATTCTTCATACCACCTGAGGGCAGAGCAAGAAGCAATGGGTGGAAGCTCCTCAGAGGGGGATTCAAACTGGAATCAAGGAGGAATTTCCAGACAGTGAGAACAATCAATCAATAGAACAGCTTACTTCCTGAGGTTGTGGGTGCTCCATTGCTGGAAATTTTCAAGAAAAGATTGACAGCTATTTGTCCTGGATATTATAAATACTCTTGCCATGGACAAGGAATTAGACCAGAAAACCTCCAAAGTCCCTTCCGGCCATATGACTCTATGATTCTTAATCTTGGGTGCATCATACCAGTATGTGGCTGATTTAAAAAAATAATTATATAAAGGAATATTTTTACAGTGGAGTTCTTGATATTTAATGTTTAAATGCCCACATATTTCCTGTCACAGAGGTAAGCTACAAATTGTGTATTCCAGTTTTATCTTAAATTAGTACAGAATTCTATACAAATTGAAGATTGGGGAAAGGGAGAGAGTGAAATAAAAAATATAGAAATGTCAGTGAAATAATGCTTTGTCAATATTAATTTTCATAAATTTTAGATTCTATTTCAGGGGTTCCCAACCTTTTCTATACCCCACACCCCTATAATGCTTCCGATATATTCTCTCACCCCTCACAAAAGTAAATTTATGCATATAATTTGCATATAATTATGCATATACACTATAATTTTGAAACTTCTAAACCCAGGTTTTTGCACCTCCTGGAATATCATCTCACACTCCCAGGGTGTGTGAATATCCCAGGTTGGGAACCCCTGTTCTAGTTGCAGAAAAATGATAAGTGTTAAAAAAAAGTATAGAATCTTGGAATATGTCTTCTAAGAGATATAGCAATAGCACTTAGACTTATATACCACTTCACAGTGCTTTCCAGCCCTCTCTAAGAGATTTACAGAGTCAGCCTATTGGCAGAGGTGGTATTCAGCAGGTTCTGACTAGTTCTGGAGACCCGGTAGCAGAAATTTTGAGTAGTTTGGAGAATTGGAAAATACCACCTCTGACTGGTCCTACCCCATCTATTCTTTGCCTCTTGAGTCTCAGCTGATTGGCTGGGTCTTCTTTTGTTGCCCTGCACAGGAGAACAGAGCTGGAAAGCAGGTTACTGGGGTTGGAAGGGAATAGGATTTTTCAGTAACCTTCCCCAGGAGTGGGGAGGGAATGGGAATTTTGCAGTATTCTTCCCTTGCCACGCCCATCAAACCACACCCACCAAGCCATGCCACACCCACTATGCCACACCAACAGAACTGGTAATAAAAAAAATTTGAATCCCACCACTGCCTATAGTCCCCAATAATCTGGGTTCCCATTTTACCAACCTCGGAAGGATGCAAGGCTGAGTCAACTTTGAGCCTGCAGGACTGCATTCTAACCACTGCACCACCACAGCTCTTATAATAATGTTAAGGATAATTGCTTTGACTGCCTTTGTCCACAGTGCATAAATATTATAGTTTCCTTCCAAGCTGTTCAGAACAGTTGTTCCAAAAAGTCTTATTTGAGAAAAATCTATGGGAAGGAAAACAGAGATAGAGTTCTTAGTACAACTCAGAGGAAAGAAATAGCTTCCGTAGTAAGAAAGTTATAGAATCTGATTTGACATGCGTCAGACAACAAAGAGCTAAAATTTCAGGAGTGCAACACGTTACACATAATTAAATATGGATCCCTGCTAATCAATAGTGAGTGCATAATTACTTTTCCCAAGGTTAGTTAGGCATGGCATTGAGAGGGGCAGTTCTTAGTGAAAGAATCAACCGTCTGCTGTTTGATAGCCAGCAAGCCTGCCAAGATCACAGATACTTGACAGGTCAGACCGAATTTCTTAAACTGTAGTCTCATTAATGAGCCACTGAACAAAGTCACACAAGCTTCTGAGATATGACAGAAACTCTCAGATTGGATTGCCATCAGTGTGGGATGCTGCCGGTTCAGACCGGTTCTAGCGAACAGGTAGTTCCAACCATCAGCTGGCCCTGCTCACCCACCCATGTCCTATCCTGTCCTATATTTCCATCTTTCTGGCTCAGCTGATTCATGCAGCACAGGTGATTTCCATGCTTCAATTGTTCTACTTACCAGGGCTGCCCTAGAAGGTAAGCAGTTGAGCTTCAAATTGCTGTACTTTGAATGCTCTGTGCATGCTCCCAGAACCAGTTGCAGCCCACCAATAGTTGCTATCTCTGTTGGTTTGCTCCTACAGAGAAATAGAGACACTTTGATTACACCAGGTTTTACAAAGGCAAAGTAAGAAAGAAGTTCTCCACAGATGTGCAAGGTGTAAAATGACCCCTTAATAGAGAAATATCTAGGCATTTTTAGGAGAGCTATTTGTTTTTCCTTAGAGCTGAGTTTCTAGAGTTTTGAGAAAGCCATGGTCCCTGAAAGGTTTGTCTCGTATGCAGGCCTTTGAATGGTAATGTGGCCCATTGCCCGAAGACCTACAGAGGAAGCCTAAGTCAGAGGAAACTTCCATGTTTGCAACAATATTGAGACTTTTCATTCATTGGTAAAAATTTTGATCAGTTAGAATATAATCCCAAGACTTATTTGGTACATTAGGTTTCTAATATACTTTTATACCTTTTATATACTGGCATATACTTTACTACAATACACACACACACACACACAGAGAGAGAGAGAGAGAGAGAGGGAGAGGGAGAGGGAGAGGCAGAGAGGGAGATTACAATAAAAAGAGGGTATCTTATCCCTTAAAAATTGCCATCTTGGATTGGACCTTAGTTCTGTATGATATTATAACCACATAATAATAGGTAAAGGTAAAGGAATTCCTGCAAATTTACTCCACTATTTGTTCCTCACAGGTGGTATTCAGCAGATTCTGACCAGTTCTGAAGAATTGGTAGCAGAAATTTTGAGTAGTTCGGAGAACTGGCAAATACCACCTCTGACTGGAGATTTTACAGAATCCTTTCCCTGCCATGCCCACCAAGCCACGGCCACAGAACCGGTAGTAAAATTTGGTTTGAAAATTTGAATACCACCACTGTTGTTCCTGACTATAGGGGACAATGGTCATATCTCAGTTTCAAGATCATTGAGTTAAAGACATTTCTATGGTCATGTGGCCAGTGTGACATCACGGAGAACTGTTACCTTCTTAGTGAAATGGTACCTATTTATCTATTCACATTTGCAGCTTTTGAACTGCTAAGTTGGCAGGAATTGGGGCAAAGCTGGTTGCTCATCCCATTGAATGGCACTCACTCGACTGCTGGCTTTCCAGTCATTAAGCCACTGTGCCACCCATCCACATGATAAGAGATATCAAAACTTGAAGAATATCTTACCCTATGACTAGCTTTCATTTCCTGATCTAAAATTTTAGTGGTTACATCAATGCATCCAACAAATCATGGTCGAAGCAAAGGATGAAATGACTGCAATTATTATCCCCAGATTGTCAGACAATTATCTGTGTTAGTTACCAAGATAACAAAGCTAAATTATTCTTAACCAATGAGTGAATTTCTATAACTTCCAAGAAACACACCAGCTTTTTGAGAGACGAGGGATAGAATCATGGATAGATATTCTGTAATGAAATGTTTTCCTGATGTTATAACATCTCCCTTCATTTTCCTCTTTTATTACAGAACGGTTCTGTTTAACCTGTTGGAGGAAGCAAGTGGACATTGAAGCAAAGAGCAGCTGTTGAAGTTCTGTTGACCTTTCATTGTACATACAGATGGAGAAATCCAAAAGATTAAATCCTCACTATTGACCAGAAAAACTAGGCAAGAAAATGAAGAGTTGGCAGCAGCCTTTCCAAAGCAATATTCCCTTAGTTGTTGCCCAATGGATTTTGGCAGAAGAAGTTGGCTAATAGCTCACAAAGCAAAGTATTTGACTATGCCAATTTTATGTACTTCTCGTCATCATATGAAATTGGCAAATTATGAATTATAGATAATCCACATCATGGCAAATTTGGCTGAGAATGCACCATATCAGGCCAGTGTTACACTTAATGCACTGGGTGAAATGAAGTTGTTATTATATACTGCATTATGATATTTTTCTGGGTTTTCTAATTAAATCCACCCTAGGCAATTTATATTCTTCTTTACTTCCATAGGGGTCAAAGCGTTATACACATGGATTATGATGTAGTGTGGCAGAAGTGCCCCTACTAGTACATAATATCAAAACCGATCAAGAGATCAGATATTCCAGCAAGGCATACAATACATATCAACTTAATTTGAGAGACACTACCCTATCTTCATTTATCTGCTTGCTACCTTTAATACAGCTACCATACTGGTGTCAACTACTCATTATAGAAAAACCAATTTCGTTTCTGTGAAGTTTTCATATTGAGAGAGGTTAATGGTTTTGCTAAATTAATACTCTGAGTTGCATTTATGCAGGAATTTTTTTTTTTTTTGCAACTTTGCTCCTCAAGACCTTTACAGTTGGAAATGTAAGGGATACACTAAGTGAGGAAATTCTGTTTTATTCCAAACATGTATTTTGCTGTAGAGTTACTCTCTCTGTCTCTCACCAGTCACATGTTCTACATTAAGTAGAAGTGGAATAAATAATTCTGTTGCTTTTAATTCTACTAGATTTTATTTTTCAATGAGAATGTTACAGTTGAGCTTCAAGAAAATGCAGGACTAAAATTTAACAAGTCTTGGAAATTACAGCATGGCAATGAAATAATTTTTATGGCAGAACAAACTTTTTGAGCTGGGCCTATCATAATAAATATATCCTCATGTAAACATGATTATTCACTCACTGTATACATATAAAGGGTCGGGGTGTGCAAAAGGCTTATGCCAACTGTAAAGGACTGAAATTTATACTTCAGCTGACAGATGTTTGATGGCTGACACTATAAGTGAATGCAACTTAATAGAGTTGTGTGCATTCTAGTGTAAACAATTCTTTGGCTTCTATTGCACCACACAACCATATGGGCCAATCTCCTAGATGAGGTAGACTGAATTCTAAACAAAAAATGTGCAATAGAAAATTCAGCATCAGGATACAACAGAAAAACAGATATAAGCCATCTGGTGCAGAGGAAATGAACGAGGGGGTTCAGTGAATCAAATATCACCCACTTTGCTTCTGTTTTATGTACTATATGAAACTCTGAAAGATGTGATTTAAACAGATTCTCAGAGTTCAGGATCTAAGTCAGGATGGGAAGATGGATTGAGATACTAAGCCGAGACAACAGAAAGAATAAATCCTGCACAGAGGAAAATATATTAGTGGCTTCTTTTAGTTCTAGGAAAAAGCTAATCAGTTGAGTCAAGAACAAGTCCAATGTCCATGAGCTGGCTTAGTTATTGACTTTATCCTTTTATTATATTTTTTTAAAAATATATAATTATAAGAATCTAATTCACTTATCGTCTCTGTTACCTGTTTCCACAATGCCAAATTCAAGGAAGAGGAAGGATCTTATTTACACTGCATTTCCTTAATTTTGGACCTCCACTGTAACTTTTGCTAGATCTTTTTTCTAGTCTTTCTCTCCGAGTAGTTTTTCTTATAGTCATCTAATAACATATCTGTATGGTGCATCAAATAAAAATATTATATAGGCAAACCAACTGCTTGAGCCACGCATTCTGGACAAGCTAATGCTTCTTTATGTCTTCAAGGGCATTTGGAGTATACAAAAGTGATCAAAATAGGGAGTAACTAAGGCAGTATACTTTGGCCACCAGAAGTGGTATTCAGCAGGTTCTGACCAGTTCTGGAGAACCGGTAGCGAAAATTTTGAGTAGTTCAGAGAAATGGCAAATACCACCTCTGACTGGAGATTTTTCAGTATCCTTCCCCTTCCATGCCCACCAAGCCACACCCACAGAACCGGTAGTAAAAAAATTTGACTCCATCACCGTTAGCCACCTAATGAGAAGGAAGGACTCACTGGAGAAGAGCCTAATGCTGGGAACAATTGAGGGCAAAAGAAGAAGGGGACAGCAGAGAATGAGGTGGCTGGATGGAGTCACTGAAGCACTTGGCGTGAGCTTAAATGGACTCTGGGAGATGCTAGAGGACAGGAGGGCCTGGAGGAACATTGTCCGTTGACAATGTTGTGACAATGGGTTGGATACAACTTTGTGACTAACAACAACAACAAGGCAGTATAGTAACAGAATCAACTATTTGTTGTGATCTGTCAGCTCGAAACTTTAAGGGAAGACACTAATATGGGAAAGGCATATTGGTTACAAATAATAGTTTGTCAATTATAATTTGACATAATTTTATCCATTATTTTAGAAGATAGATAGGCTGATTGATTTCCAGGTGATACTGAGCAAAATAAAAGAAGTATCCACTTCTAAGTTAAAATGCTTAAACTTGCAAGGTTTCTTTCATTTACTTTTTCACCATGCAAACATTTTACCATAACTTATTTAAACAACTGTATGTCAGAGAGCTTTAAAGTACTGTAATGATGCTTTTCAGAAAAAGAAAATATGACTTATATAAAGATGGAGATTCAGAATGAAAAAGTGTAGAATGAAGAGCAAATGAGAAAATACATATGTTCTGTCCTTGACCATATTTTGAGTTTTGTCCATGTAGTTACGCAGCCATTATCAAGTAAGAATAAAACATTTCACAACAAGAATATAATGTGGACAGTCAGTGGAGGCAGTGACTGTTTTTTGTGTAATGTTAGAGCCTGCAAAATGAATTCTGTAATTCTTCATATGTAATAACATTAATATTTCATTCTTTCTGTAGAATAAATGAAATAAAATTGGAATACAATGATCAGGCTTTAGTGCAATTGAGACTGAAGAGTGGAGAGAATTCACTCAGATTCTGATATTAAATACTGCACATAATGAAATTAAACTGATGCAATATTTCAAATAAATACCTGTAGAGATTATGGTGATGGGGCAGTGATGTTATTATAGAAGAAATGGATGGAATGTTAGCATTTGGGGGGTGGGGGTGAGTGGTAGAGTTTTTGAAGGTTGCCGATTTGTTCGAAATAGGCCAGTAAATCTACCAAATCATTATTTAGCCTATTTAGGCTTTTTTTCTTTGGTTTTAACAAAGAAGGTCTCTCCAAACCTGCTGAAAATTGCTACTTTCTTAGCCAATTTTATGATTCAATCTTGGAAGGGAAGAAGGTAAAAGTAAAAATAGTCATGAAGGTAGTGAAACCTTATACATGGTGTAAAGGAAGTTGTCCAAAAAACCAGAAGTTCCTTCATGCTTCTTCACCATCCCTAGGCAAAGCATTGGTAGTCAACTAAACATAGATAAATTTATGGACAATAAAACTGTTATGGCTACTTGTACCATGACTATGAAGATCATTGTTATTTTGAAGAGGACTTTATGAATTTTGATTTCTCCTTCATATTAAGAATAAAGAACAAGCCGGGAAGGAGAGAGGAGAGTGTTCTTCACATACCTGAAAACCTGTGAAGTCACAGATTTTTGATTCCCATCCCAGAGTCATGTGCCATCCAGTTAAGGTCAAGTCTTGCAGTTTCATGAGTGAAGAAGCAGGGCAAGTCATGGTGCCAACCGTGGGGTTGTTTTGCGGGGAGCTTCTTCACAGAACCTGACACTGGGCGCTGGGCAAATTGGTTGCCCTTGGGATATCTCTGCTATTAACAAGGAAATCCTCACAGTTTATAAGAGATTGGGATCTCATTTTGTTTGGCATGTATACTTTTTAATGTTATGCTTTTAAAACTATTTGCTTGAGTTAATAATAAAGCTTTTTTAAAAATTCACTGGTGTGTTCATTGTTTCCAGATCCAATTGACTGGGCACCGTTATACTGAAATTCAGAACAAACAACCATAGATTCAAACACAATATCCCTTCCCATTTATGTTCAAAACAGTAGAAAGTATAATAATAGTCCTCATTCCAGTATAAAATTCTGGAATAACTTTGGATAGCCAAAATCTGTCAATATACTGTAAACTAATAAAAATTTGAACCCCTAGGGAGTTGCTGGCAAGAAGGCGATTTACGAGAGAACTAATAAAAAGCTGAACTTGTAAAAAAAATGGAAAAATATATTTACTTTACAGAGTTGTGTGAATTTTTTTTAAAATGAAGAAAAATTGTATAAGTACTGTAGCTTTGAGTGATATGAAGTATAAAGACAGAAAGGTACCAGCAAAGAAATAAACAAATAAATAAAAACAAATCCCACTGATTTATTTAATTAGAATTAAATGGACATGGAGATAGCAGTCTTAAGGCCATTCATTATCACAGATTTTTTTAAAAGCCAGTTGCATGAAAAAAAATGTTTTGCTTTTTAAACAACACGATCATGGTCTAGCAATGTGGGAAAATAGAAACATAAATGTTGCTTGCGCTTACATAATGCAGGTTATGAAGATGATTGATATCCTTACTATGGAGAAGAAGGAACACAAAAAAGGACCTAATTTAGAAGAAGAAGAAGAAGAAGAAGAAGAAGAAGAAGAAGAAGAAGAAGAAGAAGAAGAAGAAGAAGAAGAAGAAGAAGAAGAAGAAGAAGAAGAAGAAGAAGAAGAAGAAGAAGAAGAAGAAGAAGAAGAAGAAGAAGAAGAAGAAGAACTTTATTGTCATTGTATAAGTACAACGAAACTGTGGATGCACCCCAGCAAATCCTTCAAAGAGTTTCTGAAACAGTGTTGTTAGTTCAGATGAGTATCCTTCTAGTTCAGGGGTATTGCAAGGCCTGTGGGCCAGATCCCACCTGCGATGTGGTCAGATCTGGCCACCAGGCCATCCTGGAAAAAGTAAGGGGCCAGCCAGGGTGACTTCAGCCCAGTCTACCCAGTACAAAGAGGTAATATGCCAGCAGTTTGGGCAGTGGCGTCAAGCTGGCCATGCCCACCCAGTCAGTCACACTCACCCAGTCGGCCAAATCCACCCAGTCCCCCGAGGTCAACCACAGCCCTGATGCCGTCCTCAGTGAAAATGAGTTTGATACCCCTGTTCTAGACATTTGCCAGGTATGCTGAGCTATATGTGTTTATGCATGCACATTTATTTTTGGGGGATAAATTGGCTCTGTACTTCTATTACATTTTTGTTAAGAACTATTTTTGGTTTGGAATAAACATACTGTGTGCCATTTACCCCCCTTCGAATTAAAGCATTAAATCTCCTGCAGCGACAGGCAGTCATATTTATTTTTGTGATGGGACTAAACTAATTTCCATTCTTTTTGCACCTTCTGGCTTCTTTCAGACACCTTTCAATGGTATTGCCTATACCTGTGGCATCAAACTTCACGTTTCAGGGAATGTGCTTGTAAGTATATTGTTCAGAGAAAAAAAAATCCAGGGAATTTTGTATGAACAGTCCAGGCCTTTAAACATTCTTTTTTTTTTTTGCTTTGTTTTTAAACGTGGAAAGAAAGCAGTTTGCTCAAATTGCTTCTCATAGCTGAAAATGAAAACTCAAAGGCCATGTGGAGCACATGACAGAAAATGACTACTGTTCTAACTGAAGCCAGGAGTCCATTTTTAGGTGTTGCTGCTATTAATTTTGTTGGTGTCTTATCTGTCTAGTCTAAGATTACTGTGGCACTGTCAACATCTTCTTTTCTCCTTAGAATGAAAAACATGAAAAAAAAAAGAGATATAAAAAGATCCTGAATTTGTTTTCTGCAGAACTAGCAAATTCAACAGAAATCATTAGCTTTATGCCATGGAAGAGAAAGGCAAAAGATTGTTTATCTTTTTATTGTGTTTTCTAGCAGAGAAACCTTCTTCTACAAAAGAGAGAACGGCAAGTGATGAAATATAATATAACCTCTAAATCTTAAATATGTATGGTGACATAAATATAAAGAGTCAGTTTACATATACATACACCATACATACATATGCATACATATCTTTCAGGTAATCCTTGACTTACAACTATAATAAATTCTGTCAATTATGGTTGTCAGTTGCTATGATCATAAAGTAGGTCATCATGAAAATCACGTGAAGTATTAGTACCGCTTTATAAATCCTTAGTAAGACCACATCTGGAATACTGCATCCAGTTTTGGTTACCACATTACAAAAAGGATGTTGAGACTTTGGAAAAAGGGCAAAGAAGAGAAACTAAGATGATTAAAGGGCTGGAGACTAAAACATAGGAAGAACAGTGGCAGGATTTGGGTTTGGTTAGTCTAGAGAAAAGGACTAGAGGGTAGCAGAATTCTAATATTTGAGGGGCTGTCATAAAGAAGAGGGGGTTAACTTATTTTCCAAAGCACCAGAAGGCAAGAGAAGAAACAATGGATGGGAACCCTTATGGTGTGCATAAGAGCACAATCGGGCCTACCGTTCCCTGTCCTATTGGCCCCAATTATTAGTTCCTATTTCTTGTATTTAAACTTATGTTTATTCTTGTTTCAGTTGTATTGTAAGATTTTGACACATAAATAAATAAATAAAATAAAATAAACTAATCAAGGACAGAAGCATCCTGGAATTAAGGAGAAACTTCCTAGCAGTGAAGACAATTAACCAGTGGAACAGCTTGCCTTCAGAAGTTGCAGGTACTTCATCACTGGAGGGTTATAAGAAGAGACTGGACAGTCACTTGCCTGAAATGGTATAGGATCTCCTGCTTGGGCAGGGGGAGGACCTCCAAGTTCCCTCCCAACTCTATTCTGATTGACCTGATTTTACACAGTAATAAGGTGAAGCCATTTTCTTTTTAATTATGGGGCATTTTTGCATACTACTGGAAGTAAATGCTGGTTTTCCAGCAGAAACTTGATAAACACTGCATAAATGTGGGCCAATTGCCAATCGTCCTAAATGCAGCCACATAACCATGCCACCTCATTTCAAGTGATTGTCAGAACTTTGGAACTGCTTCGTGGGAACCTTCTGGGGATGGTCCATGGGAACTTCAATTAATTGCTAAGCAACCAGTTATAAGCTATAAGTCAAGGACTACCCCGTTTTGTTTTGTTTTTTGTAATTTTAGTTTAATGGGAATGGTTGACTTTGACTATGAACAGAAAACATTCTAAGGTTGAAGAATTTTCAAAAAGTTCCTTTTGGGATTAACTGAAGCAGAAAAGTAAGTTGCTTGTCATAATCACAGTATAACATTTTATTGAATTTGTATCTTCATGGTAATTGGCTCATGCAGCGAGGCATTAGGTTATTTTTGGCTTGCTCACAAATCAACCCCCCAATCTATCATTTAACTGAAAAGCCTAAATACAGACAGATATATATTCAGGTTAAGAAGAGGATGTCTTAGACATTAAGTCTCTAAAAATAGTATTTAAATAATATCCCTATTTGGATTGTGGATTGGATTGGATTGTGTAATCCAAACCAATGGATATCAGTTTTCATGAATTGTCAGAGGCCTTTCAAATTAATTGTAGAAAAATATATTAATTATCTCACTCATCATATACAGGAAAGCATTTATTGATATATTAAGTTAAATATGCATTTTGAAAGTTATACTTCACAAAAAAATATATATTTCTACACACAGTGATAAAATGATTGGATATAGTAATATGTTTATATTAAATATTAACCCTCTTGGTATTTTTATACATTTTTCTGAGCCAAGACATGCACTGCAAATGTTTGGAGAACCGTAAAATCCAGGTGTTCACTTCAAACCAATTTGCATATTAGTCTTGGAGATGCAGATCAGGTGCATTCACTTTGAAATGAGGCTCAAAAGCAAATTCTGTAGTATTTCTAGGGCTACTGCAGCTTGCCAAAACCAGCTTGGCTTTCCTAGGATAGTCTTCCTTCCTTCTATCTTCCAGTCTTGTCTTTTCTTTCAATTATGTTGTATGCTCCTAGTTAAATCTCAATCAAGTAATACCAAAACTCCCCCACCCCATGTAATAATTAAATGAAACCCTTGGATCAGAGGATAAACAGATAAGAAAAATCTACAGATTCTTAGTGGATTATAAGCTGGAGGAGGAGCAGGTCAAAGAAACGATGTTGGCATGGGCTAAAAATTTTGGCCATGGTATTATTTTGGATAAATGGCAAACTTTATGGGAGAAAAACAAAAAAATAACATTGGCCACATTGTACAAGGAAAACCTATATAAAATGTTTTATAGGTGGCATCTTCCTCCAGCAAACCTGGCCAAAATGTATCAAAACATATCACCCAATTGCTGGAAATGTACTCAAGAATACAGATCATATTACCACATATGGTGAAAATGTAGAAAAACCCAGGAGTTTTGGCACAGAATTCAGAGGTGGCTTGAAGAGATGGTAGAGCATAAAGTGGAATATAAACTGGAATTTTTCTTACTTGGAATCATAACAGAAAAATATAATAAAGAGATTTATTTAATAATACATGTGACCACAGCAGCAAGGTTAACTTTTGCTCAAAAATGGAAAGATAAAGAAATTCCGGATGAAAGTGAAGTAATAAAAAATACATGGACATGTGCTGAGATGGATAAATTAACTTTGGAAATGAAAGATAAGAATGGGACAGAATACTATAAAGTATGGGATAAATTCTATCAATGGTGGGATAAAAGGAAGGATCTAGAATCAAAAGAAATGATTTGGTTGGCAGAATAGATGATTAGAAATAGAAAATATGCCATAATATGTATGACAAACAGGATTGTCAGGATGATCACACTATGTCCAATGTTTTTAATAACTTACTCAATAAAACTTTGGAAAAAATAATTAAATTAAGCCCTACCTGGATCGTATAGTCCTGCAAAAAATGTACAGTATACAGGTAGTCCTTGACTTACAACAATAATTGAGCCCAACATTTCTGTTGCTAAATGAAACATTTGTTAAGCAGGTTTACCCCATTTTACGACCTTTCTTGTCACAGTTGTCAAGTGACAAGAAAGGTACAAAGGTACTAACCAAGTTAGTAACATGGTTGTTCAGTGAATCTGGCTTCCTCATTGACTTTGCTTGTCAGATTGTCGCAAAAGGTGATCCTGGGATACTGCAACTGTCATCAATATGAATCAATTGCCAAGCATCTAAATTTTGATCATGTGACCGTGGGGATGTTGCAATGGTCGTAAGTGTGAAAAACAGTCATAAATTAATTTTTCCAGTGCCATTGTAATGTTGAACGATCTCTAAGTGAACTGCTGTAAGTCAAGGATATAATGAAAAAAAAATATGGTACTTGATGCTGATTAATAGATGAATTCCATTTTCCATAATATCAAGGTAATATCAACTGCTTTTTCAAATATTTTTGATAAAATATTTCAACTAGTCTTAATGCAGAGCATCTGAGATAAGAATTATGCAAAAGTATTTTAATCAGAGGTGGCGCCTCTGACTGGCCCTGCCCCTATCTATAATCTGCCTCCCAAGTCCCAGCTAATTGGCTTGGTCTTCTTTTGTTCCCCTGCACAGGAGAATGGAGCTGGAAAGCAGGTTAGTGGGGTAGGGAGAGAATGGGGATTTTGTGATAACCTTCCCCTGGAGTGGGGCAGGAATGCAGAGTTTACAGTACCCTTCCCCTGCCACACCCACCAAGCCACATCCACCAAGCCATGCCCACAGAACCGGTAGTAAAAAAATTTGAATCCCACCACTGATGTATGAGGTTCCTAAAAGTTTCAAGCTCTTCAAAATTTACTGTATTTTTAATGGAAATTTGTTAAACACATATCTGTGGAATAATCACATTAGCGATATTATTTTTATTTATTATAAATGCAAAAGAAATGAAGTGTGGTTTTGTTTTGACCTCACACACTGCCTTTTAGCATGTGTTCTTCAGCCTGCTGTGCAAAGGCCTAATTTCATCAGCCTGGAAACAGCTGGGTATTCCTGAACTAGATTTTCTTTATAATTCTATGATTTTATTAAAACATATTTACACATACTGATCTGCACCAATTTTTATCCCCTGTGGAAAAGATTAGTGTTGCCCTGAAACTCAGAAATTTTCATTCTAGGGCCTCAGAAATTTTCATTCTAGGGCCTTCTCATTCTAGGGAAGAAATAGAAAGACTGCTCTAGACTTATCTTCAGAAGTTCAGTCCATCGCAAGACCAATATGCTTCTCTTCTTATGTAGCCACACTGATAAAAGAATTATAACTCTCCATGCTTATAGCACAGGGGTGTCAAATCACACAGCAGCATCACATGACATATTGGGATTTTTTTTCCCCTTTGCTAAACTGGGCGTGGGTGTGACCAGCATCTGGGTCCACGGGCTGGGAGTTTGACAGCCCTATTATAGCACAATTGTTTGTAATAGAAAGCCAAGCAGTATGTACAATAAGTTTTATGCGAGCTAAAATTCTCCACCTTCATGGTTACAAAGTAAAAGTGATCATCTGAAAAGTTTAGTAGGTATCTAAATAAACAGAGCCCATAGAATTAGTATCTTTTATATATCGGCAATGACTAAGCTGCATGCAAAGTCATGCCAAGAGGATTCACCTAGCAAAGTCAGAATTATCTATTTATGGAATACAGTTCATAAAAATTCAGAGTCCAATATCAATTTAAAGCACCATCTGGAAATGACAACTGCCAAAAACTATGATTGAAATGACAAAATGTGAATCATGATATCATGATGCAAACACTTCTCCTAATGAATTTGCATATGAATTCTTCCTGTTCATTCCATCAGCGGAATTGATCTGTGATATTGGATATGCATGCAAAAAATATGCAGCAGAATTTGGGTCGTAATCATTTAGTGTCATCATTTGTCATCCTTTCAGAAGACCATGATTTTTGCATTAATTATTAACAGATTATTTGGGACCATGTTTTAATTTATTTCATTCCTATAATCTACTTTGTATTAAGGTATGGATTATGAATGCTGGCATTTTTAAAACATTAAATAGAATATGTAAATTATTAAAATGAGTGGTGGGATTCAAAAAATTTTATTACTGCTTGGTGGGTGTGGCTTGGCATGGTGTGCTCTCCAGCTCCGTTCTCCTGTGCAGGGATGCGGCCGATCAGCTGGGGGTGGGGCCAGACAGAGGCAATATTTGCCGGTTCTCCGAACTCGTCAAAATTTCCACTACCATTCTCCAGAACTGGTCAGAACCTGTGGAATACTAGCTCTGGCATACAGTCTATGGCCTCAGATCAACATCTTTTTCACAGTCCAGATTAATGTGTAAATATACACAATAACTTGCTTCCTATCCTGTGTCATATTATTTGACTTTCAATCGATCACTTAGTCAACACTCAAGCCTTTTTTAACCATTCTCACAAGACTAAAAGAAAGCTATTGAAGTATAATATGGTAGAAAATACTGTAGAAATTCCAGCTGCAGGCTTTATAAACCTATTCGTTTTAGTCTAAAAGGCCTTTTTTTTTACACTAAAATGAACCTCACACACATCTTTATACCAGGCAAAAAACTGGCATGTTATATTAGACAGAACATCAGAAGTATGGAATAGAACCTATAGAAAGATCTCCTCTTAGAGAAAGTGTTATGTATTTGCATACTTACCTGCAATTGGTCAGTCCGTGGTGGTGGGAAATTTGAAGAGCCTTCAATGGCCACAGCCGTGAGCAGCCGAATATAAAAAAGGCTGCCACAGTTTCTCCGGCACTCAGTCCTAGAAGCAAGTAAAAACAATTGGCGATCATGCTGGTGTCCTGAGTCTCATTCCTGCGACTTAACACTGGCGACAAAGGTGGGATACTAAGACAAAAGGAATCAGTGAACATGTGGCAACCGATGATGCATCAAGACGAAATGGCTGGGAACAACAAGCCACCTGCACCGTTTGATCTAGCAACCAAAGACTGGGAATCGTACATCAACCGATTCCTCATGTTCCTCGAAGGAAGCGACCTCCATAATATATCCAAAAACAGGAAGAGAGACACCTTCCTTACACATTGTGAGCCCATGGTATTCAAGATGGCCAAAGCATTAGTGGCACCTACCAACATGAAAATGATGGCCTGGCTGGACTTGGAAAGAATACACACAAGAAAAGATAGATAAGCTACTAAGCATTCATCACATGACACCCAGTGCCACAATAAATAAAAGTTCAGCAGAGTTACTAATGGGGAGGAAACTAAAATCACACCTAGACAGGCTGCACTCCACATATAGCCCAGAAAAACCAGCAGACTCCTCCAGTAATTGCCGCACGTTTCAAACAGGGGACCCAGTATATGCAAAAAATCTCACGGGAGAATCATTGTGGATACCAGCAAAAGTGACCCAGATAACGGGACCCTGTTCATACAGGGTAGACACTGAGGATGGGAGGGACTGGAGGAGGCACATAGACCAGCTCAGATCTAGAGCCATGAGGGGAGACCCAAACAGACCATGGAAGAGGGGGAGACCCCTCAAACAAACAAAACAAAACCAGGGAAGAAGGGGGAGACCCCTCAAAAATAACCATAGGGGAGGGGGGAGACCCCTCAAGCAAACAAAACACAACCAGAGAAGAGGGGGGAGACCCCTCAAACAGACAAAACACAAATAGAAAGGGAGGGGGAGACCCTCTATGAACAAGAGAAATAACAGAACACTCTTCTCCCTCTACGAACAAGAGAAATAACAGAACAAACCCTGACAACTATGCAACAACCACTACTAACACTAGCCCCGGTTGGGAAATGCAAACACATATCTGAAACCAGGGAAGAAGGCAGGTCAGGGAGACAGGAACAGGCCCAAAAGGATAGCGGGAAAGAAGTCCCTGGCAGGAGTGGCCGGGCTGACTCAACCAGCCAGGAAATTCCTGGCAGGAGTGGCATGGCCATCTCAACCTTCCAGGAGGTTCTAAGAAGACGGATGGGAGGAACAACAGATCCGTCTGAACAGGCCAGAGGCCAACTCGCGACTGAGTTGTGCAGGTCCAGTAGAAACCATAAAAGCCCCACCTATCTACGTGATTACGTACAGTAGGCAAGGCTCAGATTGGTTGGACTGGACCAGGTGGGGAGGGGTGTTATGTACTAGCATACTTACCTTCAATTGGTCGGTCCGTGGTGGCAGGAAATTTGAAGAGCTGTCACTGGCCACAGCCATGAGCAGTCAAATATTAAAAAGGCGCTCAGTCCTAGAAGCAAGTAAGTAAAACAATTGTGATCATGCTGGTGTCCTGAGTCTCATTTCCACGACTTAACAGAAAGTTTTTCCAGTAGTTATATGCCATTGTGAATGTTTATATAGGTGTACAGAGTAAACCACAAATATTATTTATTCAGATAATAACAGATAATAATTACAGACTCCCAGCTTAAAAGATTCTGGGTCGGTTACAAGTTAAAATATAAATAATCTCTTCTCTCCCCCCCTCATCTCTCTCTCTCATCTCTCCCCCCTTTTTCTCCTTGCCCTAACCCTAACCCTAACCCTAACCAAACCCTGTTTCTCTATCTATCTATCTATCTATCATCAATCATCTATCCCTTTATTATTCAATATGATCCAATTATTTCATGGAGTAAGCATCAGTGGTATGGTAATACCCCTGTCAAGGAAACAATGATAGTCTAAAGAGGGAGTTAGTAATATTCTGCCTGTGAGGAAAGAGTGGCAAGGAACAGTATTAAAGCAGAAAGTTTGTTTTCCGTGAGTCAGCTGAGTTCCTGTCCCTCAAAGGCAATGCAATATTTCTCCAGGAGATGTGAAACAACCTAGCAGAGATACAGGAAAGGTTGAGGAGTGAAAGCAAGACATGCCATTTAAAGTCATTTCATCAACCTTCACATATCATCTGTGGGGCTCCTGGAAGCCCTTGCTGGGGGTTTTGAAGAATGAATTTCCACTTGGCATTTGTGCTGGATTGGAAAATCCTTGCAGTAACTGTAGCAGAGTTCAAGGCATTTCAGCAGAGGAAATCAAGCAAACCCAAAGCAGCCATTTGTTAAGTGCACTATTTGCTACAGGTCATGGTTTTTCAGAGGCTTTTTGTCTATTTGGTTGGTTTTGGAATCTATTCAGCATATTGATCAGTGTCAGAAATCTGGCTGGAGGAAAAGAATGCTGTGTTCTTCAGGGAAGGGTAGGAGAAGTTCAAAGAGGGCTTGATAACCTATTTTGCACATCATTGTCGGCTACACCAGGACAACATTTTTAGTAAAATAGAAAATAGCTCAACTTATGACAACCATTGGGAGTAGAATTTCCATTGCTGAGCAAGACTGTTAAGTGAGTCATGACCGATTTTACAATCATTTTTTTTTGCCACAATTGTCAAGTGAATCCCTGCAGCTCTTTAATAAAGCATGTGTCATTAAGTGAATCCAACTTCCATCATATCCTTGACTTTGTTTGTCAGAATCCAGCTGAGATGGTCGCAAATGGTGACCAGAATAACAGAATTGGAAGGGACCTTGGAAGTCTTTTTTTTTTTAATAATTTTTTTTTTATTTTTTAATAACAAGATAAACATAAACATACATAACAAAATAAACATAAACATACCACAAAAAACATAAAAATATCCTTCTTCGTGAATTTACATACAGTGCATCAGTTGGTTTACCACTTTTTTTTGTGCATCCATTTCCTAGTCACTAGTATAATTATATTACATAATAGCTCATATTATCAATCAATAATTGTATAACCTAATATCATCACTAAAAAAAAATCATTTATAATTTTGTTAATTCATATTTTAACGAGATAACTATAGTTTGCTTAATTTATTTTGCAATAAATCATAAGATCATACCAAATCTACCTTAATAATGTTTTATAAAGATAATATTAAGAAAAAAAATTTTTTTATGCTAAATCTGAATATTCTATCATTATGTTTTATTATCTAACCATTGATAAAAAAGATCCCAAACTTCATAAAATTGTTTATCTTCTTGTTCTCTGATTTCAAATGTCAATTTACTCATTTCAGCACAATCCAATATTTTATCTTAATATTTTCTTAATAATTTCTTCTTCTGATGGAGTTTTCTCACTCTTCCAGTTCTTAGCAAATACAATCCTAGCCGCTGTTAATATATTTACAATCAAATACTTCAAATTTTTATTATATATATCAGGTAAGATTCCCAATAAAAAAATATCTGGTTTCAAGTCTAGAAGGGACCTTGGAAGTCTTGTAGTCCAACCCCCTGCTCCGGCAGGAAACTCTATACCAGTGTTAGTAAACCTTTTCAGCACTGAATGCCAAAAAGGGAGCATGTGTGCGGGGGCAGGGGAGCGCCAGTGACCAAAAGAGCAGCTCCCTAGCATGCATGCATGCTCCGGGAAGCTGAGCTTTCAGTTTCTGGCATGCGCATGCACACCAGCCACCTGTTCTTTCAGTTTCTGGCACGCATGCGTGCACAAAGACCAGCTGGCTGGAACACATGCACCCTCTGGAAACTGGAAGAACAACAGGTGGTGTGCCTGGAGAAATGGTTCTGCGTGCCATAGGTTTGCCATCACAGCCCTATAGCATTTCAGACAAATGGTTGTCCAATCACTTCTTAAAAACTTCCAGTGTTGGAGCATTTACAACTTCTGCAGCCAAGTCATTTTACTGATTAATTGTTCTAACTGTCAGGAAATTTCTCCTTAGTTGTAGGATGATTAAGGAGAGATGAATCCTGGATGTTGCAACCATTGTAAATACATGCTGGTTTCCAAGACTGTTCCTCCAACAGTTCTGTTTCAAGTTTTCAATTAACACCCAGCTGTAAGCTTAGTACAGTAATCAGCTTGCGACCAAATAGATAACCAAAGGCAAAACAAACTTGCAGCCAAACAAAAAACAGTCTTGTAAATAAAGGGTTTGCCTGGGTAGGTTCCAAAAATAAACAGCCCAAATCTTCTCCAAGGTCCAGGACTTCCACTGAGATGTGTCAACAAGTCTGGTAGTCCGGTTTTAGGGCTTGCAAGGAGAAATCACAGGAATTGTCCAAGTCAGGAATGCAGGGAGTCGTTTTCAGAGAAACCATCCACAAAAAAGCTCCAAAGTAACCTTCCAGGTGTTGGCCAATTAGTCCACCTGACTAATATCCATATATATTCATTCATATACTTTTATGGTCAAATCAACCAGATTTGACCAAAGCACTGTCTAAGGGCAATGGGAAAAAGATGATCTGAACACAGAAACAACCTCAACTCTTTTCTTTGCTCCAGTTACTTTTATATATAAAAATACTGGTTTCCAAGCTCTGCTGAAGTTACCAGGACCTTTCAGCATACACTATATAGCTGGCTTCCCCTTGTGATTTCCTGCCACTGTAAATGTGCTGGCTCTACTTCAAGCTTATGGCAGATAGTTCATAAGTTCATAAAGATGGCTGTGTTCTTGCCTGGTGTATAACATTTCACAAAAATGGAAAAGAGATTCCCATAGGAAAGTTTATGTGAAAAAAGTATAGGGTGAATAGTTATTAGATACTAAAGTCTTCTGGCATGGAAGATGATGGTACTGCTAGATACCCGACAGTTATTCCTACTTCTTTAGGTAATCAATTTAAAAGGTAGGTGTGTATAAATTTTGTTTGTTTGTATGAATACATACATGTATAAATTGGAACTAATTGGGACATTTCCCTTTGTGCTTCAACTAATGTGGTAGAACTGTCAATTTTATCTAGTTTCTCCAAACTAACAAGAAATAAAAGGAATTATTGGTTAATTTGTCACATCTTACATCATTGTGTGTGTTTGTGTGTTGTGTGCCTATACTTACTTCATACATACATACACACATGAAAATCATTGATGTAATCCCAAGAATTCTTTGCACTAGTGCATGAAATCTGGGTAATGTAAGTTAAATTAAAGTTTCCTGGTTTGTTGTAAAGATAGAGAAGAATGTAACAGCTTTTTTTGTACACATTCCTTTTAAAAATTGAACAAAAAAAGTGCATTTCCTGCTTTGTATGTATTCTACCAACAAGATCTTGCTTCTGCTAAATTCTCTTCCCACTGTTGTTAATCTCAAATGGATTATTAATGTCTTAATTTTAATGAATTGAATTCATTGGGAGAAGCCTCTTGTCACCTTAACTCATCGAATCATAGAGTTGGAAGGGAGTTTGAAAGTTTTCCAGTCCAACTCTTCCAAGGCAGGAGTCATTATAAATGGACAACAAACGGTTGTCTAATTTTTTCTTAAAAACCTCAAGCAGCCCTTTAAGAATTGAACCTATTCAAAGTAGATAGATGTTCTCTTATAAATTCCTTACCTATTTAGATTGCATTCCTCTTCTGTCTCCTACTAGTAACATATTCCAATTGCGGATACCACCCTATCAAGTTTTGGTAATAGCAATAGTACTATATTGTACTTGGACTTTTAACTTCTCTTTGTAAAACTTTGAGATTAGTGTATAGAATCTGAGCCAGGGTGGGATTCTACCAGTTCTCACCTATTCACTAGAACCGGTTGTTAACATTCTAAGCAGTTCGGAGAACTGGTTGTCAGAAGAAATTACTGGCCTAATCCTGTAAGGAAGGCAGGAAGGAAACATTCTGGTGTTGTTTACAGAAGCTGCCTCTCCATGAACCCTTTTTACATTCTTGGCAGGACTAGACTTCCTGTCTCAGGAACATCTCTGGAGTTTTTTCCCCCCTTCCTTTGCTGGTACTTTGCTTGTATGGAGTGGACCATTGAAAAAAGTGACTTATGACCGTTTTTCACACTTACGACTGTCGCAGCATTCCCCCACAGTCACGAGAGGCCAGGTGAGGAGATGCGTGCCTTGATGTGAGTGATGTTGAGTTGGCCACACCCAGCCAGTCACATGACCACAAAGCCATGTCCACCCAGTCACATGACCACCAAGCCACACCTACCAACTAAGCCATGCCCACAGAACCAGTTGTTTAAAAAATTGAATCCCACCCCTGATCTGAGCCATTTGTTAACTGCATCACCTATTTTGTATCTGAGAGATCCTTCCTTCTCATCACTTCCTTCTTCATAGTCATTCTTGTTGGGTTTATGCATTGGGTTGGTTCTAGAAATGGGTCTCCTTGCCCCTGTAGGTTTAGTTTAAAGCTCTTGAGATGACCCAAGCAAAATATTTTCCAAACACATTTTTTCCAGCTCTTGTGAGGTGCAGCCTATCTCTTTCCAGAAGACCTTCATGTATACAGTGTAGACCATGGTCCAGAAATTCAAAATTGATAGCAGCATCGCATGAGCCAGTAGTTTCCCTCTGAAATCTTCCATTCTCTCATTGGACATTGAGCATGTGTTAGATGTACAGATGAAAACACCACCTCTGCTCCTAACCCGTTTACCTTCTTAGCTCTTCATTCTTCATTGATACTTCTTTTCAAGCTGCTTTTCTAGTGTTCAAATGTCTGGACTGAATCTTTGCTTTAGTTTTTTTTTTAATGTCTTTAAAATTGCTCTTTTCATGACTGCTATTCACCAGAAAAATCTATAAGACTTTGGAAAGTCCTCAATCTGCTTGAGAGAGAAATTTTCTGTTTCATGTTAGAGCTGCCAGGCTGATATAGTACCTGCACATTTCTTTTCATTGCCTTTGTATCTAAATGTAAGCACAACTGCTAAACAAAATCAGCACCAAATGTGCATAAGATATGCAGCAAATATCTTCCTTCATATCACTCCATATCTTTCCAATTTTCATAATGATAGAGTGACTCTTATCATGATGAGAACTATACTTTCATCTTTATCTCTTAGTACTGAGAAGTTACTTTGCATCAGTATAAAATAAATGACATAGCATTGAATGTGTAAACCTGGCCAACTTGCATACAGAAAGAGTAGCTCAAGTCTAGCATTACCTAACAGAAATAAGCTTTATTTGCTTCAATAACTTCATCTTGTAGGGACAAGTTTATGGCGGTATAAAGCTAAAAGGCTACCAGAATATGATCTTTCAGTTCCTGCCCATTTATAAGTCCACTTAATACTATTTTGAATGCAAAGATGTATTGAATATAAACATGTTTGTTTCAATCTGAGGTAAATCTTCAATGCTGGCCTCTCAATGCTGGCCTCTCCTGAAGATTATCACTTACTTAAGATTCTCCACATGTGGGTTAAGTTAGACCCTACACTTTGTATGCAAAACCCATTGCTGGTGTAACCACAGCATTGAAGGTGTCCATTGTTGCTTTTGTGTTTCCTAAATATTATAGTATTGAATATGTTTGGAGACTTAAAGAATTCAAATAAATGAATAAAGTTACTTTTATGGAATTAAAGTAGAACTGTGTCATAGTTCTTTGGTGGGATCTTTTTATGATGCTTGTGTATCAAATTAATCTCTTTCTCATGGTAGATGTAGGAATTAACACCCTTTATCAGTTTACTATCTAGTTTGGAGTTGTGCAGTGGCCTAGAAATGGAGCACTTGCCTCACAATCAGGAGACTGTGAGTTCGATCCTAGGTAGAAGCAGATATTTCTCTCTCTGGGCACAGTGGGAATATATCTCCTGAACAAAACTCCACATTGGTGACAGGAAGGGCATGTGGTCCTTAAACACTCTGCTAGCTCCATTCAGTTGCCCAGACTCCATTCCACAAGAGATTATGGAGTTGTTAAAAGATAATGATGATCAATTTACTATCTAGTTTTATTTCATGATGAAAATGGAATTGGTTTTTCAAGCACTGAGGGTTTTCTGTTGATTTTAGGGCACCTGTTCTATTTGCTTTATTGAACTCATGTAGCTTCTGTTCAACTCCTGTGACAATACTATTGGTAAACTGGAGGTGGATGAGCTTCTCACCATCAATGTGGCGTAGGCGTTCGCCTGTGTCACTTTGCATTTCATCAAGATTATTGTGACATTTATTGTGTGTTTCAATTGATACTCTTATTTTGCTCAAGTGGCTCATGTCATAATTAATTTTTGTGAATACTTCTGTGAGATGGTTTTGGCATGCATCCCTGAATCCACATTTCTTCCTTACTGTGACTGAAAGAAGCATATCTCTACATTTTTGTAGCCTTCATCTCTTTTCCTGTCAATGGTTTGCTTGCCCTTTGAAGTGGAGGCTTTATATCCACTCTTTTGTGGTACTTGTGGCTGTACATCACTTGTATTTTGGTGCATCTTGACATTGCTTTAGAGTATTTCCCACTGCTATTATTTGGAAGTGTCAATTGATGGTGCAACAGCTAGAACATTTCATAATAGTTCTTCATCAAACCACTCTTCAGAAACCATAAATGTCCCACATACCACACCACACACTCCGAAAAGTATTCAGTGCCAACATTTAATCAGTTCACTGAGTTTTGCATACCAAATCTTAGCTCCAGCCCTTCAGGGCTTCATTTCAGTTCAGTTTGGTTCAGAAAAGTATACCAGAAATTGACAAGCAAAGAAGCAAAAAGCAAAGATAAAGTTGCAGCAATAACTATTCTGATTTTAAAAAAATTGAGAGTTCCAACTAATACTGATTTTTTCCCTAAAGATTTCAACACTTTAAAACTTTATAAAATTAATCAACGGGAACAACATATAGTCTAGTGTAGGGGTGTCAAACTCAAGGCCTGTGGGCCACATCCAGACCATGGGGTGTTTAGATCTGGCCTGTGGGGTTGCCCTGGAAACAGCAAAAAACCGGCCCATGGTGCCTCTGTCAATGAAAACGGAGCTCAGCAGGGCCTTGCATGACCCTCCTGGGCTCCATTTTTGACCAGGATGACCTCCTACAGCCATCTGCCAATGAAAACAAATTCTTTTTATCTCGTTTTTGCTGGCAGAGGGTTGCAGGAGTCCATCCCAGCTGAAAATGGAACCCAGGGGCTGTGCATGGCCCTACCGAGCTCTGTTTTTGCTGGTAGAGGGTCACGCCCCCTGCCCCCCCAAGGTCAAACACAACCCTGATGTGCCCCTTATTGAAATTGAGCTTGACACCCTTGGTCTAGTGTAAGGAAGTTACAGGCATTTTAATATCTTTTCAGGATTTGAAGCCTGATGGTTAGGTTCTTGCTTATCACGGAAGACTCTGTGCAAACTTACAATCAAGCAACTTCTTTCTTAGCAGAATGGGAAGAGCTTTTCATAACTTTTCAACTTCTCTTAAGAAATAAAACTTCTATCCCATTCCTGTTACTTTGATTAAACTACAAGCCACAAAGATGAGGCTGGCAAAACATATTCTGTGTTTGTCAATCAAAGAAGGGAAAAATACAGAACAACAACATGAATAGTGAAATCAGCTGCTGGGCTTGCTGGAGTTATCTTCATGGGAAAGATGTCAGTATATTGTTTTCCATGCCTGACTTCTCCATGCGAGAGGTAGCAGAGCATATCTTGCTTCTTTTATGTTTCTCAGGAGAGCAGCCAAGTGGCATAATCAATTCTTCCAGCTTTTTGTCTTTTACCTGATGTTTATTTTGCTCAGTGCATAAGCCTCTGCTGCACCGCCACTATTTTGAAATCTCCTGGCTTTCTTGCAATTATTGGAAGAGAAATTGAAGGGGCTAATATCAGACTGCATTATACTGTAATCTCTAGAGAGAAGTTCCTTGCTGCCCATCTTTTCAGTGACTACAGGAACAACAAAGTATTCCTTTAATTCTTTGAGAAAAGACCAATATATTGTCCAGGAATAAAATGAAATGAAAGAAAAACAAAGAATAATATTTTCCAGGGCAGCTGCTAAGAGAAACTGAGCAATACCTATAACGTATTTTAACAGCCTTAGGTGTGCATTACTTTCCTAAATGAAGGTCAAATAGAAGAAACAATGACTTTTTTTTCTTTTAGTGATTGGAATTGGGTTCCAAATTGGTTAAAGGACCAGTAAGGTGAAGCTTCGCCTTAACTTCTAAAATAAGATGATCTTAAAGTTCATATTGGCTAGCTTCTGCAAACATACAGTATGGCTTGTGGAAGAATATTGTTGCTATCTGAAGCTTAGTTGATAGAACAGACTGAATTTAAAGGCCATAAAGTTGCACCAAGTTAGGTATATACATTTTGATGTGTGCTAGTTTGGAGCTACAGCTTACGAGCCAATGCATTTGGTAAAAGTGATTAACAACAGAAATGTGTCGGGTAGCTGAGAGGCAAAATCTTCCAGCTTGAAAGATATTTGGAAAAGTGTCTGGATCTTGTTTTTTTTAAAAAATATAGTTGTGACAAAAGGTCATGTTTAATGGTCAAGTGAATAAAGATTTCACACTGAAAGATGTGTAGCTGTCCCCTCTAGTTGTTTTTGCTTAATTGCAGCCAAGAGCATGTAAAATAGGAATTATTGACTTTTGTTGGCTTAAGTCAATATATACCTCTTGGGACAATAAATCTTGATATTCACTGAAACACAAAGTCAATGCACTTTATGTACCTCTATGTCTGTTCATTTATAAGACGTTGAAAGAGGGGCTTGATGTTTCATCTCACTTCATAGCCAGACACTTAGAGAGAAAAAAGTAACTTTAACCTAGTAAACTGGTAGCAACCTGCCTAAAAATGAAACAGTTTGGGGTCAGTGGATGTTGTGAAGTTGCTCTATCAAAAGATAGATCATAGTTATTACAGTAGAGATGAGACTTAGGATAACATTCCCTCTTCAACTATCTTTATCCATGTAGAAAAAAAAGTATTTTTGGAAATAGACAGTGCAACATACAATGTATGAACTGCAGCAGCCACTATGTAGGGCAAACAGGCAGAAGACTGGCAGAACGTATCCATGAACACCTACAGAAGTCAGAAGACATGATGAAGATTATTTAATTTCACAACATATGGACAGATTTAACCATAGTTTCATTTGGGAAAATGTGACCATCCAAGATCAGGCCAAGTCCAAAAATGCCAGGGAGTTTCTAGAAGCCTGACACTGACAAATCAGCCTTCAATAGGCACATAGACATTAACAACATCTATAATCTATGCAAAAGAGACAATCAATCAGCCCCAAAGAAGAAAAGACTCCAGCACCTCTCCACCAGGAATCAGCCCTCAGATCAGCACAGATTAAGTCCAAGGTTAACTTCAGACCAATACTCCAATCAAGAAGCTGCCAAAAGGGCATCTGTAAACAGCCCAACTAAAGAATCTCTAAGACTGCCCCCACCCACACAGACAGGCAAGACACCTGAATATAAACTGACAGCAAACAGCACTCCTTACTAAACCTGATGATGTTATCTAGTTAGAATAATGAAACATCCTCAAGAAAACAAGCAAGGTCAGAGAGGACCAAGGAACTCTCAGAGATAGTAGCACAACCATTTGTATGTTTGAGAACTTTAGGAAACCAATATATCTGTCTTTTAGAAAAGAAATGTAAATATTGATGTTATTATCCAGAACATAATAAGACACACTCTCTCTCTCCCCCTCCTCCTCCCCTGGTCCTCTCCCTCTCTCTCTCCCTCTCTCACATACACAAAGACACAAACTTAAAGCCAGATGATCCAATTCACATGTACAATATGTGAAGAATGTTTATTATGCCTCCATGTTCCACACTGTCTTTCTTATGTTGTAAAATCTCCCAAGGTAACAGAAACTGTTTACCAAAGAAGTTTAGTTTTAGGCTGTAAAAGAGGATTAAGGGAAAGAAATAAGGGTGAAATCAGGGGCTGAGTCCATGCATTGATTGAAATCTTAAGAGTTGCTTGTTGGGAACTATCTTAAGAATGTTTTCTGTGTAACCTAGCATTGTCTAAGTATTGTGTAGTATATTTCAGTATTGTGATATTCAATGTCCAGTACATATGGTTCATTAAGTTGCTAAATTAAAACGTAATTATATTTACCCAGGAACTTGATCTTCCTGAGACCATCATCTGTGAACTGTCCTTAAATATCACATTTCGATTCTTACTATGTTACAGAGTCCCTGATTATGACATCTAACATGTAAACAAGCTAAATTCACCACTAACATGAGCAACATCCTGCCCACACTCTTTTATCTTTCTTGGTGACTTCAATCTACCTCATATTGACTGGACCCTAATGAATGTACAACTGAACCCATACACGCAACCTTCTACAATGCTGTTACAAATCTGGGACTGGAACAACTAGTAACCAACAACACTAGACTAAACAACTGCCTCGATCTCATCTTCTGCAATAGTTTGAATTTAATTTACAGAATACAAATTAAAGAACCCTTTTCCAACAATGACCACAACATGATTGACTTTTGTCTCAACATATATCCACACAAAAATCAACACAACGTGATTCCCAATTATAACTTCAAAAAAAGCAACTATGATCTTATAGACAATGATCTCTCATCCCTTGACTGGCAATATCTATTCACTGGATGCAATACTATTGAAGACCATTGCAACATATTTTTACTTGAAGTCAAAAGAGTCATCAAACTATATGTACCAATAACAATTCCCAAAACCAGAAAAAACAAATTACCCATAAAATAAGGAAGCTTCAATCCAAAAAGAAATCACTTTGGCGGAAAAACAAATCTGGTCACGTTGCCAACTTCAAAAGCTGATACAAAAATTTATGCCACCAGTTAAAGACTGAATGCACCAATTATCACATTAAACAAGAAGAAAACTTTCTACATACCAATTCCACCCATGCTTTCTACAATTATGTAAACAACAAAGTAAAAGACTCAAGGTCCATCCCACCCCTGAAAGGACCTAATGGTAAAGACTGCTAACCTCTTAAACACATTCTTTGGCTCAGTATTTGTAAACAGCAATGGATCATGCCCAGTATTTCCTAGTCGAACCACAGACAACTACAGTGATCTAATACATATTGATTTTACAGAAGACAATGTTGCAAAAGCACTTTGCAATCTAAAACCATCTCTATCTATTGGACCGGATGGAACATGTGCCTACTTCTTAAAAAAGCTATCCACTGCCATAGCCGAACCTCTAAGCATAATCTTTGAAAAATCTTTCAGGACCAGCTCCTTGCCTAACCTATGGTTACAAGCCATGGTCATCCCCATCTTCAAAAAGGGAGACCCCAGCCTAGTTGAAAATTACAGACCAATCTCCTTATGCTGTGTCACCTGTAAAGTCATGGAATCAATTATTAACCAATCCATCATCCCCATCATCAACCCAAAACCCAAAACATACATTAAAGTCTAGTAATGCCTTCAACTTAACTTCACTGTTTTATTAGGCACCGTTTAAAGTCACAAAAGTAAATAATAAGGCAAAAGGAAACCAAAACAAACCGCATTGATGAGAGTTCCAAAGCAAGCCAAGATAATTAATCATCAATTCCAGGAAGATAGTGGGGAGAGTCCATGGGAAGAACACCAATAAAGATAAACCTCTTTCAAAAGGAAACACTAAACTTTGACTCCAGCAATTCTGACTACGCAGTTACAAACTTATATACATAGCTCCCAGCTGCAAGCCATGAGGAGCATCATGGTCATCTCCTCCTGAGTAGAATTCACTTTTCCCTGATCTGTGTGCCCTAGGATGGATAGGGGATGGTCCTGGATCCTCTTCTGATTGCTCAGCTGGCCTCTGCCCTTCCCCAGCCTTCTCCACCACCTCTGGAGCCACACTCACACTTCCTGTTGGCTGTTCCTCCTCTTCCTCAGAGTCAGTCTCCACCAGGGGCATGACACTTCTGTAAAGTCTTTGATTCAGTGGTACATGACAAACTACTCCTAAAACTAAAATCTTATGGTATCTCTGGACACCTGCATAACTGGATAGAAGCATTCCTGTCAAACAGACAACAAATGGTCAAAATTGGGAGCGTCCTATGAAATTCTGTACCTGTTAACAGTGGAGTCCCCCAAAGCAGTGTTCTAGGACCAACTCTCTTCATACATAAATGACCTCTGTGATCATATTAAGAGCAACTGCATTCACTTTGCTGATGATGTAAAGCTATTCAACACCACAGATAATATTGCTACCCTTCAAAAAGACTTTGACTATGTCGAATGTTCAAGTAAATGGCAACTTCAAATCTCAACAAATAAATGCTCTGTCTTACATATTGGCAAAAAAACAACAACCAGAAAATAAAATACAGGCTGAATAGTCAAGAGCTTGTTGATGATCCAAACTCTGTCAAGGACCTTGGAGTACTCATCTCTAATGATCTATATGCTAGAGCCCACTGTAACTACATAGCCAAAAAGGCATTAAGAGTTGCTAATCTAATCCTATGTAGCTTTTTATCTGGTGATATCACACTACTAACTAGAGCATACAAAACATTTGCTAGACCAATACTCTAATACAGCTCATCAGTCTGGAACCCATATCACGTATCTGATATTAACACAGTTGAGAAAGTCCAGAAATATTTCACAAGAAGAGTTCTCCACTCCTCTACTCGTTGCAGAATACCTTATGCTACCAGAGTTGAAATTCTAGACCTAGAAAATCTAGAACTACGCCACCTTCGGTCCAATCTAAGTATAGTATATAAAATCATACATTGCAATGTCCTACCTGTCAATTAATACTTCAGCTTCAACCATAACAATACAAGAGCAAACAATAGATACAAACTCAAGGTTAACCGCACCAAACTTGACTGCAGGAAATACGACTTCAGCAACAGAGTAGTCAATGTCTGGAATACTCTACCTGACTCTGTGGTTTCTTCCCCAAACCCCAAAAACTTTAATCTTAGACTGTCTACTATTGACCTCACCCCTTTCCTAAGAGGTCTCTAGGGGGCATGCATAAGTGCACCATCATGACTACCATCCCTGTCCTATTGATTCTTTTTATTTTTCTTATATGTATCCATTTCATGTATTCATAATTATGTTTATACTTACACCTATTACCTTGTAAGAGATTGAGAAATCAAATAAATAAATAAAATAAATAAATATGTCTCCCTCACATGGATTTTTTGGGGGCACATTAAAGACTCTTTTTCTCACAAAGTGAAATATTCAGTGGCATCATTAGGAAACTTCAAAGAAACTGGCATTTCTCTTTTTCATACTTGATCAAGAAATCAAGTTGTGGAATTGCTGAATTTCCTCCTTTCCAGTCATCACACCAGCCAACACCTTTCTGGCAGTATTTTAACAAGCTAAAATATGTCCCTCATAATACTAATGGGAATGGAAAGTCTCTTCCATCTGTAGCTACTAGAAGGATGATACTTTCTCTAAAATGTAGCCCTGGACCTCTGCCTGCAATCGTGGGATGAAATTGAACAGCCTGACCTTATTCGTTTTCATCTCTCCCACCTCTCCTCGTTTCTTTGCCAACCTGGAGGTTTATAGAGAAACAACACTTTACTGTAAAATAAAGCTGAGATAATATCTGTGATTTGTTAAGAATTATCTTGCTGTGCAAAATAGCCTTCTGCTTTTCTATTTTCTCAATACTTGAGAATTTCTTTACAATGTTCCTAATAATACCTTATGGATTATTTTATATTAGAAGGATGAAGATGGCATAAGTTAGAGAGCCGCGGTGATACAATGGTTAGAGTGCAGTATTGCAGGCTACTTCTGCTGACTGCTGGCTGCCTGCAATTTGGCAGTTTGAATCTCACCAGGCTCAAGGTTGAGTCAGCCTTCTACCCTTCCGAGGTGGGTAAAATGAGGACCCAGATTGTTGGGGGAGATATGCTGACTCTGTAAACTGCTTAGAGAGGGCTGTAAAAGCACTGTGAAATGGTATATAAATCCAAGTGCTATTGCCATTACCACAGGAAATCCCTTTCTCTAGGAATCCAGATCCAAACTTAGATGCTATAGCAAAGAATGAAAAAGATGGTTTGAATAGATAAGGCTTTTATTGCACATATAAGCAACTCAAAAAGGGAAGATGGCTAATGAAGAATCAACACATCAAAAGTTTCAGCCCTAGAATTGAAATCACATAGTTCTTTCTCTCACTCTACTGTGGTAACAGACTTTTGTTCTTGAAAATAGAGGACAGTTGTTTGTACCTTGAAAACATTTAGGCCTAAATTCTATACTTCCAACCTTGCCCTCATCTGTCCTCATAGCACATGATGCTGTTTTCAGTCCCATTACTTTTTATTCCTCAAAAGCTTGAACAGAGGGAGAAAGGGGGAGAGAGGGAGGAGAGACAGACAGAGATAGAGACAGATGCTGTAGGTTTTGGAAAAATAAAAAACAGAGCCTCTTGCTAATTTAATAACTAAATAAATTGAAACAATTGACTGAATTATCTGCTGCACTTTCTGTTGCATGTGGTTGTTTTGGAACTTTACAGTGGAAAATACTGGTAAAGAATAATTTTCCAGTTTCTAAAACAGAAATAGCATTGGTAAAAATGCCATATCTACAAATATTTACAGATACTCACAAATTCAGAAGCTTTGAATTTCTTTTACATTATAGAAAACTAAGTCATAAGTATAGAAATACTTCTCTTTTTATTTAGCATGCTGTTCATACTATGAGTAACAATGAAAATGGCATGTGAAACCATGGTAGATTCAGGGGTGGGATTCAAATTTCTTAACAACTGGTTCTGTGGTTTCTCGCGGGTTCTCGCGGGTATTTGTATGTGGATCTTTGGTTGTTTGGGTTTTCTCCCGCATAAGATTTGAAGTATCTAGGCAACGTTTCGATGAAGTCTTATTCATCATCTTCAGGCTTCTGTCTTCGGCTCTGTGCTTCTCAGAGTGATGTGAGCTTGCAGCTGCTTCTTCCTTTTAACTGCTAGTGGGGGTGTGATTTGATTGGGTGGGGCTTGGCTGTGTTCTGATTGGGTGTGTGTGTGTTCTCATTGGTAGGGGGTTTGGCTGTGTTGTGATTGGTTGGGGGGTTGGCCGTGTTCTGATTGGCTGGAGGCGTGTTCTGTTCAGGTGGGGGCTTGGTTGTGCTCAGGTTAGTCTTAGTTGCTGGGGGATTTGAGCTGGTGAGCTGTGATCCTGCTGTTTGGCTTCGAGTTCGTGGTCGTGCTGCATCTTCATGGTGGGTGTAAGTTTGCTTCATGTATGGCTCGGAGGGGTTTGAAGTGGGTAGTGATGCAGCTGCAGTGCGGCTTCTGGTCCGTGGTCGTGTCTCATCTTCTGTGTGGGTGTGAGTCTGCTTTCTGTGTGGAAGTGTGGTGGTGGCATCTTGTGTAAATAAACGAGATGACACCTCCCGCCTACCAGCCATTTGGAAACCTGCCCTCATGAACAGACGAGCACCTAACATGAAGAACGACACCAGACCCACACCCATGAGGGCCACACAAGATGCCACCACCACACTTCTACGCAGAAAGCAGACTCACACCCACACAGAAGATGAGACACGACCACGGACCAGAAGCCGCACTGCAGCTGCATCACTACCCACTTCAAACCCCTCCGAGCCATACATGAAGCAAACTTACACCCACCATGAAGATGTAGCACGACCACGAACTCGAAGCCAAACAGCAGGATCACAGCTCACCAGCTCAAATCCCCCAGCAACTAAGACTAACCTGAGCACAACCAAGCCCCCACCTGAACAGAACATGCCTCCAGCCAATCAGAACACAGCCAACCCCCCAACCAATCACAACACAGCCAAACCCCCTACCAATGAGAACACACACACACCCAATCAGAACACAGCCAAGCCCCCACCCAATCAAGTCACAGCCCCACTAGCAGTTAAAAGGAAGAAGCAGCTGCAAGCTGACATCACTCTGAGAAGCACAGAGCCGAAGACAGAAGCCTGAAGATGATGAATGAGACTTCATCGAAACGTTGCCTAGATACTTCGAATCTTACGCGGGAGAAAACCCGAACAACCAAAGATCCACATATAAATACCCGCGAGAACCTCAGAAAACATATATATATATATATATATATATATAACAAAAAAAGATAATAGTACAAAAATCATCTAAGAAGTTAGATTAAGAATCGAATTGATAGGCACATTCACAGAGCAATACTGAATTCTTTTTTCTGAAATTTATTCCTCAGTTTAAAAAACTGGAATATATGAATTCAGTATTGAGCTCTGCTGGTGTAGCTATTCAAGAGGATATAGTGTCAAGGTTAGCAAAAATGGAAAAGCAACATATAGATTTAAATTTTAAAACCAGAAATATTTTTGTTGATACTCACATAAATAAAAGGAGTACAATACATATTTAATGTTACATGTGTTAACAGCAGCTAGAATTATGTTTGTACAACAGTTGAAAAACCAAGAGATCCCCATAGATGAAATGAAATTAAAAAATTACAATGTGCAGAAATGGATAGAGCTAAGAGGTAGAAAATAGGCAGAGAGTGATCATTGCTATGTATGAATTAAATCCAGAAGGTTGATAACTATAAACATGTTGATATAATTCACAAAATAAGAAATAAGCCAATAGAAAGAAATTTAAATAATTTTTCTGTTACACTGCTGTACTTATTGATATTTAAGTATCAATATGTAGCAGCAGTGCAACAAAACAATTTTCATTTTTGAAATATTTTATAATACTTAATTTAAATATAATAGAATTACAGAGGTAAGGTAAAGTAAGGATATATTGTTATAGAATAGATTGGTGATGATGAAATTAACATCATAAAGTAGATTAAGTAAAAATGGTGGTTTGCTCACATAAAATGATGTTCCTCTTAGATTTTACTGTAATCAAAGTTCCAAAATAATCATGCACAACTGAATGAAATAATGCCTGAGAGGACATACCTGCATGTACCCAAACATAATGCAAAGTGGGTTGATATGAATCCATTTTGAAAGTTTCTGGCTTTATCATCCACTAGAAGTTATCCAGGTATATATGTTTTCACAGAGGTTATTTGAAAAGCAAAGTCGTTATTTTACTGTTATGTTTTGGAGAGCAGGATTTTGTACGGTATAGCTTTGATCAGTGCAACCATTGTTGCTGTTGTCTGGCTAGAATGTCATTGCATGGGCAAACAAAGATAATGTACAAATCATTCAGTCAGAAAATTAATCAGACAATCCTTAATTCTGCAGTTAGAACCCTAATGTGTGTGTCTGTGTATTTGTGAAAGAGAGAGAGAGAGAGAGAGAGAGAGAGAGAGAGAGAGAGAGAGAGAGAGAGAACCTTCTTAGATTTCAAACAGTTTTAATCCAAGAGCTAGAGCAAGCCTGAGAGATTTTTCTGCCTGAGGCTGAGGTGCAGATGGTCTCTTCCCTAAATTATGCTGTATAAATATGCAAGGCTTTACGATATTTTGTTTCCTGATACGAAAAATCTAGCAAGTATTTTGTCTGCTAGCAAGTCAAAACACAATAATATTGAGCATGGAGTAATTCGCTAATCTTTCCTAAATTTCAAACTTCCTAGCAACCAATTATCCCTTGCCTTCAACATTTTTGGACTATTACACATACATGAAATGCTTCTTTGAAGATGATGATTTTTTAAAGTTTTCTTATTCTTATATAATATTTTAAAATTGGTATGTAGATGAATAGATCAGAAGTTGAAAGATTATTGTATTATGTACACTTAAATAATATTATTATGGTTATTAGTAATCTGTATTAAAATACTGAATACTTAAATGTTGAAGGATTATATACGTAGTGGAGCAAATACTACAATGTTAACAACTTCAATTGTAATATTTATAATGTTACTATAATGATATGAATATGATTAAGGTAATTTATACAAAATCCCAAGGGAGGAGTATGGAAAACATTCCAAACATCAATAAGAATTGAAATTTCAAAATGGACAAGAGAAGATGGGCAGAAATAGAATACCTACTAATATAAAATTTGTTTTATTAAGATTCAGAATAGAGGTAGAAATTAGAAAAGGGGAAAGTATTATGCATATTTCTATATAATATTTTAGAATCAGTATGTAGAGGAAAGGATCAAAAGTTGAAAGATGAGTGTATTATGTATAATGTTATTAAGATGTGAGTATGATTAATGTAATTAAGATTACTAAAATTGTCATTATTACTACTATTATATGGTATCAAAACTAACAATACCCAGATGCCACATACTGTTCATGTATTCAATACTTATATATATTTAAAAATAAAAATATATATAAAAAAAACCCCACTTTTGGGACAAGGTATTAGGATTGAACCAACATACAGGTATTTTTTGAGTTATGACTTTAACTCATGATGGTCACAAAATGGGTTGTCAATTTTTGTGACATTTTTTGTTAGAGATTGTTAAGCAAATCATGACACTCATTAAGCAAACACTGCCATAATTAAATAAATACCACAGTTTTTAACTGAACGAATATTCACTATGGATGTCATTTTGCTGAAAAAACAAAAGTAAATGCTGTTTTTTGGCAAAACCATAATAAACTGCAATCACACGATTGAAAGATGCTACAAATAACTATGAATTGGTGAGCTCCTAAAATGCAGTCACATGACCATGAGGAGAAGCCCAGTCATTGGAACTTTAAATTTGGGTCATAAGTACCTTTAGGAAGGTCCATTGGAATTTCAGTCACTAAGGTACCAGTTATAAAATAAGAGCTATCTGTGAAAACTGTATGATGAGGTAAGATGCTGCAGGTTCACACCAGTTCTGGTGGACCAGTAGTTAAGATTAGGTGCAGTTCAGTGAACTGGCAAATCCCACCACTGGCTGCCCCTGCCCATTTTTCAGCCTGGTTTTCGGGCTGTTTTCAGTTCATTTGGGGGCTGTTTTCAAGCCATTTTAGGCCATTTTCTGAACCAAAACCAGCCTGAAAAATGGCCTGAAAACCAGTCTATAAATGGCCTGAAAATGCCTCCCAAATGGCCTGAAAAACAGCCTGAAAAATGGCCTAAAATTGCCCCCCAAAGCCATTTTTCAGGCCATTTTCAGGCCGCTTTCCGGGCCAAAAACAGCCTGGAAAATGGTCTGGAAATGGTCCAAAAATGGCCTGAAAACGCCCCCAAAATGGCTTGAAAGTGGTCCAAAAACAGGCTAAAAAATGGGTTGGGGTGGGGCCATCCAGTGGTGGGATTAGCCCCAACCAGCTGGATCCTACCTGTTCTTTTGAGGCAGGTGGCCAGGAAGTGGGGTGGTAACATCACCAACACAGTCACAGGACCAACCAGCCACACATACCCAGGGGTGGGATTCAAAAAAATTTTAACAACTGGTTCTGTGGGCATGGCTAAGTTGGTGGACGTGGCTTGGTGGTCATGTTATTGGCTGGGCGTGGCCAACTCAATATCACTCACATCGAGGCACATATCTCCTCGCCTGGCCTCTCATTACTGTGGGGATGCTGCAACAGTTGTAAGTGTGAAAAATTGCCATAAGTCACTTTTTTCAGTGCCATTGTCACTTTGAATGGTCACTCACTCCACACAAGCAAAGTACCAGCAAAGGAGGGGGAAAAAACTCCAGAGAAGTTCCTGAGACAGGAAGTCTAGTCCTGCCAAGAATTTAATAAGGGTTAATGGAGAGGCAATTTCTGTAAGCCACACCAGAATGCTTCCTTCCTGCCTTCCTTACAGGATTAGACCAGTAATTTCTTATAACAACAGGTTCTCCAAACTGCTTAGAATGTTAACAACCAGTTCTAGTGAATAGGTGGGAACTGGTAGAATCCCACCCCTGTGCGTACCCAGCCAGAGAACCAGTTGTTAAAAAATTTGCAGCCCACCACTGGTATGATTGCCCTATCTGCTATGTCCCTAAACCTATCTGCAAGGAGAGAAAAATCAGAAGTATATTGTAAAAAATAAAATAAAAATATAGGAAGAAGGAAACAGTAAAGAATAGTTACAAAATTCTGGCTCATGAAATTACTGCAGTATTCAACAACTTGCAAGAAAGAACAATATGACTAAAGGAACTCAACTGCAACAACTATAAATATGTAATGTAGAGTTGCCTTGTGGCTAGATGGGCAACGAATAAATTTAATAAATAATAAATATGTAATTTAACCACCTACAATACAAACAAATATCCACAATGTAGATAAACAAATACTAGCTATTATGAACTTTAGAAAGAATAGGATGAAATAAGTTGCATACTAACCCATTAATTCTATAATATATCTTTCCCCCCCCCATTTTCTCACCATGAAGAGAAAACTCTGAAAGATGCAAGCTTCTTTTTAAAATATGTAACTTTTTAAATGAATGTTATTTATCCTTTTGGCTCATAAGCACCTGTCCCTAGTAACAAGCTTGGCTTTATATATTTGCACTGTAAAATGTGTGGTCACAGATGCCCCCCAGTATTCTAATCAGGGTTACCACAACTTTTTCCTCATCCTTCACAATTAATATCTTTAGAATCTTGTGGTTATGATGATGTGCCACTTCAATAAAAATAAATAAGGAAGAGAAAAGAAGCATGATGTAAATGGAATATTTCAGCAGAGTTGATTGGAAAACAGGTCAGCTTCTTATCTTTTCATCAGTTGATGTGGAAATGGTTAATAACTCTCTTTCAAGCACATCTGAATGCAGGACAACTTTCACAATTCTTCAGTGCAGAAACATTTGGCCATGTAATGTGTACCATGCCATTCTTGAGTGAGGGAGTGGTACCATATTCAAAGGGAAAACTTTATTTCTTCAGCATTGGCTTGATATTCTATTCTTATTCTATTCTATTCTATTCTATTCTATTCTATTCTATTCTATTCTATTCTATTCTATTCTGTTCTGTTCTGTTCTGTTCTGTTCTGTTCTAGCCTAGCCTAGCCTAGCCTAGCCTAGCCTAGCCTAGCCTAGAAGAGCCCAAGAAGACAGTTGGTTATGCTTCTTCCTTCTAACTGTTTTTCTGGTGTTCTCTAAATTTGTAGTTCTGTGATTACTTAGGTATGAACTTTCTTAGGGCAATGCTATGCTGAAAGAGTTTGCTATGAGGCTTGATCTCTCAGGTATATTGTCAAAATTATATAATAAACCACGAAGCATGATTATTTCTGCTTTCTTTTATTATTAGAATTATAAGACTTGCCACTGACCTTATAAAATGCTCACCTGTGTCTCCTTTTAATCCTGGTTAGATTAAAAGTGAGATTTAACACTAATTAAAATGTTGGATGTACAGTTAGTCTTTATTGCCAACAGATCTGCAATAGTGGGTATGTGAGCAAATGATTTGCACTGTGTTTGGTCAAAGAATTCATTAATTAGCAACAAGCAATAAAGGTTATAGCTGATCAAAAAGTATCCCCCCACATAAAAAATAGTACTTTATCTGAGAAGATATTAATATTCATCACAGAGTTTATATTAATATTAGTCAGAATGATTATTTCTCTAAGATGTTTTCTGGAATTGCTTTATTAGAGCAGCCTTTAAAAATAATTATTTTAAAACTCCAGATTTCTGATTTTGGCAGAAAACTTGGATCTTTGTATATAATTTAACATCTTTCTTTGTATCTTGGGCAATCTGCTTCCTTTGATTTGCTTTAAATTTGTATTACCTCAGTTAAAAATAGATCTTACTCGAGTGCAATTATTCTGTTATTAACAACTTCCAGTGCTCCATTAAAGGCCTGTGTCAGCATGAGCTTTGTCAAACGAGGCTCTTAAAAGAGGCCCAGTGTGTACAGTTTAGGTCACATGTGACAGAAATTAAATTGGCACACTTCAGCATAGAGACTTTGTGTTCCTGGCATTGATAGTGAGCCCAATGCCATTGAGAGAAGACTCAGCTGTCATTCAGTGATCCATTAGCACTCCAGTTCCAGCCCGCAGTGTCATATTCCTCATTCTCACAAAGATAGCAATCCCCAGAGAACCCCCAATACCTGGAGGAAGAAAAAGAGGACAGAAGTGACAGCCGCACTATCAAACCAAGAGCAAATGGCATGGGCAGCAGCTGAGATGTCAGTTTGAGGGCCAGCATCTTAAATCGAGGTGGAGAATTGAAACCTACTGTGTGTATTATTAAATGATCCCTTATGATCCCTTCCTTCCTTCTGGTTGGAGAGCATCTTTAATGACATCTTTATCTTTTCAGCTCCAGCAGGAAATCAAGGCAACCACCAGGCATCATTTCACTTTGAACGGCAAAAAATGTTTCACTCAATTTGTACAGTGGGCTTGTTCGTGGAAGCGGTGAATAAAATAAATACCCGACATCGCTTTTTGGGCTGGGAGGGAGAATTTTCTTTCAAAGTTATCGTGAAGTAAAAAAAAGAAGGAAAAAATATAGAGAATACATTTTCCTCTCTTAATCCCTTGGCTGACTTAAGAATGATGAAGCTAAGGTGATTATCCTAAAGAAAAGAATTCTGTGATTTTTGTTTTTGTGTGTGAGTCAGCATAGATATGTATTTTACTACTTGAGTAATGGTAAACCCAGTGGGCAATAAAGCAGATTGCTGGTCTATCTCTGGAATTCTATCAACTCCCTTCAGTGGATTAATGCCCCAAGGATTGAAATAGCTATGATGTGGCTTTATCTGTAGCCAGTAGAAAATTCCATTGTACATTCTTCTCTGTTTGGCTATCTGTGTTTATGCACCTGGCTGAAGAAAAAAAAAGATAAATAAAGCCAGCATAGAACTATTAGGTCCTTTATACACTAAGATTGGCAGGTTACCAAATCTCCTCTCCCCCTAGTTCTACATCTTTGGATTAAACCTTGCGGCATTATCCTCTAGGGTCCATCTTCACTGTTTCAACTCAATTTGCTTTAAAGCTAATGTTTGCCACCATCTTACCCATAATGAACCAAATAATTAAACCAATTGTGTAGGCTACATAAAAAAGTGTAGAAAGTTTGCACCTCTCTTAGAAGAATGAAATAACTTGAGAAACATTAAAAAGGCAGAATATTATATTTCCCAAAGGAGAAACCTGCTCTTGGAAAGCAGCCCCCACCTCTCTTAATAGCCCCAGCAGGACTGGGCCAGCCTATCCACAAGACAAAAGATCTTGAGTTCCATGGGCTTGAGTGATGGGTTTAAGACATGGCCCTTCAGGACATAATAAGGCCATTTAGCAGAGCCCACTGCATTGCAACCTCCTAAGGACATTGCATTACCCCGTAAACTTCAACCAAGCCTGGGAGCTCAGACAAACTTGACCTCATAGGAATCTGACAACAGCCAATATAACACATATTCTTGCACAGGAACAGGAAGCTCAAGTTCAAAGTCCAAGAGAAGGTATAAAAACCCCTCACTGTCAATACCATATGGTCAGCTATCCAGAATCACATGTTTGGTGGTTTTGCTTCATCAATAAATGGACCCTCTTTCCAATCAGCCTCCAGCTTCCATTTTGTCTCCAGTGTCTTTCTCCCACCTTGGAACTGAACCAGATGGATATTTCTTCCAACAAAGGACATATGCTAATAGTTCTTTGTTTCTTTTCCCCTCCAGATACAATTCTTCATAATTTTCAACAAAAAGCACACCAGTAATGCTGTGTTAGACACAGATGTGCTTAAATGTAAACTAATGTACAGTTCACAAACCTTAAAATGCCCATCATTCCGAATATTTTTTATAGCTAATTTCTCAACTTTTTTAGAAATAACCTTAATAGCTTAGGACTACTCCTGAGGAACAATTCTGAAAGATTTAATGGACAAATTTCAGCAGCAAATCATTTCCTGCCAAAATTTACTAATACATACCTGATGACTAGCAATTTGCAGCAACAAATGGGAAAAGTTCCGGAGTTATATCCAAATTTCAGGTGCAGGTAGAGAAAGCAGGTCTAATTACATGTAATAACTATCATAATTCCTAATAACTATCATATCCCTTTGTCAGAATGACAAAGTAAAAGGATTTTCCTTACAGGTAAGGAAAACCCTTTTACTTTGACATTCTGACTCAGACATAGAAACAAGGCAATGGCAAATCACCATTGAAAAATGTTGCCAAGAAGTGCATGCTCCTGCCCATGTAATTGCTTAAAGAGTCAAGATTGTCAAAGCTATCATAATAAATAGAACATGACTGAGTTAGGCAGCTTGACACTAATATGTATGTGGAAATACATTTTAAAAAGAATGAATCAGCTTGTCAGTATTCTTAACCAAGTCAGATTCACTAATGCACTAATTGATGGATAAGATGTTCCTGCTTGTTCTGTGTAGGAAATGGAAGCATTAAAGAATACACTGATCAGTATAAACTTTCATGAAGAACTAATATTTACTGGCTATTCCAAGATTATAGGAAAAGTCAATAAAAAAGCTCTGATTAAATTGACTGGTACTCCTTAAACTCAGCACACCACTCTTATCATACTCCTTCCTCTATTGTCTCTTTAAAGAAACAATATAGAACATGCTCTTTTCCAGAAAAAAAATGTACTAGGAATACTTAGCCAGCACCCCAAGTTTTGTAAGTGTCAACTGACAATTATTCTCCTATTCTTTTCTTATGTTTCAAATGTCCTTTTAGGCATAGAAAAGTTTACAGCTTTTCTATTGATGTAATTCAGAGAACTCTACAGAATCATTCATTATCTTTGTCTGATCTTGAACATCTTCCTTTCTCCCAAAAATAAGATTACAATATAGGCAGATAAAAACAAAATTAGTAACATCTTCCTTTAAAATATTTGTAAACTACCCCAAATCACACCTGTCTATTTATACCATTGAAATTGGAACTTTTTCTAATTTTTCAACCAAGGAAGTTTATTTTTTATCTTACATAAAATTCTAAAATGAATGTCATTCAGTACAATTGTAGCTATATTAGAGTAGGCCAGGTTATCCAGTTCTTTCTCCAACTTTTTGCCTTAACCTGTCTTACTTTCTAAAATTCCAAATATTTGTTTTATAGAGCATTCTATCTTTTTAACAACTTCCCTAATCTCCCCTCTCAACTTTCATTCATTCACTTTTTTTAAAAAAAGCATCCATTTTATTTCAAATAATATCTGTAGTATATCTTCTGAGACAATTTTCTTCAGATTGCTCTACTGAGCCCCTCTTTTACCCTTGTTCTAAAGGACATTTTTAATATCTCAAACAGGCAAAATAAAAAGACAAGCCTCTTCTTGTTTCTCCTTTATTTGTAGTTTTTACAATTTTGTTTTAGTACTTCTCAATACAGTAGTTTCAGTTACAGCATGCATCAAATCTCCATGGCAACTAAACATCACAGTCTAATTCTTTACCTTATCTTTTGTTATGTAAATTCCGTCAATTAAATACACTGTTTAGGAATAAATAACAAACATTCCTAGGCAGAAATGGTCTTCTAACTGGTTTAGTGCAAATTCATCCCAAGGTACTTTCATTAAAAAATTGATACAAATAAAAGTAGAAAAATGGAAAAGTAGAAAAATTATTATTTTAATTTTTTACTGTTTTGAGTTTACTCAGTTTGTACTTTATACATGAGAAACTGTTGCCTGGATCACACATTGTTTTTCTCAGACTCCTCCTGTTATCCAGGGAGATTGAACTAGCCTGAACCCGCCTTCCAACCAGCATTCTGATTTGTGGTGTCCCTCTGCACCTTCAGAGAATGTCATCTGGATATAATTTCTCACCAGAAGGTCCAAATTATTTTTTAGACATTTTGGGCCAAAGCCAAATTTGCGTTTTTGAGATTATGCAATGACATTGTCCCAAAATATTGATAGTTCCTGCTGTGGTTAGCTTTTAAAAACTCTGAGAAACAAACACAATGTGAATTTAAGGGAATGAAGGAAACAATGATTAATAGATATAAAAAATAATATACTCCATAGTCAATAAAATATTTATTCTCGCATCCTTGGGAGGAAAAATACAAAAAAGTGAACCTTTGACATTTTGAAAACATCTGAGCACTTTCTGTTTGAAATGTGCTATTTTTTTTTATTCTGACATGACATTTAAATCAATAACATGCAGTAAAAGCCCATATTGGTGTGATTTTTATTGCTCCCAAAAGTTTAAAATTTCAGTGTACAATACAAGGAAAGGGGAAAAGAGGGAAACTAAGTTAAAACCCAAATTAAAACTACTACATACCATCATCTTGCTAGATGGGTGAAATGGGAATTTTAATACAGGGGCCACGTGGCTTGATAGCTAAGCAGTTTCAGCCAGTTGCAAATGCTTAAAAAACACACTCTAATAAATAACTGAAAAGCATGAAATTAGTGGCAATGCTGGGGAGGTGAATGTAAAGATCCTTCCTTCCTTCCTTCCTTCCTTCCTTCCTTCCTTCCTTCCTTGCTTCCTTCCTCCTGTTCCCATTTTTCAGCCTGCAAGGATAACATTTATTGGCTCGTTTGTACTGTCAGTGTCTTTCTCTGCATTTCAAAGAAAAGTAAGAAAGAAGACAGCTACCATGTTTGCTGCTAATATCCCATTTCTTCCTCCTCATGGACAGAAGAACAGAAAGATATACAAAGAAGTAGGCCCTCTGATCTTTAAAAAATGGAACATGCCCTTGTAAGATGATGTCCTGTTAGCAGGATAGAAAATCGGGGGCGGGGGGGATATAGCATGTTATATTTAAAAAGAAAGAAAGAAAGAAAAGATATTGCAAAGCTAACTGGGCTTTATAGCTAACTTAATGAATTGTCCAGTTTGATCAGAAACCATCTCCTCTTCAACTTGCCCTGAAACAGTGGTGCTATTTGACCAGTTCTGACCGGTTCTGTAGAGCTGGTAGCGGAGACCGAACTATTGGTAGAAGAATAGCTTGTATTCCAAGCAGCCAGTCACTCATAGCTGATTAAATTTGCCAATTTAAATTATGTTCATCTTCAATTCAGTGTGTCACTTATTTTGAATTTTGATAATTCAAGCAAACAGCCAAACTTGGTTTCTCTGCCTATATGAAATACAAAAAGTTTTCATAAAGCATAATTTTTCCAGCCTCCAAACTTGACACATCAGGAGGGCTATTTTATGTACATTTAATATATACTTAATGTTTGGGTTGATGCTATTATTGTGATGACCTTTCCAAGTGTAATGCTTAGGAAGCCAAAGATAAAATTAAGCAGAAGATTATTTTGCATAGGCAAAATTCAATTTAAAGTTAAAGTGAATTTCTGTCTTTAATCTCACTCCTTTGTGGGGAGAGAGTATTTGGAAGAGATTATTAACATTCTCCTTCTCATATTAATTTCAAGTTGATTTCCAATTTAATTATTTAATTTACCCTGCTGTTTTAGAAATATATTTTAAGTTTTATTAGAAAGGAGTTGGCATCTCTCAGCTGATTGCTATGGAAACTATGATATCAATACTTGCTCATTTTGCTTTCTACCCATTTTAAGTCCTCTTAATCCTGAACACTTATCTCACTGTCATTTAATTCTGAACTCTCCAGGTAAGACTGAAAATTCTCAGATGTGAATTTTCTAATTCAAAGTGCTTTTCTATCATTAGTAGATAACATAGTCCAATGTTGAACTGTATAGATCAGTGTTTCTCCAATTCTCCATTTTAAGATTGTGGCCTTCAACTCCCAGAATACCCTAGCTAGCATGCCAACTGGGAAATTCTGGGAGTTGAAGACTACAGAACTTAAAATAGCCAAGCTTGAGAAATACTCTATGGATAATAGAAAGTTTTGCGTGTGTGTGTATATACACAAACATACAAACATATATGTGACATTAACTTCTGACATTCTACTGAAGCTATTTTTAAAGCTTAATTCACTCTATTGTTTGCCAATACTAATAGAAAAATGTTCTATCAAAATTTTATTTTAATTTACCTGGCACAGTATCTTTTTATTTAAATCATGCCAGGATAACATTAATATCAGCTATTTCATCTGCAATAATAGGTACCTTAATACACCTAATTAAAATCCTGCAGGGATGCACAGCATAAAATATCAGGAATAGTCAACTTTGATAAAGTCTAGCTATCAATTCAAAGAACAAACTGACAATGCATGATTAAAATGCTTTTTCCTCTTGCTCTCCAATGAATATTGGTGTACTTCCCAATGGCAAGAAGAGTTTTGAATCAAATAAATAATTCTAGTATAACAATGAATTCTTTGTGCAGTAGTCTGCCTTCCAGTCAGATGATACTTGGACCATTAATTACAAACCAGTTAGATTGATAATCAACTATAGTTAAGACTTTTAAAGGGATTACTATGCGTTGGTATATGTTCTTACTTGAGAGTTTTATTGCAAAGTTTCAGCAAGGTTTTCTGAGAAGAAAGGTTCATTTAAGAATCAGAAAACTTAAGTAAACATGAAACATTGAGGGCTTAAGGCAGAATCCTATGATCTGAATCCTTCTATCTGCATGATAGAAGTAATCCAGTTGTTGAAAACTTTTCTGACATTCTAGTGACAACCGAAATCAGTTTTATTTCATGCATAATAAACATATGTGTGGTTGAGTGTGATGGTTTTCTCTCTGTTTCTGATGAAGGGGCAGTATTGTGATTGCCAAGTTCTTCAAGGCTGGCAAACTCAGCAAACAAGAACCACTTGTATTTCTTTGTTGATAGTAGACTAATGTAACAGATTCCTGAAAGCGTATCAAAGCAATTATCTCAATCAGCTTGTACTTAGTATAATTAAAGTGAGATCATTCTAAGTCTCTTTCTCACATTTCTCTCCTGTTCCCAAATTGAGAAATTTTTTTGTAAAGTTCTTCTTCTTCCTGCTCTTGCTCTTCCTCCTCCTCCTCCTCCTCCTCCTCCTCCTCCTGCTCCTCCTCCTCCCTTTATTTGTATTCATTGTACAGCATTGGGATTTCTTTAGGATTGGAGCAGGTTAAACAAACCATGTAACATTTTTTTTTTGCTTTCTATTATGTAGTCTGAATGTTGCCCATCACAATTAATTAATTAGAACTGACAGAACTGGGACAAAAACAAGAAAGCACCAAATAATAGAGGGGGAAAAAAAATCTAACCTTTTCCGTCTTTTAATGTCCCAAAGGTGCTTTTCAAAATACAGTTTGGTTTTCTTGGTTTTTTTTTCTCTGAAAACATTTCGCTGCTCATCAAAAAACTTCTTCAGTTTCGTCAGAACTGAAGAAGCTTTTTATTCATCTGGATTTGTAGCCCATGGGCTGGACAATGAATATTACTTAGCCAAAGTTCCCTTCTATAATCAATAAAATGACCACTTTAATGATCAGCATGGAGTTTGTGGAATGGAGATTCTGATTCATGTGTTGGCTTCCTATATGTAAGACTGTATCTGTGAAGCTTCATTCCTGCAGACATTTGTATCACAGACTTTAGGAGAAACACTTCCATATTACCACCTCTGACAATACTAGACAACACAGTATCGACAATAGAGACTTTCAAATTTCTAGGTTCTATCATATCACAAGACCTAAAATGGACACCTAACATCAAAAACATTATCAAGAAAGTGCAACAAAGAATGTTCTTCCTGCACCAACTCAGAAAGCTCAAACTGCCCAAGGAGCTGCTGATGCAGTTCTACAGAGGAATTATTGAGTCTGTCATCTGCATTTCCATAACTGTCTAGTTTGGTTCTGCAATCCAACAAGACAGACACAGACTTCAGAGAGTAATTAAAAATTAAAACAAAAAAACTAATTGCTACTAACCTGCCTTCCATCAAGGACCTGTATACTGCATGAGTCAAAAAGAAGGCTGTGAAAATATTTACAGACCCCTCACATCCCGGACATAAACTGTTTCAACTCCTTCCCTCAAAATGATGCTATAGAGCATTGCACACCAGGACAACTAGACACAAGAACAATTTTCCCGCAAAAGCCATCACTCTGCTAAACAAATAATTCCCTCAACACTGTCCAACTATTTACAAAGTCTCCATTACTATTACTATTAATCTTCTCATCACTCCTTATCACTCATCCCCTCCCACTTGTGACTGTATGACTGTAACTCTTTTCTTTTATGTACACTGAGAGCATTTGCACCAAGACAATTTCCTTGTGTGTCCAATCATACTTGGCCAATAAACAATTCTATTCTATTCTAAAATGCTCTGTTATACATTAATACAAGATACAGTTCTATTGTACAGGGAATTAATATTTTTTGAGAGATATCAGGGAAAAAGAGGAATTAGAAAGCTAACTGAAATGCTACCAATGCCAGTTGTCCTCCCTATGTTGAATATGTTTATTCCTTTGTTTCATATTAGGGTTGCTGTAGACCATAGAGCAGAAGTGTCAAACTCATCACAATGGCATCATGTGATGTATTGGGACATTTTCCCCCTTTGGGGGAAATGGGCGTGGCCATGGGCGTGGTCATCATGTGACGCATCCAGGCTGTAGGCCAGGAGTTTGACAGCCCTATCATAGGTAATACAAGGAAAGATAGCTATAGAGAAATACATTATTTTTACATGTGGCTTTTTATGAGGCTTTGAGTTGACTTGACTGGGCATCGTAGGAGATGAAGGATCTGGAGGAATTTTAATAAAACCCCAAGTTATATAGGAATCTTAATAAGCAATTAGCAAATTGTACTGTAGACTCTGCAGAAGTTAGCAGAGCTTATATAAAGCCAGTAGCTAGGAAAATATTGCGTTAAAGGAACATGCAAAGGGTTATTGTATAGACTAAAAGCTTTAATTGTTTAAGGAGGTGACCATATTTAATACTTCCCCAATAGGATCCTCCAATGAGTATTAACTGGATACAGGCATTAAAGATGATTCTATCAATGTACAACAGTAATGACCTATTAAATTAAAGTTGATTAGTTATAATTGTAATGTAACCAATTAAATGAAGAATTTAATTTGCACACATTAATAGAGAAAAATAAACATATCTTTGCCTGTAACCTCTATTACTGAAACTGTCAATAAAATTGATACAAAAGGATTCCTTGATTTCTGGTTTAAACAAACCACTTTAAAGAGAAAAAACAACTTCTATAGGGGGATAAAGGCATATCTTAAGGATTTTTTGAATCTAAATTTCAAAATCAATTTGTTCTGGATAGAGGAAGAAGGTCTTGCATTAATTGGCAGAGCAAATGAGGTAATTATGAGGTAATTATAAAACAATCTGCCATCATAGACTAAGATATCATCTGAAGGTACATAGCATGCAGGTTATGATAAAAACATATTCAGTCATGATGGTATGGAAAAAAATTGTAAACAACGTCTCCTCTACACCAGGAGTGTCAAACTCAATTTCATTGAAGCCTGCAATAGAATTGTTTGACCCTGAGAGGGCTGGGGAAGTGTGGCTGGGGGGGTCATGGCCAGTTCAATGTCACTCATGTCAGGGGTGCCTGTGGTGGCCCAAGTGCTTCTGCCAGCAAAAATGGGCTCCCAAGTTCAGCTGTGACGGCCTCCTGCAGAGGGTGCCAGCAAAAATGAAGCTTGAGAGGGCTGCATGTGTCCCCATGCACTCTGTTTTCACTGGCAGTGCCAGTGAGGCCAGTCCTTCATTGTTTCCAGGGCAGCTCCACAGGCCAGATCTAAGTACCCCATGGGCCAGATCCAGCCCACGGGCCTTCAGTTTGGCATCTGTGCTCTACACCATCTTTAATCTATGCTGGAAAAATCAAACTAAGTATACAAAATAAACAGAATGCACTGCAGAGTCAATATATTTTTTGCTTTAATTAATATGTTTCCTGGCAAAAATAATAATGGCAATAGCTTGGGTATATGTGGCAATTTGTTCTGACTAACTGTTGGTAACTTTTTAAGTGTCCTTTTCAATGGAAACAAAAATAAGAAAAACTGTAAAAGCTGGCAAGTCCTTGCAAATAGCAAGGGTTTGTTCACAAGGATGGGGTGCACAAATTTCATATGTGGAAAAAAAACACAAGCTTGTTCTTGATTATGCAAATCACCTATGCAAGGACATATGAACAACTCTGCACTTAATAGACTGCACATTTTTGGGGTGAATTCTGACCCATGACAAAACTTTGCTGTAACGCTAGTTACTATAAGTGCATAGCTGACATCTAACATATCTCACTCTCTGTCCCTATATTTTCATACACCAAGAGAATATATATTTTTACTTAACTTTAAATATAATTGTTTGAATATTAACTATTTGAAGATTAAACTCAAATAGTTTGGCCACCTAATGAGAAGGAATGACTCACTGGAGAAGAGCCTAATTGTCATGCCCCTGTTGGAGACTGATTCTGAGGGAGAGGAGCCGACAGGGAGTGGAAGTGTGGCTCTGGGGGTTGTGGAGGAGGCTGGGGAAGAGCAGAGGCTGGCTGGGTAATCAGAGGAAGACCCAGGCCCATCCCCTCTCCATCCTAGGGCACGCAGGGAGGAGAGGATAAGGGAGAGATGAGAATGGCATGGTAAAGGCCTTGATCATCTTCAAGGGCTACAGCTGTGAGAACTGGTCAAAAGGATGGACATGCATATGGGCCAGTGCTGGAAACAAAGCATGAAAATATATCTAGTTTGTTGTTCCTCTCTGAGTTTGGTATCCTTCCCAGTGTGTGTTCTGTTATTTGTGGACATCTTCAAGACCTTATCTTGCTGGTTCCCTTAATTGTTTCAGTATGGTTTGTGTTGTTTTTACTCTTTACAATTTATAAGCATGTTTAGTTTAAATGGCATTTCCTCCTTTCCATAATTGTTTGTGGGGGAGTTTTTTTTATCTCCAGTCAAGGATATTTGGAGCTTTGAAGCAAAGTGAAGGAATAAAAGGGGCTTCATCTATTTTTGGGACTTTTGTTTGTTTTGTATCCCACCCTGGGTCATCACACTAATGCTGGGAATGATTGAGGGCAAAAGAAGAAATGGACGACCAAGAATGAGATGGATGGATGGAGTCATTGAAGCATTCAGCTTCGGTGTGAGCCTATAAATGGACTCTGGGGGATGGTAGAGGACAGGAAAGCCTGGAGGAACATTGTCCATGGGGTCATGATAGGTTGGACACAACTTCACGACTAACAACAATAAGGCAGTATAGTAACAGAATCAACTATTTGTTGTGATCTATCAGTTTGAAACTTTAAGGAAAGACACTAATATGGGAAAGGCATACTGGATACAAATAATAGTTGGCATAATTTGATCCATTATTTTGGAAGATGGATAGGCTATTGATTTTCAGGTGATACCGAGAAAAATAAAAGAAGCATCCACTGGGTTAGGGTAGGACATGACTTCACAACTAACAACAACAACAATAACATTTGAAGATTTGGATATTCAAATTTGGATATTCTGTGTTTATGTGCATGTTTGCAAATAAGGCAAGTTTGATGTCTTGAATTACATTTTAAAAAGATGGAATAAACAAATAATAAAAGTAACAATGATTCAAAGTGCCAATAGTGCAAAGGAGCAGAAGAAGTAGATTATATACTTAGCATGTGCAAGATTGCACAAACTGATGTAGACAGTCCTCTATTTACATCAGTTTATTAAGTGACCATTCAAAGTTTCAATGGCACTGAAAAAAGTGACTTATGACCGTTTTCACAATTATGACTGTCGCAACATCCTCATGCTCATGTGATCGAAATTTGGATGCCTGGCAACTGGCTCACATTTATGATGGTTGCAGTGTCCTGGGATCATGTGATCACCTTTTGTGACCTTCTGACAAATAAAGTCAATGGGGAAGCCAGATTCACTTGACAACTGCACTATGAACTTAACAACTGTGGGGATTCATTTAACAATTGTGGTGATAAAATGGGGCAAAATTCACTTAACAAATGTCTCACTTAGCAACAAGAAAATTTGGGATCAATTGAGATCGTAAGTCGAGGACTATCTGTATAAAACCCTGAAGTTGTTCCAGAATGACTACCAGAATGTGCACCTCAAAAAAAGAACTAATTTGAATTTCACATGAGAAGACCACAGCAGAATAACCTTCTGCTCTTCATTAAAGAAGACTGAAGAAATGCTGGTTGAATTAAGGATTAATACATAGTTAGGGTGATTGAGTTATAGGAAGAGTTGGAAGTCAATGCCCCCTTTTCTTTCTTTTTCTCTACCTTTGTATTTCATACCGTCTTTTCCCAGTTCCCTTTCCCTTCCTTAATTTCCTATTTTCTTTTCTTTTTCTGTATTTTATATAATGATGATGATGATGGTGGTGGTGGTGGTGGTGGTGGTAAGGTGTTTATGTGATCAGTGATATACATAGCAACTTGGAATTCTACCATATTCAGTTTATCTGTAAAACTGCAAATATGAACAACTGTTATTAAATACTTCATTTTTCAAAAAACACATAGTTATGGTGATTGCACCAATTCTGCAGCACTTCTAATGATATGTGAAGCCCTCCAGTGGTGGGATTAAAAATGTTTTACTGCTAATTCTGTGGGTGTGGCTTGGTGGGCATGGCGTGGCTTGGTGGCATGGCAGCGGAAGGATATTGCAAAATCCCCATTCCGTCCCCACTCCTGGGGAAAGGTTATTGCAAAATCCCATTCCCACCCCACCCCACTAACCTGCTTTCCAGCTCTGTTCTCCTGTGCAGGGCAACAAAAGAAGACCCAGATGATCATCCGGGATTCGGGAGGCAGAGAACAGATGGGGTTGGCGGGGCCAGTCAGAGGTGGTATTTGCTGGTTCTCTGAACTACTCAAAATTTCCGCTACCGGTTCTCCAGAACTGGTCAGAACTTGCTGGATACCACTTCTGAGCCATCCCTTCCCCTGACTAGAATCCCTAGGGCTCCATCTATCTTACAACTCCAAATAGGGCCAAAGAGGGGCTACGATCACACGAGGTCCAAGCTACTTTTTACAAATCATTTTAAAGCATTGTTCAGAGTTTTCATACTATTTTGCATAGTATGGTAAAGCAAGTGAGATATTGTACCTCATTTTCAATATGTCTTTGGGGGGTATAGAAAAAAATAATCCAGTTATACTATATTTTTCAGCCACAGCCAGCATAATAGACCACTGCCATAAAACATTAGCCAATAAAGCTAGATGAACCACATTATGCATAGGAGTTTTAATATTTAAAAACCATATACATTTATACATACATTACCCTGTTGAACATGTTTCAGGATTGGCTTCAAATCATTTAGGAGAGTTGGGACTGACTTTTGACTTGACACTGTGGTTTTGGAATATTAATATTTTTTGTATAATGGACTGTTTTTAATAAATTTCCATCTAATATGTGGAAAAGAACTTAACCTTTACTGATGTACAGGGTTAGGAGCGGGATTGCATCTAATGTTTTGTGTTTGAGAGAGATATCTGTAGCAGTGAGCACAAAGACTTTTTTTTTTTTTTGCAATCTTCTACTATATATGTAAATAGAAAATTTAGAATAACTTTATTGTCACTGTTTGAATGTACACTGATCAGCATACATTAAAATGAAATTTCGCTGCATACTGCTCTCAAAGAGTCACCACCTCCAATATATACTACCCTGTTTCTCACAAAATAAGGCCGGGCCTTATTTTTTTTTTGACCTCCAAAAAAATGGCTAGGCCGTATTTTCGGGGGTGACTTAATTCCCCCCCCTTGCATCCTCAGGTGGGTGGGCGGCGACAGCTTGGATGTTGACCTCGGCGTTGGTGGGGCACTTCATATCAGGAGACCTTCCGCCACCGTTGTTTTCCCTTCTCCCTTGCTGCCATGGTGTTTAGACCAACGCCGCGGCATTTGGTGCAGCCATGTGAGGCCAGCCAGGGCTTCTCCCTGCAACCGGAGCCTGGTGGAGACACTCAGCTTCAGACACTTCTGTCGCCGCCTTCCCTTTGCCTTCGAAGGTAAAGCCAATTTTTTTAAAAATGATGCCCTACTACAACAAAGCCTCCCCTGCCTGAGAGGGCAGCCCAACTCCATGTGGGGAGGCGAACCTCCCGGGGCTGCAGCACAGGATCAGCCCACCTTGGGAGAAGCACCCACCCACCATCCCTGCCTGGCACTGGGTAGAGCGTGAAGAGCTTCGCCTGGGGTGCCCAGCGCAGCTGACAGGTGGGCCCTCCTTCCCAGCAGCAGAGCTATCACCAAGGCAGTGAGTGCCTCCCTGCCGGACCCTCCACTCATCCCGCCAGGGCCGCGCCAGAGCCATGCAGGCTGGGCAGAGCCAGGAAAGCGAGCTGCAGGGGCGCACCCACCTGCCAAGCGAAAGAGCCAGACCAACCTGAGCTTGGCTTCCCTCCCAAGTCCCTCCAGCGTGAACCCGAAGGTGCCACCAGGAGAGGCTGCCTGAGGCAGTGATAGAGCCCACCCGTCCACGGACAGGGTGGCGAGGTGATTGCAGCACTGCTTCCATGGCTGGCAGAGAGCCCGAAGTTGCTCGTCCTTTCCACCACTCACCCAGCCCGTCCCCATCCCCATGCATCTCCAAATGTGCTGGCAGCTCCAAATGCTGCAGCAGAACGGGCATCAGGCAGAGGCACTGACTTGGTGGGGCTCAACTCGGAGGAGGACGTGGTGCAGGCCATCACCTTTCCTCCCTGTCCACAGATGGGTGGGCGCTATCACTGCCTCGGGCGGCCTCTCCCAGTGGAACCTTCGGGTTCATGCTGGAGGAACTTGGGAAGGAAGCCAAGCTTGGGTTGGCCTGTCTCTTTCACTTGGCAGGCAGGTGCACACCTGGGGCTCGCTTTCCCAGCTCTGCACAGCCTGCACAGCTCCAGTGTGGCCCTGGTGGGATGAGCGGAGGGCCCGGCGGGGAGGCACTTGCTGCCTTGGTGAGAGCTCTGCCACCGGGCAGGAGGACCTGCCTGTTAGCTGGGCTGGGTGTCCCAGGCGAAGTTCTTCGTGCTCTGCCCGGCGCCAGGCAGGGATGGCGGCTGGGTGCTTCTCCCAGGGTGGGCTGATCCTGCGCTGCAGCCCCGGGAGGTTTGCCTCCCCACATGGGGTTGGGCTGCCCTCTCGGGCAGGGAAGGCTTTATTGTAGTAGGGTGTCATTTTTAAAAGAATTGGCTTTACCTTCGAAGGCAAAGGGAAGGTGGCAACAGAAGTGCCTGAAGCTGAGTGTCTCCGCCAGGCTCCGGTTGCAGAGAGAAGCCCTGGCTGGCCGCACGTGGCTGCGCCAAATGCCGTGGCATTGGTCTAAATGCTGTGGCAGCAAGGGAGAAGGGAAAACAACTGTGGCGGAAGGTCTCCCAATACGAAGTGCCCCACCAATGCAGCCAGCACTATATCCAGGTATGCAACAAAAGTATTTCCTAACAATCATTAGATTAAAAATACCTGCAAGCCAGAGTTACAAATCAGGCAGGGTGCCCAAGCACCTTGAGTAATTAAAGTAGTTAAAATGCAATGATAACTATCATCAGCCAACTTTTGCTCATAAAGTGACACCCTTTAGCAGAGAGGTCATTTAAGCTCTCCTGAAAGAGCACACCCAGGAAAAGCAATCCTTAGATCCATTTGCACCACTTAAAGATACCAGCTGGTCTCACTCACCTCACAAGATACCCTAAGGAAACCATCCAGGTTTAAGGAAAGATCACATGTCTCCCCCCCCCCCCAGAAAGGCAGTAAAAAAATCAGTGGCAAGCTTGCATCCACCAAAAGGACAGTGCCAGGAACCACTAAATCAGTGAAGGAAGACCCCCTCTCCAGATAAAAAAAGAAACCATAAGGCAGGAAAAAATTCAAACACAATACAAATAATTAAATCACTACAGTAGCTGTTGCTCATTAAACCAATTACCAGAAGAAATAGACACAGAACTAGCCAGATTTCTCAACCCAGTTTCTTTTCAGGAACAGGGATTAACCTTTTTCCTTCTAAACAAAGCTGAATAGGAAATTTCTTCCAAGAACTCATTCGCTGAACTGCTTAGAAAGTTAACAACCAGTTCTAGCAAATTGGTGAGAATTTTATAGAATTTTATAGAATCTTTTTCCATATGTTTAATTATTGTATTCATTCCACTGTTGATTTCTTACCTAAGAATCCATCAATGGTTGATGGTGAAGGGGAGAGGTTCATAACGTAATACTAGAATTTATTATTTGGGTGTTGTTACTTCGAGTATCTCTGGCTTTTCAAATTTTACTGTCATATAGTTTCTTTATATGTAAGAGATTAATTTAATGCTTAATTTTGTTCATCAATAAGAGACTATCATTTTCTATTGGTTGCAGAAGAGATCCTCAAAGATAAAGGCATTTATTTGTGAAGTGTACTTTCATTTCCCTGAATTGAAGGGGCTTATTACTGCTGGAACTACTACCAACAGTAGTTAACCTCAAATGCATAATCTTCAGCCTGACATCCTTTTAGTCACTTGGGATCTCTTCAAGCATCATATTTCAAAATAACAGGAATAATGCAGATAAAGTACTACAGGAATGAGTTTTAAGCATAATGCACATAACATGTTATTTATCAACAAATGCACTTTGGAAAAATTCACTGAGCAGCAATTTGAAGGTTGCCAACAAACAACGTTTGATAGTTCACTGAAGACGTCACCTTTGAGTACACAGATTTATTGAAAGTTTTATCACATATTTTTAGCCCTTCCTTTGTCTTTTAAGATATACAGATATAGCCAGTTCTTCCTGTTTTTTTTGTTTGATTTCCCTATTTTTTAAAGATTGAAGGTATATATAAAACATATTATATAACATGTATCTATTGCAGGGGTGTCAAACTCAAGGCCCAGGGGCCAGATCTGGCCCACGAGATGCTTAAATCTAGCCTGCAGGGCCACCTTGGAAACAACAAAGGCCTGGCCAGCATTGCCCCTACAAGTGAAAATGGAGCTCAGGAGGCTGCTCGATTTTCTCTGGCAGAAAATTGGAGGAGGCTGTCACAGGCAAAAACAGAGCTTGGGAGCCTGATTTCACTGGCAAGAGCACTCAAGCCACCAGAGGTGCCCCTGACACAGTCACATGACCACCCTGGCCACATCTCCCCTGTCCCCCCACCGAGGTCAACCCCGATGAGGCCCTCAATTAAATCAAGTGACACCTCTGCTCTATTGGATAAAATGTGCATTAAAAAAAAATAGACTCTATCAAGGTGTATGTCCACAAAAGAACAGTTAAATCTGTAAGTTGCTGGATATGGCATTGTGGTAAAATGGCCATTTAGTATAAGTTTATTGTATGTTTGTTATACAATAAACCTTGTACAAAGATGCCACATCTGAAACCTTGCAGATTCTCTTTCTTTTTCTCTATTTCTGTCTCTCTGTTTCTTTCTTACACACACACACACACACACACACACACACACACCCCTACCTTCCTAGATTTCTACTATCAGTACAATCAAAACATCTAATTTCCTATTTGAGACTTATTGTTTGGTTAGTTTCACTTTTTGTTTGCTTGATGATATCAGCCCCTGAAGTCAGAAATACTTTATTACCCAGAAACCATTTTATTTGACAACATTATTTACCTGTCTATAAAAGCTTAATGTGGCTGATATCCTCAAAAGATTAGAGTCAGTCATATGCAAACTGAGTTCTGACTTGAATTTGTACTGAAAGTTAAGATTGTAAGATTTTTCTTAGAAGAATCCAGTTTGTCAGGAGTGTTTGTAAGCAAAAATAGTAACATAACTTTGTAAATATATGTTATATGCTGCCATGAAAAACTATAAAAAGGTGTACAAAATGGGGAAAAAATACTGCAAATGCATATTTTTCACAGTCTATTACTCAGATAGTATAGAACTGGATCATTATTACAGATAATAGAAAACTTGCAGCATAACTGCAACAGCTTTAATATTTCTCACACAAAAATTGCTATGTCTTCAAGGCTCTGCAGCAAAATCTCCATTTACTATGACAATAATTGCCTGATTAGATAGAATATGAAATAAAGAAACATGCATCCTGCACTACCTAACTATGCATTTGGAGCTGTTTCTTTTTCTCCCCCTTTCTTTCAACTTTCATTTAGTGTAAATGTCTAAAATAATCTTTTCTTTTGATATTGTCCCAGATGTTCCAGTAGGACTCCTGTAAATATTCCCTGGGGCCAAAATAATTGGAAAACCATAAAGAAGTTGGGGACAGGAGGTGAACAAAACCTATTAAAACTCCTGAAGCTAGAATTAGAAATAGAGAACAGAAATGCAACAAAACGCACACAGTACAAAGCACAGCAGAACCCCCAGTGCAAATACAACATTAAGTATATGAGAATCAGAGATGAAAATTGAAGAATTATCAGCTATAGAGATGCTATAATAATCCTTGAGCAAATTTAAGTGCCACATAGGGAGGAACATAACATTTTTTTCCTGTACTTCTGGGGAGATTACTAAAGAAATAAAATCTAATTGAAGGATTGGATTGGATTGGATAAATTGCCATTAAACTATCTGGAAATCTTTTAAAAAGAAACACATTTACTTTATTATTTTCTAGGAGTAAGTATCATCTTGGCCCAAATCTCTTACCTCAACTTGAGTCATGGAGAGTGAGATATTATTCCTACAGAGTGACTGGAAGATATGAGCTGCTACATTCAATTATAAATTCCCCAGTATATGTAAAAGAATGGAGAGTGGGAAAAGCATGGAATAATGGGACTGATAGATATATCTAATAATAACAACAATAACAACAACAATAACAACAACAACAATAATTACAACAACAACAATAACAACAATAACAATAACAACAACAATAACAACAGCAATAATAACAACAATAATAACAATAATACTTTATTGTCATTATACGGATATACACAGTATACACATACAGTGAAATTCACATAACACCCAGAGACCAGACCCAACACGCACACACACATGACAATCCCCAAACACACCCCACCCGCCAAGGTTCCCCACCCCCTAAAAACACACAAGCATCCATACAACAGACCAAGTAATACTGTCCAACAGTTCACTGATGCTGGTCCTTAAGTTCATTGTTAAGTGAAATTATAGCTCTGGGATAAAAACTGTTCAGAAAATGTGTGGTCTATGTTTTAATTGTTCTTTATCTTCTGCCAGAAGGCAACAGTTCACAAAAATTGTGAAGGAAGGGAAGAGGAATTGCTCAGTGGTTCTCCAATAAAATTGCTGTAAGTCCTTTGCTTACTAGAAAAATAAAAGCTGCAGTATCAAATATATGTCATCACAAATTCTGTTTTCCTTCTACAACTTTATTTTTATTTATTTGTTTTCTTGTTTGTCAAACGTGCACAAGATAGCAGGTATAAGTATGAACATAAACATGAATGAAGGAAGTGAATACAGATAAGTGGAACAGCAAAACAGGGACAGTAGACACGCTGGTGCGCTTATGCACGCCTCCTTTATGGACCTCTTAGGAAGGTGGTGAGGTCCATGGTAGACAATTTGAGGTTGAAGCTGTAAGGGTTTGTGGATGTAACCAGGAGTCAGGTAGAGCATTCCAGGCATTGAGCACTCTGTTGCTGAAGTCATATTTTCTGCAATCGAGTTTGAAGCAGTTTACCTTGAGTTTGTATCGATCGTTTGCCTATGTATTATTGTGGTTTAAGCTGAAGAAGTCATTGACAGGTAAGACATTGTAGCAGACAATTTTGTGTACTATGGTTAGATCGGACCACAGGCAGCACAGTTCCAGATTGTCTAAGCCCAAAACTTTAAGCTTGGTGGCATAAGGGATTCTTTTGTGAATAGAGGAGTAGAGTACTCTTCTCGAGAAATATTTTTGGATCTGCTCAATCTGCTGTTAATGTTCAAAATACAGTAAGGATTCCAGACACATGAGGTGTATTCAAGAATTGGTCTGGCAAAGGTTTTGTATGCCCTAGTTAGCAATACAATGTTACTGGAGAAGAAGTTTCACAAAATTAACTTGGTCCTCCCTCAGATTTTACTCTGAAACTGGACAGGTATGATCCCCATAGGATGAACAATAATGCATAATTTTAATTTCAATCTACTAAAAAAAAACCCAGAACAGATTTTTAAAAAACGTACACTTTTTCATTTGATAAGTTTTTTTAAAAACTAAGACAAACTTTTGTCTGCAATTTTCACAGAAATCATCTATATGATAGGAAATATACAAATTCACACACACATATACATTTCCGCCAATGCATAATCTATGGATCTGATCATACACAAGATTTATTATGTCTAGCATTCAAAAACTGAATTTTACTCTTGTAACTGTGATCCAAATGTATTCTAAAACAATGCGATAGACATTTATAAGAAAGCACAATCAAAATATTTTAGCCCTGAAACACTTAGATTTACTTATTTGCCATTTAACAGATTTATATTCCATCATAAATCTCTGGTTTAGCTACAACTTTTATTCAACTTTTTTTAGTCTTCTGTTAAATAATAAAAAGATATAGCTATTTATATGAATTTTCTGTTTCCCAAATCTTCCTTCTGACATGAGTAATATTTAAAGTGGCCAGTCTTCCATCTGATCTATTTTTCTGAAGAATAAAATTGGGCCTATACAGACAGAATCTTGTCTTCAGTGCACAACTCCTATTATTATTCTTCATATTGGAATAATATGCTAACATTCAGCACAATTTTCATGCTTTCCATTTCCTTCCTACTTGACACCTTTCATTATTCCTTCATTTCTTTAAAGAGAGAAAAGCTCATTAGTATTATCCTGTAGTATCATTCCACAGGAATAGCTGAACTCTTCCAAACTGGGCAACATATATTATCACTTCATGTTACTGAAAGGAATATTTAATGCAATTTTGTGTTTACAAGTGGGTTTGAAAATGTTTTTTTCCCTTTCTTTTTATGTGTAATGTTTGAATAATTCTTAATGTTTGTAAAATATTATAACTGATGTTTTTTTTTAAAAAATGTTTTTGTCCTTTAAGGTTAAAGAATTTGAGAGAGGTAAAGGTAAAGGTTCCCCTCGCACATACATGCTGGTCATTTCTGGCTCTAGGGGGAGGTGCTCGTCTCCATTTCAAAGCCGGAGAGCCAGTGCTGTCTGAAGATGTCTCCATGATCATGTTGCTGGCATGACTAAACACCAAAGGCACACGGAACCTTCCTACCAAAGTAGTCCCTATTTTTCTACTTGCATTTTTACATGCTTTCAAACTGTTAAGTTGGCAGAAGCTAGGACAAGTAATGGGAGTTCACTCCATTACATGGTGCTAGGGATTCAAACCGCTGAACTGCCAACCTTTCTGATTGACAGGCTCAGCATCTTAGCCACTGAGCCCCCCATCCCCATATAGTAAATTGTGTTAATATAAATGATATTAGTTTATAAAGATTAATAGGTATAAACAGAAATATATACAATATAGATATATATAACATAACCCTGCAATCCCTTGCTTCAGGGTGGAGTCAGGGTGATTGATTGGAACCAAGTGTTTACTGGCCAGATGCCTTTCCTGACACCTACACAGAGTTTACAGCATACTATTATTCATTGCTCCTAGAGAGAGAAATATTTGCCTCTATCAGGATCAAATTGTGCCTTCTGATTGTGAGTCAAGAGCTCCACTTCTACATCCCACACTGCTCAGAAATGGATGGTATATATTATTGTGTAAAAGTAAAAAGTTGAGGTCATAGTGTTATTATCTTCTACTGTGCTAAGGAGGGCTGGAAGTCAACATTTTTTTTTCTCCCCTTTTACATCTCATTCTTTTCTTTTTCGTTGTCCTTCCTATTTCCCATTATTTTTATTTTCTTTGTATTGTTTATTCTATAAACTAATACAATTTTCAAGTAAAAAGTCATCGCTTCATTCTTTGTCCTTCTGGAAAACATTGTTTTAATACTTTTCAGAATGCCTCACAGAGACAATGGTACACTGTTTGATTTCTTTCCCCTGGAATTTCATTTATTTCTCTTAAATTTCTTTGTCTGTATAAACTCATCTTGTTAAAATAAGTGAACAACTCCTCTGTAATGATTTGAATTTTCATATGCATAAGGATAAGCCTGTGTTTCATTTGCCTTCATTCTAATCAAGGCTATAGATCTTGGCTTCAGTGAACAACTATTTATAACTGCTGTGCAGGAAAAGTTCAAGACCTCAATATGGACTAATTAGCAACTATTTCCTCTCTCTCTCTCTCTCAACATTAATTTTAGGATTGGAGGACTGAAAATGCATATTATTTCTGGCACATCAGAAATAATGAGAATTGTAGACCAGATAAAGGGGTTTATGGGCCCCAAGCTGTTTCTGTCAAAATAAATATTATGGATCTAGCATGAATAATCCAGCATAGGTGGTTAATCTGTGTTGCAGACACTGATTTTCAATGATGTCAGTTATCATAGTTTGTTCCAAAAAACATGATTTCATAATAGATATGTTTAAAAAAATAGCATAATTTTAATACATATAAAAAGTTGAAATCTAGTTTCACAATGTTTTAAATACATATACAGTATCTAAATTGCTTTTTTTCTTCTACCCAGTACTCCAAAAACATACAAGATACAAGCATTTTTTTAAAAAAATCAGTTTTAAAAGCAGCAACAAAACACTCAAGATGCAAAAACGCCTACCTTTGAAAACTTCAGATTAAAAACAAAGACTTTGTAAGGAGACAAATGAAGTAAACGAAAGAAATACCAAATACAGACATGCAAATGCTCAAAAGATAAGAAAATGAACACGTTCAAAATATGTGAAAAGTTCTAGAAGATTAATAATTGGCAAAATATTCCAAATGAAAATGCCAATCCCATTTTTTCAGTTAAACAAGGTTCTTCTAATGGGCATTAAGAAAAACATTACTGAGTTTCATTGTTGTGGTTTGCTGGCAGCCTGTACAGATGGCAGCAGAATCGGACAGTGGGGAAGAACAGGGATCAATCCAGGAGTCTGGGAGGACTTGGACCAAGGTCCTGCATCTGATGCAGAGACAGGGCCTGGACCATCTGAGAGTTATGTGCTGAGTCCGGAGCCTCCAGAATCTGGTAGCAGTGAGGCAGAGGAACAAGGGGAACTTGTTCCCAGGACACATGTGCACAGAGCTGCCAGAAGGCAAGAGCAACTGAGACAAAAGGGGGAATGCTGGAGTAAGGCTTGGAGGTGATTGCCCCTCCCATAAGGTATAAAGGAAGTTCAAAGGTAGGAAAATTTTTGCAGGAAGCAATGTTGTTCGCTCTGATCGGTTTGGACTCTGAAAGCTTTGTGGTGAATTTGTTCTCTGTTTGGTTTTTGAAAAACTAATTGGGACTTTAGCCTTTGGCAGCACTTCAAGTAAAATAAAGTGCATTTTTATCAGATCTCTCGAAGAACTTTGGCAGATGTCCCTGAGACTAATTATAATTGGTTAAGATTCATTCCGGGCCGTGAATGAAGATAATTCACAGCCATTGAACTAAAATAAAAGGGTTTTGGATTTTGTGTGTGTTTGTTGGTGTCTCAGGAAGGCTTGGTCAGAACATTTAGCAGTTAGAGTCCTACTGGTTGTCAAGTACAGGTAGTCCTTGAATTATAACCACAGTTCAGCCCAAATTTTTTATCACTAAGTGAGATATTTATGAAATGAATTTTCCCCCCTTTTACATTTTTCTTGCCACGGTTGTTAAGTGAATCACTGCAGTTGTTCAGTTAGTGACATGGTTCTTAAGTGAATCTGGCTTCACCATTGACTTTGCTTGTCAGAAGGTCACATCACATGACCCCAAGACACTACAACCGTCATAAATATGAGTCAGTTGCTAAGTATCTGAATTTTGACCATGTTATCATGGAGATACCACAATGGTCCTGTGAAAAATGGTTATTCGTCACTTTTTCAATGATGTTGTAACTTTGAATGGTCACTAAACAAACTGTTGTAAGTCAAGGATTACCTGTACTAGGTTTGTTGAACCAACACCTCAACTTGGTGCTAAACTGGATTTTGGCTAAACAAATAGCCAGTACATACTCTGAATTGTGGCATAGGAAGAAGCCATTTACCCTTTTGAGTTGTTATGGTTCTGATCAAAATTATTTCCTGTGTCTAGAGTTCACCAGAAGAGGAATGTTTCTTTTGAGCCAATAGATGAGCAATTCCAATGTGGGATATAAATAATGTGCGAATGTGTCATACGGAGATATATGGGAGTATATCTATATCAGGGGTGTCAAATTCTATTTCATTGAAGGCCGCATCAGGGTTGTGTTTGATCTTGGTGGGTTGAAAGTTGTGGTGGTAAGGCGGTATGGCCAGGATGGGTGTGGCCATTTCAATGTTACTTGTTGAGGCTCCATTTTTGACCACAATGGACTTCTGCAACCCTCTGCCACTGAAAATGGAGCAGGGAGCTTCCCCGGGCCTCTGTTTTAACTGAGGGTTGCAGGAAGCCATCATGGCCAAAAACAGAGCCTGGGCAGGCTGGGTGTGGCCTCCCTGAGCTCCATTTTTGCTGGCAGAGGCACCACTGGCCACTCCTTTGCTATTTCCAAGGTGGCCCCATGGGCCAGATCTAAGCATCCTGTGGCTGGATTTGGCCACTGGACCTTGAGTTTGACACCCCTATATAATCTTTTTTGTATAGATTCCACAAATCAGATATTGTAGCATTAAGTAGTATTCAGCATCTTCCACCAATTATAAATCTTATAAATCATATCTTTTCTTTGGAATCATTTTCATTTCACAAAGGAACCTAGAGAATAGACCTCAAATAACCCTTTTTTATATATGTGGTAATATATAGATATAGGGTGATAACTTTGTAGTTTTGCCCTCACTATGTAGCAAAGCAGGTATATTTTACTGTGCCTTGTCAACAGACAGAGGTTAATTTATTCTACAGAAACATAATTGTATTGCTCAGTAAAAACTTAAAAAGCAAACATGTTTTTAAAAAGGAACTTGAAAGGATTTGCTGAGAAACCCAGTATCTGGAAGTGCCCACTATCACAGAAAGTTGAATCAATGGGATGGGTATAATAAAGCAGAAGAAAACATATGTTTGCAGTAATATTTCCTCTGTAATGAACCAACCAGGGTGAATACTGACTGCATGAAACATTCATATTCCTTGATTCATTCATAAATAGATCGATTTCTATGATTCCATTGAGTTTTTGTGAAGTTTTCCATGAGGAATGGTTTTAATAAGAGGCCGAAGCCTATGCATACTAAAACCAGCATGCATTGGATGATATAAGAAAGTTCTGCATGAACAAACCAATGTAAATAGACAACTACTATGCTAAGCCGATTATAACACTGCAGTGTGATGCAGCGGGATGGGGGGTTGCTTTGCAGTTGTTATTGCTATCAATATTTAGTCATTATCATTTGATTAGTTACAGTCAGCCAGATATTCAGACTGGATTTGGCATTTTTGTCAACCTATCGAATCATTCACAAGGAACTGGGATAGGCAGACATGGAAGTTTGATGGTGTCACAGATATCACTGCAGGATGTAAGCTATTCCAAGCTATCTTTTGCCATTGACTGATGGTGAAATTGTCAATGTCATGATTATTTATTATTAAGTAGTGTTGAATCCACAATCCACAAATTAGCACAAAAGGCAGATCAATTGCACAATTATCAACAGTCTACACAGATTAGACTGTATCACTTCAGACTAAATGTAGTGCTTGATAACAAGGTAGGATACAAATCATGGACTTACATTTTTCCTTTTCCTTGAGAATATTCCATGTTTTTTTAAAAAGGGTCATGTAGGTTTTCCTAGTTGCTGTTTGACACAGCTCAAATTCATCACGGTATAGCATATGTAGTACATGACACCACCCTCTGGAAGTATGAAGTCTCTTGCTCACATGTCCTAGAGCAGGGGTCTTCAAACTTGACAGACAAACTTTAACACTTGTGGATTTCAACTCCCAGAATTCTTCCTCCAGTCATGTTAGCTCAATTCTGGAAGTTGAAGTTCAGAAGTCTTAAACTTGCCAAGTTTGAAGACCCTTGTCCTACCTAGACCCTTCTTCATGGTGCTTTCTTAATCAACCTTAAACACCAGGTTTCAATTCAGCCAAGCTGAACTTCTTGTTTAAAATGCTCAGACAAAGCTGAGTAAGTTTAGCCAATCAAAGAAATATTTTTTCTACCTTCACCCTAATTAATTAAATAATTGTTAAAATGTTTAAATACTAAAGTATAATATTTAAAAAGAACTTTAAAAGGGGGGGAGAGATCTACTTTGCCATTAGTCAGTTCCATAATAACCATTAAATCTGTGTTTTTCTTCTTCTGTGTCTTCAAAGTAGAAAATAACATTAATTCAGTCTTTTGGTCTTATAGAGGAATGTGTCAGAAAATAACAAAGAATCTTTGCCCTGAAGACAGGAATAAAATTCTATAGCAAAAAAACCCCATCACCATTCTCTTCAAATTCTCTGGGAGACTCAACCAAAAACATTAATGCTTGACTGCCCCCTTACAAGTGAAATATCATTGCCTCGTGACTGATTTAAACAGCATTTTGTGACCTTTACTTGACTAAAAGTACATGTTTTTAGGAAAAAAAATAAATGGTACCTGCAGTTAGTAGTAGGGCTACAGTTAGAAATTTCAAAATTTCAAATGGTTGATTCATCTTTCAGTCTTGAAATAAGAATGCAAACAAAGTAGGAGAACAAAATTATATCTAGCCCATTCTTTTCACTCAATTGTCAATGAATTGGCTTAAAGTCCAATAATGGTTTCTAAGTGGTTCAGTTACTACTGCATTTTTTTGATATTCTTGGGTGTTGTACAAACTAGTTGGACATTGGACCTTTTCAAATTGTCACACCCAGGGGCGGTTGTCCTTAAATTTGAATCTCCTATTGGTACAATGAACTATGAGATCCTCCTCCCTCCTCCTATTATTTTGCACCCCCACCCCCGTAACTCATGGCAGACTGGAACCAAAGTGAAGGTATAAGGCGGGTGTAAAGCGTGAGGTGACAGTTCTAAGACAAACATTATAAACAGGAGCCAAATCTACATATCTGTGGAGTATATGCATGTGTTATGACCCTGTCAGAGTCTGAATCTGAGGAGGAAGATGAACAGCTGACAGGGAGTGGGAGTGTGGCTCCGTTGGCTGTAGAGGAAACTGAGGAAGGGTAAAGTCCACTGGGCAGAGCAGGAAAGAGGTAGAGCAAGGGAGTGGGAATTCAGAGGAAGACCCAGTCCCATCCCCTCTTCATCCTAGGGCATGTAGGGAGGAACGGAGAAGGGAGCAATGAGTGTTGCGCGGCTTATGGGGGAGGAAAGGACCCTAATTCCCTTCATAGGCCACAGGTAGGAAGAGAGTTTAAAAGATATGCATGCTGAGTGTGGCAGTTGCTGAGAGCAAACGTGAGTTTATCTTGTGTTTACTTTTGGTTATCTGTACTCCTGGTGTCCTTCTAATTGAGTTATTACTATGCCTTCACGTCTGGAATTCTTGCTCTGCCCTGGTGAACTAATTACCTTATTTTGTCTTGATTGGACTTAGTTACAGTTTTTGTTGACCACATTTTGGACTTGATTCTCTGCAGCCGAAGGCAGGTTCCTGGGAGAGTTTTTCTCCAGCCAGAAGATAACCAGGACATTGGGGGCAAAGTTGGAGCTAATAAAGGAACTCCTACTGATTATCTGACTGTGTTGCCTTTGTGCCATGCCCCGGGTCATCATAGTGTGCGTATCAAAATCTTCAAGATATGGAATGGTATCACAACTGAGGCCCTGTCCTCTTTGTATGTGGATATGACGTCAATTACAGTGATGGGCTTGCTATTTTTCAGATTTTAAACCTCACTCCTTCAGGCTGGAACTAGACGTTCTAAACATGCTCCCATGCTTCTAATGTTCTTAAAGGGCAAACAATTTCTGAAGTGAACATTTCACAACCATGCAGCAGTATTAGGTAGACATCTGCTGTTCAAAGAAAACAAAACGTGAAATTCCTCCGAGCAATTTATAAGGTTAGTTGGCTGAGGCAGAATATTCTAGTTGATTGGAATAAGAGGAAGTTGTTTTTTGTTTTTTTTAAAAAAATGCTTTTCAAAGTGGAGATATGAAGAGGAAAATATTTTCCATGCTATCCACAGGGCTAGGAAAAAACTAATTTTTCCCCACCTAGAACTTTTCTTTTGCTGAATTGCTCTGTAAATTATTTAACATCTATTAATGTTACATCAGGACTATGTCACATGCAGATGTTTTCAGATCAACTAATTTTTATCTTTTTAAATGACTTACGATGAGTAATGAACATAGGCCCATTTATTTTCTAGATAGCATAGGTCAGGGCATTTGCTCCTTATCCCAGCAAAATTCTAAAATCCATACTTGACAAGCAACTATGATTGTACATTTTTATTGATTTTTGTCCTATTGACAGGATTCAAAGCTTTCTGAGCCACCCATAGCTACTTAGTATATGCACAGCCAAACTTAACCATCTTTTTTTGGGGGGGGACTGAATAATAGAAAAAGCATAGTTTATGTATGTGCAAGGAAGATGTGATGAAAACAGAAGCAAGGGAGTAATGAAGTGATCTACAATACATGATTTTCAGTATCACTATTTTTTGTAATATAATGTAAAATGGTATTTAAGATATTTTTTAAATATATTTAATGTATTTAAGCCAAAGAGCCAGCACTGTCTGAAGATATAACTGTGATCAGGTAGGTGGCTGATATGACTAAATGCCGAAGGCGCACGGAACACTGTTACCTTCCCACCAAAGAGATCCCTATTTTTTTACTTGCATTTTTACATGCTTTCGAACTGCTAGGTTGGCAGAAGCTGGGACAAGTAACGGGAGCTCACTTCGTTACACGGTGCTAGGGATTCGAACCGCTGAACTGCCAAGCTTTCTGATCGACAAGCTCAGCATCTCAGCATCCCCTTTGTTGATATATTACTATCAACAAATTACCTCAAATCTCATGTTTCCATAATGTCCCTCTCTATCTCCTCTCCTTGCCATTTCTCTGCAGCATGAAATGTTTAAGGATTAAAGTTTTCCAGGATTAAAATTTCATTACAGTTTTGAATACATGGTTTTGGAAAGCACCACACTTCTCAGGTTTTTAGATTCATAGCTCTTCAAAAGCCACACCAGACAAGGTACTTAACTATAGCAAACTGAAAATTGAAAACAGTAATCAGAGATATAAAGACCCTGTTTAGTATAAGGCATCAGGGCTAGAAGCTGAGAGATCATGAATTATCAGTTTAAATGTAGATCATTTAATTGTTTCAAAAGATAAATGAATATTTATAATTTGACTTTAAAAAAAAGATGTATGAAGGATATAAATCAATAACAACAACAATAATAAATCATTGCACAGTCAGATGGTCAGATTGGGTTTGGCATTTTTGACTACCTATTGAGTCCTTACCAAGGAATTGGTATAGGCAGATGTTGATGTTCGATGGTGTTAGAGATATCACTGCAGGATGGAAACTGTTCCCAGGAAAGCCACCTTTTGCAATTGACTGGTGGCAAATTTGTCAATGCCAATGGTGTTCAAGTAGTGGTCTAGTTGTTTTGGGATTGCAGCCAAGGTGACTACTTCTCCTCCTCCTCCTCCTCCTCCTCCTCCTCCTCCTCCTCCTCCTCCTCCTCCTCCTCCTCCTCCTCCTTCTGGCATTACAAGCTTCCAGGTATTACCAGGGTTTGTCGATCACTTTGGATCTAGTTCTACTTTGATCATGTTTACTGGTGCATAAAAGTACTATACATTAATAATATTATAGTATATTATTATATAGAATAAAATCTGTGTGTGTACATAGGTAGAGAGAGGGAGAATACAGTATTAAAACGTATTAATACTTTATAATAGTATTTTCCAATTTGTGTAATGGTTATCTTAAATATCCTTTCTCAAGAAGCAATTGGACTTTCTTTGATTTGGGGATGACAAAACAAGAAGAAAGTCCAGTTGCCTCTTGAAAAAGCCCCTTTGGGATGATTTGATTTCTGTTGTAATTGGCAGATTCTGGTAACTAACTTGACTGAAATCTTCTTCATACTGGTGATGGCTGAGGATAACTACAGCTCTAGAATTAGGCCATGCTGATCCACCACTTAGAAACTATATTTTGCATTGATGTATATAAATACTTTTATAGATAAACGTTGTGTTGTGTGATATCAATTAACAAATATTTAGAAACAGTAACAGGAGATGTATCTACAAGCATCATTAAATAGTCTTCATATAAATAAAGCAATGTATCCCAGGATGAGCAACTCAATTCTGTTTCTGCTGCCCTGAGAGGAGCTTTGTGATTGGACTAATAAATTTTGGTGACAAAATGTCAAAATTAAACAGTGTAATTGTGTAGCTTTTGTTTTTTTTTAATTGGACTGCTAAACATGAAAAATAAATATATTAAGCTCTTCAGGGCTTAATGTAATTATTTCCCTTTGAAACAATATCCAACCATTTCTTGCAACAAAATGAAAATGTCAGCCCCATCCTATAGTAATATCATGCCGTTGCTACCACTGCAGACCTTGGAGTCTCTGGTGTACAATCACTGAGTGAAGACCATCATTCATAGATAGGAATGCTCCTGGATACAAACCAATAAACCAACAAACAAATAATTGGTTGTGCAATAGTTCATAGATATATGATGACATGCTTTGCTCAATAGAGAAGCTAGTTCTTTGAAGTGGAAGATGAAAAAATATATATTTTCTATTTGTAGGTCATCATGGAATTGATTCTTTAGATTCTGTAGATTGAATTCCAAGATGGCCTATGAATAGAGGTTATATCACATCCTATTTGTTTTATGTCATTCTTCATCTAGTTTAATTTATGGGACATACCTGGCAGAAAAGAAAACTACTATTTGAAAGTAATGAACTGAAAACTTTTGCCATTGTGTCATTATGTTTGTATGGGCTATTATTATGTTAATCAGGGATGCTGAAAACCCATTATTAACAGGGAAACAAAGGGATTCACTTCTTGAAGAAGTCCTTAATAAGGTTTCTGTTTATTGTGACTCATTGAAATCTAAGGTTACCAAACTGCTGTCCTAGTGGATAGTTCCCATGAGTCATTCATAGTTCTGACAATGTATACCAGAATTAAAAGCTAAATGTTCAAGAGACAATGGGAAAGTTTAAATAACTATTTCACATAGTTGCATTCTGTAACCAAGAGAAGACAGCATGACAAACAAACATGCATAACATTTGTAAGCAATTTTAATTCAGCTGGTATAATTTTTGCAAAACTATTAATATAAGAGTGACTATGGAGATTCTCAATAATCCAGGTCATGATTGACCCAAGGGTACTTTTTCAAGAGACAACAGGACTTTCTGGGTTTCTTTTTTTTTTTTTTTTGAAGACTTTTTGCTTCTCATCCGAGCTGAAGAAGTTTCTTAGATGAGAAGCAAAACACCTTCAAAGAAAAGCTATTAAGTCCAGTTGTCTCTTGGAAAATGACCTTTGTGCCACATTAATATAAGAGTGAACAAACTGGCCTTCCAGAAACTGTTAAACTAAAATGTCAGATATATATCATATACCTTCACCATGGTACTGGTTATTGATGTTTAGCAACATCTGAAAAGCTATTAGTTGCTTATCCCATATTAAGATGTCAAATAATCCATGTTGCCCCAATTGCTCAAAACCTACTAAACCTTGCAGAGGCAAAGAAAATTCACAGAAACATTGCATATTGCACCAAAACAAATACAGTGTATATGAGGAGTTATCACTTTCTTTATTTCTATTCTTAGCGTCCCCTCAGCACCTCAAAGAGAATAGGAAGATAATCAGTTGTCATTGAGATTGAGAAATATTAATGAGGAAGCCATTTTATTTTGTTAGGCTGTTAAAGACTTCCTTACAATTGGGTAAAATGCTATTGTGATGAGCTAATAAAAATCTTAAGTGGGAATCTTTCAAGTTTTTAATAGACCTAAACTATATTATAAGACAGTGTTTCACAACTTTGGCAACTTGAAGTGACATGGACTTCAACTTCCAGAATTCCCCAGCAGCAATGCTAAAAGTTACTCAACAAGGTCGAGAAACATTGTTATAAGACATTTATAGTCTACATTTATAATTCAGAAATGGTTCCATTAGTATATGTTCCTGGCCATTCTTCATAATCAGATAAGGTGAGATAAGGCCTCTTCTATTAAACAATGTCACCTGGTGGGACCTAGAAGGCAAACCATTTCCCTGGTGGTAGAAGAATAGCTTACCATCCAAGATCCATAAGGTGCCTATTCTCTTGGTGTTCCGGAAGACTGATGACTTAGCACTTCCTTCAGGTACTGGGCACAGATGGGAATCGAGTCTAGCACATGTGTAAGTTGGTATGGAAACTATGGTACTTTGGTTGTGTATGCTGACTTTAATTCTGTGATTTATGTTTATACTTTGTTGTTCTTAGCTGTACATGTTATAGTAAGATTATTTATTGTGCTATAGCTTCTAGCAATCACCTGCATTTTCTCTCCAAACTGTTCTTTCAAGTCTTCTAATGGTGCACTTGGTGCTTTGCAGCTGGCTATCCTTTTCTTCTGTTATCCTCCACCTTTCCTAACATTGAAGCCTTTTCCAGAGAGCTGGGTATTTGCTTAATGTGTTTGAAACAAGATAATTGGAGACTGGTAATATAATGCCATGAGTGAGAATTCTGGATTGATTTGTTCGCCAATCCATCATTTTGTTTTTCTGGTATAACATTGTATTTATGATAAATATTGTATATACCATCATCTAAGTAAGCCTTGTAAGTCTAATAAATTCTGATCAACTGTGAAAACATTCTCTACCTGGGGCTGCTCTTGAAGAACACTCAGGAAATTCATCTGATCCAGAATGCAACAATGTGAGTAGTTATGGGCTTTCCTTGATATTTCCATGTGACACTTTTACTCCATGATTTGCACTGTTTGCTCAAGGTCAAGATGCTGGCTTTATTGACCCAATAATGGCATAGAACCTGGTTAAGTGAGGGCCTGCTTGTATGGTCTGCCAGAGTGGCATGGTCTGAATCTCCTTGATTAGACATTTTTATCATTCAGGATTTAGGAATGTATGCCATTAAAGTATATATGCCATTAAAGCTCCCGAATAAAAGGTAGAATATAAGTCTAACAAATAGACATAGCTGAAATGTGATTTGCATGTTGCCATGATGTCTGCCCAATTTATATGAGCTGACAGAGTTGATGTTCTCCAGGCCCTTTCTAGTGAACAATGCCATCTGTCATGATATCCATCCCATGACCAATGAGGTCCTTTCAAGATCTGTGTGTCACACATACCTTGACTGCATTCTGCAAAACCTTGAAAACTGGTTGGTCTCCTAACCTTGAGATAGGGGATATGGAATGCCTGTGTTTGTGATAATTTGTATTTTGATAAGTTCCCAGATTGCCATTTCTTAATTATTTTTGTAGTAATTTTTTGTCATTTGCTCTGCTCTACTTAATGGCATTTTATTCTTCTTAAATTGCTCTTTATTTTTGAGAGCCACCCAGAATCAATTGGAGTTGGGTGCCATGTAAATGGATTAAATAAATAACTAAAACAAATGAATACCTGAATAAGAATAAACACACAAACATCTTGAAAGCACTCCCATTATGATTCATGCACCTTCAAAACAAAATGCCTGCTGGTAGAAATGAAAACATTATTGTGGAACATAACATTTACAGTTCATGACAACGATGATGAATGGAAATCAGATTTCTTTTTTTTCTTTTTTTCTAAAATGACACTATATAAATCTTACATAAACCTACAAGAAGAGTTTTCGGTTGTTTTTCACTTTGTAAATTTAAACATAGATTTTGTAGGAGATCCAAGAAGATCCTCATTTTTGCACATTAATGAGGATTTCCACCAGCTCTCTGCCACACAGTCTCATATCTAATTCAGAAGCTAGATGCATTATTTCTTTGCAGAAAATGCTTAATGTACAGACTTATCTTCTTTTCTATTTTCTTTTATTCAAAAGATAATACAATTTCAAGGACCTTGAATTTTAACCAATTCAATGAGTAGGAAAGAATTACATTTACCACGATAAATCCTTGCTAATCTTCATTCATATGCTGAGTCCACTTCCCCCATCCCACCACCCCCAAACTCTTGGTGAGAACCAAGAATGCCTTTCCCTTTTAATGATGTTTGTTTGGCAGATTGATTATAACTCTGAAGCCCCTTCAACAAATACAAAACAGGTAGAAGAATTATGAGGTGTTTCAGAATATTTTACTGCAATAAAAGCGGCGGGGGTGGGGGGGAGAAACTTTTAACTCAGCAGTTTGTATATATATTTCACTTTGATCCCTTCAGTGCAAGCTTTGTGTCAAATAAAGTGATAACCTCAGAAACAAAATGCAACAAGAAAAGCTATAAAGACCCACAAGAAAACTTCTAAATCTCCAGCCTGTCCCAAAACTTGTCTCCAACATTACTACTCGCCTGAATATGAATTTGCTCCAATGGAGATACTGTACAAGTTTTTCAGAGTCCCTGAATGGCACAACAAGGCTCGGATTCTAAAGAGCCATATGACATGAATTCATTTGATATTTAAATATAATGTTATGCCCAAAACTTAATTAGCTAAAGCAACTACATTTCTTTGAAGATACAACATAATTGTATTTGCATACAAGATGTAGGAGATGACCAGGCTGACCCTGAGGGAGGGATCAAATGCGTCATCAGTCTTGAGTCTCTTCACACCCACAAGAGATCTATGTCTAGTCCACATTAAATTCCATTGACTCTTATCTGCCACCAATTTGCTTTGATTGTTAGTAGTTCAGATTCTTCCAGATAGTGTTAGCAAGCAATAGACCTGTATTCATTTGAACCACCTTGATGCCTGATTTCCTGCACTTGGCACACAGAAGCAATTACACAGTATATACTGGACACCTAGTAAAACTAGGGTATCTTTATGGGTAACCATCAGGAAATGCAGAACCTGGATTAATACGCATTGCAAAGGCTAAACAAAAAAAGGCAGTGTAAATTACAGTGTGACATAAAAATGGAATTCATTATATTTTGTAATGTAAAGGTTTTAAAAGTTCATTCTCATAGCAATTCTAGTAAGAAGCTAGTAACCCATCTGATTCAAGTACCTTTCCTGTTTTACCCTTTTAAATAGTTTTCCTTCTTGTCATAAATACATTCATTATCTGTTTCTCTGTAATTTTGAGTAAAATATTGATCCCTTCAAAATTCATCTATTTTCTCCAGGAAATTTCTATTCCTTTTTATGAATTGGAATAATATTGATGAAATATGTTTTGCATACTCATATTATCTGTTATTACAGTATCTCCCTCTTGTAATTTCAATATCATTTTTTTCATTTTGTAAATTGCATAGCAACCATTTCTTTTGTCTTTTTGCAAACTCATTTTTTAATGTTTAAGTGAATTAGTATTTGACACAGAAAACTTCTTACCGAATTCATCATACATTTTTTGCAACAATTCTTGTGTAGTTCCTCTTTCTGCAATGATCCTCTACTCTAATGATCTTTTACTCCCATTTTTTGCTCTTACCACTGTTCTGATGGTTGCCATACTGTTAACCAAAAGTGAAAGTGTAATTCAATTACAAGGTAAAACATTAAAGACAAGCCCTTCTGACCTCACACCCTTTTTGCCTTTTCTTTTTTCTATTTTTTTAATAAAAATTTTTTGGGGGGTTTCACAAAACATAATACAAGTAAAATTTCTTTTTTTGAGAATAGCATGGTCCCGGGTTATCACTTCTCCAAATTCAATTTCATATTCATCTTTGTGTTCTGTTCCATATCTTATTACTATTTTAACATTTTCTCAATAATTTTTCCCTTCCCTTAGTTTTCTCAATCTTACTTTAAATTATCTTATTCCTTTCTAAATTCAATTCTTTTTCTAAGTTTCAATATCTTTCTAGTCATCATATTTATACTTTTGTCTGTCTTTCAATTTCATATTTTCTTTTCTCATTAAACAAAATTTTCCCCTGTAGTTACTAATTGGAGTATGATACCTTTGTATTTTTTAATTTTTATCCATTCAACTCTTATTTAAACTTCAATTTATGCCTTTACAATTATAACATTCAGTATAACACATAACTTCCAGTTGAATTCTGCTTGGTATATTTGGGTTTTCTCCCGCGTAAGATTCAAAGTATCTAGGCAACGTTTCGATGAACTCTCATTCATCATCTTCAGGCTTCTGTCTCCGGCTCTGTGCTTCTCAGAATGACAGAAGACAGAAGCCTGAAGATGATGAATGAGACTTCATCGAAACGTTGCCTAGATACTTTGAATCTTACGCAGGAGAAAACCGAACAACCAAAGATATATATATATATAACCTCAGAAAACATATATATATATATATATATATATATATATATATATATATATATATATATATATATATATCTCACAATAATAAATAAAATACTTATTCTATTCCGATTCAGCGCTATCATTAATGTTAGTTATAATCTTTGACATCTTTAGCATTCCTTTTCAATAGGATATCATACTTCTAGGAACACTTATAATATTTCCATAATTTTTGCATGTTTCTTTCATATTCCTCTTCACTTAAATTTTTATAACACATTTATAATAATTAAAATGTTCCCCTCCTTTCCTAATTTCATTCTCTCATTCTCTTTATTTCTTTTATGTATTAAACATTACATTACATTACAATGAGTATTTTATCTATCATTTTAATCACACTTGTTTCATATTTTCAAAGTTCATTTCTATTTCTAATATAACAATACTATCTTATGTACCCTTGCAGAATCCCCCTTTCAATTAAGTTTTCACCCATTATCTCTGTTTCTTGTACATTTTCCTGTTTCTCTTCTCCCTTCCCTTTTTGACCCCTTCTCTCTATAATTCTGATTCTCTGTTCTGTAATCTTCTCTCCTGTTTCTTCCGAATGTTATAATTGCTTTTCAAGCTATTCTTTTTGGGAGTTGTTTTTTCGGATCTTAAATTTTTCACTCTCTTTCCCCACTTTCCTTTCTTTTCCCCACATAGAAATACTTGGTCATTGAAGATGGCTTCTTCTTTGTCCTGCCCTTCTTGTTCTACAGACATTCTTGTTGTTTCTCATAGTTCAGGATCCCATTTCTAAAAATTGAAATACGAAGCCAAAAGAACCTCTTCCTTCCTGTGCATCTTCTTTATGTTTTTTAAGTTCCATTCTCAATTCTTCCAAGAGTGATACCATTTTAAAAACTTTTAAACAACCACCCAATTAATTTTAGTCCTTTAGATCCAATAGCCAAAAATCAAAAAATCACCAAGTAATCCAAATAATCCAAAGCTGTTTCTTTTTGCTTTTTTCCCCACTTTCTCTTCCAGGGGTTCTCTTATTTTGTTACAAAGTTTCAGTTAAAATGTATCTTTTAGGAATCTTGTTACAAAGTTTCAGTTAAAATGTATCTTTTAGGAATCTTGTTAAAGTTTCACTGTTGATTCCTTTCACTTCCAGGTGGTGTCCTCCCTTTTTCCAGATCCCACACTTTTGTTTTTTTCCTTCTTTTAAAAGTTTTTGAGAACCCAGAAATCTTTATTATCCCTTTTAAATTTTATTTTCAGCTTAAATACCTGTTACCGTCAAAGTGGATTTTTGCTGATTTCTTGCTTAAATCTCTTAGTTGTCAATATAAGGAAGAAAAGAAAAAAAACCCAAATCCTTTCCCTTCCCTCTCTCATTCGCAGCTTCAAAGTCTTCTTTTGGAACAATGTTGTTCTTTATAATTCAAATTCCAGGGTTCCTTGTATTGTTGTTTTTCCAGTTTGATCCAGTCAGCCCAAAACATTATCTTTTAATCTTCCTCCCACACATTCTTTTCCAGTCGGGTTCTTCTTTGAGGTGGCCATTTCTGACCACCACTGCATCCACCTTTGGGAAAGGGAGTAATGGCCAGCTGGGGAGGAGAGATGCAGCTCTCCTCGACCCTGCTGGCAGTCTCCCCACTCTTCACCACCTTTATGGATTAGCTTAGCCCCAAAACCAGCTGATTTGGGGTGCTCCAGCAGCAAGCACAGATAGAAACTGCACACAATCACAGATTTTGGTCTGTTACTGAAGAAGCTCAAACTGGATCTTTGCCTTTTCTTAATATTCTAGCCTCAATTGACATTCCCATGAAAATCCAGTCCATTTATCTATTTTGTTCCACTATTTTCATAAGTACTTTCAACACAAATTATTTTTCAAAACTATTGTCCCTTTTATCCATTTAAACTTTCTTGAATCCAATCCTTATCAAGTTTTTTTGCTAAAATACTTCAGAACTTTTTCTCCTTCTTTAATCCAGAAAGAATGGCTGACTTTCTAAAAAAAATTCTTTATCTATAATTGATGACATATGATAGTGATTAAGAAAGCAAGGCTTTTGCAAAGCTAATGTCCACTGCAAGCTGTATTCCAGTTGTGATTAAAATCTTTAAACTCCTAACCTCTTGAATCACAAGTGTGATGGAATGTGGAGGGAGGGCTGTTTCCCAGGAAGCAAAAAGACATGCAAGTTTGGAATCTTTGACATGCAGAAAAAGAGCTAAGGCTCTAAGGCTCCCTCCCTAGCCGTTTGCAGGATATATCTAGTAATTATGCAGATAGGTGTTTTAGTCTTGCAAGATTTATAAGCAAGCAACAATAAAGAAACCACTCTGAAGTAGCTCCTTGAGTTATTCTTGGGCCATACACAAGTTACCCACAAAAACTTCACTGAAGAAACACCACAAGGTGAAGAAATAATTAAGAGGATACTAGATTGTGCAGAAATTGATAGAAAGAAAGAAGATATGGGATATTATCAAACATGGAACTTATTCTACCAGTGGTTGGAAAAAAGGAGTAGAAAGTAAGAACAGAATCTGTATTGTTAAGCAAATTAAATATCCAGACAACATGATGTTTATTAAGCACTAAAAATGTAATTAATAGAAAATTCATACAATTTATTTTTTTCAAAAAGTCAATTCCCATGTTTTGTGCATGAGGAGAAGCTGTCCAGAGTGTAGTTGGGAAATCTCATGTTCTCATTTTGTCTACAGAGCTTCCACTGGCCAGAATTCATCAATCAAATCTGCATGTATAGTATTTAATACATTTTCCTTTGTGGGATATGGAAAATTACAATTTGATAGTAATATTTGAAGATTTGGGGTCAGACTCAATTGCATTGGCCCTTGGGTGACCTTCTATCGGTCATCTTTAAGACTGTTGGTACTTACAAACAGAAGTGGATGATTTAATTGCAAGTTTTTCTCCTTCTTGAGATAGAGAGAGAGAAAAAGAAAAAAGTTTTAAAAATTATTAATGAAATAAAACAAAAAAATAAAAATTATTTAACAGATTAACAGAGTTGGAGGGGACCTTGTAGTTCATCTGGTCCAACACTCCACTCAAGCAGGAGATCCAGAGGTGGTATTCAGCAGGTTCTGACCAGTTCTGGAGAACCGGTAGCAGAAATTTTGAGTAGTTCAGAGAACCGGCAAATACCACCTCGGACTGGAGATTTTACAGTATCTTTCCCTTGCCACACCCACCAAGCCACACACACAGAGCCAGTAGTAAAAAAAAAATTGAATCCCACCACTGAGGAGACCCTATACCATTGCTGACAGATAGCAGTCTCTTCTCTCCAGTCTCTTCTTGAAAGCTTCCTGTGATGAAGCTCCCACAAACCATGGGTTGATTGCTCTCACTGTCAGAAAATTTCTCCTTATGTCCAGGTTGAATCTTTTTTGAATTTTTAAAAGCATGCATTCATATGGCATTGGTTTGCAAACAGAGTAAACCAGAGATATGCATTCAATGTGAGCTACTTTTTCAGCTACTTTTTAGTTTAATGTGAAGACTCTTTAGCAGTTCAAATGTACATACGTGTTGGTTGGATCTCAGCCTGGCAAGCATAAATGCAGCTGAGCGAGGGAGAAAAGAAAGTAGTATATTTTAGATTTCTGAAACATCAACTCTGAAATTCACTAGCCAGTATTATAATTGCATACATTTTGTGTCTGCAAGTATTTTTCTCCCAGATCTCTGTAATGGCACAAAGCTATATTTTAATGATAAAAGCTTTGGCTGCAGTTTTGTCTGTATAGCTATGTACTTTCAAGTCTCATTGACTTCACTGGAATTTAATTACATATAACGATACAAAGGATTTCTGCCAAAATGTGTACCACCAAAAGCGAACTTCATGGTATAATTCGTTATCATTTCAATAATTTGGTATAAGCAAGCAGCGACTAGCTTTAGCACTTCTAAAATAGGCGTTTTAATGCCAAAATGGATCATGTCAACTTGCATCTTCAGTATCCTTTGAAATCAACTTATTTTTTTAACTCATATCTAGCAATTTTCTAACTGATTTCTACTCCTTCTCCTTCCCCTTCCCCTCCTCCTCTTCCTCCCCTTCCCCACTTTTTCCTTGCAATAATAGCCATTAGTAATTATTGGGCTTTGCTTCTGACTTAGCATACAAGAGTTAATTTCTTTGACAATAAAACTAGATATGACTAAATATAACTATCCCATCCTAAATAAATTTTGATGGAGTGGAAAGGAGTGTAATCTATCATCTTCCTGTTTGTTATATGCTAAATACAGTAATGAAGCTTTCCACAACTCATGTCTTCCAGATGTGTTGGGAATAAAACTCTAATATTCCCAACTAACTAATTTGGAGAACAGCTGGTTGTGAAGACTTCATTAATCAATCCTTTCTGATCCTGTTCAAATTTAGAATTAGTTGAGTTGGAGATTAAAAAAAAACTTGAAACAATCAGGCAAGACTGAAATATTGCAGTGAGAATAAAGTGAGTAGGCACAGGATGGAATTTTCTTCCAACAACTTTCAAACTAGATATCAGACTTTTCAGGAAAGTGGAGAACATGGATATTATCCAGAACATATCTTTCTAAACAGAAAAAAGTGTAAGATGGTCAAAGCTGAAAAGTCAAAGACAATAGAATTTGCTGATAGCCATTAAATTAACTTGATGGAGGGTGCATTGCAATGGCTGATTTTCATTTTTATTTGGTAATTTTCACCATAACAGAAAGTGGTGATATGGGTGAATATTGTGACTCAGAGGTTTGAACCTGCTCTGTCAGAAGACATGGGCTCGAGTGATGAGGAAAATCTGGCATTAAGGTTTGAGCCTGCCTTGTTCAATGACACAAATGGGAGTCAGGAGGAAGAGGAAGATAGGGCATTGGGGTTTGAACCTGCTTTGCTGGAAGTTTCGGAATTCTCATCCTCTCCAGGACCATCCTCATTAGTTACACCTGTGTCCGCAGATAATCAGGAGAACGTGCCAGAGTCCTTGGAGGAAGATCAAACTGAAGAATCTTGGTTTGATGCAAGGAACAGACGTAAGCAGAAATGTCAAGCACAAACTGGAAGGAGACGTCGAATCAGGGACTGGGGAAAGAGACTGACACGCCCCTCAGGGAATATAAGGAGGCGTGTTAGCTTGGAATCCCCATTCGGGTCAAACTTTGTTATTTGCGTTTGCAGTTTGGAAAAAGTTTTCTGTTTGCCGATGGGCTCTGATTTATAGTTCTACTCGTTATCTGAATTTGCAGACAGCTTCTGGGAAAACTGCCAACGAAGAATTCAGCCAAAGGAAAGTTAACTCCGTTGTTCCTGATATTGTCTGTTCATGTTTTTTTCTTTGGACATTTGGACTCTCACCTCGTGGCCACAGGTGAGACAGAACAGGTGAACATTAAAAAAAGTCAGACTATAGGGATCATGACTTAAATTTTATATCCATTTTACAATCCTTTCTTTCTTTTTTCTCTCTCTCTCTCCCCTTCCTTCCTTCCTTCCTTCCTTCCTTCCTTCCTTCCTTCCTTCCTTCCTTCCTTCCTTCCTTCCTTCCTGTATTATTTTATAAAATCTTTCAATATATACCAACACAGAAATTTAAATCAGTGTTCAGGAGCCAAAAATTAAATTCAGTTTTTAAAAATGGAAAGTAGTGATATTCTTGAGACCAATGAATGAAATATGCAGGAATTGGAAGATTAAACAAGGATAAAAAAGGAGGTAGTTATCAAAGAAGGACTTACATCATCTATAAATTTTGTCGCCATCTTAATTATAAGATATATCTTTGATCAGAAGTTATACCTTTAATATGTCACATATTATTTCTTCATTACTCTCAGACATTTTAGCATCTTTTTTATGCTAGATCTGATGCCCTAAGCAATGAGATTTAATATGTAGGTCAAGCCAGGATATTAAAGAGCTGTTTAATGTTTCTTTTTATATGCTTGCTGATCTTATGCTTTTCTGGATAAATGCTATTTTAATTTATTTTTTATCTTTTTTTAGATTTCTTAGTGCATTTAAAGTATTGCCATATTCTTGGAAAACATTTATGCCTGTTATATTGGAAAAGATTGATGGAGCTTGTATGTGTGCCTAGCAGAGACAGATGATATGTGAGAGTAAACATGCAGTTTTAGCCACTTGTGTCAGATTACCTGGCTTGAGTCCTGAAAAATATGGTATTTTTTTTTTTTTTTGGTAGATAGCTAGGTAGACAGGTAGATGGGTAGATAGATAGATAGATAGATAGATAGATAGATAGATAGATAGATAGATAGATAGATAGATAGATAGATAGATAGACAGACAGACAGACAGACAGATAGAAGCAGGCAGGCAGGCAGGTTCTCCAAAGATTCTGAGTGGATTGGCCGATAAAGAGAGACACTGAAAATAGTTGAATTTTTTTTTTGCTACATTTGCTTAACGAAATTATGTAATAAAGATTATTCTTGATAGCAACATTTAGAACTAGATATCACGTTATTTTAAACATTATCAAAAATTTTATGTTTGTATTCTCTTCTGTCTTGATCATAATCAAGGAAGGCAGGGAATGTTGTGAGTCCCATCCCTGAGGGAGCTACACCTGGTAGGACCCAGAAGAAGGGCCTTCTTCATGGTGGCTCCTTCTCTCTAGAATATCATTCCCCCAGAGATTAGAATGGCCCCCACTTTAATACTCTTCTGAAAGGCACCAAAGACCTGGTTTTGCCAGCAGGTCTGGGGAACCCAGAGAGGCATGGAGCCCATCAAACGGCTAGTGTGATCTGCTGTCATCGGGGACAGGAGTGGGAGTTGGTTTTTGTTTTTTTTGTTTTGTTTTGTTTTTTGTTTTCCCAAATTTTGTTCTATTGTACTTTACTAATTTATTTGATTCTTTTTGTTAGTTTTTTTTAATTTTAAATATGGTTTTACATTGTGTAAGCCACCTCGAGTTGCCGTGGGCGAATAGGTAGCAATATAAATTAATTAACTAAATAAATAAATAAATAATATTTATCTTTTCCATCCCTTTAAAGCTGTACATCAAATATTTTGCAGAACAGTAATAGAAAAGGTTTTGTTTGGTTTTGGTACCTCATTCAGCTTAGTTATTAATGAAGGCAGGATACAAATAAATAAAATGATAGTGATGTGATGATGATGAACTTAACGATTATCATATAATTGCTCCAATCTTCTGAACAAAAAGAAAGTGTACCACATACACTGTAAAAAATGTGCTCCAAGGTTGAATGTTCACTTAAGAATATTGATATATTACCCTAAAATGTATCTGAAATTGGCTCTCACTTGGATAAATAATGAGCAATCATGTCTCAGTGGGATGACTATGAAATGGAACTCATTCAAAAATATACAACAATGGACATTCACTCAATTGTCAAAACAATTAACTAAATGACAAGAACTAAATTGGACAAGCAGTCTAATTTTTAACAAATAACATGACAACCCTATGAGTGACAATTCCCAATTTAATTGCATCAGTGTTAATTTATAACTCTTTTTCCTCTGTTTTAATTATGTAGTGTTAGTGGGCCTTTCCAACAGAGGAAGCAATGTACTGAGTCAAAGGCTGTGGCTGGAACTGTAATAATCTCCATAGGATACATGCGCTCCATAGTCTGATCTAAGAATTGAACAATGTCATTAATCATGGTCACATACTTGTTTAACATGAAAAACAAGCTAACAATGAAACCTATGAGTTATACATATGCTCAAATAAGAGACTGAAGGCAATGAAAGATATTTCTTATACAAACTGTGCCTGTTACTAAGACAGTTACTTTTAATTCAGTAGCTATTTTTTTTTTTTTTTGTAGAATAGAATAACATTCTTTATTGGCCAAGTGTGATTGGACACACAAGGATTGTCTTAGTGCAAATGCTCTCAGTGTACATAAAAGAAAAGATACATTCATCAAGAGTCAAGAATCATAAGGTACAATACTTAATAATAGTCATAGGGTACAATAAGCAATCAAATCATGGAAAAAGTCAATATAAATCATAAGGATACAAGCGACAAAGTTACAGTGGGAGGAGATGGGCAATAAGGAGTGATGAGAAGATTAATAGTAATAGTAATGTAGACTTTGTAAATAGTTGGACAGTGTTGAGGGAATTATTTGTTTAGCAGAGTGATGGCATCCTAGTGTCCTAGTGTCTAATTGTTCCGGTGTGCAGTACTCTATAGCACTGTTTTGAGGATCGGAGTTGAAACAGTTTATGTCCAGGATATGAGGGGTCTGTAAATATTTTCACAGCCCTCTTTTTGACTCGTGCGATATACAGGTCCTCAATGGAAGGCAGGTTGGTGGTAATTGTTTTTTCTGCAGTCCTATTTATGATTGATTGACATTGGGCTGTCAAATCAATGTTGATTTTTTACTTGCCACAAAGACAGACTTTCTCCAGGGTGAGCTATCCTCAGTCTGACAATTCAGGTCCCCAAACAGTGAATTCATCGGGCTGTGATTGAGTCCATACACTTTTCATGTACGTACACCAAGAGCAAGTTCAGTATGTACACTGAGAACTTATGCTCCAGAGAAGAATTCCTGGTGTGTGCAATCACACTTGGCCAATAAAAAAAATATTCCTATTCCACTTTTGGCTTCACCTTTCTCATCATTATAGACTTCTCAAGAGTACTAGACTTCCCCTAATGCATGGGTGCCAAACTCGCCATGTCACATTGCGATCATGTGATGTTTGGCAACATTTTCCTCATTCGTGGAGCTGGGGTGGGCCTGGCCTGCACATGACACATCTGGCCTGTGGGCCGCCAGTTAAACATCCCTGCCCTAATGTTTCCAACTCATAACAACTTGAGCCTACTTATTTGGGCTTCAGATGAAAAAATGAGTTTGATTTGTTATATTATTCATTTGTTTATTTTTCAATATTTCATGGTACTTTCAAGGTACTTTTTCAACTCCAGAATTCCAAATATTCTGACAATCGTCTTTCTTCAAAGTGCTACTTTCTTTGTCATATAGCCTCATAGAGAAAATCATTCCATTATAATTCAGATCTTTGTAGGTATGGATAAATTATGACATCTTAACATATTTCCCAGGGTCTTCATTGCTACTTCCTAAGTGATTGAATTGGCATCCTTCAGTCTCAAGAGACTATGATATCGTGCTGTGAAACCGGTAACTGTTACCAAGTGATACTTCATAGAACATTTCTTAACTCCTGGTTCCTTTAGCATTATTAGATGATTCTAAAAGCAGAAGCCATCCAGCAATTTAGTATTTTCATCCTCAGTTCTAAAGCTGGTTGCTGTACAGTTTATATCAGCATAATTTTCTATATACTTTATTGTTGTATTCTTGGGGCACTTTGAACTTGGTAATTTTCTTGCAGACATTTTGTTACCAGGCTAAGCAACAAAATAATCAATCCATGTAAAATATCTTACAACACAATGAATTTTCAATGCTGAATCAAAAAAGTGCTTTTCACAATCCACTACAATACAACCAGTGCAACTTATGAAATGTGCAATGGTTCTATATATCAAAGACATCTTTGAGACTACCACATTCACTTGGCCTCATTGTAGGTCACAAATCAACAAAATCCCTTCAAAACATCATTCATGGACAAATTAAACTACATAACAGATGAGAATATTTTACAATAGAATAGAATAGAATAGAATAGAATAGAATAGAATAGAATAGAATAGAATAGAATAGAATAGAATTCTTTATTGGCCACGTGTGATTGGACGCACAAGGAATTTGTCCTTGGTGCATATGCTCTCAGTGTACATAATCAAGCCAAATCCCAAAAGTGCCTGGGAATTTCTGGAAAACCTGGCTTCCAGACAAATCAGTATACATATAAAGATAAACCCAAATTACATACATATTTAAAAGATACAATCAAAAGCTAGGAAGGAAACGAACAGGCCAGAACACATTCTCTCTAGCACATAAACTTCAGCTAAGTGAAAGCAGCATTAAATGAACAATCAGAGAAGAAGAAGAAAAATACCCTAATCAGGGAAGCTTCAAAGATGAAGCTTGGCAGGGCAAGGAACTATATATAAACAACCATCAAACTCTACTATCTCTTGCACTCTCTCACACTATCCTAGCCATTTATCGTCACAAGAAAACAATTAAAATCTCTGAGCTCTAAGAACCCAACAGTCCAATCCTGAGCCACATTATTCTTTTTTATAGTTAAATATATCATTTGCCCCCTTATTTCTCATTACATTTATTATTTTCATTAATTTCGCAGATCATTTACATTTTCATCTATTCAAGTAGTGCATGTTATTGATACTTCTTCCTCCAATTTAAAAACAATGATTATCTTCATCTAATCTAGTCTTCCTCATCTATATGCAACAAGTAGGTTGAATAAACCAAGGGATAAAAAGCAGCCTGGTCTCATTCCTTTATTGACCTGAAACCAGACTACCTTGCTATTTTCCATCAGGACTGTGGCTTCTTCTCCTGGGTATAGGTGTCATAGCATATTCAATATTCAGTGACTAAATAAACCAAGGGATAGTGTATGAATACATCTAGGAGTACAGTAAAGGCAGAGTAAATGGAATTGATACATTGGTCAGTATTAAAGATACTAATTAAAGCAACTTAAAGTCATGTAGTGAAGTGCATTTTTCAAGAACACTGGGACTTATTCAATGAAATGTAATTCAATGGTGAAAAAAAGCAAGATTTTTCATTTAGGCAAGAAAAATCAATTGCACAGGTATAGAATAGATGTCCTATTTTAATTTAATTTTTGTCTTTTTTTTAGATTTCTTAGTGCATTTAAAGTATTGCCATATTCTTGGAAAACATTTATGCCTGTTATATTGGAAAAGATTGATGGAGCTTGTATATGTGCCTGGCAGAGACAGATTATATGTGAAAGTAAACACGCAGTCTTAGCCACTTGTGTCAGATTCTCTGGCTTGAGTCCTAAAAATTCTGATCTTTTTTTCTTTTGGTTGATTGATAAGTAGTTAGCTAGGTAGACGGGTAGATGATAAGAATAGATAGATAGATAGATGGATGGATGGATGGATGGATGGATAGATAGATAGATAGATAGATATTAAATGGTGAAAAAAGCAAGGTTTTTCATTTAGGCAAGAAAAATCAAATGCACATGTATAAAATAGGTATCCTTGGTTCAACAGCACTAACTAAGAGAAGGATCTTGGAGTCCTAGTGGACAAACACAAGTATGAGCCACAAGTGTAGCTGTCCAAAAAGTCAATGCAGTCCTGGGTTACATTAACAGAGGAATAGTACTGATATCCTGTAAAGTGTTAGTATCACTTGCCCTGGCTTACCCTATCACTGTGATGGCGAACCTATGGTACATGTGCCAGAAGTGGCATGCAGAGTCCTTACTGCCGGCATGTGAGCCCTTGCCCAAGGCAGGTCTACTGTGCATGCGCCACCTGCCTGATAGGTGATTGTTGGGTATCTGGCGTGCAGACGCAGGGGCAAGGGTATGCGGGAGAAACACATGCATGCACAGAGACATGTGGCATGGGGGGTTTGCTCGTGCATGCGCAGGGGGCATGGGAGGACCTGCACACATTGCATTCTAGGTACTGGCATTTGAGCGTGCACACACGAGCGCATGCACCATTATCAGCACAGGAGCCCAAAAAGGTTAGCCACCGCTGCCCTATCAGCATTGGTGACCACTAATATATAAAAACAATAGAAGATCCACTAGTATAGAACAGTCACTAATCAATAAAAAGAAGAGCAAACCACATTCCCTCCTAGCACCGATGATATTACAGATGACTGTCAACATACAGCAGTTCATTTAGTGACTGCATTCAAAGTTACAACGGCACTGAAAAAAGTGACTTATGACCATTTTTCACGCAACCATTGTCACATTCCTGTGATCACATGATCAAAATTCAGGCACTTGGTAACTGGCTCATAGTTATGACATTTGCAGTGTCCTGTGGTCATATGATCCCTTTTTGCAACCTTTCGACAAGCAAAGTCAATGGGAAAGTGAGATTCACTTAGCAATCCTGTTACTATCTTAACAACTGCAGTGGTTCACATAAACAACTCTGGCAACAAAGGTCATAAAATGGGACAAAACTCACTTAACAACTGCCTCAGCAACCAAAAATTTGGGCTCAATTTTGTCATAAGTCGTGGATTGCCTGTATTTAGTTTGGCAATGAAATATCTGCAAGAAAACCATTAAGCTCAGAGAACACCAAGGACCCTATAATCTTGTACATTACCACTGCCTACCTTATGACCTGTTGTAGCCTATAAATTCTGCACTGATAATTCATTTTAAGGCCTCCATCATTATAGGCAAACTAATATAATGGCACGTTTTGCCATGAAACACATTGGCTCTATTCTTTAACTATTTTTTAAGAGCACATAAAAACATTTTTTTTAAGCAGGTGTTTGTCTACATACCGATGTTTTATTTAAAGTACAAGCAAATCAGTTTTTAGTTTCTTTGAAAAGTACAATGAAAGTTACTAAGCAACAAAAACCTAGTAGCATTTCTACATTGTATGCTGTTTCCTAAACACTTTCTTCCCTAAAACATAGTGAGGTAGCAAATCACTTTGTTTAAATCACCGCATTTTAAATGTATTTGCTCTCAGATTTCTGAATATTGCCAGGTTCTTCTTTCTCCTTTAGAAGACTGCAAAATTCATCAAATATTGCCAAGAAATAAAAGATACTAATGCTCAGTTTTGACGGAAGGAATATATGTCCCTACATTAATGAAACTGAAGGGGAGAAAAAAACCCTTAGATTTCATCAAATGCTTTCAAAAGCTTCAACCTCTGCAATCATGCTTGCTTTCGGAATTTAGGTAGGTGATGCCTAAAGGCAAACCTCTTTGGTTTAGTTTTCAAACATAGTGTGCTTTGGGAAGACTTGGTGATGGCAATGACCTTTTTATTGGATCACAACTTCCGGCCCATTATATAAACTGATTGTATTTGAAGATATGTATTGATTTTTCCCTCTGTTTTATTGTCCTGTTTCTTCTTTCAGTGGAATGGCTGTGAGATTTATTTGGTATTTGGTATTGTTTTTATGATTGTGGTAAGCTGCCCTGACAGGTCTGATAAACTGAAATGGGCAACAGAAAAGCTCTTTTAAATAAATACTCAGCCCATGCATTTGTTTGAGGGTGAGCCAAGAGCAACTATTAACATATCTTTCAGTGAATACAACACTTTGTCTTCTTCTTGCACAAATAGTTGACAAAGAAGTTATGGACATTAAAAGAAAACTCAGAATAAGCAAAGGGGAAGGGTGGCATTTCATTTCCCCTCAGACTTTAAGATGAATTGGGCTTTAGCCTAAATCATAAAAGTGGGATTCAAAGTGGTTCTTCTGTTCAGTTGATAGTCAACCATTAAATATATATTGAAAATTATCTAAGATAAAATTACCTAAGATGTAATTTCTGAGAGTTATCTTGAAGTTTAAAAACATGTATAGAAGCTTATAACTAGCAAGAGTAATTATTTTTTAGGAAATTTTATTAGACTGGAGGAAGTTGAGAAATGGATCATGTCATCTATCTCGCATTCAGAAGTGAACTGGAAGTATAAAATAATATTTATTCCTCATGTTGTCATTCCTTCTGTCTTGTAAAATTAGACCTAATAGCAACTGCATAAGATCTCTCACCCTTATATCTTTCAGTATCATGATTTTATTCTCCTAATCCTAACCTCTGACCTTTAGTGCACAGGTTCCATGAAGCCCATTTTATGACACCTCAGATTTTTCCCTGGTTGTCATGCTGAAGTCTGGCATTGTGGTTTCATCTCAATGCACTTTTAAAAGTAAAAAAAAACAAAACAAAAAACAAAAGTCAGCTTTGTTGGAAAGAATAAAAAGCTCCTAGCTTCAAAAGATCTCCAGACCTGGCCAGAAACCTACCGGATCCTTATGAATTTGGATCTATGTTTTAGCAGAGAAATATTTATGATTTTCACAAACTTCATTTGGAATACCAGAAGGAAGAAGGAGACAGTTTTCCTAACATCCACTTTTATATTTGTTGAATATCTATCTATCTATCTATCTATCTATCTATCTATCTATCTATCTATCTATCTATCTATCTATCTATCTATCTATTTTACCCTTACACATTCATTATTAAACCTTAAAAACATTTTTGTAATGGGACAAACTTTAAATGAAGTGTATGAGTCAAATTGTCAACCCTTTCCCTCCTACCATCTTTGGTTGTTCAGGTCATTTTCAAAACAGAAAATTTAGCAATTCAAAGGCTTTCTCAATGCTGAGCAACAATGGACTTTTCTATTATTATTCTCTCACCCTTCCCGTGAATCTCTATGTGTTCTCCACTGATGCGTTTTTTTTTCACTTGAGATTCTTCTTCCCATACTTCCTTTCAATGTAATAGATAAAAGTGATTCCACAGTGACTTATCTAAGAGGCACCTTAAATGTGTAGCCTTAGGTACAGAGAATCTCAAGGTATTAAAAATATACATGAGGATAATGGAATTTGACTCTGCCTCCTTAGTATGTAATTTTAATATATGCAGTATCCTCAGTAAGTTTCTCCTGGATGCCAATAAAACAATCTAAATATTTCTAGGTGACCAACAGCTCCCTTATCTGCTTTCATAATATATATTAAATGAAAGGTTTTCCTAGCTTTTATTTTTTCTTTAAAAAAGCAAAAAATAAATAAGCAATCAGCATGATGTAAAGAAAAACCAATCTCAAGCACAATAGTTATTTCCAAGTAACTGCCTACACAGGCACCAGAAGTATTTGTAGAAAATAAAATGGTGACAGCTACAGTACCTTTCTTGTTTGGGAGTGTGTTCATAAATGAGAAAGGTAAGCTGAGGTGGCAGAGAACAGTCTGGAACAATAGACAATATAATACAGAGCCATATTCCCACTTTGCCTGGATAGGAGGAGGAGCAGAGGGAATATGTGAGTGGTGGTGGGTTGCAATTGCAGAGACAGTTGGACATTTCATTGATTTTTCTCTCTGCAAGCATTCCCTCAAGCAAAGATGGCAAAGATTGTAGGAGATTTGTCAATCGCTTCAGTTTGTTCCAGGTTCTCCATTGACTTTTGGGAAACTGTAAGGAAACTTTGAAAATGAGGATCACATGACCACAAATGATTTTGGCAGCGTGGTGACACTGAAGAGCAGCAGCACAGCAGCTCTGAAATGCCCTCTCCCCAAAAATCCAGCAGATTTCATTCTCGCAGAAGAATGAGTCTAGCCATTCTGCCAGCAGTATGACAGTTCGATTCTCACCTGGCTCAAGGTTGACTCAGCCTTCCATGCTTCTGAGGTGGGTAACTCCTTCCCTCAGATGACTCTATAGAGCACTGCACACCAGAACAACTAGACACAAGAACAGTTTTTTCCTGAAAGCCATCATTCTGCTAAAAAATAATTCCCTCAACACAATTCAACTATTACAAAGTTTGCACTACTATTACTGAGAATCTTCTCATCACTCCTTATCACCCATCCCCTCCCACTTATGACTGTATGACTGTAACTTTGTCAGTTTATTTATTTATTTGATTTGTCAATCGCTTGCAAAATAATAGGTATAAGTATAAACATAGTTATGGATACATGAAATGGATACATATAAGAAAAATAAAAAGAAACAATAGGACAGGGACGGTAGGCACGTTGGTGCGTTTATGCACACCCCCTACAGACCTCTTAGGAAAGGAGTGAGGTCAATGGTAGACAGTTTAAGGTTAAAGTTTTTGGAGTTTGGGGAAGAAACCACAGAGTCAGGTAGTCTTGCAGACCACTCTGTTGCTGAAGTCGTATTTTCTGCAATCAAGTTTGGTGCGGTTTACCTTGAGTTTGTATCTATTGTTTGTCTTGTATTGTTATGGTTTAAGCTGAAGTATTCATTGACAGGTATGACATTGCAATGTATGATTTTATATATTATACTTAGATCGGACCGAAGGCGGTGTAGTTCTAGATTTTCTAGGTCTAGAATTTCAAGTCTGGTGGCATAAGGTATTCTGCAATGAGTAGAAGAGTGGAGAACTCTTCTTGTGAAATATTTCAGATACGTAATGTGGGTTCCAGATTGATGAGCTGTATTCAACTATTGGTATAGCAAATGTTTTGTATGCACTAGTTAGTAATGTGATATTACCAAAGAAAAAGCTACCTAAAAGCTAGTTAATGCCTTTTGGCTATGTAGTTACAGTGAGTTCTAGCACTGAGATCATTAGAGAGGAGTACTCCAAGATCCTTGACAGAGTTTGGATCCTCAACAAGGACTTGAGTATTCAGCTTGTATTTTATTTTCTGATTTTTTTTTTTGCCAATATGTAAGACAGAGCATTTATTTGTTGAGATTTGAAGTTGCCATTTGTTTGACCATTCTGATACATAGTCAAGGTTTTTTTAAAGGGTAGCAGTATTGTCCGTGGTGTTGAATAGCTTTACATCATCAGCAAAGAGAACGCAGTTGCTCTTAATATGATCACAGAGGTCCTTTATGTAGAGTATGAAGAGAGTTGGTCCTAGAACACTGCCTTGGGGGACACCCTGTTGACAGGTACAGAATTGATAGGATGCTCCCAATTTTAACCATTTGTTGTCTGTTTGACAGGAATGCTTCTATCCAGTTATGCAGGTGTCCATAGATACCATAAGATTTTAGTCATAGTTTGTCATGTACCACTGAATCAAAGCCTTTACAGAAGTCTATGTAGATTGCTTTGTCCTGATCGAGTTGTGTAGTCCATATGTTCTTGCAGTGCAAGAGTTGCAGATCACAGGATAGTTTTTTCTGAAACCAAATTGTTTATTAGAGAGTAGATTGTTTGTCTCTAAGTGGAGGATAATGGATTGGTTAATAATTGATTCCATGACTTTACAGGTGATGCAGCATAAAGAGATTGGTCTGTAATTTTCAACTAGGGTCTCCCTTTTTGAAGATGGGGATGACTGTAGCTTGTGACCATAGGTTTGGCAACAAGCTGGTCCTGAAAGATTTTTCAAAAATTATGCTTAGAGGTTCGGCTATGGCAGTGGATAGCTTTTTTAAGAAGTAGGCACATATACTGTCCGGTCCAATAGATAGAGATGGTTTTAGGTTGCATAGTGCTTTTTCAACATTGTCTTCTGTAAAATCAATATGTATTAGATCATTGTAGTTGTCTATGGTTTGAGTAGGAAATATTGGGCATGATCCATTGCTGAGCCAAAGAATATGTTAAAGAGGTTTGCTTTAATGGTGTCATCATTGCAGTCTTTACCATTAGGTCCTTTCAGGAGTGGGATGGACCTTGAGTCTTTTAGTATGTTGTTTACAAAATGGTAGAAAGCATGGGTGGAATTGGTGCATAGAAGGCTTTCCTCTTGTTTCATGTGATAATTGGTACATTCAGTCTTTATCTGGTGGCATAAATTTTTGTATCGGTTTTTGAAGTTGGTAACGTGACCAGATTTGTTTTTCCACCAAAGTGATCTCTTTTTGGCTTGAAGCTTCCTTATTGTTTGTGGGTAATCTGTTTTTTTCTGGTTTTGGGAGCTGTTATTGGTACATATAGTTTGATGACTCTTTTGACTTCAAGTAAAAATATGTTGTGATGATCTTCAACAGTATTGCATCCAGTGAATAGAAATTGCCAATCAAGGGATGAGAGAGCGTTGTCAATAAGATCATAGTTGCCTTTTTTGAAGTTATAATTGGGGATCATGTCATTGTGATGATTTTTGTGTGGATGTATGTTGAGAGAAAAGTCAATCATGCTGTGGTCACTGTTGGAAAAGGGTTCTTTAATTTGTATTCCATAAATTGAACTCCAACTATTGCAGAAGATGAGATTGAGGCAGTTGTTAAGTCTAGTATTGTTGGTTCCTAGTTGTTCTAGTCCCAGATTTGTTTCTGCATTGTAGAAGGTTGCATGTGTGGGTTCAGTTGTACATTCGTTAAGGGTCCAGTTAATATGAGGTAGATTGAAGTCATCAAAAGGATTTGGGCAGGATGCTGCCCACGTTAGTAGTGAATTTAGCTTGTTTACATGTTTGATGTTGTAACAGGGGCTCTGTAACATAGTAAGAATTGAAATGTGATATTTAGGGACAGTTCACAGACGATGGTCTCAGGAAGAGCAAGTCCTGGGTAACTTGGATGTTTTTTAGTTGTAAGGACTTTTTATAGAGGACAGCAACACCACCTCCTCTACGGATTTCACAATCTGATCGGTAAGCATTAGTCTCTTACTGTGGTAATGGAGTCAGTGAGAGATGCGTTGAGCCATGTTTCACAGACAAATATGATGTCGAATTTAGCTATATTTCATAAGAGGAGAAATTCAGGTATTTTATTCACTTGTATCCTTATTATTTATATTGACTGTTTCCTAGTATGATTTGATTATTTATTGTACCCTATGACTATCATTAAGTGTTGTACCTGATAATTCTTGACTCTTGACGAATGTATCTTTTTTTTTATATGTATACTGAGAGTATTTGCACCAAGACAAATTCCTTGCATGTCCAATCACACTTGGCCAATAAAGAATTCTATTCTATTCTATTCTATTCTATTCTATTCTATTCTATTCTATTCTATTCTATTCTATTCTATTCTCGTCTGGTCTGTTCTGTTCTATTCTAAAATGAGGACCCAGATTGTTGGGGGCAATAGCCTGACACTGTAAACTGCTTAGAGAGGGCTGTAAAGCACATATAAGTTGGAGTGCTTTTGCTATTAATGACAACGAGAGTTGAATACTTCTACCCCAGTTTAACATTTTTTTTATGCTTCTTCCATTTTTCTGGAGAATTTTTTTTACACTATCTGCTGCACTATAGAAAAATGGCAAAAAATTGCAACACTATAAATAGTGAAGTAGTGAATCAAATCTTGTTCATTCTCCCATTTAGGCATGAATTCAAGCAAGTACTAAGATCAAAGTTTAAGAGTGCTCAAAATTTCATTTACAATTCATTCCAATATTTACATTTGATTTGAAATAAGTCACCAAATCTCACAGCTTTCCCCTTTCAAACAAGGAATTTCTTTAAATAGAGTAACATTGTTTCTACCTGTTGTTGGCTGTGATGAAATGGAAAGAAGATTTAAAATTCATCTATAATATTTATATTCTTAAACACCTTGACAAACATTGAACTTTCTTTCCCTTAAAATGTTTTTACACTGGTCCTGAATTGTTGCTAATGGAAACTATATTTCCATGAAGTGTTGTACTGTTTCTGGTTTTGTTTGGAAAATCTGCTGAGTGATTTGTTTGTGTAGAATCAATGTCATTGCTTGGTGACATTTATTGAATCTGCAAAGCTAATCCAATGTAAACATTGGCCATTTCTGCTTTCCTACTTCCAACATCCTTTGGTTAAATGGAAATCATACTTACAAATAAGAAACTAGAATACACTAAATGCAATCTCTTTTTATATGGTCTATATAACCTGTAGTTATATTGAATAAATATGGAGGATTTGAGCTGAGTTCGATACAGATTTTTGATATTACATGGATCTTATTAAGAAATTATTAGGAAATGTCAAGGATGCAGTCTGAAAACTTATACAAGTGAACCAAATTTAGTTTGAAAGTCCTTAGTATAAATAGATTAAAGATTAATTGCATGTCATGATCTGCTGTTGCTAAAACCACAGGTCATGTTCCCCAGTTGTATAGGTAGTGGATGGGAAAGAGTAAAGAAAACAAAATATTAATTCTGAAGTTTCTTGAATATTGGAAGCATTATGAAAATACTTTTAATACATGAACACTATTAAGCACAAGAACATAAGCAGTAAAAGAGGTATTGGATTAATTATGCAGAGAAAGGCCTGGATGGGAAGGAAGAATTAGCAGGAGAATACAAAAGCAAACAAAGATGTCCTGTCTTAATTACCAAGTGCAAAGGTATTAGAGCAACAGAGTCATGAGAAATTGACCAGAAATGATATTTAATTTGATTGCAATGCAAGCATTGCCAAACTTTCGGGACTAGTGGCCACATTTGATAACGTGAGCAAGAAATTGTGGCTTGCCATTAAGCATTGTCTCAATAATGATGTCTCAGGAAGTAACCCAAAACCCATTCAGAGATCACTAATATTTGTACGCACCCACTTATGTCAGTGTATGATCCATATCAGTACAAATAGTTGTTGCACTTGAAGGCAGAAATAAAATGAATTAAGTAGTAGGCATGCTGCTCCTTGCAAATGGTGATTATATTTATTTACACATAGTCCTTCCATTTCTTTAGAGGCAGATGCTGTTCATTTCTATTCTTCTTTAATTTCCAGGTCTTTGTTGAGCCATTGAAGTTCTTATTGTGATGTGTGGGTGGAAGTAGCTCTCAGAGATTCTATTATTCCAAGTCTCCTTTCTCAATAGAGAATTTATGCTTATTCATTTACCCACACATGTTCTTTAATTTCCACTTAATATTGCAAAGTGCTCTGCATTCACTAGATTTGTATTTTAAAAGGAAGTTGTGCAATATAACACTAGCCAGTAAACAGATTTGAGAATAGGCTGCAGTCTTTATTTAGTCCTCTGCATTAATGTACAGAAAGGTTCTTCTCCTCCATGACAACAGAATATGGTTTGCAGGAGGCCCTATGTATTGTGCACAATATTATTCTATCCATTCTTTTGGGAAGTTTGGACGGAATCCAAATATCTAAAATTTGGACTAACAAGCAGGTATGCAACTATTGAGAACTTTCCCATCTATACTACCCATCCCATTTTGTGCTACCTCAGTCTTCCATTACCTTTTAAATTAAGGAAGTTTATTGAAACAATAGAAGATAATATCTGTAGCTTGGGGACTGAACTGTGGAGTCCTTGGTGCTCTCTGAGCCTGATTATTTGCTTGTAGATGTTTCATTACCAGACAAGGTAAATGTGATAACCCAGGGCATGGCACAAAGCAACACAGTCAAATAAGCAAGAAATGTCCCTACCTCCAACTTTGTCCAGGTTACCTTCATCTGGAGAAGAAACTCTCCCAAGAACAGTCCTTAAGCAGAAGAAATTCAGTCTGAAAAAAAAGTACATACAAACTGTAAATAAAAATCCACACAAACCCTGCTGCAGTAATTAACTTGAAAGGGCAGGAGAAGGAATTGCAGGCTTGAAAGCCCAGCAAAACACACACAGTTGGGAAGACGCCAGGAACCCAGATAAGCCTCAATGATACCAGATAATTCACGATTTGCTCCCAACAACTTTGCTGTGCACAGCTTCCCTTTTTAAACACTGTGTTCCCAGCTGCAGCTAATGAAGGGAATCTGGGCCCTTTCCTCCCCCATAAGCCACGCAACTCACGTTGCTCCCTTCTCTGTTTCGCCCTGCATGCCCTAGGATGAAGAGGGTCTTCCTCCGAATTCCCCTTCCCTTGCTCTACCTCTCCCCCACTCTGCCCAGCCGACCTTTGCCTTCCCCAGTTTCTTCCACAGCCAATGGAGCCACCCGCCCACTCAGCTGTTCAGCCTCCCCCTCCAAATCAGATTCCGACAGGGGCATGATAGTAACAGCCTGGATGCATTGGAGAGAACTCACAGTGTGCTATGTGACAGACGAATGCCAACCCATCTTAAATCTAATATTTACAAGACAACCATCTGCCCTGTTGCACTGTAGGACATTGAATGCTGGGCAGCAACAACAGGGACTGAAAGCTATCTTCATGCCATGGAAATGTGAATGCTCCATCTCCCTTCTTGACTACATCACAAATGATACCATTCAACAATATTTTGATATGACACCAATTGCGAGAACATGAGAGAAGGCCAGCTTCACTGGTATGGACATGTCCAGAGAGTAGCACCTTCCATCATTGCCAAGACTGCCTACCAACTATAAGTCAATGGCAGGCGACCTTGCGGGTGTCCAAAACAGTGATGGGAAGACACCATCAACAAAGATATGCAAGCCACGGGCATGCACCCCGGAGATGCAGCTGATCATGCAAAGTGGTGTTCAATGATCAAAAAAAGAAGACCCTGCACTTGCGGGAATACACAAGGAGGAGGAGGAGAAAAGGGAGAAGGAGGAGGAGGAGGAGGGGGAGGGGGAGGAGGAGGAGGAGGAAGACAAACATTTTCAGTGCTAGAAGGGAACAAGGTTTGGCCTGTTTGTATACAGTAGCTTGCTCTGTCACAATTGGTGGAGGTATTATTTTATTCTTGGTAGTTTTTTTTAATTAGGCTCTTATTTACTGCTTGATTGTTTTTCTGGTGTTAACACCAGAAATCCAATCCAATTTTGGTCTTGCAGAAGACTCCTGAGAATATCATAGCCAGTGAAGGAAAACAAAACAATGTACATTGAACAAATCAACCCTGGAATTCTCACTTGAGGCACAAATGATGAGGCTCAATTATCCTACTTCAGACACATTATGCAAAGACCTAGCTCTCTGGAGAAAGCTGGAAAGCTGGGAAAGATGGAAAGAAAAAGAAGAGGAGACCATCAACAAAGGTGGATAGACGCAGCTGTAATGATTGGAAGACCATAAAGAGCAAGTAAAGGTCAGATCATCATAGGGGGGAAATATTTCTATGTTGTTACTAAGAACTGATCACAATTTGATGGCACATAATCAATCAATCAATTAATTTGGGATCCTAGTTAAAAAAATCTTTTTCAATGGATATACTTTCTGTTTTTTCTGTTTTTTGTTTTTTAAATAGTATTGTCTGTTCTGCTAAATTAGGGATTGCTAGAAAGAGAAATGCTATTTAATGGAAAATTGTTCTAGATATTGTCCCTTTTGTTTAAACACCAAATTGTTGTATATATTTTTGTATATTTTAATTAATAGAAAATCAGCTCATAGATTCAGGTTGATAGAATTTATCTGCTGAGCATACTTTTGCGAAACCATGACTCAACTTTATTCTATTATTTGTATCTTTTATAATTGTCTTTTAATTGACTATTCTTTCTGAATTTTAAAAATCTATTACTGGCATATAGAGAAACTGAAGAAGGATTAATTTTCTGTTTATTGCATTACTGCTAAAGAGACATTAATAAAAACCCTAGAGTCTGGGCAATTTGCTAGTTGTCAGAGCTAGGGTTACTCTTAAGGATGCCACAAAGAGAATATTGCATTACAGTATCTTTCTCTAGTTTCCAAATAGCGATATTGATACTACCAGCCCGCCTGAAGGTATCAGTCATCAAAAAGCTTATTGACTCTTTAGGACAGCTATATCAATATCCAATTTTCTGTCTGATCTAATGCATGGTCTATGCAATATTAGAGGATTGACTCCTATTTTTCATAATCATGAACAATATTCTTTCTTTCTTTCTTTCTTTCTTTCTTTCTTTCTTTCTTTCTTTCTTTCTTTCTTTCTTTCTTTCATTCATTCTCTTATATTTTAATCATCATCCTTTACAATTGGACTTGAATTTTAGCCTACTTTTCAGAAAACTGCTCATTGACTAATTCTAAAAACTGAGATCTGTCTCAGTTACAGGTTTTGAATGATTTTATATGTAACTTCTGTATCTCATCTTCAGATTCACAATGTTTTGATTATATGAGTTCTGTTTTCTTTCCTGGAATTGATATGATACCACATATAACTAAAACTGATTCAGCAAAAGCACGTCTGTGTGTAATGAAGATAATCTAATACTACAGAGACATCCAAATTCTTTTCTTGAATTGATTTTATCAGTTAAGAAAGCTCCATGGATGTGCGTATCCAGTTTCTCTTCTCATTATTTATTGTTAAGTCAATTCAAATCAGCTTTGCATCCTTAAAAAAAGGTTATAATATTTTGCAGTATTTTAGGGCATGGAACAAAACCCTAAAATATAATGTATTATATAACGTTATAAAAATAACGTATTATATCTTAATGCAATAGAATATGATTTCACTTTTTTTCTTTTCTTTTTCGTCCCTACTTTATTGAAGTACCCCAAAACATGACAGTGATGAATCTTAGGACAGTTTTGAGAACATATTAAATTGAACATGTCCAGTTTGAGGAACTAAATTTAATAGTCCCGATAATCTGGTAAAATTCCATTGGTTAATTTTTATCTTGTTCATTGCAGCCATGTTTCTAAGATCAGAGTCTGGTGACAAATTGCAAATTTTTGTTGAGATGATTCATCCTGAAATTAAATAAATGTATACATTGGACTCTAGTAAGGTTCTGTGTGGGATATTATATAAACTCTGCAAATAAAATATATTTAAACTCTCATAGGAAATGTGTTGTTAGATATCATATCATAATTATACCATCATTTTTAAGGTATACTATTTCAAGTGTCAGAGAGTGAGAGAGGGTGAAAAAAAGAAAGCAGGCACTTAATATTGAAATGTTGCTGCAGAAAGTTGATTACACAAGGGAATTGGTATTCTCTGTTATTCCTCGCACTTATGTTCTTCACAAAAAGAAAAGAGGGAACTTTTATCTATGAAATATGTTATCATTAATGAGATCCTTTCAGCACGGACTTTGGAAGTTAGAGGCAGCAAGACTAAAGACTGGACAAACATTTCTCCATACTAGTATAAGATCTCCTGTCTCTAACAGGGGATTGAATTAGAAGACTTCCAAGGTCCTTTTTGAGTCCTATGGTAAGCGGTCTGGAGCAGTGGTGGGATTCAAATGTTTTTACTACTGGTTCTGTGGGCGTGGCAGGGGAAGGATACTGTAAAATCTCCAGTCAGAGGTGGTATTTGCTGGTACTCCAAACTACTCAAAATTTCCACTATCAGTTCCCCAGAACTGGTCAGAACCTGATGAATACCACCTCTAGTCTGGAAGCTAAATTATATGAGGAATGGTTAATGAAACTAGGTATGTCTAACCTAATGAAGATTAGGGGGTGACACGATAGCTCTCTACCGGTATTTGAGGGGCAGTCACAGAGATGAGAAGATTGACTCCATATATAAAACATTTATATGGCCATCCATCTTTCAGACAATTCGGGGGAGCTCCCGACTGTGATCAGCCTTGGATCACATTAACTAACATAATAGTCATTCTTAGTATTTGCTTCACATTTCTAGTCCTTGGAGAGAGGGTGCTTATGGAAAATCCAAAAGGAAGTCCTGAAAAGTAGAACTGTCTGCCTGTACACAAATGTCATTAAGTATTTCCCTCTAAATTTCTGGTAAGAAAAATTGGGATGATTTCTCCAAGATTTCTCCAGGGGAAGAAGAATTTCTGAATGATACAAAAGATCCTTCCTATTGGTAATTTCAGTAAAAAGTCAAACAGTAGAAACATCTTCCTGCAGAGCTTCACTAATACATAGGATACAGAGAGATGTTAGACTGCTGGGACATTATTATTCACTGAAGAAAGGACATTCACAAATTTCCACATCCCTTGGTTACTTTATAGCTAAATGTAAGAACACATTCTACCTGACTCTGTGGTTTCTTCCCCAAACCCCCAAAACTTTAACCTTAGACTGTCTACTGTTGACCTCACCACTTTCCTAAGAGGTCTATTGCGGGCGTGCATAAGCACACCAACTTCCCTACCATCCCTGTCCTATTGTTTCTTTTTATTTTTCTTATATGTAACCATTACATGTATTCATAAGTATGTTTATACTTATACCTATTATCTTGTAAGCAATTGACAAATCAAATAAATAAGTAAAATTCTACCCCAAAAAGTGTTTTTTTTTCCTTTGAATAATACCTAAAGTATTTTTCCCCATCAAATTGAATGAGAAGAAGTAGGCTACTGTTTTGTGCTAGTTTGTAGCATATATAATCAATTATGTATCAGACTTCAATTTGTCAGTCAAATGGTTAAAGAAATATACCCCATTTCACTCTAATCACAGAACTTAAGTTTTAACCTTGTTTTAAATTTCTTTAGTTCTCCTTCTTCCCCCCTCCATGTGCCATTCTATTGACAATGTTTTGGGATAATTGCTTATCCCCAGTGACTTAAACTGTGAACTAAATTAATGTTTTGGGGTAGTCTGTAGTAATCTGAGCTCTTGGGAAAATCTACTCATGGTGATAACTGGATTAGAAGAGGACAAATCAAAGAGTGAGCCACAGAGCTGGGGCAATTATGTTGCCTACACCCCTGCAGCATTTTCTAAAAGGTTTAACCTGAACATTTGAAGTGAACATGATGAATTACATTGTCTTTTCTAGGTGGCCATTGGAGTAGCAAAAAGCAACAAAACATTTGTCAATATATTTTGGAAGGAGGGAGGGGAGAAGGGAGCAAGGAAAGAAGGGCGAACACTGAAATGGTCCATTTGAATTTGTTTACCTGCAAAGAATTACATTTTCAAACAAAAATGTCAGACTAAACTAAACCAGCTTAAAAAAAATCTTATGAGAAAAATAATGCTACAGAAAATAGGTCCATTTTATTAAAATGTTGTATGAAAAAAACCCACACATTTCCTAAAATACAAAAATGAATTCATGGAAAAATTGTGTAAGAATATATGGTGGTGAATAGAATTTTCAGTAAAAAATGTGAATTTGGCAGAAATGGAAAAAGTAATCCCACCTTCTTATTTTAATGGATAACCTATCCAGATTAAGAACAGAGTAAGGCAGGGTTATGTTCTGGCTCCTCTTTTGTTTAATCCATTCTTATCTGACTTGGCCTTCCACACTGGATGTATTGAGTCCCATGCCCCAAAGCTGTCAACTATGAAGATCCCGCTTCTCCTTTATGCTGATGATGCAGCCCTCCTTTCATTGTCAAGGCCAGGTCTGAAACAATTACTTTCTGCATTTGGGTCTTACTGTGCTGAGAACCACTTGTCCATTAATTATGACAAATCCAAAGTATTGGTGTTCTCTAGAGCCCAGAAATTGTACAACTGGGCTATCAGTGGTAATGCTGTTAAGCAGGTTTTCCATTTTAAGTATTTAGATATTCAATTTCAGAACACTGGTGCTTGGACTAGACATCAAACCCAGGTGCTGAATTAGGCCTCCTGTAGTCACCAGCAGATTTTAAGATTTTTTTATACCCAAGGAGGCCAGTTTATCCCTTCTGCTCTGTGTATTTACAAAGCCAAAACTTTGGCTCAAACTCTTTATGGAATTCCCATATGGATATGGGGCTTCAATAATTGTATTGAAAGAACCCAGGCTGTCTCTTTTAGAAAACTTCTGGGTCTTCCTCCTTGTGTTGGTTTTGCTCCAATGTACCTGGAACTGGGCACTCAATCAGTCGAATGTATGGCATGGATTAACATTAATGGTGGTTTTGGGTACTCTTTCTGGCAGTTCCTGATAGCTACCTCTCTGGAGTTTGCTGACTCTCGTATTTCTCATTGGGAGAGGGAGTTGACGAAGAAATGACATCTGCTAGGTTTTACGGGGCATACCCTGGGAGTGTTCTGATTGGTTGGGGGGTTGGCTGTGTTCTGATTGGCTGGGGGTATGTTCTGTTCAGGTGGGGGCTTGGTTGTGCTCAGGTTAGTCTTAGTTGTTGGGGGATTTGAGCTGGTGAGCTGTGAGCCTGTTGTTTGGCTTCATGTTCGTGGTCGTGCCACATCTTCATGGTGGGTGTCCGTTCGCTTCATGTATGGGTCGGAGGGGTTTGAAGCGGGTAGTGATGCAGCTGCAGTACGGCTTCTGGTCTGTGGTCATGTCTTATCATCTGTGTGGGTGTGAGTCCTCCAAAAACACAACATTAAGACAGCATTCTGCACAAACAGAAAAATATCCACCATCCTAAGAAACCCTAAAGACAGAATTGAGTTAGAAAACCAAGGAGTATACGAAATCCCATGCACCGCCTGCCCCAACACATACATCGGACAAACCAACAGAAGAATTAGTGCATGCATTGAAGAACACAAGAACTCAATCAAAAAAGAAGAACTGACCTCTTCCCTGGTCCAACACCTCAAAGCCACAGGACATGAGATTGACTTTAAAAATACCAGAACTATTGCCAAAACCGAACACTTCAACAACAGAATAATCAGAGAAGCCATAGAGATAGAAAAACGCCTACACAGCATGAATAAACAAGATGATACCTCCCGCCTACTAGCCATTTGGAAACCCGCTCTCATTAACAAACGAGTACCTAACATGAAGAATGACACCAGACCCACACCCTCGCGGGCCACACAAGATGCTACCACCACACTTAGATGTAGAAAGCAGACTCACACCCACACAGATGATGAGACACGACCACGGACCAGAAGCCGTAGCGCAGCTGCATCACTAATTCAGCCGTTAAAAGAAGGAAAACCTTCCATAAATTAGAGAAATTAAAATTTGATATAATCTGCCTACAAGAAGTACATATTAAAAAGCAATATGAACAATTGTTGATACAGCCAAAATTAGGGAAAATATTTACTTTCTTGACACAATGTAAGAAAAGAGAAGTGGTTTTATATATTAAAGAGACCATCCCAGTGAAATTGATTTATACTGATGACGACGGAAGAATACTAATGGTGGAAATAATGGACAATAATATGAAAACACTCCTGATTGCAATCTATGCCCCGAATGACAATCAAGAAGAATTTTATAAAAAATTACATATGAAAATAATTGAACTGGACTATGCTAATATAGTTATGATGGGAGATTTTAATGGAATTGTAGACAATAAACTGGACTATATAGCACAGAAAACAATAAAGCAAAACAGAAAGACCCTCCCTAAATCTTTTTTTTAAAATGGTAGATGAAATAAACTTAAAAGATACATGGAGAGAAAGAAATGCTAAAACTAAACAATACACCTTCTACTCAAATAGACATTTATCATGGTCCAGAATAGATATGATATGGATGTCAACAGAACTGTTAACTAATATTCAAGAAATAAATATTGAAACAAGTACTTGGGCAGATCACAATCCAATGACAATTAAATGGAAAGGACAAAGAAGAAGATCTAGATGGATGTTAAATAATACTATTTTAAAGGAAAAAGACTTCACACGGTGGATGGAGAAAGAACTGCCTTTTTTCTTTGGAGAAAACAAAAAAGAAGATACATCAATCCAGAATGTATGGGATACAATGAAGGCATATGCCAGAGGCTTGATAATAGACTATACAAGGAAAAGAAATACCATGAAAAGATTAGCCTCTAAGGCATTAGAGGATGAGTATAAAGGACTTGAAAAAGAGCTACAGAAAATGCCACAGAAAAAGGACATTAAGTTAAAAATGGATATAACCAAACATAAAACAGGTCTAATAGAAAAAGAAGAATTAGCACAGAAAATTAGAGGTGCTAAACAGAACTACTTTGAAGATGCAAATAAACCAGGTAAATGGTTAGCATATAAATTGAGAAAGGAGAAAGAATCAAGGAAAATATTGCAATTAATAGATGACCAAGGCCAAATTTGCTATGGTAGTAAAGAGAAGAAGGAAATCATTCGAGACTATTATGGGAAACTATACATACAAGAGAATATTGATGAGGAAAAAGTTAAACAGTATTTACAGAATGCTAACTTACCCCAGATACTTAAAGAGATTGAAACAACATTAGAAAGCAATATAACGAAGATGTGGCATGACCACGAACGTGAAGCCAAACAACAGGATCACAGCTCACCAGCTCAAATCCCCCAGCAACTAAGACTAACCTGAGCACAACCAAGCCCCCACCTGAACAGAACATACTCCCAGCCAATCAGAACACAGCCACCCCCCCAACCAATCAGAACACAGCCAAAACCCCAACCAATGAAAACACATCCCACCCAATCAGAACACAGCCAAGCCCCCACCCAATCAAGTCACACCCCCACTAGCAGTTAAAAGGAAGAAGCAGCTGCAAGCTCACATTACTCCGAGAAGCACACGCCGAAGACACAAGCCTGAAGATGATGAATGAGACTTCATTGAAACGTTGCCAAGACACTTCCAATTTTATGCGGGAGAAAACCCGAATAACCAAAGATCCACATACAAATACACGTGAAAATCTCAGAAAACAAATATAGTTATATATATATATCATTTTATATATGGATCTTTGGTTGTTCGGGTTTTCTCCCGCGTAAGATTCAAAGTGTCTAGGCAACGTTTCGATGAAGTCTCATTCATCATCATCAGGCCTCTGTCTTTGGCTCTTGTTTTTTTGGTTATATATATTTTATATATAGTTATATATTAAAAGCAATAAAATATTGTTTACTAATAATTTTACTTCTTCAATTAAAATAGAAATAACATTATATATTTATTTCTATACTTATAAAAGTTATTATAGGCTTCCAACTCCATGGACTTCAAATCCAATGATGACCTGTAGCAGAAAACCTGGTCCAAAGCCATTTAATTATAGCTAGTTCTTCTAACCGCTTTAATAAAACTATATTTTCCTTGTTTATGAACCAACTTGAATCTGCAGAAGTAGATGATGCATAAAATCCTATTTTTGTTCTTCTTGTTCTGCCTTCAGGTGCTAAGAATAGGTTGACCCCCTATTCTTGGTGGCTGCCCCTCAGATATTGCAAAACTGCTATCAAATAATCCCGTCTTTCTTTTCATTAAACTAAACATACCCAATTCCTATTACCATTCTTCATACGTTTTTGCTTCTAGGTCCCTTAATCATCCTTGTTATTTTTCTCCTCACTCTTTCCAGAGTCTCAACATCTTTTTTATATTGTGGCATTGAAAACTGTAAAAAATATTCCAACTGTGGTCTTATCTAGTGGTGTTAACACTTTGTGTGATAATTCTTAGAACTCCAGACCAGAAGTTGCAATCATAGCCTTTTATGGGTAATGCTTGGTTGTGAGAAAACTGTCTCAGAGAGACAGTTTCCAGGTAGAGATTCCAGTATTCAACCAGATGAACCAAAAACAATCCCAGAAAGCCACCAAACAAAACTAAAGCTGTTTATTTCCCTTCAATACTAGTCATAGGATGTTTTTTTCTGTTCTGTTTTATTCTCTTCATTAAAAAGAAACAGAATTGTATCTACTTTCACATTACAGAAAAAAATACCATTTAGTTTCCCTTTTCTTCTTTTGAGTCAAGTTCTTTATAAACTTTTTAAGGGATTTTTGCAGTTTGAGACATAATGTCCTAATCTGCATTTATTAGATTTTTATCATGCTTTTATTACTTTCTAAATAATTCAAGATGTTGAATATACATAATACTCCTTCCTCTTCCTATTTTCCCTTCACAACAACCCTATAAGATGGATTGTGCTGAGAAAGAGTGACTGGCCAAAGTCACCCAGTCAGCGTTCATCAATGGAGGGATTCAAAAAATTTTGCTCTTTTGGGGGCGTGGCTTGGTGGGCGTAAAATGGCTTGGTGGGCATGGCAGGGGAAGGATACTGTAAAATCTCCATTCCCACCCCACTTCAGGGAAGATTACTGCAAAATCCCATTCCCTCCCCATCCCACAAATCTGCTTTCCAGCTCTGTTCTCCTGGCAGAGCAACAAAGGAAGACCCAGCCAATCAGCTAGGACTTGGGAGGCAGAGAATAGATGGGGATGGGGGCAATCAGAGATGGAATTTGCCAGTTCTCTGAACTCCTTAAAATTTCCACTACCAATTCTCCAGAACTGGTCAGAACCTTCTGAATACCACTTCTGGCTTTCATGCCTCAGGTAGGACTAGAACTCACAGGCTCCTGGCTTCTAGGCCAGCCCTGTAACTACTACAACAAACTGTCACATCTTATAAGTTTAAATTATTTCTAAACAAGTAATTTATATGCCAAAAGGAAGAGAACATGCCATGCCATTCAACAGGTATTATACCAAGAGAAAAATCAAGAATTAATACTTGGCTCATAAATAGCCTTTTACTCATGTTGAGTACATCTTATTAGTACTGGAATGGCACTTTCTAATCTTATGAAAATTGATCCAAAATATATTATTTCACATTTTTATATCTAGTTTGTTTATGCCAAAACTGTTTCCAAAGCAATCATCACAAATACTAAAAAAAGCATATATCAAAAAGGATATTACAATTACCAATCATTAAAATTAATCAACTCTTGTTGCTAGCTGCTATTACATTTGATTCAGATGAAACATTGTACATTACTAATAAAATTAAAGTAGCTCTTTTAAGGGGTGACAGGGGACATTTAAATTTGGGTGAAGGTGAACAAAGTGAAGAGATGACAACAATTTAACATACATAACTATCCATTTCAAACTTCAGGGAATCTTTTATGCTAATATATCAAGCCAGCACATCTTGAAACCTGGAAATTTTTTAGAAGACCTCCTAAGATTAGAAGGTAGGCTTGCACACTGGCAGGACATTACCTTGAAACTGGCTAAAATATACCCAAGTAAATTCAGTAACAGAGAATATATGTAGCTCAGGATTGAAGTATTGCATTCTTGGTATTCTCTGAACTTCTCTGCTTGTTTTCCTGCAGATGTTTCATTACTAGGATAAATTAATTCCTCTTATATGGTAATGTGTCCTGCCATTTTTGATAGGAGAGTATTGTATTCCTTGATGGTTCCTTGACTAGGTTATTGCTAGTTCCATGATTGATCTGATGCAGTTTCCTGCTGGTCTAGGTGTGAGCGGCCAGGAAGGATGTATTCTGGGATGTTTTCTTCCTTCCTTCCTTCCTTCCTTCCTTCCTTCCTTCCTTCCTTCCTTCCTTCCTTCCTTCCTTCCTTCCTTCCTTCCTTCTTGCCTTTTGATTGACATCTTTTAAATGGTATAGATAGGGTTTAACTCTATGCATTTAGAATTAGGTGTGGTCTAGAATGACAAATTTTCCAATTGAAACTGTGGTTGAATTTGTCAATGTGTTGAGAGATTAAAGAATGATCATCATGTCTTATGACTACCAATTAATGTTCATGGTTGTGTTCTGCCAGTCTTCTACCTTTTTTGTCCTACATAATAGTTATTACAATCCTTATATTGGATGTTGTACTTGATCAGGGGTGTCAAATTCACAACCTGTGGGCTGGATGCATCACTTGACACCGCCGTGATGACACGAGTTTGACACCCCTTTACTAGATGATTCTAGTGATGGTTGGTTGTAATGAGTTTAATAGCAAGGCATGTTTTAATGAAACTGTGGAGCTATTCTTTGTGATGCTAGATATTATGTGGCTGTCCTTTGTATTGCTAGATATTATAAAGATAACCAGTTTCCTCTTTTTGGAAATCTTGGTTAGTAAAGTCAAGTCATGCGCTATCAGCAAACACACAGAGATAAACTCTATCTACATACTTTAAAATGATGTAATCAAAACTCAAGAAAGGAAGCAAATAGTTCTGAGCACATCCCTGATAGTAGCCAACATCAGATAAGAATGAAACAACATGAGAGAAACAATCATGGAAGAGAAAAAAAGTTTAATTAGGGATACATCAAGAAGGAAACCATATCCCAACCAAGACTGGCAGGGCAAATAGAACTAGCAAATTCCACTTTCTCATACACTAATGGCGCAACTTACGCTTGAAATAAATTTGTAGGAAAACAAGTTCAGAGAACATTAAGAACCCAGTGATCAAATAGTTATTATGTTACACATTATAGGCAAGCTTTTAACGGAGAGCTATTTGAATTCTTAAAAAGTATTCATGTAATTACTGATATTTCACAACTTGGAAGATGTTTGCAGTAATTTCTAAAAACATCTGGGGTGATTTTGAGAGAGTCAAAACCTTAATAGTAATCAATAGTTAAGTTTGTATCCCTTAGCTATCTAGTCTATGGTGTCTGTCTGTCTGTCTGTCTGTCTGTCTGTCTCTCTCTCTCTCTCTCTCTGTGTGTGTGTGTGTGTGAGAGAGAGAGTGAGAGAGAGGGGGGAGGGGAGGGAGGGAGGGAGAGAATCTTCTTAGTAGTATCTTCTTTCATTTGGACTAACCTTTCCCTTTGGTAGGAGAAGCAAATTGGTTACTCCAGGTGGTTTCTTTAAGTAGATACTTGGAACAGAAATAATTTAAAAAAAACAGTGAAAAGTAATTTTTAGTCTTGCATATTGACTAAGGCTGTGATCCAGCAAGGCACTTAAGAAAGGATATAAATTTAAGAGATTGGTCAATATCTCTTCATTTAATGAAACCACACACATTCCTTACTTGAGATATACAGGAAGAGAAAGAAAGAAATTTATGGAAGTAAGAATTATTCACAATTCTTATATTACACCATTTGCTTTAAAAGACTGACTAAATAGATCTTTAATGCAAATTATGATATAGAAATGCTCAATATTACTCTCTCTCTCTCTCTTTCTCGATGCTTTCCTGTTTTCCTGTTAAAGCTTATGTTTTACTAAAATTTGTCACATCCCACCATAGTCTTTTTTGTGCTCCTCTATCAAATGGACAACATAAATTGTTTGATTATGTGCATCCAAATAATGAGGCTTTCAGGTCTCAGGGCACTCAACACATGATTGAGGAAGACTAAATAACTTTCCAAATACTAATGCTGCTTATGATGCAACTAGATTAAAATCTGTGGGATGTATACATGGAAATATATATATGGTGAAATTCAACATATTAAAAATGAATCAAATCATTTCATTTATCAGCATCAACAAATTGAAATGGGCTGGAATTTGACACTTTCTGTCAGAAAGTCATATATATATATATATGCTGCTGAGAATGTGAACAACGAAAAAGAGATGGTGTTGCTTTCATAATCAAGAAAATAAATAAACTCAAGTCTTTTATTCAGTACAGTCAGTGACAGAATAATACCTATTAAATTTTGTGGACATTTAATATGACAGTTGTCCAAATTTAAACTTCAATGCAAAAGAGCAAATTTACAAGTTTATGGTTTCGTTGAATTTGAAATTAACAGATATGCAAACAAGATGTGTAGTTGAAGACTGAAATGTTGAAGTTGGAAATATTAAGGAAGAAAGTATAGCTGGGGCATTATGGTCTAAAAACAGAAATGAAACAGGGTAATTACAGTACTTATTTGTTTCTTTACTGTTAACACCGTCATCCAACAGTCAAAATATTATCACAAGTAGATATGGATATCATCAAAGTACATCAAAATTAAACTGAGCTTCTATTGGTACAAGAAGGCAGAAATGACAAAGATGGTAACATATAGCCAAATGTTGTCTGTGAAACAGTTAATAAAATGTTCACCTGCAAGTTCCAGATAAATCTAAAATGGAAGAATATTCTCACAGTTCCTATGATATGATCTTAAGCATATATCTTCATTTTCAAGAAGAACATCCTGAGGCTTATTGATAGGGAATCAGTGAAATTCTGGAATGCAATCAAAGCTGCAAAAATGGGGATAAAGAATCCTTCAAATAAATGAATACAGGCAAAGATGTCAGGAACAAACATAACAAAAAAAAAAATCCAAATAATGATTAAAAGACAGAAGAAGCCACATTACAACACTATCAGTATAGATACTGAAGATGGAAACAATAACAGAAAAGCAAGAATAGTCTTCCAAAATATCTCTGTTCTTTGATGGAAGTTCTAACCTCAAATTGGTTCAATCATCCCATTATGCCTGCAATTTTGACACCGTTGACCCCGGCTTCATTTGTCCCTGACCAGAGTCATAACTGATAGTATAGTTCAGATAGATTTCTCCTGTGGTTTGGATTGGATTTACATAATCAGACCGACTACTGCATGTTTCATGAAAGAAAAATAGCTTTACAATTTTGCTTTTTGGCTTTTAGTGGACCTAAATAATTACTTATTTGAGAGTAACTAAATATGATTATTGCAAACCAAGTTTTTAGCAAATCAGGTTTTCAGCACTGACTAGAGACCACTAGATTTCATGATATTGGCTTTATATTAAAGTTCTTTTAAAACTCTGTTTTGAACATTATTCATATCTTTGGCTCAGAATGCAAACTATGAGTGGGACAGATTTATAAATTACATAATAAAAAAGTGCAAATAATTGATCCAGGATGAAAAATGAACTGTCCAACCTTAGCAATATTGATGAAAAGGGGTCTAATATGGACTGTTTATAGTTGTTAGTGACAAGTTGAAGTGTGGAATGAAGGATAGTCTGAATTTTTATTTTACAAATCAGTACATGACTCCTTATTTAATGTTATTCTTAGGAAGAATAGACATAAAATAACTTGTATTTGTTCAGTCAGATAATTTAGCATATTGAGACATTGGCTTTTGAATGTATGAATGAAATGTGCACTCATCATCATCAGTAGTAGGTAAATTTCTTGAATCACCTGAAGGATAAATGTCTATTTCCCACAGCTGTGTCTCTGATATTATGCGGGATTTTTTTTCCTGGCACATTATGTTGAAATATATCATAGGGCCATGTTTGTTAAATATGACCTTTTATGTTTCCAGATAGATCCATGACTGCCTTGTTTTCAAAACTACTCAATTAATGACATGTTGTTTGCCTAGAACAGCTAATCCCCAACTGTGCAAGGAAAACAAAGCACAACAAAAGGAAAATTTGTAAATTGTTCTTGGAGCTTCTGTAACAATTTGGAAATGCCAAGCTAAAATGGCTTAACTGGGTTTCTTTGCAGTTGTCTGAAACGACTGCAGAAGACTCTTTTTTCCTAAGGTAAAACTGGATTTTATAATTCTTGCTGTTGACCAAGAATTACTTTGTCTTCATCAATTCTCTTTTGTCCTGTTTTTGCTGCAGAAAGAGCTTGTGGTCAGGATGACTGCTTCTTGGCTTCCTGCTGTCTGCTATAGATTGTTCAGCAGAAAACTGTGTGGTCAATTGTATTTACAATTTCTCCTCTGCACTGTAAGTTTAATTAGCAAAACTGATAATGCTTGCTAACTGCTGAGAGGGAAATGTGCAAGGAGAAACGTGATGGGAAGCTGTACATGTTATTTGCTGAAAATTTCAAGGCCTCCGAGTGGTTCATGGCACATCACTCATCAGTCTGGGGAGACACTTAAAATTTGTCGTGCTTAACAGAGCTTGAAACATGCACCTGTTCCTTCATCTACCTTGCAATTAGACTGAGAAGGTAGACAATTGTGCAGATAATAAGGAATAGAAGAATGTAAGGCAATTTCTCATAATGCTAGGTTTCTTAGGAAAAGTATTGATTTGGTACATGGGCTTTCAACAGCCATAATCTACTTTTTCTGCTGTTACAAAATAATTCAATCAGTAACATTTGCCTATGAAATAGACCTGAGTTTTTTATTCTTTAAAAACATTCAAAAGTAGAACTTGCTGTTTAAATTTTTCTGTCAGATAAAATTATGCTTTCAGTATCTCTTTATTTCTACTTCAGCTATCTATTTCTAGTTCTTACAATGTTCTAAATTTAGTAAAATATGCTGCATTCATCTATCTGTCTATCTATCTATCTATCTATCTATCTATCTATCTATCTATCTATCTATCTATCTATCCTCTCCCTCCCTCTTCCCCTCCCTCTCCCTCTCCCCCTCCCTCCCTCTCTCTCCAGAGAAATATCTCCTACAGTTTTGAAGACCTATAGAAGAACATTGTCAAGCTGATCTGACCAAAGCCATTTTGAGGTTTCAATATTGCCAAACTGAAGCTGAGGGATAGTTGGGGTTTTGTAGCCAAAACAGAATATTTTCTCCTGGGAACCAAGGACATTCCCATAGGTGGTCGGAGAGAGGAGTGATGATACCAGGCAACTGGACGGAACCTGATTGGACCATGTGACTGATTCTGTGGGGAAGGGAGAAAACTTTTACTTTTAATTAGGTGAAAAAACTCAGAGTCAGTTTTCACCAGCTTTTGCCAATATGACATATCCAAATAAACTATTCTTTGAGGAATCTACCTGCTTCTGAGTTTTGTTCATTATGGGTTTATTACTTGGCACCCTGACAAACATATTTGTAGCTCAGGATTGAACTGTAGGGTCCTTGGTGCTCTTTCAGTGTGAATGTTTTCTTGCTAGTGTTTCAATGCCAAACTGATAACATTACCTAATTTGGTAATGAAACATTTGTAAGAAAACAACCATCCTCAGAGAGCACCAAGGACACTGCAGGTTTTTTTTTTGAAAAGGTCAAGTATTTGGATTCATTTGTATTTATTTTTTGTTAAATTATAGTATCAGCTTCTTGCAATTAAGTAATGCCTGTTAAAATATTTTCTTAAATTAGCATGTTACCTACTATCAATAGAAATCAAAGGATATGTGCAGTTTGGCCAGCCTCAAGGTTTGACATAAAAGTGAAGATTTGTTGCTCACCCATTTCGAATTATCCAAAAAGTTTAAAGAGATCAGACTGCAGAACAACACAGGAAAAGAGCTCCATGGCACAGGGCCAGATTACTCACAGGTAGTTGTTTCTAATAATTTCTTCCCATCTTTCTAGATCCCACAGGCATAGCTAGTCTTGACTGTGAAGCAGTGCCAAATACAGAATGAATAACATATATTTTTATATTGTGTTCTCTGTCCTATAGAACAGCCTCTCCTTTGAGATTAGATGGCCTTCTAGAAAAGAAGGAAAACTTAATTTTTCTTTCAGGCATGAAAAGGCTCAGCTTTTAGAAATCTATACTTTCTCGTTTTGCATCTTCTTCTTTTCTAAATAAATATTTTCATTAAATTTCCAAAAAAAAAAAAAAATTAAAATACAAGCTTCCATAAAAGAAGGGAGAAAGGAGGGGAATTAAAAAGTAACAGAAAAATATACATCAAGCAAATATATAACAAAAATAAACGTTTTTCCAGTACACTGAACGCAATACCATTCAATAGGCTCTCTGTAAATTTATATTAATAATACCAATATTTAAAATACTTAACTGTTAATAATCAACACTCTAAAAAAACAGTATTCATTCTTCTCTTAATTTTATTCTAAGAGATAAATAAATAACCAAATATGAATAATTTGAAAAACCACAATATTTCTTTAGTCATATTAGAGATAGTCCTCAAATCCCAAAGTCAACAGTTGATTTTTCTTTGTATCTTGTAAGAAATCTAATAGTGATCCCCAAATCACAAGAAATTTAGTCAAATTATTGTCTCAAAGTTTCAAAGTCTACTCTTTATTTTGGGTATCGGTCCTTCTTTACATCTTTCTCTGTTTCACAACTATCCAGTTTCATATACAAAAACAAAGTCCCATGTTTTCTTCTACCTGTTTATCTGTCATCCCTGAAAGAAAAAGCTTCAGATTTTCAGGTTTTACATCTATTATAGCATTTTGCACCTTCATATTCCATCAATTTTGCAGATGTACACATGTGATATTTACATTTTCCTTAGTTATGAAATGCCTAAGATTGGGGATTATTCTGCTTCTTCTGGTACAGTCCACTTCCATTAAGCTTTCATTAGAAGCTAAATGTGGACATCTTTTGGGAATGTCATCTTTTTATATATCAGGAAGCATGGAAAACAATAGAATTTGAAGAAGTTGTGATGCAACAAGAGCAGACTTGCTACTGAAATGCTAGTGCACCCTGAATCTGAGGCAGCAAAATATGCACCTTTTTCAGAGAAGAATAAAAATTAGATGGCAACATAAATTTTGGCAAAAATATTTTTAAAATTCAGGAACCAAACTTATTAATGCACTGTTTTTGTTATTAAGTTATTAGTTTAGAACAAACTCTCCATTTCATTTGCCAAAGTCCCTAATATTTAAAAAGGGACTAAACATGCACCTATTTGATCTCCCCATGTAAAAATGGCACTATTTGATGTGCGGTAATTGTTAAAGACACTGAGTTTGGCAGCTACAGTCCTGACAGTCTGAGTTTGAGATCCCAGCTCTGCACAACAGGGTGAATTCCTGTTACTTGTCTCAGCTCCTAGCAGTTTGAAAACAGGCAAATGCAAGTAGATTAATAGTTTTATCTTGGTGGTAAGATAACAGCTTACAGTGTGCCTTTGGCATAGTGCCATGCTGGCCACATGATCATAGAAATTGTCTTTGGCAACACTGGCTCTCTCTATCAAGGAACAGAGATGTGCACCATGGCCAAGAGTTGGACAACACTTTCAGGGAAATTTTTACCTTTATTATAATTGTTATAATGATCATTATAAAACAGGTTTGGGGCAACTATAGCCTGGATGACTGAGAATCTCCATAGATCACTGGAATGTAATTTTTATTCTATTGAAGTTAGCAGTGTGGAAACCTATTGAAATTGTTCATTGATTTTCATCTCTAATATCATGTGTTCTATTGTCATGTTTGTCCCATGGAATAGCATCATCATCATCATCATCCCCTTTTAACAAGCCCATAATCCCTTGTGGGGTGGAGTCTGGGCAACTGAATGGAGCTGAGTGTTTACTGGCCAGATGCCCTTTCTGTCAACAGTGTGGAGTTATATTCAGCAGATTTATTCTCAACAGAGAGACAAATATTTGCCTCTACTTAGGATCAAATTCAAACCCACCAGATTGTAAGGTGAAAGTTCCACCTCTAGGTCACCGCACCACTCATCCACTGGAATAACATACTGCCTGAGATTTTATCATCCAAAACTTCCCACCCAGGAAGCTGGTTGAACCCATTTTTAGGGACTTTGGATATGGCTATGATATGTGCTGCTTTAGTGTGATAAATTTCAAATTTTATTGATACTTGTATTGCTGTTTCTGAACTTCCTGTTCACTACGCAGAGTGCAAATAAATCCAAATTGAATAATAACTAAGTATGATATATTAACTGTATATTGCATTTATTTTGTGCATAAAATATTGCAGTTTATTCAGCATATACTGTAGTTCCTTTAGGCTTGGCTTCATTTTCCTTTACTTCAAGCCAGCATAATAATTTGGAATGATGGAAGTCACAGGGTAATATATCTGAAGAAGACACCAACACGAAGAGGGTACTGGGAAGTAAAGAGAAGAGAAAGAAAACAAAACATGTAAAATATTACTAATAAAATAGGACATGTTAAATATTAGGGTAATCACAGAAATTTGGCTACCAAAAACAACTGAAAGATTTTTTTAGACTTACAAAAAATATTTATGTTTACATTTCTTTTTGTTCCAGTTCAGATAAGATATGGGAAAGTCTGATTTAAAAGTTAAAGTGCTTTGTTGGAGCAGATCCAAAGCATATCTATATTGCACCATTGCTCTTTAGCTTCAGTGTGCATTTATCAATATGTATTCATTGAAGAAGTTTGATTTCAAGTGGAAAGTGCAAGTAAGTAACACAAAAAGTGGAAAACATCATGTGTTCCTAAATGGAGAAACTGCTTAGAATTTAATGTGGAAGAACATTCATATGCAAAAGCAAAACATTTTGCAAAATTCATAGGACTATCCCTTGAAAAATAATAGTGCAATGAACTTTATATATAAATCTATTATAGGGAATTAACATGGATAGCAAATATATTAGTTGGAGGAAATTAAAATGAGGTCCCTTCTACCAGCCAGCTAATTCTGAAGTCTGTCAAAAGAAATATTTTCTGGGAGATGAAGGGGCAAAGGCCAGAGAACAAAACATTGGAAAAGCTGAGTTACGCAACCCTTATCCAGACTTGAAACTGCTGTACTGAAATGCTGACAGAAAACTTAGGCTGGACTAAGAGTAATTCTCAGTAATGCTCTGAAGGAAAAAAAAACACCAGATTTATTTCCCCTCTTATTCTTACCCACATGGATAACTGGGAAGTCACTTTTAAAATCTTTTTCAGAAGAGAAAAGGATAGCAATAGCAATAACACCTAGACTTATACAGCACTTCATAATCAATGGTGCAATTCAATCGGTGTAACAATCGGTTTGGTGAGCACTCATTTCATGTTTAAAAAAGCCCATTTTCAGCTCTAATACTTACCTTCTACGGCAGCCCCTGTGAATAAAACTGCTGAGGTGTGGCAAACTGCTCTGCTGCGTGAATCAGCTGTGCTTAAAAAATGAAATAAAGCACAGGGGCAGGTGGGTGGGCCCGCATGCTCACCGCAGCAAACCGGTTCAGAGCCAGCTGATCTTTGGAGCAAAGGGTTTGCCCAAACTGGTTTGAACCGGGAAAATCCCACCCCTGTTCATAATGCTTTACAGCACTCTCTGAGCAGTTTATAGGGTCAGCATATTGACCCTAACAACCTGGCTCCACATTTTTCTGACCTTGAAAGATTGGAAGGCTGAGTCCATCACAGCTCACGGATTTCTGTGAAGTTATTGTACATGAAATGTCCTTGTTCTGAGTTATTAACAAAGTGGTGAATAAAATTTATTTATTTATTTACTTTTAAAAGTCTATGCAACCCATCTCTCCAGGGTGATTCTGGGCAGCTTACAGTCATGTAAATTACCTTAAATAAATAAAAGGATTGAAAAACTTACAAGCTTATACTTTTTTTACCCTCTGTTTCTGTAGTTGTTGTTATCCTATACCTCTTGGATACCTCTGGAAGTTGTCTCATGCATGTGGATTGGCTCAGTTGACATATACCATAACTAAGTAGTGCAAATGCTTCCTTTTACATTCTAGTTCATACTCAGTCACTAAGCCCAGGTTACTTGACAGGGCTGCCTCAAGATGATAAAATTAAAGGAAATAGGATTGATTCTTTTTCTCTAAGAGCAGACAATATCAAGATGCTCTACATGTTGTCTACATCAGGATGCTCTACATGTTTATCATCATGTGATAAAATCTAGGTTGTCCAAAATTAATTTTTCAACAAATTCTAAAATTTAGTTTAAAAAGAAAAAAAATGAAAATGACACATAAAGCTTTTATTTTTAAAAAAGGACCATTAGAGGGTATTTTTTAACAATAATAAAAAAGATTCTGATGAAAGCCAACTAATGTTTCTCCAATAATGTCTTTCTACCTTCACTGCTTTTTATTTCCTCTTGGCACAACAAATGCTTTTAAAAGTTGTTTTTAATAAAAACATACCTAGCAAAATAGATTTTCAATATATCTTGATTCTCAAAGGTTTTAAGGATTTTGCTAACTTACAGCAAACTGTAATTTGTAGTCTTAGCATATTTGGAAAGTGGTCCTTTTTTGCAGGAACATAAGGCTGTGCTGCTCCAGATAAATGCAACACATTTTTTAAAAAATCATTGTGATGCTTATTTAATATTGTGAGAGTTGCTTAGTCTCCTGTGGCATTGCTTAAAGCAAGGATAGAAGGACGGCACTCTGCATTTATTAAATGTGAATAGGTTGTTTGCAAGGGAAGTTATCATAAGGAACAAAAATGCATGTGTTGATAAAATTGTCGATCCCTTTATAACCGCTATCTTTGAAATAAATCCACTTTGCTGATTGATGATATACAGTGAATTCAAAAAGTATTCAGACCCCTTTCATTTTTGTCAATTTTGTTATGCTGATTCCTGATTCCTGATTATAGAATTGTTGAAATTTATTTTGTTCTCATTAATTTATGTTCAGTACAGTGGTGGTATTCTACCGATTCAGCCCGGTTCTACTGAGATGGTAGCACCGATGAACAGTGGAGACTGAATTGGTTCTCTCCACTGCTCTGCTTGTTGAGCCCACCTACTCACCCGGGCTCCCATTCACCTTTATTCCCTGCTTTTGAAGTGCAGCTGCTTTGCGCGGCACAGCAGAGTGCCGTGTGGCAGCTGCTGAAGTGACAGGGAGAGTGCAGGCTTGCAAGAGGTGAGTTGGAATGCCTCTGCACCTGCGCAAACCCCTCTGTGCCTGTTCAAATGGCTCTACACCTGTGCAAAGTATGCGTTTGGTACACACGCGCATGCAAAGTGTGTGCACGCATGCAAAGTGTGCTCACCAAGCCGAACCCACTGAACTGGTGGTAAAAATCTTTCAATCCCACCACTGGCTCAGTACCGGATAATGATAAAGTGAAACAGAATTTTAGAAATGTATGTAAATTTATTTAAAAAAAAGAAAACTGGAATATATCATTAGAGAATGAATGGATAGATGGATGATGGTTAGGAAACTAAAGTGAATCCACAGAGAAACAATAGAGAAGCATTCACATATACAGAGGAAACTCCAAGGCTTATAGAAGACAAAACTTTGAAGCATTAATACCTAAGAAATTGATTGATTGATTTTTTTATTATTTAAATTTGTTATGGCTGCCCAGCTTCAATGGACCCTGGGTGATGGACAAAACGCCACAAAATCCTATACAAACAGATAAAACTTAAAGGCACGGAGGCAGCCCAGACTAAAACAATCTAAAAATAACACACATCAAACAACCTCTTGTCTCCAATAATACATTAACCCAGTTCTGGGACCAAAGCCAGGTTTTAAGAGCTTTCTGAAATCCTAGGAGAGAGGGTGATGTCTTTATCTCAGGGGACATGAAACAGAAGGAATCCATGACTACTTCCTCATTCTCAAAAAAACTGCAGACTTTTGCCTCTGAAAATTATTCAGTCTTTTATTTCAATTCAGTGACACCCTGAAAGTTCATGACATTTAGTAACATGGTTTATGGTTACATGGAGTGGGGATAAGAGGAAGTCAGCAAAAAGACACCAGCCATCCTTGACTTGATCCTTATTTATAATATTGTAAGATTAAGTTTATCTCAATTTTTTACTGATTTTTTTGTCAACATTTTCTTTAGTAATTCATTCAATTTCTGTGACACCTCTCTTTCTCTCTCTCTCTCTCTCTCTCTCTGTGTGTATATATCTCTGCATGTGCATACACAGGTATGTGTGTATTTATGTGTGCATATACATACTATACAAATACATCTACGTATACATCTATACACAAATCTTGGTGCATTTTTAAAAAAATGTTCTGTCAGCATCTACAGGTGCCCATTAGTAAAGTGGAGAATAGAAATGGAACTAAAGAAATTGAAAGCCATGATCAATTCAATATTCTTCGGTTCCACGACTGATAACTTCAAATGCAGGAAAGAAATTATGATCAGAAAAAAAAATCCAACCCTTAAAAAAAAGCAATAGAAACAAGGGAAACTTCTCTCATTTTTAAGCCAAACTTTATTGATCCATTTATCCAGTCAATATTGTAATTAATCTTTGAGGAAAGAAAGAGCCTTCTACAAGTATATTGGAAACAATCTGTCACAATGTAAATTTTTCACCTTTGCAGAATTGCTTTTTTGATCAGGATAGTAATAAATGTACTTGTCATTTAAGGCTACAAGTTGTGTTGCGATGTATGCAAGTGAATAGCATTAATCAGGTATTTTCAACGAATGAGCTATTCTAAAAATAAAAGAAAATTCTCATTTAATTTTCTGCCGCATTTATTAATATGATTGTAATAGCACTTACAAAAGAATAACACCCAAATCCATAAACCAAGAATTATTTTTCAAGTATGTGTTTTTCTATCTGTGTATCTCAGGCTGCCATTTTCTTCAAAGCTCTCTTTTCTGCATTTGACACATAATCTTTGTACTTTCCTAAGCACAGTAAGATTTTCTTTTATATTTGCAAATTCATATGTGACAGCCTCCTTTAGATAATCTATTGGATAAGATTTTTGGTACAACCTGCATATAAACATTGACATGATTTTACGTTTAGATCCATTTCTTGACTCATCTAACCCTTGACCAGAATTTCAACAATATATTATATCAGCTACAAAATATAAACTACCAAGGTAATATCCCAGCAGTAAGATGTACCTTCCAATGGAACATACTAACTTTTTTTTTTTTTTTTTTGCAAATGGGAAGTATCTGCTTACACTTAGGTAGCTTCACGCTATCTAATGCAATTAGGCAGAATTTGCAAAACTGTTAAAAAAGCAGAAGCAAACATTGCCTTAAGCCAATAAAATTCACATCTGTACAGGATTCTTTTGTTTTTGCAAATATCAAATTGTGCTCTCCATTCTTTTGGAGAAAAATAAGTTCTGTTATCAGCAAAAAAATCATTGCAAAAGCAGAAAAAAATTCTTTTATTCTATGATTAGATTTTAAGACTAACTTTATCTGAAAAATACATAAGATACACTCCTAACCATATATTTATCTTAGCTTATTTGAATATTCTTGATGGCATTATTCCTACAATATTCTGTATGTGCATTTTCTTCTCATTAAGTCTCTCAGCTACATGTATTTTTTGTGCAACAGAAGTTTGCTGTTGGTCTGTGGTTTGTACTCATATATTCCTTGAATTTGCTTTATCTTTTTACTCACAAATATTTTTCTTGTAATAATATAAGCAAAAAGAAGGTCCCCATTTTATCTCCAATAATTTGGTCCAAAAAGATTTCACTCAGAAAATGTGATTAGATTTGCCAGTAATAGGAGCCTTCCCTAGCCATTTTCTTATTGGAAAAACCATCAGCCCCAAGCTAATATTAACTGCCAGTTTAACTGTCAAGGAGGATGAAAAACTGAACAGTAGCATTCTCTACACTCTTTGAATCATGAGTTGGAAGGGCTGAAGTCCAGTGCCTCACTCCTTTCAGGAACCCAATTTAAAACACTTATGTAGCCTTTGTTTGATCATATGCAACAAAGAGAAGCCCAACACTATTTAATCTAAAATTATCATTAATGAAAAAAATGCATTGTGCATTGCAAGGTACAGACTGAATCCTGTGACTATTTCTTGATGCCTTAGTTGTGGAGCTATTTGGAATTCACTTTTCTATAGAATGAGTATTTTAAATAGCTATTCATATAGATATTGATGTTCATATGTCAGATAGGCAATAATTTGGTCGCTTCCTGCAATTTTGGGAATTTAAGCAAGAAAATGTGAATGAGAGGAGAGAATGAGGATGAGAATAAAAAAGAGGGAGGAGGAGAAGAAAGGAATCAAAATAGAATAAGCAACCATATTCATTCTGTTATACTTGCATGTATTTTACACTAAATAAATCTTGAATAAACCAATAAACTAATCTTGGATATTGAGGAAATAATTATTTATTTGTGAAGTACGGGCATATCTACATTCCTTTGTTAAATGGAACAGTTATTTAATCTGCTAGTGTTTTTTTCATGCAGAGTCTTATACTGAGATGTTCCAGTTCAGAATTAGTCATTTTGCTCACTTCCTAGATTATTATCGCCAACTTTTTCAGAAACCTTTCCAAAGGTTTATGACACAGTTTAACAAATTGTAAAGACAACCATGAAACTCTGAATGACAGAATCTGGAATTGTCGTCAGCCTCCTCTCTAATCAAAGACCACTGTGGTTCATGTAGTATGTATGAAATTGCAAGGATTGTCTCAAAATATAGGAACATAGGAGAAACTATGCTAGATGAGGTCAAAGGACCGTTTTGTCCAGCAATTTATATCATGTCAAATTGCACCTCGGGACTTCACAAGCAGAAGAAAAGGATAATTACATAGTTAACTCTCATATGCCATAAAAACACCCTATATTTATTTGACTAGATATTTAGTATTAAATACTATAAAGGAAATGAATAAATGAAAATCTAGCAGCCATCTGTCAACAAAATCGGTCCTGCATTTTTGCTGGTAAAGGGCTTCAGGAGGCCGTTGCAGCACAAAATGGAGCTCAGACCTCACATGCAGGACCATTCTGGGCTCTGTTTTCTCTGACAGAGGTACCATGGGCTAGTCCTTTGTTGTTTCCAGGGCGGCCCCATGGACCAGATTTAAGCACCCCACAGGCCTTGAGTTTGACATCCCTGGTTTAACGAAATTAAAATATGCATGTATTCATTCATTCAATCAATTTGTATAGCCTCTCATCGCACATATGTGATTCAATGTGTATGTTAAAGAAGCTTAATTGACCACATTTGAATCAAGCTATTTTCTGTTTCATTCGTCAAAATTGGGGGTCATAATTGGAAAGATAAAAGAATTAAAAACCATAGATTTTTAGAAGCTGAAGCCTGAAGTCTTGCTAAATCAAACATTATTCTCTTGACCCAACCAGTGCTGAATGCATGGCATATGTGTTTAATAGATGGCCTGACCAATCCAGAATGCCCTTTTTCTATTTGTAAAAGAGTGATAGAAACTCATTTAGGAACCAAGTTAGCCACTATCTTTCTGATGTTTCCTACCTTTCTGGAAGACAGGAGATTAAAGAAGGCCGCTGTGAACTATTTTATGTCTTCTACTTTGCTTGAAAGAACTAGTGACCTCCTAATATTCAGAACCTGCAAAATATACTCAACCCTTTCTTTGCAAGAATTAACTAAGCATAAGAAGGCTGAAGTAATTGTACACTAAGGCTGCTTGGTTTCTTCTACAGCTTTTGTTGGAGTGTCAGCCCTTGAGAATATTTATAGTTATGTATAACGTATATTAACGACAACCTTGTTTTTTTTTAAAAAATAAATCTTTAGCTTATATTACTGCTTGCATTCAAAAGCAAAAAACTCAGTGCCTAAAAGCTGGTCAATAAACATTTTAGCATCAGTCAGTTCAAGTGATCTGAATTCAATAATGTTACCTTTCCAAGAGCCACAAAATGGAAAGTGAAAGAATGATTTATGAAGCTTAGCTATGCATGGCCAGATGGGGGTGATGGAGAGAGAGAGAAAGAGAGAGATATTAAACTGATGATTGCAGGATTTCCTTTAATGAAGTACAAGTTGCCAAGACAAGTTTAGGTAAATGTACCCTGTGTCACAATAAAATTATAAAGAAAAGAAGTGACTGACACAAAAGAGCAGATGGTTGCTAATATTAAGTATGGTGTCAGGAAGGTACGCTAGATAACCACAAAGATGAAGCAGTTATATTAGTGCTGTTTTTGAAAACAGTAGCATAATACCTTAATCCAGGGGTGGGATTCAAATTTCTTAACAACCAGTTCTGCTGGTGTGGCCTAATTTGTGGGTGTGGCTTGGTGGTCATGTGACTGGGTGGTCATGGCTTGTATGTAAATATTATAAATATTGATGTAAATATTGATTTTTTTTAATAAAAAAGAACAACTTTTACCCAAAAGTGGGCAAAGCAGGCAGGCAGATTGAGTTGCTCACAGAACCACTTAGAGATCTATCTGCAATCGGCTACCTGGGTCTGCACTGAAAAGCTTCAGTCCTAAGAAAGGTTCGGCTCAGCTTTTAGATTAGCTAGAAAGCAGGAAATCCAAGGATTTCCTGCTTTCTAGCTAATCTAAATCTCCCAGCAGAGCAGAACAGCTGATGATCAGGGAAAAATAAAGGAAAAATAGCAACTTACTAAACCAGGCAAGTTGGATGGCTCTCATGTCAGGTAAGGAGTGAGTGGGTGGGGTAGGATTAGCCAGTGGAGCGATTTGCCAGTTCTCCAAACTGCAGACAATCATAACAGGCATGTGTGCAGCGTTTGAAGAAATCATCAACTGTGCTGCCTGGACAGCTGACAAGTGCTGCGCTTGGGTGCGCAGCATTTGAAAATCCTCTTGTTTTCTGTTTTTTTCAAAGTCAGCTGTGTCATGCAAAGCAGCTGAGGAGGGAAAAGCAGGGAATAAAGGACAGCCTAGAGCCTGGGCAGGTGGGTGGGCCAAACACCAAACCGGTTCAGTATCAGCTGCTCTTCACAGCTCCAGGTTCTATAGAACCTGGCTGAACCGGTAGCATCCCACAACTGTCCTAATCAAGGAACTAGCTAGGAGAAAACCACACCCCCACAAACACTTTCAGGGAAAAACCTACTGTATATAAATAGGGAGAAAACCTTTCACTATCTAGCATTGATTATGTTGCCTCTGGGGTAATGAAACCTCTGCAAGTCAACGACCAAGCTCAGAGATCACCAAGGATTTGCATTTGTGAAGTCTGTTCAAATTGAGCCTCACAGATTGTCTGTCTATGTGTTGGAGTCTTTGAGTTAGTGTTGACATCTGGCAACTGCTTGGAATAGCCTACAGTTTTCTTGGCAATGTTTTTCAGAAGTGGTTGGCACCTTACTGGCATCTTGGTCAAGGGTTAATTACACCTCATGCAGAGGTGCCATTGGTTTACTGACCCAGGAGGAGCTTCAGTTTTTAAAATTCCCTTTATTATGCTGCTATGCTCTCTTTTGCTAAGTGTGACTCACATTCAGTCCACTTACCTTTTCTTCATCTAATAATTTCAGTCTTTTAGATCATCCTAAACCCCGCTCAGTGATAGGAATTAGACAGTCACAAGCTATGATCATTTTTAATTCCCAGCTTTAATTTCCCAGCTGTGATTCCTGAAATTTGATGGTTTCATCTTTCTCATTTTAAGATGAGACACTGATAAATGCCTGGCATGGCATAGTTTTAAAAATGAATGAAAATGAATAACATGCTTAAACAACCTGCAAATAATAATTAAATTACAAGTATCACATATTGACATTTTGCATCATCACCAAACTCATGTGGTCATTAATTAGTAAATATAATCAGTCAATCAATCAATCAATCATCATCATCTGCTTAACTTTTATAGATAAGAGAAATTCAAAGAAATGGCCTGAATCTTCTTTTTGGATTAACAAAAGATATGCATAGGTGTCAGAGGAGACAGACAAAGGTGCCCTGTTAAGAAATAGACATCATAATGTCACAATCCAAGTTCTTCTCTATATGTACTTGTATGTAAAGTCATGACACAATTATGAAAAGGCTGAGCATGTCACAAACCACATTTTGTTCTTTTGTCAATATCAGGATATAACTGGATACTTACCTTTGTAATCTAGATTACAAATGGGAAAAATATTCAATTATCCATGTTATGGTGGAATTGAAGTAGTGAAACTTCAATAATCTGCAGTGACACTGATGCATAAAGTATTAACTTCAATTTGCCAGTTGACATTGTGACCCAATTACACAATGCTTGAGCCTCTGGTCTGCAACTGACTAGGTTTTTGAATGAAAAAAAATATTTGTGTGTATACAATGTATATAAAAACTAAACATTGTATTCATTTTATTTTATTTAACTTTATGTTACTTTGTCACCAATTCCCTTAATGGTTCAAGGAAGGCAATTTAGAAAAATACAGTTAAAAGTGGAATTGCAATTAAATCAATCCCAAAAGTCATTATCAAAACAATTTAATTAAATCAAACACATAGGGATAGAATCAAGATCATGTAAAGTGTTAATACCACTTTATAATGCCTTGGTAAGGCCACTGTCAGCTTTTTAGGGGGTGAACAATAAGATACCAACTCACTTGTGTAGCTTCAGTGAAGTTTTTATTCATCTCCCATGCCACAACAGGTAACAGTGATCAAAATCTATTAAAGTCAGCTCTGGCTTTCGTTGAAACCCAGAGCTGTATTTATACATTTTATATACTGGATAATAACATAATTACTATAATCACCTTCCTGCCAACTTCTCTGCCTAATATCCAACATCCTTAAATTAAAGAAATATGGTAACTGCACCTTTCCCCTTATCAGTGATTCCATGCACCTCCGTGACAATTCACCCTATCCCCCATTTGCCCCGCACCGTTATTACACCACCACCCTCTTGATATTCAGCCATGAATCTTCATTATTGCACCACTCCTTGCCAGGAAGTCGATGTCAGTCATTTGAGGAATTCTCATCATAACGCCAACGTGGTAACACAGTCAATGTAAGGTAAGTAAATGACTATGGTCGTATCGCATCTCAGCTGTCTCGGCTCCAGTCAGTTCGTCATTGGAGTCGTGACAGCCACACTTGGAATATTGCATCCAGTTTTAATAGATGTAAAAAGAAAAGGTTGAGACTCTAGAAAGAGTGCAGAGAAGAGTAACAAAGATGATTAGGGGACTGGAGGCTAAAACATAGGAAGAACGGTTGCAGGAACTGGGTATGTCTAGTTTCATGAAAAGAATGACTAAGGATGACATGATAGCAGTGTTCCAACATCTCAGGGGCTGTCCCAAAGAAGAGGGAATCAAGCTATTCTCCAAAGCACCTGAAGGCAGGAAAGAAGCAATGAGTGGAAACTCATCAAGGAGAGAAGCAACCTAGAAATTTTTCCTGACAGTTAGAACAATTAATAAGTGGAACAACTTGCCTCCAGAAGTTGTGAATGCTCTGACAACCATTTGTTTGAAATGGTGTAGGGCTTCCTGCCTAAGCAGAAGGTTGGACTAGAAGACCTCCAAGGTCCCTTCCAACTTCTATTCTATTCTATTCTATTCTATTCTATTCTACTCTACTCTACTCTACTCTATTCTAAATATTTAATTGACAACATGTCCCTTTTTGTGGTGAAAGCACACATAATTTTTAAATTTATTGGCAGAAGAACCAATAAAAGATGACTTGTTAATATTGTAAGAGCAGAAGTCAGATTGTGCGGTAGTAGAGTGTCCTTCAAGTAGCATAGTTCCAAGTCAGATAGGGCTTGTAAAAACCTTGAATTGGTCCTCAAATGAAAATGATGAAGCAATTTTTACATGAGGATTATGTATGATTCTCAGAAGGCAACACTCACCATTTTTAGCCTGACTTCATGGTTTCAATGATGGATCCAGAAGGAGTATTTCTCAGCCCCAGAAGTTTGTCTAATCATCATTATTACAGTTGGGTAGTCTCATTTCTGACAATTCGAGATGAGAAAAGGAAAGTATGCCTTTAAGTAAGCATATCACAACTTTAAAAATGAAGAAAATTATTAAATATCCCCAAGTGATTTCATATAATGAACTAAATAATATGGGAAATTCAAACTTTTCAAAACCACAAATGAGAATATCTAAGGATCTGAGTAGAAGTCTCCAGGCGACAGATTCTGGTATTGTCCAAAGAATTGGAGCCTTCAAACTCCAGTTTTCTTAAGTTACCCACAAAATGCTTTGGTCAGTAACCATAAATCATTATGAATAGAATAATATTAACAGATCATGCAAAGTACTTCTCTCATGGTGTGGATTTTTCTTCATGGCAACCAAGGCCATGTCTGTGCCAAATCAAAACCTAAAAGACCAAAGAATATAACAATATGATTCACTGAAGAACTGTTGGACCTGAAGTGGCTTCATCTTCATCATCAGCTTGGCTAAACTTGGAGTATTAAATTCCAAAATAGTTTGTTGTTAAAATAGTTTAATCCAAACATAACTTCTTAAGAATGTCCTTATCACAGATCCCAAGGAGCTTTATCTGCAAAAAAAGAATCTATAATGATCTTAGAGATTAATATAATCATGTTTCAAAGCATTTGCATACAAGAACTATCAAATTACTCATGGTGGAACTCAGCTAGAACTTCAGAGCTAGATGGAATTTGGATACATACAGATTAAGAGAGTTGGAAGGGACCTTGTAGGTCATCTAGTCCAACCCTCTGCCCAAGCAGGAGACCCTACACCATTTCCGACAGATGGCAGTCCAATCTCTTTTTGAAAGCCTCCAGTGATAAAGCTCCCAGAACTTCAGATGGCAAGCTGTTCCACTGGTTGATTGTTCTCACTGTCTCTTTATGAATCTCTCCTTGGTCAGTTTCTATCAATCATTCCTTGTCTGGCTTTCAGGTGCCTTGGAAAATAGCTTAACCCCTTCCCTTCTGTGGCAGCCCTCAAATATTGGGACACTGCTATCATATCTCCCCTGGTCCTTCTCTTCACTAGACTAGCCATGCACAGTTCCTGCAACCGTTCATTGTATGTTTTAGCCTCCAGTCCCCTAATCATCTTGGTTGCTCTTCTACGCACTCTTTCTAGAGTCTCAACATGTCTTTTATAGTGTGGTGACCAAAACTGGATACACTATTCTAGGTGGGGTCTTACTAAAGTTTTATAGAGTGGTATTAGTATCTCTCTTGATTTTGATTGTATCCCTCTGTTAATGCAACTTAACAAAGGCTTGGTCATCTGCCCAAGCCTGAAAGAATTTCTTGTGTTGAATTCTGTGGTTACAAGTGGAATGCTTCCTTGCATTTCTAACATCTGGTGCATCAATATTATGAGCAGGTCATTTTTATGCTCACTCATTTTAACACTTAGACTTGCCATATAACTGTAATTGCTTAAGCCTCTTCTTGTCTCACATTAATATTCAGAACTCAGTCATAAACTATGGCATTTTACAATATGGTCAGAGTTCTCTCAATATTCAGGTTGCTTCAATTTTGCTTTTGTCAATTTCTTATGCATCTAATAAAAAAGAGAGTGTATATTGTATATGAGCAAAATATAACATGAACCAGTTCTTGCTTTTTGTGACATTTTAATAAGAGTTTAATAAGTGCTATATGTTTTTTTTATCCCAGCAAGATACTTTCTGAATACAATTGTTTTTTAAAGGAAGGGAGGATATTGAATTAGCTGTATCTCTGAGAAAAACAGCATTTGCTAGATGTATTTACTGTGCATGTCATTTTACAGTCATATGCATCACTTAACATCTGGGATTTAATTGATGTACTTCTTACATTTGAATTTTGTCCAAATTCTGGAAAAAATATTAGACTCCAAAACATGAAAAAGCAAATGAGTTTCCACATCAGGTGGCTCACACAAAAGGAAGGGATGGTACATGTGTGTATTTTCTCCCTTTCTAGGAGTAAATTGTGTTTTTAGCTTTTTAAACAAATTGAGACATTTGCCAAAGAAAATTAAAGCTATTATTAACAAACAGTAGGTAGCGTTGATGTAGATGTGCTTTATAAAGAATGCAGAACTATAGGAAGGAATCACAGCTGAACAGATTTTATAGGACTTCAGACTTAATGGCTAAAAATGAAACAGGCATCCGTGTGAGATCAATTGTGAACAAGATTTTTGTTGAACTGAACATAAGAATCAATTATTGTCTTGTGTGGTTCATAATACAGCAAGAAAGAACTAATGAAAATCCTGAAATCACAAATTTTGCCCTTCATTAAGTATATAAAGATGGGGAAAACACTGGCAGAAACTCAAAAGAAGCCATGACGAGTGGCTGAACTTGTCTGGATTCCTGAAACTATTAAAAAAATGGTCCTTTCTTAATGAATGTAAGGAATGCAACTCAAAAGCATAAATAATACTTTTAATATTGAAAGGAAGCTCTAAATCTGATGATGTCATAGCTCCATTTTAATAGATGTTTTCATAATTTATTTGTATAACAAATTTATATATCATTTCAACTTCCAGAGGCTGGTGGGAGGAGCTGCTGGTTGTAAGTAGGGAAGAGTGAGAGGGAGTGCAGAAAGCAAAGGCTCTTCCAACTCCAAGTTCCCTTCCAACTCTGTTATTCTAAAATTTTCTAGCCATTAGTATGAACCAAGTGACATTTCATAGAAACATTGGATTCCTTGGGGATCTGAGGTAGGAAGCTATGTAGAGTTCATGTATATGGAATCATTTCCCATGAAAATCAAAGAAAGTTATATGATTGTATGGCATATACATTTAATAGATAACTAAAATAAATAAATAAACAAACAAACAGATAAATAAAGAAACAAATAAATAAATAAATAAATAAGCTCTTCTATTTGGGTCCACTTCTTTCTAGTCCTTGATTTTTTTTCCCTTGTGTTTCTTTAAAAAGTATCATCTTGTGCAATTTCTCATTTAAGAGATAATAGAGACTTTCTAAAGTTTTCAAGAACTTACTTCACTCTCTCAAGTTTAATATCTAATCAGTCTTAAAAACATGATTCTGCAAAATCTCAAGTTTTAACACTATAATATTAAATCTATGTTAGGTTTTGATATGGAACTACACTTTTATAGTTAGAATTTCCATTCTTTCACTGGGAACACCAAAAGATATCACATTCTTGAATCCTAGTTACCTTGCTTAGTCTGTGCAGTCACTTGGCATAATTTAAATTTAAGAATTGGAAAAAGAAATTATGTGGAAAAAATAAGGGTGTACAGCTCTACAGGATTTATTTAACAGTGAAGGGGATTTACCATCACCCCTTTTGGATTTTCTGATGCAGAGAAAGTATTATTTCAGTCTTTGAGCCTTTGATGTAAAATGCAAAAAAAATCATGTCTTGAATGGAAAAGTATGCTAAGCTCATAAAATTATTATTTTGTTAGAATTATTTTGAATACTGTGCTTCACAGCAGGAAGGTATTTGAAGGCCATCGAAACTGGCAGCCCCAAAATGGAAATCAGGTCCAGTCAGTGAAGATGACTAGGTGGGATTGCTATCTTCTGAAATTACTTTCATGGGATTGCCATTCCTACGTCAATCTCAAAAGGAAAAAGAAAAAAAACATGACTGCTGGGAGTCTTCACTGAGATACTCAAATGGAAAAGAGAGGCAAATATGGTGGCCAAGTGGCCTCTACATGTGAATCAAAAGGTTTGCATAAGCTATTGTATTGCATGGAAAGTGGTTGTCTAGAAAAGTGGAAAAACTCACTAATGATGGGGCAGCACAATCCACAGATAAATAGATGAATCCATGAAAAAGTTGATGATCACTGATATATGAGGAGGGAGGGTATGGAGGAGGAGGGGAGGGAAAAATCTTTCCATTAGCTCAAATGGGAAGGTCTTCTGAATGCTAGGCATTTTATTTCTTAAAATGGAAAATTTTTCTTTTTTCTGGTGCACTGGAAGGAACTCTTCCATCTATTATTAAAAGTATATATACTAACCTTGTTTAAAAAAAAAATTAGGACACACTTTGCTACAGATTTCATTTTTAGGCCCAATGAAACAGAACAGAATTGTTTATATTCTACAAGTCTCTATGCACACAACAGAAGAAGAGATGAAGAGAGAAGATAGAATGTGACACACACTGAGGAACTTGAGGTTGTTACATGGATATTAGCAAACTATACTCAGATGCCAAAAGGCTGTGTTTTATTTTATAGCATTTTTGACATTCCTCAAACTTTTCAATTTTTTAAAAATATATATAATGATCTAAATATAGAAAACAGGTTCATGTGACCCCCCCCCCATTGTTTCTTTAATGACTTAGTTCCTTCTTAACTACTAGGTGTCAAACTCATGTTGTTACATCGGCATCACATGATGTATTGGGACTTTTCCCTCCATTGCTAAACTGGGCGTGGGTGTGGCCAGTCAATGATGCATCCAGCTTGTGGCCCGGGACTTTGACAGCTCTGATCTAAGTTATCTTTTCCTTGCATTTGTCCATGCTTATCTTTAGGTAAGGTAGCTTCAACCTTGTCTCACAATCAATACAACTACAATAATTATAACTTCTATAAACATTGATGCAATTCTCCCACCATCTTCTGTGCAAAGTCTATAGAGTTGTTTAAAAATTCCAACCTAAAGCAGATGCAAAAACTGACTATGGGGATCCAAAACAAAAAAGCAACAAAGCCAGATATAAATTCAGAATACAAATTTGTTCTAACACTACTGCAGGGTCAAATGATATTACCCAAATTAGTCCTTATACCAGTTCTTCTTCTAAAGTAGCATTCACATTATTACAAACAGAGGTCATTTTTGCATTTTCCAGAAAGCTCTTATGATTTAGTGCATGGTACCCCTTAAATATCTGTAAAAACATATCAAAGTTTTCAGAATGTTACAGAACGACCAAAATGTCACAAAAGGGCAATAAAATATCAAGACATTTCTGTAAACAATCAGATATTTTATCCAAATCCTGTTGGATTCTGAAGTTTTCAAATAAAGTTTAGGAGCTTCTGACAATATGGAAGGAATAGGTTTTGTGATGATTGAGTGGTTGATTGATTGATTGATTGATTGATTGACAAATGTACTGCACATATCTCTGTGCTGCCTCAATCAAAATGACTCTTGGCAGACAGCATAGAAAGAATATACATCTTATGAGTCTGTGGCTGTCAGATCTTGGGCATAGAACAAAATAGCCAAACTATGGGAAAAGGTGAATGGAGGACAGAAAAAAATAATTAAGACTAGATATTAATACAGATGTAGCCAATTTGTTATTTGTTAATCTTCCATTAGCTCAAATGGGGAGATCTTCTGAATGCTAGGCATTTTATTTCTTAAAATGGAAAAAAAAATTTTTTTCTGGTGCACTGGAAGGAACTCTTCCATCTATTATTAAAAGTATATATACTAATCTTGTTTAAAAAAAAATTAGGACACACTTTGCTACAGATTTCATTTTTAGGCCCAATGAAACAGAACAGAATTGTTTATATTCTACAAGTCTCTATGCACACAACAGAAGAAGAGATGAAGAGAGAAGATAGAATGTGACACACACTGAGGGACTTTGAGGTTGTTACATGGATATTAGCAAACTATACTCAGATGCCAAAAGGCTGTGTTTTATTTTATAGCATTTTTGACATTGTGTGAGTCAAAATATATAAAAAATAATGGCAAAGGTATAGCAACAACCTTAGAGTTCACAGTGGAGGTACTAAAGTAGTAGGTAGCTTCCACATATTAAGTTCAAGTATAAACAATAAAGGAATCAGCAGTCAAGAAATACCACTTGGTAGGGGTGTAATGAAGGTCTTTGAAAATATATTCAGATGGTATAATAACTGCAAAGATTGGAATTGTGCAGGTAATTGTTTTCTTTGTAATACTACGAATGTGAGAGTTGAAGCAGGATAGAAAGAGGGTTATGCTTCTGAACTTTGTGCTAGAAAAACTTCTAATTATAATGATTTTTTAAAATAAGTTTTGGGAGGGATAGACATACAATACAGGTATGTTTTGCTCCTTTTTGTTTCTCACAACACTCTGTGAGGTGAGATTGGCTGAGAGCTAGTGACTGGTCCAAAGTCACTGAACTGGCTTTTATTATCTAAGCAAGAACTAAAACTCACACTATCTCATTTCTGGTTTAGCTACTTAATCAGTACATCAGACTGGATCTACAGATAGAAAAAAAAATCAAAACAAAAGAACAGATCATAGAACAAACCAATGCAGAACTCTAGTTTCAGAACCAAATAACCAAGCTTAAATTATAATACTTTTCAACAAATTATACAAAGACCTAGTTCTTGGAAGAAATCCATAATGTTGGGAAATATGGAAGCAAAAAAGCAGAGGACAATCCAATAGAGAGATAGAGGGACTCAATTAAAGTGGTGATGAATCCATTGTTAGTAAGTCTGAAGGGCCGGGGTGGGGACAGATCATTCTGGAAAAGGTCCATCCATCTGGTCACCAAGAGTGAACACTGACTTGATGGAGCATAATAATAAGTAATTTGACTGTGACAGAGTGTAGATAATTATCTTTCTCCACTTCACTCATATTCTCCCAATGATTTTTCAAAACAGCCAGTTGCATATTAGGTTTCTGTTATACAAAAATAAATAAGTAAACAGGATATTGAAATTACTGAGATTTCCTGTAATCACACTGGTTTTTGCCATCAAAATAGAATGACGAGAATCAGACATAGTGCAATAAGAGAGACAAAAATAGTTATGTAGAGATTAGGTAGGAGGTAAGGTCAGTCTTTTGGAAAAGGAGATTGGCTTCATTTAAGAATCCATCAGAGGCCAATTAGTCCATCTGGTAAACCAGATTACACTCATTGACTGGAGGTAGCCTTTCTATGATGTTATATAACAGATAATTCATTCTACACTAATTGTAATTATGCTCGTATTTTTAATTATGTTTGTAATATATTTTCCCATGACCATGTCTATGGAGCTGGGGTAACATTGGAAGTCATAAAAATGCAGCTACAGTTTCACTAATGTCCAGAAAAAAGAGATTCTGTTTCTACTTTCTAAGGAAGGCTGTTCTATTGTTGAACAGTTCTTATTGGTTTAACCCAAATCTGTGCTCATACAATTTAGAGAACAAGCTGATTGGATAAAATTTCATATCAGTTAAAACCATCTTTATGTCTTCTTCTAAGTTTCTCTTCTGTAGTCTAGAGTATAAACAGATTTAATCAATCTTTGTAGGACTACTTCATCCTGACTGACCTTCTGTGGATATGCTCAAATTGGTCAATGTTCATTGTAAAATATAACATCCAGAACTAGTCATAAATAATTTCTGCAAATAGAAATTCCATCTTGTCTTCTTCTGGTTGTTTCTGTCTAATTACTGGACTAGGTATTTTGTAGTTTTTCTATACACTGTTACAAGCCAGAGAAAATACACCCCATGATTGTGTGGCCTAGATGACATTATTCTATCTTTGATAAGTTCTGCATGTGTTCATTAGCAGACTCTTAATATTGACCTTGACTTGAATTTAAACTGTTGCTGGAATTGCAAATTAGCTCACATTACCATCTCAATGTTGAGACAATGCCCATAGGGCAACAAAATGCTGTTTAATGCTAATTTTAGTGTATACTGTGTTTTATACATATTGTTAGGATTTTAGAGAATGTTTTCTAGTAAGTTGGCATGATTTTTTTCTTTTTAAAAGCCTTATGCTAAGATTTGGTTATATTACTGTACATAATCCTTTCAAATTAATTCAATGTTGTTCTGTTTCTATTAGCATGTAATAGCCTTTATTGAAAGCTTTTTGTGTTGATTGCTAAGGCTTTTTCTTGAATGATTCCAAAGATTTTTCTCCAATTTAATTGAATGGCAAACAAAATCAAAATGTGAGCTGCAAAAAAAAAAGATCTCCCATAAAATGTGGTTCCATTATTAAAAACAACTACATAGCCAAATGTTATGTGAAAACAAGAGACATTGAAAGCAGGCTCTATTGGTATCAGCATCAAGTGTTTCTTTTCATGTTTCTCAGTCTTGGCAACCTGAAGATGTGTCAACTTCAACTCCCAGAATTCCTCAGCTAATATGGCTAGTTGGGGAATTCTGGGTGTTGAAGTCACAGATTTTTAAATTGTTAAGGTTGAGAAACACTGGTCTTTGGCATTCTTCCAACTTACTTTGGTGAAGTATATATATTTTTCCACAAAACAATACTTTTGACATTTGAGTAACAAATTAACCCAAGAACTTTATCTTTGGGAATTCTCTGCCTAATAGTTAATTAAAATTTTGAGTTGTTCTGTTCTATTATCACTCATAATTTTACTGTGAGAATGGTGAGTGTGCTTTAAAGCTGATTGAGGAATTCTGGGAGTTGAAGTCCACAAGTCTTAAAGTTGCTAAGGTTGGAGACCCCTGCTTTAAAGCACGGCGTCAAAGATCTTGAAATCTCTCAGCTACCAAATCACTTCTTGGGGTGGGAGGTTGCCTTTATGTCCAGAAACATTTATCTCACATTTCATTTGAGAGTTTAAGACTCCAAACATCTTACTCCTTATTCTATTCCACCACCAGCACCTTCAACAAGCCTCAACAAGCCTGTGAAGTAGGTTGAAAGAGGTGGCTGACTCATAATTTGACTTTTTGAGCTCCTGTCTGAGAACTAGAACTTAGTATCTCATTCACATATTTGGTATCATATTAGGATAGAATAAGACATCTTGGGTTCAACAAATCTCAGCTTTTCTTTATGCCCACTAGGATACTATGTCAGGGTTATGAGAATTTCAGCAGACCCACAAATACACAGTTGAGATTTGTTGGCAAAGAATGTTTGATTTACCAGCATCTGAGTCTTTCTTTAATTTCTCAATCTTCTCTGTCATTTACTATGTTTAATCAGAAGGGACTTCTCTCAGAAACATCAACCACATCAAGAAATCAGATGAAAACTGAAGCAGGAAAATTCCTCTTCTCTGTACTCCCATGATAGTTTCCATCCCCAAGCTCTAGAAACCATTTCAAAGCCAGCATATAATTATCTTCATTTCAGCAAGCCTCAGAATGTGAAAACAATTGAGAATTTACTATGTACCCTTTCAACTGACCAATGAGAAAATGAAACTGCAAGGACTGTTGTTAAGTACGAAGACATGTTTTTCCCTAATTAGTGCCAGAAATGATGGCAACATCCTACTTTATGACTTGGCTGAAGTAAAAATCATGGAAAACTAACTTTGGCAAGTTATATATAAGTGCCACATTCACACTCTGTGGCCTATGCATTCTAAAGCATCTCCTTTAAATTAAATCCAAAGCATAGAAGAGCTCTCGTTATTTTATTTTGATAACCAAAAAGGAAACAGAGTTATCAGTTCCAGAAATAATTCATAGTGACATGCTGATGTATTCAGACAATTTATTGTCTAAGTTGCTAAAGATGAGTTTCATCTCAGATGAAAAATTGCATCCTGTATATCCGAAAAAGAAGTCAGTCCTTTCTCAAAGTAAGCCACATAGTGTTGGGTATATAAAAAATAATCATCCTGCTACTAATGGCAGTTTATCTGACATGAATATGTGATAAAGGGTAAAGCAAAGGGAAGCTGCGTGGTGAGGGGGAAAAGAAAATATTACAACATCATTTATTAGAAATATGCCCGATCTTGAGAGACTGTGCAGATGGATATGCAGATGTGTGGAGATAGAAGATTATCTTTCTATCGTCTGGAGTAATCTCCAGAGTAGCTAGCAATTTCCAAAAGGGTTAGGAGCCCAGCTATAAGCTTGTCCTTTCCAAGTTGTTGTGACATTAGGTAAGAAGGGGAGAGATCCTAGCAATTCTCGCCCCCCAATATTTCACTAGGTTGTCATGAAAACACTGCCTTCTTTTCAGTAAAAGATTGTGGATTGGCTATTATCTGATATAATATGCTGTCTACAAAGGCAGCTGTCTACTCAGTTTCACTGCTGATAGTTCAGTCTCAGTGAAGCCATTTATTTCTATGGACGTCCATTGCTTGTGTGCCTTTTATAGTTTTAAGTACAGAGTTAAAAATTAAAATTAAAGCTCTTAGAGGTTTTCTTAAGTCACTGCATTTAACTTTAATTTTTAAAATTAAAATTAAAGCTCTTAGGGGTTTTCTTAAGTCACTGAATTTAACTTTAATTTTTAAAATTAAAATTAAAGTTCTTAGAGGTTTTCTTAAGTCACTGAATTTAACTTTAATGTTTAACTGTGAACTTAAGTTTAGACCTCTCAACATCAAAATATACATGCATATACAAATATATACTTTCTTGTAGGTTTACTGCTGCAGTTATATGTAGAGAGAGTATATATTTGTATATGCATGTATATTTTGATGTTGAGAGGTCTAAACTATTTAAGACAAAGACACCAGAAGAAGCAGTTCCTTATTTCAGACCTTATAATATCTCGCTGACATTTATAACCGTATAGTTTGGTACATGATTTCTTCCAAGTCCTGACATTTTAATATTACCTATAGGATGGCATTATTTGTCTAAATAGTTAGAGGGAGTCATACTGCACTATGTCAGCATGATATCTGGAGATTTCTGGGAGCTGAAATCAATATAAAAGGAGTTAAAATGACTAAGGTTGTGAAACATTGATCTATGTTATATTACAAATTAAAGATGTACACTGGCCACAATATTCAATTTGGTCCTAGTTTTGTGCTTTGTGAAATAGCCTATTATGATCTGGACTGAAGCAACGCTGTTTACTTGGTTTTGATATCTGAATCAGAAATGAGATTCAGCTTCTCACTGACTAGCATAGGAAAGCCACAAATGACTCTGACTTGTCATTTTACATAATAGGATGACATTTGCAAACTTTGCTACTGATGAGAGATAATTTGTCCAATTTCAAAGAAATAGATGAAGGGATTTGAAGATACAGTTTGTGTACATATGATGATGCTTTCAGAAAAGTCTGGAATTCATAGACTATATTCAGTCTTCCACATCTTCATTTGGGGATAAAGTCTCTATGGCACAGATGGGCAACCCATTGGTCAAATGTAATGGTGCTTTGTTTAGCTGCAATAGGGTGATTTTAATTGAAGAAAATTTGATCAAATCAAATTTTCTTCACAGACCAAAACAGATCTGTGAAACAAAACTGCATAGTATAGTTGTCAGAGCTGCCACTTCATGCTTGCGCTTCACATTCGTTCAGTGCCAATCTGCCATGGATCCTGGGGGGAGGGTAGAAGGGAGGATGGATACTTGGGGGAAAGTGAAACTTGTGGAAAGAAGCTTTCCTCTCAGAGACTAGTTCTCAAGGCTGCTTCCCTGGGAAAAGAATGCAGCTGCAGAAGTGACTGTTTCAAAAACTTCTCTTTTAAAATTGATTGAACAATTGGAAGACCAGCAATGGGAAGTGTCTGGGAGGGAGAAGCTATACCCAGGTATTTGGTACATGTACCTCAATTATGGATTTGCTTTACTGTATATCACTTGATCTTTAGTAAACTATACCTTTCTCAACAAATGGAATCAAGCATTGTTCTTGCTTAAAGGTTCAAGTTGAACATGACGACAATTATATACATGGAACAGTTATTATACTTCACTTCAACTTCTTCTCTAGTCTTTTAGGATCTACAGTACATGCACAATAGCCATTGATGAAGTAGAATTGTTCCAGTCCTGATGTTTTACAAGATGGATGCTTTGCAACTCATCACTTCAAATGATTGTTTCATATAATATTACTGTTGACATTTCAGGCAAAGGACCAAGGCAACTTTCCATGGACCTAGTATTTCTTCTTCTTCTTCTTCTTCTTCTTCTTCTTCTTCTTCTTCTTCTTCTTCTTCTTCTTCTTCTTCTTCTTCTTCTTCTTCTTCTTCTTCTTCTTCTTCTTCTTCTTCTTCTTCTTCTTCTTCTTCTTCTTCTTCTTCTTCTTCTTCTTCTTCCTCTTCTTTTTTTTTACCTCCTCCTTCTCCTTCTCCTCCTCCTCCTCCTCCTCCTCCTCCTCCTCCTCCTCCTCCTCTTCCTCCTCCTCCATCATTTTAACCATTGTCTATCCATTGTAGGATGAAGGTCTCTTTTGCATGCTTCCAACCAATACAGTCTTGAGCTTTCCTTTATCAATTGGGCCCATAATACTTGTTTATGTTGTCATTCTATCTTGTTTTGAGTCTCTTTTTTTGATGCTTTTTATCAAGTGTAATCTATTCTGCTTTCAGATCATTAAGGCCTAGTATATTGCCTTCGAAAATCTGCTTGAGCTGGTAAATCCCAGAATTGCAACTATTTGTTAGGAACTGATCACTGCTTTTGGTTTGCCATTAGGAATCACTTAACAGTTATTGAAAATAAGGGAGATATTATGATTTTTGGGGCCATCTGAATGATGATGTTCACATTCGTTGTTTTGTTATATGCATAATTACTCAGAAATTGATTTTAAAATCAGCAACAATACATTCAACAATAAGTCCTTGTATTGCAAGAGGAATGAATTATTCAAGGGTGAATGAAGTAAAATCATGTTCGGTCATGGGACTATTATTTATTGTATTTTTGTATTTAACTTGTATATTCTTGGTTTTCCATGAATTTTAATAAAAAAAATACTGTGAAATGTAAATATTTTTGGACATATAATATGAGAATTAGAGTTTATAGTGAAGAGTCCAAAATACAGGGGAAAAAACACAAAAGTAGTTGAAAAAGAAACTGATAGAAGATGGGATGGGTATTATGACTGATGATACTAACTTTAGCTTGCAAGAACAACAAGAAGCAATTACTGAGAGACAGCCTTAGTAAAATGCAATCCATTTGTCATAAAATGTCATAAATGATTGAATAACCACATTTCTACCCCATATATAAGAATATAAACAAAGATAAGACCACTTATTGTGCATCCTGCTGTGACCAAAATATTTAATAGCATATTGTTGTGACCAGTTGTAGTTCAGTTTCTTCTACTCCTTTTCTCCTGAGAAGATGAACTGCCTTCTTGTCTATTTCATTGAAGAAGTAGAGATATCAAAGAATATCAGTGGAAAAATGGGCTTGCAATGTCATTCTTGGCATGAAAATTGCCTTTTTTCCCCAGCTGTGTAAAACCACAGCTGTGTGATTTATACTGAACAATAAAAGGACAAAACTTGCTGAGAGGAGGAATTTAGAGGTGGTTTACTACTGAACATGGATGTAGTGGCTCAGTGACCAAGACGCTGAACTTGTTGATCAGAAAGGTCAGCAGTTCAGCGGTTCAAATCCCTAGCGCCGCGTAACAGAGTGAGCTCCCATTACTTGTCCCAGCTTCTGCCAACCTAGCAGTTCGAAAGCATTAAAAAATTGCAAGTAGAAAAATAGGAACCATTTTGGTGGTTGCACCTTTGGTGTTCATGCCAACCACATAACCACAGAGACGTCTTCAGATAATGCTTTGGCTTTGTAACGGAGATGAGCATCGCCCCCTAGAGTTGGAAATGATTAGCACATATGTGCGAGGGGAACCTTTACCTTTACCTTACTACTGAATAAAGGGTTTCTAATTATGGAAATTCTGTAGTCATTAAAGTATCTAGTAGCACTGACCAATAAACTTACACTCAATTTGTTTGTTTTCTGAACAGAGAAAGCAGCCCTTAAAAATATTACTCAGAAACTGTTTACAGTTTATAAGCAGGGAGGTTTTTTTCAGAAAGCAAAGTTTCATGGTTGGTCTGGAGCACTCCTATAAAAGTGTTACCGAACTAACACAACTCCTGTGTCAGTCTAATTACTGTACCTATAAAAAACTTTAGAATGTTTATAGAAAAGATAATGAAGCAATGAAATACAGAATTGGTAGTTGGAAATGAAAAATATGGG